>NC_045431.1:73745000-74945000 GCF_902635505.1 Sarcophilus harrisii
ATTTTTAAGGAAAAAATAAAAAATCAACACAATTTCAAATATTCACATATTAATATTGTCTACACAAAGCATTTGTTGAGTTATTTATGTTTACAATTAAAAATTTTAATAATCTGGGTATTCAGGGATAACATAACTATATCTGTCATCCTTTTGATAATAACTAGTGTTTGTTTTTTTCTTGGACCAATGTGATCCTTTAATTATGCTAGCCAGAAAATTCATTTAATCTTCAGTGGGAATCTTTGTTACAGAATATTTAATAAGCGTATATTATATAATGATCTTTAATAGTAAATTTCATTAATGCCATTTAGAAATCATCTTTTGCCTACCATCTAAGTTATTGAAATTTAAAAAACTCAAGGAGATTTTATGAAGACCCTGGATATATTATAAATACAATAGGAAACAAATTTATATAAACCTAAATTGGCTGTACCGACACTCAATTATGGCAGGAAAAGAGAAATACTTTCTTTGTCTCTTCAGTAATGTTGTACATCACCAATCTGCTATTTATCTCAAAAGAGGTTATCTATATTCCAAAATAAGTTGAAACATTAATGAAAAAATTGAGCAGCACATATCTTTGGTGATTTTCTTAGAAAATACAAGAAATTCATAATAATAAAAAAAACCAAAACGGATGAAAACATGCATTACCCTGACTACAACATGAAGCTAGCTAGATAGCTTACTAAGTCAACATAACCATTTTTATACCTTAGGTAGACACTATAGGTAGACAAGGACCTAAAATTATAATTGAGTGATAAGAGAATATTAGGTTGTATCAGAACTTATTTTTTATAATCCCACATGGCTCATTGTTGCAATTCCCATTTATGTAATACCAATTTATCCTTGTGATCTTATATGGTGGTAAGAAATGATGATCTCATAGGACTTATAAATAACCCAAAAGGAATAGAAATATAAATGATGAATATATGGACACTGCAATATATTACCAATTATGAGTCATGCACTAGAAATTGAGCTCATTTAGGACTTGAAAAAGAGATGGGCTGGTCATATGGTGAAAGCACATGAGAGATGGACAGTTAGACATACATTGGTGATGATGAGCTTCTAAAAGAACAAAGGGAAAACCTCCAGTATGTTGAAGGATTAATATGGAATAAGAATTAAAAGGACATGATGATAAGATATGGAAGGTCTATGATCAGCATTAGTGAAAGAGGTTCCCATATCATAGTAATCTTGAATTTACCAAAGTACACTGTATACTCTCTGTTATATTCTTTAAAGAAAACATAGATGAAATGATACAATGATAGTCATTCTTTGGGGATCAGCTCCTAAGGTAAGTTTCTGATTTTTTCCCCCCTTGAATCTATGTTTAGAGAATTTGGCTTTGGAGAAGAGGGAGCTGTTCTCTTCTCAGTAGAGAATTGAGATGATTAGGTAATTAATCCTGAAAAGACTTATGAAGCATGAAAGCTGTAGCTTCAATAACAATTGCAAGGACTCTCAATCTTTATGCTTTGGGGCATACATTTTCTCTTTAATTGATTAAATAAGGATCCCTTATTCCACCAGAATGAGTTTGCACAACTGGGCCTCCTAATAAAATTTATATGTGACAGCCAATAGAATATCAACAGCTTTCATTTATATAATGCCTTAAGGTTTTATGCAGCAACCTGATCATTTGTCCATCCGAAAGTGAGAAAACATTTTATGTTTGTTCAAATTCATTAGCTTTGAATTGAGCTAAGCAGAATGAACAAATCCTTTCCTTTATTGACCTTTCAAAGTCATATGCATAAGGTTTTTGAATCCTGAATAGCTGACCTTTTCTCCAGTTCATTATTTTATTTATTTTGCAGAATGAATCAATGCAAAGGAGACATGCAGTGCAACGAGAATAGTACAGGGATTAGGATACCTTAGTTTCACTGTTTCCATTTTTTTTTTTTTTTTTGCCAGATACCCTGAGGATCTTCCCCTCCTAGAATGGACTTTTTGGTTTTTTGACTAGCTAAAAAAGGTCATCCTCTGCTTCATTTTTTACCTAGCATTAATCACTGAATGGGTGTTGCTTCAGACAAACAGACCATCTCTAATCATCCTGATCTATATCTTACCACTGGACCCAGATGATACTAGAAGAGAAAATGAGTCTAGTAACTTTGCACAGTCCTCCCTCACATAAATTCAACTCACTTACATGTTTCGGCTTTATCTCCCTGAAGACATGGTTCTATTTGAGAATTAAGGACAAACAACAATCAGTTCTGTTTCTGTCACTAACCTGTCATATAGTCACTTTGGCAATAAGTATTACAATGCATCAAGCACCAGAAATACAAAGAAAAAAGAAAAGGCAGATCTTGTCCTCAAGGAATTTACTTTCTAATGGGGCAGGTGATGTTATCTGTCTTTCTATCTATGTATCTATCTACATAAATACATACATGATTAAAGATATGTATATAAATTAATATATAAAATACATATGTAGAGTAGCCAGAATTTAGTTTCAGAGGGTGCATTTCTATCTGATGGGAAAGAAGGGGTAGGAAGGACTAGGAAGTTCTAATTTCTAAGGTTCCTTCCATTTGTATTTTTCTCTGAATTTTTAAAGTGATTGGATATTTGTTTTTAATTTCTTTCAGTTTCTATAGGAGAGTCTAAATACTTAATTCAGATATCCATGTGTTTCCATAATCATCTCCAATATATTTTTGATTCCCTATTTCCTTATATGAAGAATATTGTATCATATATATGATAAATAACTGAAGGCAAACACATGTGTATATATATATATATGTATATTATATTTGTGTTTGCATATACATATATATACATTTGTCATTTTAAGGATTTTAAATGTTTTATAGATCTTATTTCATATGAAAGTATATAAATTCCAACTAAACTCTAAAACCTCCAGTGATGGATTGTTTTCATACTTCTATGCCTTGCTCATACCATTTCTCAACCTTAAATCTTCCCATCTTCTCTGCCTATTTGAATAACAAGCATCCTTTAAAGTTCAGCTCAATTCTTCTTTTTCCTTGAAGCCTTATCTTATCCCTACCCTGTTATGATTTTTCCTTCTCTGATTGCTATAGTACTTATTTTTAGCACTATTTTAGCACTATTTAGCATTTAACATATGCTTTCACACATTGTTATCTATTTAAAATTTATGGGGCCAAATGTAAAGTATGTACTTTGTTATTTATTTTATTGCATTTTCCATAGTCCCTTGCCCCTAGTAGGTGCACAATACATTTATATGATTTGATTTTTAGTATTTTCTAATGTGTGATTAACTTTTAGCAAGACAAGTAGCATAGAAATACTATTATCCATGGCTTGTAGTTGTAGCAAAATTGAGATTAATTGACTTATGTAGGTTTCAGCACTGAAGATGTGGACAGCATCAATGCCCCCATAGCTGGGTTTCCTTGCCCTTACTTCACAATGCTGGGCCTGTCTTGTTAGTGATATTTAAGGAAACAAATTTTATATATAGCATATAAAAGCTAGAAGGAACTGTGGACATCATTTTATAGAAAAAAAAAAAGCTGAGTCATGGATGAGTGGGGAAAAGCTTGCTTTAATCATTAAAGGAAGTCCAGGACTAGAACAATATTTCTTAATTCTCAGGCCATTATACTTTCAGTTTCATCATGCCTCCAATGTAAGTAGGGTTTCTAGTACTAGTAAATTTAAATAAACAATTTTTTTTGCCTTTAGATTGTTTAGAATATTTACAGAACCAGGGCTCCTTCTTTTTCAAATTAAGATTCTTTCAGGTCAAACTCAAGTGAAAGAGAGATCAGGAATTTACATTGGGAAATGGAAATTAAATAGCATTGAACTGTAAGAAAACATTTAGGTAACTGATTTGCATTATTCTTCTTTTCTGAATGAGATAAAGATGTAAATACATTTTAAGGATACCAATTAACTGTCATTTTAAAGCTATATTGGAGGTAAGAGGAAGATCAAAAAAAGGATACAACAATGACCTCTGGTACATGGCTACAGTATTTTTCTAGTGCCTTTTTGGGGGGAGGTTAACTCTTTGTTAGTGTCATATAAATTCTGGCATATTCTACCAATTTAGGTTTAAATGATGAATTGCATGACTGTTCTAGGACTGGGTTAGGTAAGTTTGGAAAGGGTTAAGCTGGATATAAGATGATGAAGTTTTCTGCCACATCAAACCTCAAATACTATCTACTAAATGAATTAACCTGTGTTGGGGAAAGAAAGACTCACCTAGGGGATAGTTCAGATCTCTGAAGTCTTAGAGTACATAATACTCTGTAACTCTCTCTCCATTTGCTGGGAACTAGATAAAAAGACTTGAAATTTCCTAAGTCACTGATTCACAAATTCAGGACAACCACCTTAATTCATCTGGACTACAATGACAGTTCCCAACATTCTTATATTAGAGGTGAAGTTCATATAATGACACTTAATTTACTTCCTCAAAGCTTAGAATCATGTCCCTCTATATTAATTATAAATCCAGTGAAAGTGCTTTGTAAATCTTAAAACATCATAGAAGTGCTTGTTATTATTATTCTTCCAGGCCCCACATCAGTTTCTCTAACATTCAATAGTCTAATCTCATCTATGACTCCTCTCGGTTAATATTCTGTTTCAACCAAGCTAATTTTATATTATTCCATAGAAAGATCTTGTTAATTCAGACTCTTGTGCCTTTTCTCCAGGTCATTCTTTTGTCCTGGAATAAATTTCCTCTCTCCTTCTCTAAGCCATATCTATCATTTCTTTCAACTCTAGAATGATTCTTAATAACAAGTTTTCTATGACCAATCTCAGCTGCATCTATTCATACCTATACTTGGCAGCCATTCAAAACTTATGGGTAATAATCCACATTTGTAAAGAGATTTCCACATTCTAAAAGGATAAATGCAGTACTCTGCTGGTAAAAGTTAACAATCAATTTTCTGTGGAGGAAAATGTAAGTTTAATCTTTATTAATAACATTTATCCATCATTTTGTTAAGCCTGAATAGTCAACAAAATGAAAAATTAAGCATCATATTAGTAGTTGTACCACTTCCCAGTGGAGTAATTTGCATAAATCACAAACTATATATGTTTCCTTACCTGTAAATGGGAGATAATAATACTAGTAAGTGTCTGGGGCAGAATTTGAACTCAATTCTTCCTTACTACAGATCAAGTGCTACCTTGCTATCTAGCTGCATTAGTTTCAGTCCTACCTCAGACACTTATAATTTGAGTGACCATGGGTAAAGCATTTGAATTCTCAGAGCCTTGCTTTCCTCATGTGAAAAATAAGAATTATAATAATTTCACTACTAATATAGCATATAAAAGCTAGAAAGAACTTTGGACATCATTTTATAGGGGGAAAAAAAGCTGAGTCAAGGATTGGGGGGGGAGGGAAGCTGGCTTTAATCATTAAAAGAAGGCCAGGACTAGAACTAAAATTTCTTGGTTCTCAGGTCATTATACTTTCAGTTTTATCACTCCTCTGATGTAATTAGGGTTTCTAGTACTAGTAAATTTAAATAACCAACTAATACAATCTAACATGAACAAAGCCCTTCTGTAGATTCTGGAACATAAAAACAAAATTATATAAATGCCTGCCCTCAGGAGTTTATAATCCTTGAAGGGACGGGGTAGCATATAATTTGTAAAAAGTATACAAAAGATAATATGAGAAATGAGAAAACACTAACAGAAGAGGCTTTCAGAGGTAAAGAGCAATTCAGGTATGAAGGATTCAGGAGTCCATGCAAAGGTACAAAATTAGGCCCTAGAATACTAAATTCAAGAAACATTAAGTAGGCCAATTTTTTTCTTTTTAAAAATTTATTTATTTAAAACAAAAATATAAAATACAAAAAATTATCATATGCACAGAACATAAAAAAAGATTCAAAATATGAAACAATAAATTTCTATTTAAAGAAATCCTATATAGTAAGTATAACACATTGTGTTTAGAGCTGTCCTTCTTTTCTTTGTTTCCCAGTAGGTTTTCTTTTATTCTCTGCTGTGCACTTTTTACTTTATTCTTTTTTTCCCCCTTTCCTCCCCTTCATATCCCCACAACAAGCTACAATTAAGCATGGATATATTTATAAATACACATACATAAATATCTATAATCATATATATATATATATACATATTCATATACATCTATGCAAGGCTATACTATGCTGATTTATTTTCTGTTTCTCTGAAGATGAATAACATCATACTTCAAAAGTCCAAGTCTTTCCATATTTTTCTAAATCCACCAACTCATCATTTTCTACACTACAACAATGTCAACTTTATATTATCTCGTTAAATAGTCTAAAACAATATTGATTAATATGGCTGATATATCATGTAGCTTCCTATTTTTTTATCTTTTGATTTAATCTGTCTTTAATCTGTTAGCTTTATCTGTCTTTAAGATCAATGATCACTACCCCTGTTTTTCTTTTCTAATAGTTCTATTCCTGATCATTATTATGATGTTTGTGTGTATTGCTTATTTCATATCCCTCTTGGATCCTGTGTTTTACTTCTACCTTCTACTTTGTCTTGCAGTTACTTAACTGACCTTCCCTCCAAGGATGTCTCTCCATTATTCTCTCCCTCTCCCTTATTTTTTTCTGAGGTAATCAGGGTTAAGTGACTTGCCCAGTGTCACACAGCTAGGAAGGGCTAAGTGTTTGAGATCAGATTTGAATTCAGGTCCTCCTGACTTCAGGGCTGGGGCTCTATCCACTGTGCAACATAGCTGCCCATTCCCTCTGTCTTTTTTCTCCCTCTTTTCCCATATCCATTAATCTTCACACTTTTCCCCATTCCCTTAATCAACACATCCACATTTAAAAGACTTTTATACTCTTCTAAATATATATGTGTTTGTTCCTTTAACTCATTCCTGATGAGAGTAGGGTTCCAAAATTATCAACTCTCCCTCCCCATCTAATTCCTCTGTGTCAATTCTTGCTTTTGCATCTTATTCATATACCATCATTATTCTGTTTATCTTTTCCTACATGGTTTTTGCTTTTTAGAATCACATCACATTCAGTTCTACACCAATCTTTCTTTAAAACAACTCAATTACTAATGACAATCTTAGACATATGCTTCACATTTTCATGTATAAAACATAAAAAAATTGTCCCTATTGAGTCCCTTAAAATTAATCTTTTATGTTTACCTTATATTTCTCTTGGATCTTATATGCCAAATTTTCTATTGGGTTGAGGTCTTTTTGCAGCCAAATTCTGAAAATCTGGCAATTCATTAAATTTTTTGTTTGGTCCAGAATTATGCTGAACAGTACAGGGTATGATATTTTCAGCTTCAACCCGTTCTTTTGTTCTTTGATATATAGTGTTCCAAGACCAGCAGGCTTTTAATGTAACTGCTACTAGATTTTGTGTGATTCTGATCTTGGTTCCAGAGTAGTCAAATTGTTTTTTCCCTTATTGCTTGTGGCATTTTCTCCTTGAACTTGGGGCTTCAGAATTTGGATATGATGTTCCTTTTTAAAAATTTTTAATAACCTTTTATTTACAGGTTATATGTATGGGTAACTTTACAGCATTGACAATTGCCAAACCTCTTCTTCCAATTTTTTCCCTCCTTCCCCCCACTCCCTCTCCCAGATGGCAGGATGACCAGTAGATGTTAAATATATTAAAATATAAATGAGATACACAATAAGTATACATGACCAAACCGTTATTTTGCTGTACAAAAAGAATCGGACTCTGAAATATTGTACAATTAGCCTGTGAAGGAAATCCAAAATGCAGGTGGGCAAAAATATAAGGATTGGGAATTCAATGAAATGGTTTTTAGTCATCTCCTAGAGTTCTTTCACTGGGCGTAGCTGGTTCATTTCATTACTGCTCCATTGGAACTGATTTGGTTCATCTTTTTGCTGAGGATGGCCAGGTCCCATCAGAATTGGTCACTGTATAGTATTGTTGTTGAAGTATATAATGATCTCCTGGTCTTGCTCGGTTCACTCAGCATCAGTTTATGTAAGTCTCTCCAGGCCTTTCTGAAATCATTCCGCTGGTTATTTCTTACAGAACAATAATATTCCATAATATTCATATATCATAATTTATTCAGCCATTCTCCAATTGATGGGCATCCACTCAGTTTCCAGTTTCTGGCCACTACAAAGAGGGCTGCCACAAACATTTTGGCACATACAGGTCCCTTTCCCTTTTTTATGATCTCTTTGGGATATAAGCCCAATAGTAACACTGCTGGATCAAAGGGTATGCACAGTTTGATAACTTTTTGAGCACAGTTCCAAATTGCTCTCCAGAATGGTTGGATACATTCACAATTCCACCAACAATGTATTAGTGTCCCTGTTTTCCCACATCCCCTCCAACATTCCGTATTATCTTTCCCTGTCATTCTAGCCAGTCTGACAGGTATGTAGTGGTATCTCAGTGTTGTCTTAATTTGCATTTCTATGATTAATAATGACTTGGAGCATCTTTTCATAGGGCTAGAAATAGTTTCAATTTCTTCATCTGAGAATTGTCTGTTCAGGATATGATGTTCCTATAGGTTTTCTTCACAGGAGCTCTTTCAGGTGGTTGTCAGTGGATTTTTTTCCTATTCTACTTTTCCTTCTTTTTCTAACACTTCAAGACAATTTTCCTTATTTCTTTTATTATTTTATCGAGATTCTTTTTTATCATAGCTTTCTGTTCTTCAGATCAGTTGTTTTTCTTATAAATTTTATCATATTTTCTTCTATTTTTCATTTTTTTATATTTGTTTTATTTATTTATTTTTTTTTTTTGGTGATTTACCACTTCACTGCCTACCTCTTACCCAATTTTAGTTTTCAATGTGTTATTTTTCTTCCTTAAACATCTGGATCTCCTTTTCTAGTTAGTTGACTTTCTTTTCATAGTCTTGTTTTCCTTGGATTGTTTTATTGTTGTTCAAATTGTCCTTAATTTCTCTCATTTGATTTTTAATTTTTTTTAGTTCTTCTATGAATTCTTTTTGGGCAGATAACCATTCTCTTGGTAGGAGAGGCTTTCCTTCTCTATTTTTATTTTCTTATTCTTCTTGTCCTCTTGTTCTTTCTTTTCTTGTTCCTGCTGCTCCTTCTTCTTCCATTTTGTATGTGTCATTTTTCCTTAATGGTAAGCTTTTGGTGGTTTAAGGGCCGTTCCATACCTAAGTATAGTTAAATATATTCTCCCTCTGTCCCTCCCTTCATCCCTCTTCCTTCCTTCCTTCACCCTTTCCCTCCCAAATTCCCACCTTCCTTCCTCCCTCCCTTCTTCCTTTTTCCCTCCTTCCTTCTCTTTCTCCCACCTTCCTTCCCTCTATCCCTCCCTCTGTCACTGCTTCCCTTCTTTCCTCCCTCCCTCCCTTTCTTCCTCTCTACCTTCCTTCCTTCCTTTTTTCCTTGTATTATATAAAAACATGGTCACCATGAAGCTTTGAAAAATTATGGTAACACAAATTCTGAACTGAAAGAGTTTAACAAAGAACAATTCTTTTCCCAATCCAGCAACAATCATTTGTTAGATTAAGTAATTATCATGCACAAGTTATTGTACTAAATCCTGGAGATACAAAAACAATAACAAAGAAAAGCAGCCCCTACTAAAAGGGAGCTTACATTCTTTTCCAGGAAGGATAGATAAAACATGAGTGAAGATCGTTTGTATAGTTGCATGATGACTGAATTTGGAGTCAGGAGACCTGAGATTCAGTCCAAGATCCACTTTCAAGTGATGTCATTGACATAAATTCTTTACTTCTCATGTTTTTTTCATGTGCAAAAAAAGAGATGATAACACTTGTATTACTTCACAATGTCATCGTGAGGATAAAATTTTTTTTTAAGGACTTTGTAAAACTAAAAAGCATTAGGATGTTAGCATTAACAAATCATTTTACAATTTAACAAGTACTTTCTTTGCAACAACTCTAGGGAGGTAGACAATGTCAGTGAGATTATCCCTATTTTGTGGATGTGGAGAAAGAGGATCTCAGAGAGATGATATGAATAGTCCAGGGTCACATAGCTAATAAGTGCAAGAACCAACATTCAAATTCGGGTCACCTGACCATGTTATGTCTTTGAAGGAACAGCCAAACTGTTTTAAAAATTATTATGTGAAGTAAAATCATCAGTATGGATAAGGTCAACTTTTGTTCTTCTAGCAAAGAGTCAATTGACTACAGATATCACATTTTAGAAAAACTTAAAGTCCCTTATTAACAATGTACTTGTAGTTTTCATAAATTTTTACTTAGTTATTCGATTTTAGTGCTAGCACTGAGGATAGATATATGTATATACATGTTTGTATATGTGCCTGTAGAACTAGTTTAAGGACATATTTGATTGGATGCTATAGCAATTCAATTTTTCCTCTTAGGAAAAAAGTGCCAAGTTTCTAGCTCTTAAATCTTTGTTTCTTAGTATTTTGCCTAGAGCATTTTATCTTTTTCTTTTCTTTACTACTATTACAATCTACATTTTATGTGGCATTAGAAAAGCTGCTTAACCTCCAGAGACCTCAGTTTCCTTATCTACAAAATGAAAGGATTTGAACAGATGATCTCTAAGTAAGGTCTCTTCTAGTTCTAAATCTAGGGTGATGGTTATTGTGTACAGATCTTATTTTCCCTATTGGATTGAATTGGAAGCTTCTAAGGCATTTTGCCTGCTTTCATTTTTGTACCTCCAGGATTTCACAATACAATTTCTTTTCAATTCAGACTCTTGACTTTTATCAGCATGAGGGACATTTTGATCTAGATTCCTCCAAGGCTTGCTCAGGCATCACCTCTTTCAAAAGGGTTATTTATCCTATGTTTTATGTAGATCCATAAGAAAATTCTCTTCTTATTCAAAAAAGCAATATAGAGTTAGAAGGCATTTGTTGATACTACTGATGTAAATCAAGTCCTCTCTAAAAGTCTTTCACATTACTCATTTTGTTAGGGACAAGTATATGTGATGCTTCATTCATTGCTCAGTTCCAGGTAATGTTAACAAAGTGATTTTTTATAATCTTGAAGAATCTTCAAGAATTCTGGAAATGGCCTAATGAAAAAGAATTGTGCAAGATTTCTTTCCTTGATTATTGATATTCTACAACATGTGCTGAGCTCCATCTTCATAAATAGTAAACATAAGAGATGGGATTTAAATTCAGATCCTCTGATTTGAAAGCCAGTGATTTTTCTATTATACTATCTATATGTTAAAATTCAATTCCTATTATATAAAGCATAAGAAAGTCATTCAAGTATTGTTTTCTTACAAAATTCCCCCAAAGTATTTTAATTTTTGAAGATTTAAAATTATAATAAAGAACTGTAGTGAGCTGCATGGACAATATATTATATTCAAAGAAGATTGGCATATTGCTAAAAAGGGAATAATTTCATTCTTCCCTATCGCTATATTCACTTGTCCTTTCATTCTCTTTTTTGGGAGTCAAAATTGATTCTTGACATCTCTTAGGCTCTCTATCATGATTCCTTAGCAATGGCCATTAATCACCTGTCATCTGTCAAATAAAGTAACTATTTGAAAACCATCAGTGTGATGGAGTAGAGACTGGCCAGGATCTAGCCCTTCAAGGAGCTTGGATTTTGTCTCTGACAACAGAATCTTTTACTTCCTTCATCATTTAATGGAACTTATACTACTTTAAATTCTGTTTGTTTGATAAAGATCAAAGCTTCAAAGCAAATATGTATATCTGGTTTCTGAAACCATGGATTCAGGATCAATAATAGCTCCTCTTGTAAACCTCATTCCCTTGGTGAGATGTGCAGAGGTATTTCATAAATAAGTTCATGTGAGCAACATGGCAACCCTGACAGAACTAATTTTGATCACTTTATAGCTGTTTTTCCAAAATGAAGTCAATTGAAAATGAGAACCTGAAATCAGAAAATTTATTTCTTAATGCAAGGGTGAATATGATAGCACCTATATTCCCAAGATTGCTTTGAAGATCAAATGAGATGAGAAAGGGAGTAAAACATTATTTTTAATTTTTTCATTTTTATATTTTAATTTTAACTTTAATTTTTAAGTTATGAGTTCCAAATGTTCTCCTCTATCCCCACCCAATCTCCACCCAATGAGAAGGAAAGCAAGATGATGTCAATTATATATGTGAAGTAAAGCAAAACATATTTTTATATTAGATATGTTGGGAGAAGGAAGAAGCAAAAAAAGCAAGAAAATAACAAAGTGATTTTAAAAAATCTGCACTTAGTTTGTCAGTTATTTCTCAGGAGGTCATTTTTTCACAATGGTTCCTTTGGGACTGTCTTGGATTATTGCCTTGGTCATAGTAGCCAAATTTTTCAGTTGATTATTATTAGAGTGTTGCTGTTATTGTGAGCCGTGTTTTCCTGCTTCTACTTATTTTACTTTCCCTCAGTTCATTTATGTCTTTCCAGATTTTTCTGAAATTATCCTGATCTTTATTCCATCATAGTATTCCATCACAATCATATTATCCAACTTGTTCAGCCATTCTCCAATTATTGAATATTCTTGCCACTTTTAATTCTTTGCCACTCCAAAAAGATCTGCTATAAATATTTTTGTACAAACAGGTCCTTTCCCCTTTTCTTTGACCTCTTTGGATACAGTAGTGGTACTGCTGGATTAATGGTATGCACAATTCAATTGTCTTCTAGGTTTAATTCCAAGTTGTTCTCCAGAATGGTTGGACCACTTCACAGCTTAACCAACAATGTATTAATGTCCCAATGTTTTGATATCTCTTCCCTCCTTTATCATTTTTCTTCTCTATGTTAGCAAATTTGATATGTGTGAAGTGGTACCTCAGCTTTATTTTGCATTTCTGTGATTAACAGTGATTTAGAGCATTTTTATGCCTATTGATAGCTTTGACACCTTCTGAAATTTTCCAGTTCATACCCTTTGAAGAATGGTTTTTATTTTATATATTTGCTTCAGTTCCATATATATATTTTAGAAATAAAGTGTTTATTAGAAGAACTTGTAATTACACCCCGGCCCATATCTTAGTTGTTTTTTGTTTTTTGTTTTTTTACTTTCCTTTTTAATTTTGGTTGCCTTGGTTTTGTTTGTTGTAATTTTACAAAATCCAAATTATCTATTTTACTTCACATGATTCTCTCTCTCTTGTCTGGTCATAAATTCTTCCCTTATCCATAGATCTGACAGGCAAAAATTTTCCAACCTTTCCTAATTTACTTATACAATCACCCTTTATGCCTAAATCATGTAATCATTTGAACCTACATACAATGCAAGATTTCAATTTTTGCTTAGTTTCTGACAGACCACTTTCTAATTTTCCCAGGAATTTTTATCAAATGGTGAATGCTTGCTCCCAAAGTGTAGATCTTTGAGTTTATTAAATACTAGATTACTATGGTCATTTACCATTGTTTATTGCATACTTATTCTATTCTATTGATCCACCACTCTATTTCTTAGCCAGTACCAGATTATTTTGATAATTGTTGCTTTATGATATCATTTGAAATCTAGAATTGTTGAACTGTCTTCCTCGATTTTCTTGATATTCTTGACCATCTATTTCTTCAGATGGATTTTATTATTTTTCTTAACTTCCCAAAACAATATTGGTACATTGGTTGGAAAGGCACTAAGTAAATTAATTAATTTAGATAGGATTGACATTTTTGTTACATTGGCTTAGCCTTCCTCTAAGCAATGAATATTTATACAATTATTTATATTTGTCTTTATTTTTGTGAAGTTTTTTAAAACTATTTTACTATTTTATGCCTATAGTTATTTTAAATAGGATTTCTCTTTTTATCTCTTGTTGATGGACTTTTTTGGTAATAAAAAATACTAATGAATTAAATGGGCTTATTTTATATATATTATAACTCTGAAACTGAAAATTGTTACCCCACTTTATGTTATATTATTTGTTCATAGTTGATTGAGAATTGTAGCAAATCACTGAAATCAGGTTGAATTAAAGAATAGTTTGAATACATAACATTAGAAGGTCTGAGAAACTTCCTTATAGTTCTGGACTACAGCTTGTCCTGGATTGGAAAAGTGGGGAAGATGCATCTCTGAACTCATAAGATGTTCTTCCTGGTCAGTCATAAGTCATAAGAATGGTTAATGCCAGACTTTCCAGGAGAAGATGTTTTGCCCATTATAATGAGTATTAGCAATGCCCTTCTGTAAATCAGGCTGAATATTACCCCATCTTACAGCTTTACCTATTGTATAAAATATTTCTTGGTTTACTCTAATGCATCCTAGCTTCACTAATAAATTATCATGTTTGGAATTTGTGCAACAATTTCTTTTCATCACAGATTTTTATTATAATAGAACTTTGCTAAAGCTGTTTATTATTTCAGATAGTTTTTAGTGGATTCTCTAAGTAAACCATCATATCATCTACAAAAGATAATAGTTTTCTTTCATTCTTGTCTATTTTTATTCCTTCAATTTTTTTTCTCGTCTAATTGTTAGAGCTATCATTTCTTGTATAATATTGAATAATAATGATGAAAGGACATCTTTGTTCTACCCCTCAGCTTAGTGTGAAAACTTCAAGAATATTCCCATTATAGATAATGTTTATTCTTGCTTTTAAGAAATTTTAAGAAATGTTTCATTTATTTTTAAGCTTTTTAGTTTGCTTGGGTTTTTTCAACAGGAACGGTTATTTTACTGAAAGCTCTTTTTTTTTGACATTTATTGTATAATCATATGATTTTTGTTGTTTTCTTATTGGTATGATAAGTTATGCTTATAATTTTCCTAATATTCCACCATTCCTACATTCCTGGTATAAATTTTACCTGGTCATAGTGTTTGATCTTCATGATATATTGCTGCACTTTCCTTACTAATATTTTCTATAACAGTTTTTGCATCTGTATTCATTAAGAAAATTGGTCTATAGTTTTCTTTTCCTGGCTTAAATATCAAAACCATATTTTATATTAAAATGAATTTGATAGGATTCCTTTTATGTCTATTATCCCAAATAGTTATATTGGGGTTAATTGTTCCTTAAATGTTAGGTAGTATTGACTTGTAAATCCACCTGGTTCTGGATTTGTTTTTATGGAGCTCATTGATGGCTTGTTCATGTTTTTTTTTCTAACATAGGATTATTTAACTATTCTATTCCCTCTTCTAGTAATATGGGCAATTTATGTTTTGTAAATATTCATGCATATCACTTAGATTATCAGTTTTATTGGTATATAATTGGGCAAAACAACTTTCAATAATTGCTTTAATTTCATCTTCACTAGTGGTGCAGTTATCTTTTTCATTTTTGACAGGAGTAATTTGGAATTTTTTCTATTTTTAAGTCAAATTAAGTATTTATTTATTTATTTATTTATTTAAGTAAACAATGAAATGAAAGGGGAAAAAAGAGTAAAATAAATAAGATGCACAGCAGAAAACCAAAGAATAATTTACAAGGAAGTAAAGAAAAAATAGACATTCCTGAATATAATTTCTTCTATTCATATATATATATATGAATGAAATTATCATTTCTATGATTTGTTCTTTGACCTACTCATTTTTATGATCATATTATTTAGTTTCCAATTAATTTTTAATTTATGCTTCAGTGGCCTTTTATTGAATGTAATTTTATTGCATTAGGGTCTGAAAAGGAACATTTGATCTTACTGCATTTCTACATTTGTTTGTGATGTTTTTATGCTCTAATACATGATCAGTTTCTGTGAAGGTTCCATGTATGGCTGAGAAAAAGTGTATTCCTTTCTATTTCCATCCTATTTTCTCCTGAGGGCTATGATAGCTAACTTTTCTAAGATTCTATTCACCTTCTTGACTTCCTTCTTATTTATTTTATTGTTATATTTATCAACCATAAACCCCCTCTGAGGGGGGAAATTGATTTCTCCAGCTAGTATAGTTTTACTATTTCCTTATTTGCCCATTCCCTCTCACCTTTACTCTCACAATTCTAAAAACTCATTATTGTACATTTCTTTTATGAGAGATAATTTCCCCTATTTTTCTGTTCCCTATCCCCTTCTCTACAGACTTCCCTCTTTCTCCTATACATGTTTTTTTTTTAATATAATTTATTTATTGAAATAAATACAAAACAAGAAAAAAAGAACAGGAAAAAGAAAAGAAAAGAAAAAAACAAGACAAAACAGAACATTGTTGTGTACCCAGCAGAACATCAGGAAGGATTCAAAACATATAATAATACATTTCCATTTAAGAAAGCATATATAAAAATAGAAAAAATATATTTATGAGTATCTCTGTTTTCTTTGCTTCCTTGTTCCTTGTAGGCTATTTTCTTGTTCTCTGCTATGTACTTTTTATTTTTAAAATCTTATTCTGTTTCTCCCCTTTCATTCCCCCTACCTCTTCTAAGCAAGCTTAGTTAAACATAGATGTGTGTGTGTGTGTGTGTGTGTGTGTGTGTGTATGTGTGTATTTCTGCTTTGATTCAGCTCCTTAACTTGCCTTGCTATTACTTAACTCCCCCCCATACATAGATCCCAAGTTGCTGAATGCCTATTTTTACGCTTTAATATTATGAATAATTTTGCTGTATATGATATTTTTGGCCACAGGACTAGTTGTTTGATTACTCCAGGATCTGTGGTCTTTTATTGTTGATTCTGATAAGTCCTATATAATTCAAATTGTAGCTCCAGAATATTTGAATTGTTTTTCTTGTTTCTTGCAAAATTTTCTCTTTGATGTGGGATTTCAAAATTTGGCTATAATATTCCTATATGTTTTACACAAAGAATATTTGTTTATTTCTACTTTCCCCTCATGTTTTATCATTCCAGGACAATTTTCTTGGATTATTTCTGGCATTATTGTGTCAAGGTCCTTTTTTTTTTTTAATCACCACTTACAATTATTTTAATATTTTCTGTTCTTGATCTGTTCTTCAGATCTGTAATTTTTCTTATTAGAGGTTTCACATTCTGTTCTATTTTCTTTTTTATTCCTTGTATTTTGTTTTGTTATTTATTGGTCTTTTATAGTTTCACTGGCTTCCCCTTGTTCAATTCTGATTTTCAAAGAATTATTTTTGTCTTTAATATTCTTTATTTCTTTTTTTTAGTTGGTTAACATTTTTCATAATCTTTTTGTTTTTATTAAAGGCTTTTTTCTTTATTCTTTATCTTTATTCATTTGCTTATTTTGTTTTTTCCTCAATCTCTCTCATTTTATTTTTAAAGTCTTTTTTGAGTTCTTCTGCAAATTCTTTCTAGGCAAGGAGCCATTTCATGCTACTCTTTTGGGGTAGAAGAAGCTTTTCTTTTTTACTTCACTGTCCTCTGAAGATGTACCCTAGTCTTTATCATTCTCCTAGTAAGCTTCTATGGTTAGGTTCTTTCTTATTTGCTGGTTCATTTTTTAAAAATAAAAAGTATTAGTGTAAGCATATCTAATCCTGGAGTAGGAATGGGGTTGCCTTTAGCTTCATGTCAACTCTCTTGTCTAACCTGGAAACCAAACCAAAAGCTCTCCCCTCCAGCAGGTGCCCTCAACCTGCAGCATTCCTGCTCCACTGCTTCTGCATTACTCGTGCTCTGATTCTGTCTTAACCAAGGCTATATCCATAGAGCACAGCTGGACCTGGCATTCCTCATCAGCAGAAGTTCCCTCAGTTTTCCCAGGATCAGACCCCCAATATCTCATGCTGTTCAATAGGTTAGAGTTTTTGTGGTTCCTCTGGAGGCTCCAGTCATACCCAGCTAGCTCCAGGGTATCCCACTGGCTGTTTCTGGGGAACTAGCCTGGAAATGTGTATAGTTACATGGGCTAATTCTTAGCCTGGGGTCTTTCTTCTGGTTTTCTTGAGTTGTAGCAACCTTCGGCCCTCCTCCCTCTCTGAGGCAACATATGATCCCTTAACATAGGCCTCTGTCCTTGGCCCCTTTGCGTTGGTTCCTTCCTATTTTAGATGGAGAAATTTGGGGACAGCCATGTGCTACAAGTGCCCAGAGAGTTTCAAATGCTAAAGCCCTTTTTCCTTATTGAAATGCATTAAATAGCAAATGCTTTGAGTTTCAAAGCAGACGAATGTTGAGGTATCATTGTACAAGACTCAAGAGAAGATCAAAAGGGAAACCTGAAAGAGAAACCAGAACCCAATAAGGTCAAACTGTTTACCTTCTTATGTGGGAAGATAATACCTTTAACTTCTAAGCATTTTATGATTATTTGGGCAATTAGAAGGATTCTATATAGAAAGAGTATGCAGGAGTGAGTCAATTATGTTAAGATTATATAGAAAACATGTATGAGTGAAAGGAGTTTGGAAAGATGGTAGAGTAGGTCAGTAAATTTCAAGCCCTCCAAATTTACCCCACAAACAACAAATCTGTATCTCAGGGAAGAAATAGACTGGTAAAACACAAAGAATATTGGGGGCAGAACAAGGGACCTCCTGTCCCCCTGGGTGTGCCTCTAAGACTGTCTCCACTTGGGCTCCCACAGCTGTTTTTCTCACCAGAATGCAGACCAAAAAGTCATGTGAGGCTGGCCAGGCAGACTGCCCAGCCCCTGCTGCTTCTGTTATTGCTCCTGGCTATGGGGAGCTCTTCCCTCAGTGAAGGGTGCAGTGTTCCAGACTGTCAGATTGGAGCTCAGGATGCTGAGCTTGTGTGCATCAGTGGACAGGTCTTGGGACAGTTTCTGCAGCATGATGTAGCTATGCCATTTAGTCTCCCAATTTCCCAAATACTATTATTAGAAGGGCATGGAGTGGCCAGTGTCCGTAGCAGGAGCAGCAGCAGGATCAGGAACAACAATGGTGGTGAAAGCAGCAATTGTGGGAGCCCAGGTGGAGGCAGTCTTAGAGGAGCAGAACTCCTGGCTGTCCCAAGTCTTACATATATTAATAGAAGAAATATCTATCTAGAATCTTACCTGCTAAAATACACGTAATTGGAGTGAGTAATAATATTTGCCATATTGTAATAATATTAGAAGGGAAATTCCTTGTGAATTGTGTATTTGTATTCTTAGTAAAAGTGACTGACATAAGGTAGAGTTGATTGACATCTAGATGGCATTTTAAGGTTTGCAAAGCACTCCACATAGATTCTCTCATTTTATCTTCATTATAATATTAAGTGATAGGATAAATATGATGATCATCATGACCCAATGGAAAGAACTGTACATTTGTACTGAGGGAATGGGCTTAGGTTTAGATTCTGCTTCTGACTACTCATGAAACTTTAGGCAAATGACAATCTCCTTTGGCCTCAGTTTCTTCATCACTAAAATGAAGTTGAACTAGATGAGGATCTAATTGTCCTAAGTCTGGGCAGCTGAGAATGCTTCTCCCTTTTATAGATGAGGAAATTTAAAATCAACGAGGTTAACTGATTTGCCCATAACCTCACTCTGCAATTAGAGATGTTATTTAAATATAGGTCTTAAATCTTATATCCAGTCTTCTTTCCACTATATCTTCTTGTTTGAGGATCATGAGGGCAGGGCTCTATCTTATTTCAATTTTGTCTTCTTTCAAGTTTAGTCCCTTTAAAATGTTTGTAGAATTGAATAGACAAATATACTCTTATATAAGGTAACAGCCAAGATGTGAGGATGAATCCCTAAAACAAAAGAATGGTGAAGAAACTTAAAAGGTCAACAGGGTATTTTAGTAGCATTAGGAAAGATTTTTTAAAGCCTTAAAGTCATTATTGTGAAGTCATTTATGAGCAGTGATAAAAACTGGAACGGGCTTAGGAGGATGAAGGTGCTTTGGGAATGCTGAAGCACAATTTAAAGAACTGTTCAAATATCAGTTATGCAAGGAATAAAATCATAGGGATAATTATTATATTATACCTGGAATATTCCATGAAGTGAACATCCTCATTGCTAAAGGATGTGCCAGTGTGAGTGTCCTGTGGAGCCCCGGGGCCTAAGCATTTCCTACAGGTGAAATTCTATCTCCTGGGGAACTTGGATCATATTGATCCCTCACCACTTCCTGCTGTGTTCACTCTTCAAGTCAATTGCCTGCTGAAATGTGCTTGCACGGATGGATGTGCATTCGATGGATAGCAACCCATGATGTTTCCAGTCTGGGACTTTGAGACTGTGCTGAGGAAGAGACACTACATTCATTAATGTTCCTCCCTTCTCTTTTTTCAACTTCTCTCCAACATCAGACTATTGTACTGGCCCTCTCTGCTAGGATAGTACTTCCCCTTACAATGAGCCCCCATGAAAAAAGGAAAGTAACAACATTAAGTTCTCTTGCTTTTTTTTTTTTTTTTTTTTTTTTGCTTCAGAACATAGGATAAAAATGACATCAAAGACAATGAAATGGGGGGGGGGGACACTGATTAATGTGCCAAGAACCTAAAAAACATCAGGATCTGCTCAAGGAAAACCAGGCAGTAGATTTATTGGGAACTGAGAAAGATGCCAAAAGAAAATTAAATAAATTCTTTCTCTTTTCCCTTTTCATAGGAATTATTACTTGGAGCTAGAAACTGGAGGTACATCTCATCCCCTCTGTTATCCTCAGGAAGAGAGGTTCCACTGTGCCATAGAAATTAGTAATCATTTATTGCCACCGTATATGCTGAGTCTTATAGTAGAACACTGGGGTTATAAATACAAAATTGAGACAAGTCCTGCTGTCAAGGAGCTCCTATTCTATGATAGATTTGGAAAATAAGTGACTTGGCCTTTAGGTCTGTATTTATCATCAAATAGATATTATTTTAGGTCCATCACAACCTCTTGATCTCATCCACTGAGTTTTTTGTTTAAATGTATGAAGTTTATTTATTAGATTATTTTCCAGATCCCCATCCAGTTCTGAAAATCTATGATTCCATGATTTTAGTATCCAGGTTAGTGACCATAGCAATTCCTTGAACTCACAATTTCTTGCTCTCTTCCATTCTGTAAACTTCGATCTTCATAGTTCATCAGCTATACAGCACTGTTGCAACACTGAACACTCATGTCAGACAACCCTATTCCATTTCTTAGTTATCTAACTGAACGCTTCTTTTTGAATATATCTTTATTCAAACTCTTTCCCATTCTCTACCACATTTCCCAAATTCAATCTCTATGCCAACTGGGACTTTCCATTATTTAATCTTTCCTACTCTATACAGAATATTAGCTTTCTTGACTACTTTGTACTTCCTCCCCACACTCTAAACTTCATGCTCCCCATCATTAATGTTGCCATTTCCAAAGTGATTCTCATCCGTCAAAGCCTGTTCTATTTTCTACTTTTCTCATTCTTGCTCTTCAGCTAGAAGCAAAAGCAGGACCATATAGATGGCCCAAAGAGTTCAAGACATACAAAAATGTTAAGAACCTATAAAATAGAACTGGGATAGATTTCATGTAGGAGGTGGCACTTGAGCTGAATCTTGAAGGAATATAGAGATGCCTAGTCAGAATTAAGAATTAAGATATTCTAGGTATGAAGGACAACTTGTACAAATTTATGGAGATGGAAGATAGAATGTCATGTATGAGGAAGAGTAGGTCACATTGCTCAAAACAAAGAGTATAAGAGAGGGAGTAATGTATAATCATGTTGAAGTCAAATTACAAAGGACTTTAAATACCAAACACAAGAATTTGCATTTTATACAAGAGGTTATAGGGAGCTGCTGAAACTTTTAGATGAGAGGAATAACATGATCAGAATATATTTTAGTGATATTAATTTGGTAACTACACAAAGGATAGAGTGGAGAGAGAAGATAGGAAATTCAAGGATATTAATTTGGAAGGTGTGTAGTAGCTCAGACATTTGGTAATGAGAACTTAGACTAAAGTAATTGTGGTTTGGGTGAAGAGAAGAGGATGGATATAAGAGATGTGGTAGAGGTAGAATGAATAAGATTTGACAATTTATTGTAAATGGAAAAACTGTGGTGGCTTTGACAAACTAAGGGAATTAGATAAGAGGATGAAAGTGAATTCTGAGAGAGATAATGAGTTCTGTTTCATACAAGTTGAGGGTGAGATGCCTATAAGATAAACAGTTCAATAGGGAGGACTGAAGCTCAGGAGTAAGATGCTGACTGAATATACTGATTTGTATAGATGATTATTTCATGCATAGAATGTAAGCACCTTGGGTAGACAATAAACTGCTTGAGGAAAGGGGCTATTTTTCTTTTTCTTTTTGTCTTTTTATTCCAGTTAATTGCAAAGCATGGTGCTTGACCAATTTGATACACTCCATGCCTTCCCATCTCCCCTTTTATTCAATTGGCTAGCCTGTTATAAATTAGATTTTTAATGTTTGCTATTGTTAGTTTCGTTTCATATCTAGACTTTGAATTCATTATAATCATCTTGAGGGCAAAGACCATATGATGGCCTTCCCTTACATTCTCACTAAAATTTAGGATAGTACTAGATACTTCCTACTAGAAAAATGAGAAATATTTTTGATATTGTTCAATTATTTGAATTTAATGTATGTGCTGTGACTAGATGCTCTTTTCCTTTATCCTCTTGGAAAGTAGTATAGGGACTTATAGAAGATGGAGGTAGCTAAGAAAGAAAATGTGTGTTGTTAAGTGTGGGTGGGACAATGCAAAATTAATGACCAAACAGAAGATCTATGGACTTAACAAGGCTTGAAAATGATTTGTAAGGCTGAACCAACTGTCGTCACCACAGAGCTAGTCAACAAGCAGAGAGCCAACCAGTCACCACCTGCTGTGGTGAAGGAACATTTGGAACTTGGTGGGGAGTGAAGAAAAAAAGTAAGTGAATAGTAGCTCTAGATAATGCCTGAAGAGGATATTCTCTCATTTAGACCTATTTCTAGGGAGCCCTGCCTACTTTCTGGGCAGTAGTTCATTTCCTACCTGGGAGATACACTGGGCACTGGGTTTGTAAGCCCTCTGACATATGAAGCAACTTAGGAACAGAGAAGGGAAATTCCCTGCCAAAGACCTAACAGTGAGGGAGCTGGGAATAGAAACCAGGTCTCTTGACTCACCATCTGCTGTTCTATTTGCTAGACCACACTGTCTGTCTCAACTGCCAACCTGGATGGATGGTGCACGTGAATGGAGTCTTGTCTTTGCCATTTGCTATAGGAAAAGAAGGAACATCTCTTCCATTGAGCTACCTGGAAATAATCTATAAAGCAATGTTTGCTGTGAACAAAATGCAAAAGAACAGGTAATATGGTATAGTTTGCATGTACTTAAGCAAATCATAAGAAAAAGGGACTTAATGACAGCAGGTGAGGAGGCAGTAAAGAAGGATTACTTCAAAGGAATGAATTTCGAGAAGCAGCAGACTTGCTTCTGTATAGTCATCCCTTATGTATTCTGTGTCTACATTTTGTGCAGGGCTTTTCATGCCTGTGGGAATTAGATAGTTTTATGTACGGGATAAAAAAATGGAAAAACCAGTGAAATGTAAGCTACTTGAAAGCAAAGACTATTTCCTTTTTGTCCATGTATATCCACTGATTATGGGCAACTAGGTGGCAAAATAAGTGTAATCGTTCTGGAGTCAGGAAAACCTCAGTTCCAATCCCACTTCAGACACTTTCTAGCTGTTTGTTCCTAGACAAATCACTTAATCCTGCTTGCCTCAGTTTCCTCATCTGTCAAATGAGTTAGAGAAGGAAATAAAAAAAAAACACTCAAAAAAACCTCAAATGGGATTGGGGGTATAACTCAAATAAGTGAACAATAACAAATGCCTAGTGCTTAGCTCAAGAGTCTGGCTATTGCTTAGGGATTTAATAATGCTTGCTAATTTGAATTGAAATTATAAATTGAAATCAACCAACTATAGCTAGAATGACAGTGTCAGTCCCTGCTGCTTCCTTTTTCTGCAGGAGCCTCTCTCATTATTGCATGCATGCATACACAATATGTTATGCTGTCCCAAATCTACAGCATTTGAGAAACCTTGTAACTTCTTTGCAGCACTATTTATCTCCACTTCAAATGATTTTTTCCCCTCTAGGGTTTCTAGGATTATCAAAGATCAAAAGATTGAGAAAATATATTCTTTCATTCAACGATCAAACCAGATACTCATTTATAATTGTGCTGTTGTTGTTTGGTCATTTTCAGTCTGTGCAACTCTTCATGACTACATTTGTTTTCTCGGCAAAGATAAAAGGAGGGTTTATCATTTCCTTCTGCAGCTCATTTTGTAAACGACAAACTGAAGGAAAGAGGGTTATGCTGACTTGCTCATGGACATACAGGTAGTAAATTTCTGAGACTAGATTTGAACTCAGGAAGATGAGCCAGCCTGAGTACCTAGTACTCTATGCACTATGGCACCACCTAGCAGCCCCTTAAAGAATTGTTGTCGATGTTCCATTGTTTCAATGTTGCCATACTCTTTGTGATCCCATTTGGGTTTTTTTGTTTGTTTGTTTTGTTTTTGTTTTGTTTTTGACAAAGATACTGAAGTATCTTTGTATACCTTTGAAATAACAAAGGTAAAAAACTGCTAAAGGTTGTGTTGTGATTTATGTTTTCAAGTATCCACAGAATGCAAACCAGATCAGTTGCATTCACAAGAAACTAAAGACTTTCTGTACAGAAAAAGGAAATATAGTATAAGCCTGACAAAGAGGCGTGATTTGTAAGCAATAGGAGTGAGCTCTGGAGTGGGATTTCAACTGTTCAAAAATAAAGGTTTGAATTCTACTCCTAAAAGAGCCCCTAATAATTTCTTAGCTTGCCTAGTTAATTTCCTTTTTCATGATGTAGATGAATTTATAGAGGAAACTTACTCAAGACCTAATTCTCTCAGACAAGGAGGAACTTGTCATTGGAAAATAAATGATAAGAACATGGGGAGAAACATATGTAATTACTTCATCTTAGAATTTGTTATAGAGAAGAGGAAAGCTGGATATTGTCTGGCATGAAACTTGGATTTTTGGGAAACTGATTTCAAAGAGTTGATAAAAAAAGGATTCGTAGAAAACCATGAAAAATTGAAAGTGGAATCTAGCCCAGAATGAATAAGAAAGTTTTGAAAATAAATTTCAAAAAACACAAAAGCAAATAATCTTGAAGACAAGAAAAAAAAATTCAATAGGACTAATCATTTCAGGTAGCATAGGAAGCTTCAGAAATGAAATTCTGAAGGCACGAAGAAAAACAATTTGGATCAGTATGAAAGAAGGATGTTATTTAAAGAGACCTATGTGAAAGTCAGGGAATTTATCAACCAATTTAGATTTTATTTTATTTTGTTTTAATTTTTCACTTTTTTTTTTTTTTTTTTTTTTTGATGTAAATCAAGTCTATGTTGTGTTCTTGGGTGTGAAAGTATAGTAGTATAGTGGGAGGGAGAGGGAGAGTTTAGTGAACTGAGGGTCAGTGAATGCTAGCTTCTTTTTTTTTTAACATTCTTTTGGATTCTCAGTGTCCTAGGTCATGGAAACAGTTGAATTTGCTTTATCTTTGTTGTATAAATTATACAACATATATTTTGGAGTATTTTGGAAAGGTCTGAGAGGTCATATACTTTGGGGGAAAAGTCTAATCTGCCATCTTGTTGCTCATATATGCCAGAACTTACTCTTTTAGATATCTTAACATAAAATTGATGCTTTTGTCTATATCTGTCATTAATGACGAGTTGGGTGGGGTGAGGAAGCCATCCCTCCAAACTGAATCTCTCTTTGTATAAAAAGAATAACAGTTAAGCAAAAATCTCTTGCATGGTGACTTCATCTGAGAATATAGATAGCATCCTGAGTTGGTAGTTTACTGACTCATCAGTGAAGTGAGAGATAGATTTCATTATCTTTACTCCAGTTTTGTCACTGGTTTTTCAATTGTTGAAAATTTGGTTGCCTTTAGTAATCTTTTTTCAAGTGCATCATTGTAATTATGGAGCAGAGTCTGTTCTTTTGCTCTCCATATTTCATTGTGTATCAATTCATATAAATCTCATCTTTATCTTTATTGCTCATAATGATTTCTTACTGCATAAAGTATTTAATTAGATGAATATACCATAATTATTTTGTCAATGACTTTCCAATCAACAATTTGTTCAGTTTGTTCCTAGTTCTTTGCTGTCACAAGGAGTGCTGCCGAAAACATTTTATAAAATTTCCATTTCTATCTTTAACCAATGTATCTACCCAGTAGTGAAAATTGCTGAATTAAAGAGTACAGCTAATTTAGTTACTTTTTTTAAGTAATTCCAAATTGATACCTTATACATGAATGACTTCATAGCTCCACTGGACATATACTAATGTGCATACCACAGTCCTTCCAATATTAACTGTTCCAATTTTTTGTCATTCTTGTCAAATTGCAAGGTAAAGAATGAATGTCAGTTTTTTTAAATTTGTATTCATCTTATTTATTAGTAATTTGAAATTTTTTTTCAAATAGTTATTTATAGATTATTAGTCTTCTTAAAGCTATGTGTTCATTCATATCTTTTGACCTTACTACTGGGGAATGGCTCTTAATCTCATATGATTGTATATTTATAAATATAGTGCTATATATGGTATTATATTTAAAATATCATATATCTTGCTATATTTTCCTGGATATCAGGCTTATAAATGATCTTAAGGTGAATATATTTCAATTTCACATCTTTTTATTAGTTCAAATTCGCTGATTTTAGGTATAAAAAAGTTTTATATTTTATATAATTGAAATTTTCTATTTTGTCTTTTATGGCTTTTCTCATCTTTTGTTGCTTAATATTATGCCTCTGATCATAGTGATGAAGGATACTTCCTCACATAAACTAATTTTAATGTATCTTTTAGGTTTTATATTCAGATCAAATATCCACATGAGTTTATTGGAGTAATGACCTAAACCCAATTTCTGTCAAAATGCTTTCCAGTTTTCCTGATAGTTTTTGTCACAAAAGAATTTCTTTTCCCATTAAATTTTGTGAACTTTCAAACAGTAGGTTATTAGTTTTGCTTTTGTTTTTAGAAAGGGTTTTGCATATTTAGTCTATTCCTCTCATCTGCTTAAAAAAAAAAGTAATATCAAGTGTAATATAGCTTGAGAGCTGATGATTCTATTCGCCCTTTATTAATATATTTTAAAATAACTATTCAGATCTTAGACTTATTTTTCTAAGTAAATTTGATTATTGTTTTTATTTAGTTTTATAAGGTATTCCATTTGTAATTTTTATTGGCATAGCACTAAATCTTTAAATTGTTTTTTTACTACATTGGTATAGGTTGATCAGGAGTCCTTAGTATGTGAACAATTGTGTGTCTCTTAAATTTTCTAAAAGGAATGCTTTGTAATCATATTTACATAAATCCTTTTTGTGCCTAGATAAATTATCTTTAGCTGTTTTGCACATTTTGTAGTTATTTTGAATGAAATTTGTAAACTTATTGTGTGTCCTGCTATTTGATGATATTACTAATTATCCAAATTGGCTATTTCTGATAATTTCCTTTGTTGCTTTGAAAAGTATTTTGAAATTAAATAGTTTCTGACTTTGTCTTGGTAGACTGACTTAAAGATATTTGATATATTTCATGCTTATTTTAAATAAGATATCTATTTGTAAATCCTGATTTTTCTTAATAATGAAGATGAACTTTGTGGATTTTAAAATTATTATTCTAGGACTATTTTGATACAATGTACTGAAATATCTTTGCTAGCTCTCTGGAATTTTTAAAATAACATTTCACATACAAAAAGGAATAACATGTTCTGTTCATTGTCATTGTTTATATGTTTAATTTTGTTTTCTTGCCTAATTAGTATTGATAGTAGTTTTATAACTATGTCAAAATAGTAGGGATGGAAAAATCCATGCTTTATTCCTGTTTGTATTGGGAAAATTTTTAGTATTTCCTCATTGCACATAAAGTCGATTCTTTATATTATATAAAATGCTGATAGCACTGAAGAAAGGTCCTATCCACCTATATACTTGTTAGAAACATAAAATGGAAAAGACTTTTTCCTGGGAGGAAGGGAGTCAAAGGCTTTATTTACTAGTTATTAAAATAATCATGCTATATTTTTATTGTACATGATTTAAAATTTTAATTGCTCTCCTAATATTGAACTATTCTTTCCTTTCTGATATGTATTTGACTAAAATTTATTATTTTCTTAACATGCTATTATTATAGTGTCTATAAAATTTTAAAATTTGGGCTATTTATTGATGACATTAGTCTATGGTTCCTTTTCTATGAGCTATCTCTCATTTGTTGAATTATTTTTTCATAAAAGGTTGTGTACCTACTATCTTTGTTTTTTGAGGAAAACATTTATACTTTAGATATCAATTGCTTTCAAAATATTTATAGAATTTTCTTGCTATATTTATTTGAAATGTTTGGAATTTTATGCTCCCACTTCTTTGTCAATTCATTTATGAATTTATTTTTATGTTTTATTTTGAGATTTAAGTTCTTTTTATTGATTTGTTTTTATATGTAATTCTATATGTATATGAATATATAAATACATGTATGGTATATAAATATGTGCATATTTATGTTGTTACCAAACTTTTAACTGGTTTCTGCTTTATATTGTGTTTGATAGTTGTTATTATTATCTTTATTTCCTCTGTCACTAGTTCAACTTGTTTCGTTTTTTGTTAAATAATTTGATCAGGCTAATAGCTTTATAAATAATAGCAATCTCTTTAAGAGTATAGTTTTACTTATTAGTTCTAATTTTTTTCTCTATTTTACCTCTAATTTTTCAGATTTCTGTTTTTGTACTTATTTTAAGATTTCAAATTTGCTTATTTTCTAGCACTTGTAATTGTATAAGCTTCTCTGCATGGATTATCTCTTTTTTCTATTTTGTACAATGTTTTTTGCATTATAAATTTTCCTGGTCATGCCATTTAAGAGTTCTCACAAATTTGGTGGTTATCACTGTTGAAAATTTTTTTTTTTTACATAATCTATCCATTCTTCCTTCCTTCTTTTTTTTGTGAGATAACCAGGGTTAAGTGACTTCCCAAAGGTCATATAGCTAATAAGTTTCAAGTGTCTGAGGCCAGATTTGAACCTGGATCCTCCTGACTCTGGGGCCAGGGCTTTATGCATTGTGCATAATTATACAGGCTATAATTATTTATTTCTATGATTTAGCCATTTTCACAATGTGAAAAGGGACATGATAGCTGTTTTCAATTATTTAAAAAAATTAGAAAGGATTAGACACATCCTGCTTGACCCTTCCTATTCCACTTCTTAGTTAAGCTTGAGTCAGTCATGAAAAACATCTGGTCCCATACTTTCTTTCCTCTTAACCAAATGCTGTGCACACAGACACCAAAGAGTAACTCTGAAGCAAAGATAACAGATAACACTGTACTCTCTACCAAAAACTATCCTGGCACTACTGAAAAGAAAAAAAAAAAACTGTATTTCCATGTGCTGCATTTTAAATATTGATATGAAAATGAAAAAAAAATGTTTTTGCTCAATTTGGGAAGCCAGTGGGCTTATCTGTAGAAATAATTTTTCATAGTGAATACCAGTATTTTATTCAGATAATAATATACATTTAAAACTCAGGATGTAAAGCTTATTTTCGATGGTATGTTAGAATCTAAGTCATTTTCTGGATTTTATTTTTTTAAAGACACACTGGTGATAAAATGCAAACTATTTATTGAAATGGAGCATGGACTCAAGGTTGCCAGTGACTACAGAGCATTAGCTAGTTGGGTTGGCTGAAAAGCTATTATCTCCCAATGCTGCAGTGCTTTTAAGTAGCATGCACTTAAAGATATCTAATAATAGATTAGAATCTAAGTCCTCAAATTGGCATAGCATGAGGCAGAGAATAAACCTCATGCCTAAATTGGAATTTCTCATTCATATTTTTCTTTTTCTAATTCTGTTCCTTCAGGTTTCTTTAAAAATGTTTGTAGCTGGAGTCTCTGTAGGGGATGGAAGTTTCCAGAATATTTCATGATCATGGAAGAGGAATTTTTAATGGAAATAGAACTTTGTGCTTTCTGAGTTCTAAATGGAGAGGTAACCAAAGGCTCTACTTTTCTATACATGATTAATAGATCATTTGCTCCTGGTTAATTACTTCCCTGATTATAAATTAACCAATAAGAAAAATTCATCAAGTACAGAGACTTGACATCTCTCTTTGTTTTGTCAGTGAATTCCCTTATTCTAGCTGTTAGATATAGCTCCAACCTATGTTTCCAGTGCTGATGATGATGACAATGATATAAACTAGTAAAAATGGAAAATGGACAATCAAGAAAAATGAACATGGACCACAATAATTTTATAAAGAAATGTAACCCATATATATATCAAATGACAAAAGAAAGAGATCAAATGAGTGCCTTAATCAGCAAATATTTGACTTTCCTGTCCAATGAAGAAATGGCTGCTGAATACAGCACTAGTTGAGAATCTTAGCTAAATTTCAAATCTTAAGAGGGTGGGAGTTATGAGAAGCATCATCTCATAAATCAGAGAGAAGTAGCTGAGGGTAAAAGCAGTTTGAAGAAAACTTAATAAGAAATCCAATTGAAGACTTCTGGGGCAAAGTTAAGAAGGCAGAACAGAGAAAGCACTCAGCTGAGCTGTGTGAATATTTCCTTCAAAGCAACTTTAATATAATTTTTATTCAAATTCTGGATTGACAGAGCTGACAAAAGGTCAGAGGGAGACATTTTTCTAGTTCAAGACAACTTAGGAGGCCAGAAAAAGATATCCGTCACATGAGGGCTAGCCTAAAACCCACATAGATAAAACACTGGGTTAGGACTAAGTGGTTGTGACAAAATCAGCAGCTCTCAAACCAAAGATGGTAAGGGGACCCCTATGCTTATCACTAGATATAAAACAAGTTCAAACTTTAAAAAAATGTGAGTGGGAATGATGAAATAACAACAAAAACATAAGAACTTGACCATAAAAATCTATGATAGTGACAGGGAAGATCCAGAACATAAACTCAGAAAAAAAGATGAAGTCATCAACAAAAACAATGAAGTCACAACAGCTACAAGCAAAGCCTCCAAGAAAAATGTGAATCTGACAAGTCCTACAAGAATTCTTGGAAGAGCTAAAATATGATTTACAAAATCAAATATGATAGAATACTATTGTGTTATAAGAATAATGAACAGGATTGTTTCTGGAAAAACCTGAGAAGACTTATATGAACTGATGCAAGTAAAGTGAACAGAACCAGGAAAGATGTCCACGTACCAGCAATATTATAATGATGATCAACTATCATCTTTGATCATATGATCATTGATCAGCTTCCCTGATAATTGATCACCCACATTCAAAGGATTCATGCTGAAAAATATTATCCAACGTTATAGAGAAAACTGGTGAATTCTGAATGTAAATTAAAATGTACTTAAAAAAAGTTTTCTGTTTTTTTTTTGTCTATGTTTTCTTTTGCAACATGACTAATGTGGAATTAATTATGTTTTGCATGATGACTTCACATGTATAATCAATCTCAAATTCTTACCTTCTCAAGGAGGTTTGAGGGGTCATAGGGAGAAAGAGAATTTGGAAGTTGAATTTTTTTTTAAATTAGGAAAACATTTGATAGTGAACAAAACACTGTTAGAAGTTCTTTTTACTGATGGTTATATAAGTATGTATATATTAAATGATCTATGTGTTAAGCTTTATGTTAAGAGCTGGAAAGAAAAATACAAGCAGAAACCAAAAGACAATCCATGTCCTTAATGACTTACATTCTAATGGGGGAAGAAAATATAGGGAAAAAAAGAGGGCTAAAAAAAGGAAAGTGGGATGGATTGAAGATACTAGGAGTGGAGATCTAGTAAAGAAAGTCCTATTAAAGTGAATCGGGACTATAGCTTGGAAAAGAATGAACCTCCTCCTTAAAATGGCTGGTCAACCTCTATAAGTTATAAGGAGGGAGAGGAAAAGCAAAAGGGAGGAGAGAGAGAGAGAGAGAGAGAGAGAGAGAGAGAGAGAGAAAGAGAGAGAGAGAGAGAGAGAGAGAGAGAGAGAGGGAGAGAGAAAGAGAGAGAGAGAGATCTGTCATAAAATTATCTCCATGTGAGGCAAATAAATTCCAATGACTAGGGCATATTTGTTAGCATATTTCCTATTGAATCAATTTTTTTCTAATCAACATATAATAAGCACAATAGCATTATTTATATTACACATGTGTCTAAACATATATATGTATGTGTATATATGTGGCCCACAACTATAAATACTATACACATACACATGTGTTCATACACATATATGGGATTTATATATGTGTATATGTTATATGTCTGCATATACATATATATATATATGTATACTAGACAATACATATGAAAGATGGATAAATTGAGTGAAGAGTTGAACAGGAAGAGGAGAGCAGACTAGATAGCCATTGGGAAAATTAAAAGTTCTTTTAATGACTTCAAATTTTCCATAAAATCAAAGGTAAATACACACATTCACACACATATACATGTGTATGTGTATATATACAAAAACATCCATACATTAGCAAGTATGTGTATTTGTTATCATTATATTAGTTTTGCTCTATGACAGTGAAACATGGAATACAGCTGCCTCTACAGAAATAAAAATCAGTAGGATATAGAAGATAATGGAGAAACACAAGTGGGTGTGAGCATGCTGAAACATGTCATCAAAAAAGAAACTGCAAAATAATAGAAATAAACAATGTTATGAAGGAATTATATGACAGGAATAAAAAAGATAGTTCAAGAATGATGATCCAAGGAAGGAAATGATTACAAGTAGCTAAGCAAATGTGTTCTTTGGGACCATAGAAATGTGAGAGGAAAATGAAGAGGACCTTTAGTATAGTGAGCGAACCATCTGTAGTAAATTTGTAAGCAGACATAGATACAGGATGGGAAGGCATGGATAGATTACAATCTGCATTATTATAGGAAACTTCCATATCAATGAGGAAAATAGTTCCATTTGTATATTTAGTAAAAAGATATTGTTTATAATATTTTAGTAAATTTGCTGCCAAAGAAAGTAGAAACCAACGAACTCACTCAAAACCTATTTGTTATTGATAATGGCGATTAGAGAGAATAAACAAAGCACTCAAAGAATCACATGTTGAAATGAGAGACAGTATAACATCCAAAGGTATTGGAAGTAAAAAAAAAGAAATTACCCCAATTTGGAAATTACCAGTAAAATAAAGGAATTTCTGCTCAGATTAAACATTTGAAGGAAAATTAATATTTGGAAAGAGAGAATTTAGTTCTTTCTATTCATTGCAATGCAATATACCTGTGTTGAATGTCTATAGGGGTTGAAATTACTGAGCCAAGACACTTAGAAGCAAATATTACTGCAAGAGAATCTTAGTTATTTAGGATAGAGTTGCTTTTCTATAAACCATTTGTACTCTTGCTATCTTCCTTGATCCTTTTGTTACTCTGAAATACTCATAAGATGTAGAACTGCAAAAGCCCTGGGAGATTCTTTAATTGATTCCATTCATTTTTCTGAAGGAAAAAAAAAAAACCAGAAAAGATAAAAAGTTTATTTGAGGTCACACAGGTACTGAAGCGCAGGGATGGTGGGTTTGAACCTAAGACTCTTGGCCTGGTCTCAGATCCAATGTGCTTTCCACTTTGCCAAGGATTCTTCATCCAGGGTCCAGGGACTCCCAAGGTATCCATGCATACTTTTCAGAAACCACATGAACTTTCATAAGAAAGAAAGCATTTTTATTTTCATTAACCTGTGACTGAAACTTCATATTTTCTTCTACTATTTCAAAAACTTGGTTCTGAACAGTGGTCCATAGACTTCACCAGACTGCCAAAGGGATCCATGACATGCAAAAGGTTAAGTTTTCCAGCTGACTTTCCTGTTGCATTGAATTAATTAATCCTAGAAAAAGGCTTTTCATCTTTGAAAAAGATTTGGGGCTGTGGATTTAAAAGGTGAAAGGATTTTTCTTTTTTGCAATGGTACCTTTGTACTATTGTTAATTGGTTCCAGAAGGTAAGTCAAATTGTGAAAACAATGCCATTTTCTCCATTAAGAATACATCTCCAGTTTACAGCCTAACCATCACTCCCCAACCAACACCTAAGGGGCAACTAGGGTTTCCAGCTGCTGTGGAGAAACAAGTCAAGCAATCCAGGTTCTTCCATTCTTGACTCAACTTACTTCCTTGGAGTGGGGAGTGATGCCTGGATGTAGAGGCAGAAACTATGATCCTATGCCTAGGAGTCCATGCCTAGCACTCTGGCCACTGACCTGGGCTCAGGACTAGCAGGAATTTTGGGTCCTTCATCACCATTGCTGCTTCTGCTTGGGTTTCCACCACTGTTGCTTGACTCATCACCTCTGCTCCTGCTGCTTCTCTCCTTGCTGAGCACTTCTTCCACTCCATGCCCTTTCTAGTACTACTATTTTGGTAGCCAGGAGACAATAGATTGCAGCCACATCACTCTATAGGAACTTCTCAATCTGCCCATCAGCATGCACAACCTCAACATATTGAGATCCAATCTAACAGTCGTGGGCAGCAATTTTGGTGAGGAACTGCCCATGGCTGAGGGAAGTAGCATTGGCAGTGGATCTTGGGCAGATCCCCTGGCCAACCTCACATACCTATTGCCCAACAAAAATAGCAGTTAACTTCAGCAAATGTTGAATGTACAAGTGCTGAAGAATTCCCCTCCCCCCCAAAAAAGAGAAGTAGAAAAATCTAATTCAATGAGTTTCAAAGCAGGCAAATACCAAGGTACCATTGTATTTTTTAAAAGCAATAAGTGGAAGAGAAGACCAAATAAATACTGGGCAAAACCTGATATGAGGGATAAAAGAAATCTGAATTGTTTTGTATACAGATACCTCTAGAATCCTGCTGCCATAATAACCTGAGGGAGACCTTGGATTCTCCAAAACGATGCAATTTCTGACAATTCCTACTCAAAAGCTTTTTGGGACCAGTTGCTTCTCAGGCTTGAAGGGCTAAGGAGGAGAGAAAGTAACTAGACTGATGAAATCAGGTATATTTGAAGTATTCAATTAAATTTCATTGAATTCAAGAAGTATTTATTAAGAGTTGATATCCCCTTTGTGAACTGATCCAACAACTCTGGAGAGCAATTTGGAACTATGCCCAAAAGACTATTAAGCTGTGTATACCCTTTGATGCAGTAATCTCACTTCAGAATCAGAAACTGAAGTGAATGAGTAGAAAGGAAAAAGGACCTACATATGCAAAAGTGTTTACAGCAGCCCTTTTTATAGTAACAAGGAAGTAGGAAACTGGAAACTGAGCCCATCAGTTGGGGGATGGCTGAAAACTTATGGTAAATGAATGTTATAGAATATTATTGTTCCATAAGAAATGATCAGCAGGATGATTTCAGAAAGTCCTGGAGAGACTTTCATGAACTAAGGCTAAGTGAAGTGAGTAGAACCAAGAGAACATTGTACACTAACAACAAGATTATGTGATCATCAATTCTGATAAATGTGGTTCTTTTCAATAATGAGGTGATTGAGGACAATTCCAAGAGATTTGTGATGGAGTCATCTGCATTCAGAGAGAGAACTATGGGGACTGAATGTGGATCACAACATAATGTTTTCACCTTTGTGGTTGTTGCTGTTTATTAGCTTTTTTCTTTCTCATTTTTTCCCTTTTTGATCCAATTTTTCTTGTACAGTATGATAAATGTGGAAATATGTTTAGAAGAATGCATATATTTAACCTTTATTGGAGTACTTGCTGTCTAGGGAAAGAGGGGAGGGGGAAAGGAGGAAGAAAAATTTGGAATACAAAGATTTTCAAAGGTGAATGTTGAAAACTATCTTTGCATGTATTTTGAAAATAAAAAAAAATTATCAAAATAAAGAAGGGAAGAAAAGATTCTATATCTCATGCATTGGAAGAAAAGCAGTCTCTACTCCAGAAGGGATTTAAAGTGATGGGGGGGGGGGGGACAGAGCCAAGATAGCAGGGAGTGGGCAGTTCTTTGTCTGAGCTCTCCTGGCTTCCCTCAGATCAATGCCAGATTAAGCCTCTGAACTAGTTTTGGAGTGACAGAACACACAGATATTTGGAGTGTAACAAATTTCCAGCTGGGCACAGGGGGAGGAAGGTGGTTCAGTGCAGGTGTGGTGCAGGGACCCAGGGTGGTATGGTATTGCAAGCCATGGAATCTACTGGGGAGACTCTTAGTCAAAACACAGAAGCATTGGCTACTTTGTCCTGGTTCACAAGCCAGTGGATCAACAGACTAGCTGCAAGACATCCAACATAACTATACAAGGCAAATAGTGAGCTCAAGAACCCCAGAAAATAAGCAGAATTTGACCATGCCCAATGATCACAGAAAGGATCAGCAGCAGTGGCCTAGGTCAGCATAAAGTCACTGCCACCTATAGAGAAAGCTTGGGGAAATCTCCCTTATTTACATATCATGAAGAGACAAAAAAAAGAGCTATTATAATTGAGGGAAAGTAGGGAGGGGCCTGAGCATTGTGTGAACCTGACCCTCATTGAATTTGCTTCAAAAACAGAATATCAGACTTATTTAGCTCACAGAGAAACCTCTCTCATCCTAAAGGAAAGTAGGAGGGGAAAGGGGAAAGGGAAAGGGAAAGCTAATAAAAGGGAGAACAGAAGTAGAAAGGGAAAGGTAAAAGAAAGAGCAAAAGGGGAGGGTTGTTTGAGGGAGGGGTTGGCAGTAACAAAATACTAGGGAGGAGAGACAAGAGGAAAGGGAGGAGCAAAGTGTAACTGGTGGAAAAACCAGATGGCAGGAAATACAGAGTTAGTAATTTTATCTGTGAATGTGAATGGGATAAACTCTCCCATAAAAGGGAAGCAGATAGAAGACTGGATTAAAAGCTAGAATCCTACAAAATGTTGTTTACAAGAAACCATTTAAAGCAGAGTGATACATACAGAGTAAAGGTAAAAAGCTGGAGCAGAATCTATTATGCTTCAGCTGAAGTAAAAAAAAATCCTGATTTCAGATCACATAAAAACAAAAATAGATCTAATTAAAAGAAAAAGGAAGAAAACTACATTTTCTATGGTAAAGAGTACCACAGATAATGAAGTAATATCAATACAAAACATATATGCACCAAGTGGCATAGCATCCACATTCCTAGAGAAGCAGTTAAGAGAGCTGCAAGAAGAATTAGACAGCAAAACTATGCTAGAGGGGGATCTCAAACTTGCTCTCTCAGAACTAGATAAATAAAGCCACCAAATAAATAAGAAAGAAGTTAAGAAAGTAAATAGATTTTTAGAAAAATTAGATTTGATAGACTGGAGAAATTGAATAGAGACAGAAAATAATATACTTATTTCTTGGCAGTACATGAAACCTATACAAAAACTGAGCACATGTTAGGGCATAAAACCCTCAAAATCAAATGCAGAAAGGCAGAAAGAATAAATGCATCATTTTAAGATCATGATACAATAAAAATTACATGTAATAAAGGGCCAGGGAAAATATACAATAATTAATTGAAGAGTAAATAATCTAATCCTAAAGAATGAGTGGGTGAAACAACAAATCATAGAAACAATTGATAATTTCATCCAAGAAAAAGACAATAAAAATACAAGATACAATACAAGATAATATAATAAAAATAACAAAAGCAGTTCTAAGGGGACATAGATGCTTACTTGTATAAAATAGAAAAGAGAAGATTAATGAATTGAGCATATGAATTATTGAATTAAAACTATTGAACTATTGAATTAAAAAATGAAGCAAATTATTAAAAAACTAATAAAATAGATAAACCTTTAGTTAATTTGATTAAGGAAAGAAGAAAATCAAATTGTCAGCATCAAAAATAAAAAAGGAAAAACTTTACAACAATGAAGTGGAAATTCGAGCAATAATTAAGAGTAATTTTGCAAGAGTAATTATGCCAATAAATCTGATAATCTAAGTGAAATGGATGAATACTTACAAAAATATAGATTACCCAAATTAACAGAGGAGAAAACAAATTAGTTAAGTAATCCCATTTTGGAAAAAAGAAATTGAACAAGCTATTAATCAACTTCCTAAGATAAAATCTCCAACTTAAATGGATTTATATATGAATTCTACCAAACAGTTAAAGAACAATTAATTCTAATACTATGCAAACAATTTGGAAAAATAGGTAAAGAAGGCATCCCACCAAATTCCTAATATGACACAGATATGGTACTGATACCTAAATCAGGTAGGGTCAAAACCAAAAAAGAAAATTATAGACCAAGTTCCCTCATGAATATTTATACAAAAATCTTAAATAAAATATTAGCAGAGATTACAGCAAGTTTTCCCCAATATAACACACCATGACCAAGTAAGATTTATACCTTGTATGCAGGAATGCAGAGCTGGTTCAATATTAAGAAAACTATTAGCATAATTGATTGTATCAATAATCAAAATAACAAAAATCATGTATCTATCTTAATAGATGCAGAAAAAGAATTTGACAAAGTCCAAAACTCATTCCTATTGAAAACACTGGAGAGTATTAGAATAAGTGTAGTTTTCCTTAAAATTATCAATAGCATTATTTAAAACCATCAACAAGGGAGAAGCAAAGTTGCCCAGTAGCACCATTCATATTCAATATTGTATTAGAACTGTTAGCTTTAGCAATAAAATAAGAAAAAAGATATTAAAGGAATTAGAGTAGGTAATGAGGAAACCAAATTATTACTTTTTGCAGATGATATCATGGTATCCTTAAAAAATCCCAGAGAATTAACTTAAAAACTACTAGAAATAATTCACAACTTTAGCAAAGTTGTGGGATACAAAATAAATCCATATAAATCATCGTCATTTTTATGTTATCAATAAAGTCATGCAGCAATGATAGAAAGAGAAATTCCATTTAAAATAACTGTAGATAATATAAAATATTTGGGCGTTTACCTGCCAATGCAAAGTCATAAACTATATGAACACAATTACAAAATACTTTCCACACAAATAAAGTCATATCTAATCGAGTGGATAAATATCAAATGCTCATGGATAGGATGAGTTAATATAAAAAAATGACAATACTAACTAAATTAATCTATTTATTCGGTGACATACCAAACTCCCAAGAAATTATTTTACAAATCTAGAAAAAATAATAACAAAGTTCACCTGGAAGGACAAAAGATCAAGAATTTCAAAGGAATTAATGAAAAAAATGCAAATGAAGGTACTCTAGCTGTACTAGACCTAAAAGTATGTTATAAAGCAGCTGTCACCAAAACCATTTGGCTCTGGCTAAGAAATAGAGTAATCAATCAGTGGAAAAAGTTATGTTCACAGGACAAAATAGTCCATGATTATAATATAGTATTTGATAAACCCAAAGACTCAAGCTTCTGGGATAAGAATTCAATAGTTGACAGAAACTGCTGGGAAAATTAGAAATTAGTATGGTAGAAACTAGGCATTGACCTACACCTAAAACTGTATACCAAAATATGGGTTTGAAATGGGTTTATGATTTAGACATAAAGAGTGATATTATAAGTAAATTAAAAGAACAAAAGATAGTCTACCTCTCAAATCTTGGAGAAGGATGGAATTTGTGGCCAAAGAAGAACAACAGTACATTATGAAATGCAAAATGGATAATTTCAACTATATTCAGTTAAAAGGTTTTTGTACAAACAAAACCAATGTGGACAAGTTTAGAAGGGAAGCAATAAACTGGAAAAAATAAAGACAATTTCTAAAATATATAGAAATTGACTTAAATTTATAAGATTTCAATCCATTGTAAATGGTCAAAAGATGTGAACAATTTCAGATAAAGAAATTGAAACCATTTCTAGTCATATAAAAATGCCATAAATCATTATTGATCAGTGAAATGCAAATTAAGACAAGTCTAAGGTTGACTCAAATTGACTAAAATGACAGGAAAAGAAAATGGTGAATGTTGGAGGGGATGTGGGAAAACTGGGACACTGATGCATTGTTGGTGTATTGTGAACTGATCCAATCATTCTGGAGAGCAATTTGGAATTATGTCCAAAAGGCTATAAAACTGTGCATACCCTTTGTTCCAGCAGTGTCTCTACTGGTGCAAACAGATCATAAAAAAGGGAAAATGGTTCACATGTGCAAAAATGTTTATAGCAGCCCTTTTAGTAGTGGCAAGTAACTGGAAACTGAGTGAATGCCCTTCAGTTGGGAAAAGACTGAATAAGTTATGGTTTATGAATGTTTTGGAATATTATTGTTCTATAAGAAGCAATGGGCAGGATGATTTCAGAAAAGTCTGGAGAGACTTTCATAAACTGATGCTAAGTGAAGTGAGTAGAACCCAAGAGCACATTGTACATAGCCATAGCAACATTATGTTGTGATCAATTCTGATGAATGTGTGATTTAGAGCAGTTCCAATGATCTTGGGATAAAGAGAGCCATAAATAATCTCAATGGTCTTGAGATAAAGAGCATCCATAGAGAGGTCTGTGGGAATTAAATGTGGATCACAACATAGTATTTTCACTTTTTAGTTCTTGTTTGCTTGCATTTTGTTTTCTTTCTCATTTTTTTTCCTTTTTGATATTTTTTTCTTATGCAGCATGATGATGTATGGAAAAATTGAACATGCTTAACATATTGGATTACTTGTCTTCTAGGGGAGGGGATAGGAAGAAAGGGAAGGAATAAAAATTGGAACACAGGGTTTTGCAAGGGTCAGTGTTGAAAATGAGCTATGCATATGCTTTGAAAATAAACAGATTTAATAAAAATAAAGTTGTAGGAGGAACAGAAGATATATATATATATATATATATATATATATACATAAACATAAATATAAAAAAAGCACTCAGTGGAGACTGGAAACTATTATTGTTAAGGAATTGAAAAAGATCTCTTAGATAAAGTAATTCGTGTTGATTCATGAAGGTTGCTAGAATTCTGAGAGAGGGAAGTGAAAAGGGATAATATTCTAATCATGGAGTGAAGGAGGGGAGGTAGCAGCCTCTTCTGAGGCCCAAAGATGGTAAACGGGATGTTTTGCATAAGAAACTCTAAGCAGGTATTAAGGGATCTTTTTTGAGTTTTCATATTTTCCAGATACACAGAATCCAGAGCATGCAGAAAACCCTGAATGTGTTAAGGGCTAAGATCCTTCTAAGCTGAAATAATTTATTGTTGTACCCCCAAGCTGGATACTCTGGATGATCTTTGGAGGCAAGAGAGGTAGCCAGTCTGTGCTGGACTGTGATAATGCTTTTGCAGATTGAGGACCTTTGTAGATAAGTACACCCTCCTTTCTTCATAGGCTAGCAGTTTTCAAGGGAAAAGAGCATGGTTTTTGCCATCACCTTGCTCCTTCCTGTGGGGAGTGGTCTTGTGTTTTTCCTATCTTTGCTGTACCATTCTTCTTCCCATGCTAAGCCCCATTCCTGCTATCACCCTCTTCCTTTTGTACTATTACTATAAAAATGTAATTTTCTGCAAGGTCTGGGAACTCTTTGGGTTCCACATAAGTCATTTCTCTTGTAGTAGTAAACCTAGTTTTCACATGTCTTGTGATAAGATTACCTGTTGACACAGGCTAGATTATCTAGACAGTATAGTATATAGGCAAATGTAATGTGTCATCAGTTCAGAGTCAGATGGTAAAAGACCCAAAATTTTGAGCAGGGTAGAAACATGTTGAGAAATAGCTTCACTAGTCGAAAGCATGCAGGATCCATAAATAGTGAGTGACCTTTTTGAGTCATGTTTTTGTCCTTTTTAAGGCTTGACCATTTATTTCTGTTTTTTAACACTCCCTTTTGCAAGTCAAATTAACATGCATTTATTATCCCTATTATGTGCCAAGCACTGTGCTAAACACTGGAGATAAAGCTCTTGGATCTCTCTCAAGGGTCAATATTCTTTTTTTCAATGCTAACAGTCTTTCCTAAGGCACCAATGGGGCCAATGTCTCACCCTGGGATCTGAAGGATCAACTTAGGAGTCAACCTTAGGAGTCAAGTAGGCTGAAACTACTGATTGAGGGCAGATTGCTTCATTTGTAGTCATCTCATTTTTGCAACCTTCTAAAATGTGGTTGGTCTAATTGATCCATTGACTTCCTGGTGTTTGCCAAAAAGGATTTGAGAAAAAGAATATTAAGAAATTAAAAGTGAGGTTTTCAGGAAATCAGTAGAACTGTGTGAGGGGGCAGAGGCTTTCACAGTTCCCACCCACACTATTCCCAGCTCCAAGCAGCCCATGCAATTAGCCCCTTATGTTCGGAAACACACACAAAAAAATCCTCCTTGAAAAGCATTTGGAAGTCTTTGGATCTTTTGTTTTCACCTTCTTTTCTGGTAAAAAATAAAAGAAGTACATAAAAGGAGTTTGTCAAAAATCCATTTTTAAAAATTCCATCTAAAAAGATTATTATATTGTGTAGGGGAAAGGGATGCTGTGATTTCCTTGTTCATTAGAACTCTCCATTGAAATGGATCAGCAGTTTGTTAGAGAGTTGTCTTACTTCTTCAGGATTAAACAGATAGCTAATGTCAAAAGTTGGACTTTTAACTCAGGTCTTCCTGATGCTAAGGCCAGACCTCTATCTGCTATAATAATAATGAGAATTATTAACTAGTGACTTAAGATTTGGAATGTGCCTTACACATACTGTTTCATTTTATCCTCACAGCCCTGGAGGTAAGTATTCTTATTATTTTCATTCTTATAGATGGAGGAAATTGAATCAGTTAGTGACTAAGTTCTCAAGGCCACACATCTAACACGTGACCAGGCCCAGCACTCTATCCACTACCACCTCCTTGCCTATGTCAAATGTTTTGATTTAAGGAACTGTAGAACTTTTGTTTATAGAGATTTTATCTATCCTATGTCAATCTTATTAAATAAAAACTTTATTTAATTTTAAAACTGTATTTAAATTAATTATATATATTTACAAAATACATTTAATATATAAATATATAACATTTTGTATACTATAAAATGACATATTTTATAAAATATATTATAAAAATAAATAATTTTTAAAAATAAAATTAATTTAATTTAATATTTAAAAATATTAAATAAAAATTAAAATATTTTAGCTTTATTCTAAGAGTTGTATCAACCTCACAGACTCCCTGAAAGGATGTCAAGACCATCCCTTCCCCCAAGAGATCCCAGGATCACGTTTTGAGAATCACTCTCCTGTGACAACCTGCTTCTCTCAAGTGTGTAAAATTGTATCATAGGAAATGATGTTGTACCAATGAAAGTATTTACATAGTTAAATAAATCTGACCTCATTGATATAGGCATTAACTGCAATGGTACAGATTTTAAACTCATGCATACTCGCCCATCCTGTGTAAATCTTGTCTGTGTCCTCCCATATTTTTTTCACAGGAGATCCACCCAAAGGAATGTTCTAACTTCCTCTTCCTATTTAAAGAATACCAATGAAGCACGTAGTTTAAACAACACTTATCCCCTATTCCTGACAGGGAACCAGAAAATTTTCTTTTTCATTCATATATTTCTTTCATGAAGGCCTTAATGCCATTCTTCATCAGCCCTTGTTTACAATGTATTACAGTTGATTCAATCCCATCGTATGCTTTTCCATTGTCCTTTGGTTTATTTTCAATATTATTCTTCAAGGACTTTAGTGTTCAATGATATGTAATATAGTCATATAACAACAACAGAAGAACATGGGGACTAAAAAAAATATAGGATTGTTTCAGGGAGAATCTGAGGGTCATTAAAAAAATCTTTGTAATTTCCCAAAGGCAATTGAGTCTGCTTTCTTTCTATTTAATGCATGCAATTTAAAGTGCTCTACTTTTTTTTTTTAGTAATTAACAATTAAATGATATTTTTCTGCTTAGTATAGAAAAAGGGGGTAGGGAAGAAGAAAGGGTAAGAAGAGAAGACAGGATAGGAGAGGAGAGGAGAAAAGAGGAGAAGAAAAGAATTAAGAGAAGGGGAGGGGAGAAAAGAGGAGAAATCTTTTTTAATCCTATCAGGTATGAATTTTGTCCTGACTACTCCGTATTCCATTTCTCCAAAATCAAAATCACATTGCCATCAGGGTCTGAAAAGCCCAGAACTCCTGTTGGAGTTTATGTTGTAAATCTGGTGAGTTCAGTTCAAAATCTAGTCAGATGACACTTCTTTGGTGGAGTTTTCACTTAAAGATTGTTGACTGTCTAAACCAATGGTTCCTCAAGTATGGTCTAGAAAATTGTCTCTGAAATCCTTTTAGAGACTCTACAAATTCTAAATTAGTTTTTATTTCTAGTATCACAAAAATCTATAAATAGAACCCACATTAAGCAAAACCCTTTGAACATATCCTCAATAATTTTTAATAGTCCAAAGAGATACTGAGAAAAAAAAATTAAGAACCTCTGGTCTAAACAAACTGCTCACTGTTGTGACAGGGATATTTTCTTACATTCTCAGTCTTCATAGTTACAACTGCTTTAGATCTATTTTTCATGTCAGAGTAGCCTTTTTTCCTTCTCTTCACTGTAGCTTCAGAAAAAAAAACACTGAAAGATGTCTCAAGATGTTCTGTACATGTGTGTACATGTGTGTGTCTGTGTGTGTGTGTGCCCTTTGAATAACTATCATCCTACCACTTTCATCCACCTTAAGATCAGATTTGGAAATTATTTAAAGTCCATTCTGGAATCAAGCCATAAGGACATACAGTAGCAGGTCTGTCTGGATGTGATTTAAGTCTGTGGGAGATGGGAAGAAAGCATTTGGAGATGATGTTTGAGGAAGTGTGACATGTCCCCTAGGCAGTGTCTGTGGGCAGAAGGACTTATGCAGGCTCTTCCAAAAGGTATATTGCCAAACACCTTGGTTGATAGCTTTAGGGCAAGTTGGGGATTGTGCTTTGTGTATCACCTACACATACTGAACAGAGGTAAATGAAAAAAAAAAAACAAACTCAAAATAGCCTGAACATGGGGTTTTTGGTCAAAGAACTTGTATTTGGACCCTTAATATGTCACTTTCTATTTGTGTGAAGTGAGACAAGTTATATAACTTCTTTGGGGTTCTCCCCCTATAAAATGAGAGGGTTGGGTTCAATCACTAAAGTTAATAGTGTGACCTTGGACAAATAAAACCTTATTTGCCTTATATGTATAATGAGAGGTTGAATTAATTGAGCTGTAAGGTAAATTCTAGCTCTAAGTTTATGGTCTTATTTTTTGAGACTACCAAAATGGAGCACTATATTTCTTTTCAGACTTTCACTGGAGGTGGGAGCTTAGTGGTAGCTTTTTCAAAGTATCTATTATTAACATATATCCATTTTGCAAAAAGGATCCATGCCAGGGTGTACTCTGAAGGACCCAGGCACATTTTATCATAAAGAAGCTAGTATTTAAAATGTCAAAATGAAACAGCTCCCACAGCTAAATGGAAATCCCAAACACAGGGAAGAATGTGATCCAACAAAACAAGCCCACAATACTGAGCCCTTCTGAAGCTCTAGATTAGCTAACCCAGGAGAGCTTTGCCCCAGGAGACCTAGGGAAGATGTGCAGGCCCCAGGAGCTGGCTGTTTCTCCCTATGAAATGGATGCTGGAATAAATGACTACCCTATCAGACTGACTAACAGGGACCTCATCCATTCATTCATCCACTTTTCTCCTAGACAGTTCTTCACAGGTGGGAATAATGCTAGTCCATCATTCTCCTGCAGATACATATTGCAGTCTTACTGAGGAGTGATTTGTGTTTCTGAGAGCAAGCAGCATTTGTTTCAAGTTAAATATGCCGCCCACTTAGAGTAAACACCAGATAAGACTATAAACATGTCACTCATGTGTCCTAATGGTGGAGGGTATCTGGGCATAGGTATGGGAGTTGTAATAAGCTTTTATATATAAGATAAGCTCATCCCACTGTGGTTCTCCAGTTAAGCTCAGTGAAAGATATTCACTAAAACAATAGAGTGATATGACATTTTAGCTATGGGACAAAGGTCACATAATCAAATTAAGCTCCCATTCTGACAGTTTTTTCAAGTGAAACACCAATGACAGAATGAGGTCAAATCTGTGTGTGTCCAGGCTTCCCAGAAAGGAACTGTTTCTTCAGAAAAAGAGAAATTTCTAGCAGTAAAATCACAAAATTAATCAGGTTTATTTTCTTACTTCCCCCTTCCTCTCTTCCTCCCTCCTTTTTTTTCCTCCCTCTCTTCTTCCTTCCTTCCTTCCTATTCCTCCCTCCCTTTCTTTCTCTCTTTCCTCCTTTCTGGATTTTTCCTAGACTCATTTGAGTCTTTCCTCTGATGAGCATGAAAAAAAAATAAACCAAAACTCTTTACAACTTGGAGCATAAAATATGAATAATTATGCATTTTGTATAAACAAAGTTACATTTAACATACGTATGGCATTTATCACCAGTTAGGCATTGTGCACTTAATTTGTTTATTGCTTTAGAAGACCACTGTGAATTCTATATCTTTGTTTTTAAAAATTTAAATTTTAAAAATGAGCAGAATCTCCTTCTAAATGGATGAAATGATATATAACTAAGTATAGAGATGTTTTAAAATTCAACCCTGGAGAACTGAACATTTTAACCCTTCTAACCAACAGATATTAAAAATATGACCATGGAACTGGAACTTCTATTAGCAAATATATTGGCTTGCTAACTGACTGTGGTATACTTACATATAAACACTTGGGTATCCTTTGACACCCATAAAATCACTCATAAAGATGACCATCAACCACTCAATTAATCAACACCTACTAAAAGCCTAGGTAAGACAAAGAATCTTATTTTATCTGGGGAAACAAATAGATCTATATAGGCATATACAAAATAGATACAAGGTCATTTAAGGGGAAAGATGGAAGAAGATGGCAGTTTTAGGAAAGGATTTATATGTACTTCACTTGGATAAAGATTTAAAGGAAATGAAGGATTCTAAGATGTGGATGTAAAGAGGGATGAACTCCACAAATTGAGGACAGCCAATCATGTCATGGGTGATAAACAGTAAGAAAGGTAACTTGGCTGTAAATGGAGACATGAAAAGGAAGAATATGGGTGAGAATCTGGAGCTAAGTTATGAAGAGCTTTGCATTCTGGAAGTGTTTTTATTGGATCTTGGATGTCCTAGGGAATCACTCCTGAGTAGATGAATAAAGTGAGCAGAATGGGAAGAACATGGTACATAGTAACAAGAAGATTGTGTGATGATCAACTGTGATAGACTTGGCTCTTCTCATCAATGTGATGATTCGAGACAATTCCAATAGACTTGGGATGGAAAAATACCATCTGCATCCAGAAAGAATTATATATACTGAATGGGGATCAAAGCATAGGATTTTCACCTTTTGTTTGTTTGCTTTTTCTTTCTCATGGATTTATCCCTTTTGGTCTGATTTTTCTTATACAACATGACAGATATGGAAATATATTTTAAATGATTACATATATTTAACCTATATCATCCTATTTTCTGTCTTGGGAAGGTGGGAGGGAGAGGTAAGAAATGGAGAAAAATTTGGAATACAAGGTCTCACAAAAATTAATGTTGAAAACTTTCTTTAAATGTATTTGTGAAAATAAAACACTTAAAAAAGAGATTATTGAGCAGAAGAAGAGACTTGTGCTTTGTGAAAATCACTTTAGCAGCTCCATAGAACATGACTTGGAATTGGAAGGGATTAAGACAAGAAAAAAATAGGACTGAGCAAATTAAAGGTCATCTGGTCAAATCTTATTATTCATATGGGAAAACTGAAGTTTAGGGAGGATTTGTAATTTGTAGAAAAACTAGGATTCAATCTCTGATAATGAAATCAGTGTCTATTCTCTTACACCATTGCTATTTATTACATATATATTGGATAGAGATAAGTGTAAAATGGCTAAAGAGCTGAGTTTTGAAGGAAAAAAGGCATGGATTCAGATTATGTCTCTCTTTGTTTGCTATGTGATCTGCTTGAAGCAGGGATCTCCTAAACCAAGAATTCCCAACCAATGAGAGTTCTCAATTATGCACATTCACTGGGGAACAGGCTTGGAGTCAAGGTCTATGCATGATGACCCTTATTAAACAAAATGGGTATCTAACATCATTTTATACAAAGAATCATCATGATAAATGAACTTGTTTTAAAACCCTGTATCTGTTATATATATATATATATATATATATATATATATATATATATATGTCACATGGGTACAGCAGTTTGGCCCAAGATTAGGTCTATGTGGGGATGCCTTTTCCTTCTTAGATTTAGACATTTCCCAAGTTTCATATCAGAAGTTTCAGGAGTGAATACATACATTGATTCTGGCCTTCCAAGATATGGTTCCAGAAGGATAGAAGCTGGTGCATGCTGGAACCAGCTTTTATCAAATATGGAGAACCAACTGTTAAATTTTGCAGTGTGAGTATTTACACCTTGGAAACTGGCAAATGCTACAAATTGGAGCTTGACTTATTGTGTTTTTTTAAACTGTCTATACTGAATGAAATCATGGATAAAATGGAAATAATGTAGATTAAATTTAAAAGTGTGACATAGGTATATTTTTGTTCCCATAGATCCATATGTTAAACGTTCACTAGCACAATTCTAGATACAGCTATCACTGGGCTAATTTTATGCCTTTTTTGAGGATTTGAGTCAAATTTAATTAGCGTTTAAATTCTTAAAAATAAATTGCAAAGGATTTGACAGTTTTGTTTTGTTTTTAAGAAAGAGGGGAAAGTCAGTGAACCAGAAGACACCAAATTTCTTGTGATAATTTCCTTAAGATTTCATAATTTTATAACCATGTGATAAACAAGTCAATGATAGCCCCATATTTGTTATTTTTTTCTGGAAATAGTCATTCATAACCCAAAGAAAGTATCTAAATGATTTATTACTATGAGTTATTATTATAAATTATAAATAATAATTACAGCTCTCTTTTCCCTTTCCTATTTCTTCCCTCTTTGATCCTCTTCCCTCTCCTGTACTTTTGTTCTTTTCTACATTTTTTTCCTATTCTGTTCCTCTCTTTTTTCACTTCTTCCTATTTTCTCTTTTCCCCATCTTCCTCTTCTCTCATTTTAAGCACTAAGAAACATCATTTAGTATTTTTGTTACTATAAAAAGACAGGATTCTTTGAGCTACAAGACAGCTTAAAGTATACATATTCCCCTTCTGCAATATAAGTATAAAATAATAAATGTGTTATATGTAATGATAATGTAATAATTAACTTATATTAAAGCTTAGCAGACAGATTGACTTTCCTTATTCTCACTCTATAATGTAAACAGTAAGGTTGTTATTATCTCACTTTACAGACAAAAAACCCTGAGACTTAGAGGGAATGACATAGGCTTAGTATACATCTGGCAAAATGTCATATCCTGATAGACAACAATGAGAACTATTTACAAGATAGTTCAGTTAGCATATTGAATGACTGGACATAAAGAATGTCAATCATTCAATTGAAGTGGTTCTCTTCAAGGTTCTCAATGATCTTTTAATTGCCAAACTCATTGATCTTTTCTCAGTTCTATTCCTTCTTGACCTATCTCATTTCACACTGTTAACCATATTCTCCTCTGGGGTACCCATTCCATTCTGGGTCTCCATGTCTTTATCTTGGTTCTCCTTTTCTCATGTGACCTGTTTTTCAGTATCTTATGTTGAATTTCTACCCATAACATGCTCAGTTTAACTCTAGGTTTCCTTCTGCCCTAGACCCTTTTATTTTCTTCCTAGTTTCTCTGGTTGATTACCAAAACTATTTATTCAGTATTAGTTTCTCACCTAAAGTTCAGCCTTATGTCACCAACTACCAAATTGGACATTTCCAAATGATAGACATCCCATTCAACATGTCCAAAGCTGAATTCATCTTTTCCCCCAAAACTTTTCCCTCTTCTGAACTTCTCTGTTAAAGTTGAGGATACTACCATGCTTCTGATCAAATAGGTTCATCATCTTGGGGTCACCCTTAACTTCTCTTTTGAAACTCACATATCAAAATTTTTATTATAGATTTTTATTTACAAAACATATGCATATGTAATTTTTCAACATTGACCCTTGAGAAACCTTCTGTTCCAAATTTTCCCCCCCTTCCCCCTCTCCCCTCCCCTAGATGGCAGATAGTCCCATACATGTTAAATATGTTAAAAATTGATGTTAAATCCAATATATGTATATATATTTATACAGTTATCTTGCTGCACAAGAAAAATTGGATCTGGAAAGAAAAAAAAACCGGAGAAGGAAAACAAAAATGCAAGCAAACAATAACAGAAAGAGTGAAAATGTTATTTTGTGGCCTTTACTCAGTTCCCATAGTCCTCTCTCTGGGTGTAGATCGCTCTCTTCATCATAGAACAAATGAAACTGGTTTGAATCATCTCATTGTTGAAGAAAGCCACGTCCATCAGAATTGATCATCATATAGTCTTTTTGTTGCCATGCATAATGATCACCTTGTTTTGCTTATTTCACTTAGCATCAATTCATGTAGATCTCTCTCAGCCTCTCTGAAATTATCCTGTTGGTCATTTCTTAACAAACAATAAACATATCAAATTAGTTATCCAAATTGTGCTAATTCTTACTATTCCTCTTTCCTTTTCTCTCACAGGCACTTAACATCAACAGCAATAATGCCTGGGATATACAGAGTACCCCCAGTGAATCAGGCATTTAGTTAAGTGGTTTATAATTATCTCACTTTCTACTCACAATAACCTTGTGAAGTAGGTGCTATTTTGTCCCCATTTTATAAATGAGGAAATTGAGGCAAACAGGTATTGTACTGACTTGCCCAAGATCTCAAAGGCAGTAAGTATTTAAGGCAGGATTGAATTCAGTTCTTCCTGACTCCAGACCCAGCCTTCTATTCACCTTGCCTCATAGCTGTCTAGGTCAGGCCTTCATTGTTTCCCCCTTGGACAATTGTAATAATCTTTTAAATCTGAATTATAAGGAAGAAATAAAAGGAATATTTAGGTTCAATGGAAAGAAAAGCTTTCCTAAAGCTAAAATTTTAGAAGAACACAAAATGTAGAATGGCCTGCCTGGGTAAGTAGTAGTTTCCTAGGCATTTGTGACAACCCATCAGTGATATTATAGTGTGAATTCCTATATAAGCATGGATTGAACTCAATAACTGAGTCCACTGCAATTCTGAAATGCCACAATTCTGAAGTCAAAAAACAATCACAAAAATACAAAGTGATGGGATGTGGATGAAGTATGGTTCATAAGACAAACAATCTAGAGGTCTCAGGAGTTCTATAAGTCAACAATCTGACATGACAACTAAAGCAATAACTCAATATTAGGTTGTCTAAATCAAAGCAAAGTTTTCAGAAGAAGAGGAGTAATGGTCTTGTTCCAGTGACAATGCTCTGCCGTGATCAGTTCTCACCTGGTGTATTAAGTTTAGTTTTCAGCACTTTATTGTTGCTATTCAGTCATTTCAGTTCTATCCCACCCCTCATAATCCTGTTTGGAGTTTTCTTGGCAAAGATATTGGAGTGGTTTGCCATCTCTTTCTTTACCTCATCTTACAGATGAGGAATCTGAGGCAAACCTGTCCAGGGTCACCATCCTAATGTCTGAAGATGGGTTGGAAGGTAGGTCTTCCTAACTTAAGAACCAGCACTATATCCACCTTGCCACCCAGCTGCCTCCTACCCTTGAGAGAGGAAAAAAAAAAAGATAGGACTCCTGAGTGCTATATTAAAATTTTTCCTCCTAATTAACAATGATATATGTTCTCTCAATCCCACCTCCCTCTAACCATTGGGAATTTATTTTTTTAAAGAACAACAAAACTCTTATGTAAATATGAATGACGAAGTGAAACAAACTAACATCTGGGATGCCTCATTATGCACCTTTACCTCTCTAACAGGAGATGGTTAAAATCTTTTGTTATTGTTTCTCTGTGTTTGGTGGTTGTGTTCATGAAAGTTCTCAAGATATGCAAAGATGTTATTGTATAAACACTTGTGGTTCTGTTCATTGCACTCTGCATCATACAAGTTTTCCCAGAATCTGTGGAATTTATTACTTCATCCTTTGTTGCATGAATACCACATTTTAAAAGAGATGTATGTTACATGTAGACCAGGGCTTCCTAAACTTTTCCCATTTATTATCCCTTTTCTCGCAAGAAAATTTTATATTACTCTTGATATATAGGTATATAAAAAAGGCATACAAATTAAACATTGAGTGATAAGAAATCATAAATGGGGTTGTGACCTATAGTTTAAGAAACTGGATTTGCAAAACAACATTTTTAATTTAATGTAATCAAAGTTGTCCATTTTGCCTCTAGTACTTCTTTGGTCCTAAATTCCTCCCTTTTCCAAAGATCTGATAGCTAAATTATCCTCTGTTCTTTTCCTAATTTTTTTATGGTATCATTCTTTATGCCTAAATCATGTATTCATTTTGATCTTACTTTGATATAGGGTGTGAGATGGAGGTCCATGCTGAGTTTCTGTTTTCTAGGATTTTATTTGCATGAGAAGTGTTTTATACTTGTTTTCATATAATTCTTGGGTTTGTCTTGGCAGATAGACTCATAAGTATTTCATTTTGTCTACGTTAATTTAAATGGAATTTCTTTTTCTGTCTCTTGCTGTTGGGCTTTGTCAGTAAGATATAGAAATGATGATTTATGTGGGTTTATTTTATATCCTATAACTTTGCTAAAGTTGTGAATTGTTTATGTAGATTTTTGGATGAATTTCTAGAATTCTCTAAGTATATCATCATATCATCTGCAAAAAGTGATAGTTTTATTTCCTCTTTGCTTATTCTAATTCTTTTAATTCCTTTTTTTCTTTTCTCATTGCTACAGCCAGCATTTCTAATGCAATGTTGAATAATAGTGATGACAATGGACATCCTTGTTTCACCTCTGCGCTAATTGGGAATGCATCCAGCTTCTCTCCATTACAAATAATGGTTTCTGTAGGTTTTAAATTATACTGCTTATTATTTTAAGGAAAGCTCCCTTTATCCCTATGTTCTCTAGTGTTTTTGTAGGAATAGGTACCATATTTTGTCAAAAGCTTTTTCTGCATCTATTGAGATTATCATATGATTTCTGTTCATTTTATTATTGATATGGTCAATAATAGCAATAGTTTTCCTGATATTAAACCAGCCCTACATTCCTGGTATAAATCTTATCTGGTCATACAGTATTATCCTGCTGATATGTTTTGGTTCTTCCTGGTTTAGGCATCAGTGCCTTATTTGTGTCATAAAAGGAATTTGGCAGTATTCCTTATTTACCTATTTTCGCAAATAGTTTACATAGAATTAATTGTTCTTTAAATGTTTGGTAGAATTCACTTGTGAATCCATCTGGCTCTGGAGATTTTTTTTCTTGGGGAGTTCATTAATGATTTGTTCAACTTATTTTTCTAAAATGGGATTATTTGAATATTTTATTTCCTCTTTTGTTAACCTGGGCAATTTATATTTTTGTAAATAATCATCCACTTTGAGTAGATTGTGAGACTTGCTGCCACAGATTTGGGCAAAATAACTCCTAATTATTGTTTTTATTTCTTTTTTCCTAAACCAACTCTTACTTTTGTTTATTAGTTAAATAGTTTTCTTAATCTCTATTTTATTAATTTGAGTTTCAAAAGAATTTTAATTTATTCTTTTTCTAACTTTTTAAATTGCATGCCTAATTCATCTCCTCTTTTTCTATTTTATTTATATAGCTGTTTAGAGATATGAAAGTTCTCCTAAGAACAGCTTTGGCTGCATCCCATAGGTTTTGGCATGTTGTCTCATTATTGTCATTTTCTTGGATGAAATTATTGATATTTCTGTGATTTGTTGTTTGACCCACTTATTCTTTAAAATTAGATTATTTAATTTCTAATTGGTTTTTAGTCTATTTTCTTTAGACCTTTTCTGAACATAGTCATTATTGCATTGTAGTCTGAAAATGAAGCATTTACTATTTCTGTCTTTTTCTTTTTGATTGTGAGGTTTTTATGCCCCAATACATGATTAATTTTTGTATAGGTGCCATGTACTGCCTAGAAAAAGGTGTATGCCTTTCTGTTCCTATTCAACTTTCTTCAGATATCTATCATATCTAGATTTTCTAGGATCCTATTTACTCCCTAGTTTCTTTCTTGTTATTTTGTGGTTAGATTTGTCTGATTCTGAAAGGGGAAGGTTGAGTTACCTCATTAGAATAGTTTTGCTATCTATTTCTTCCTGTAACTAGCTTAAAATGTTCTCTAGGAATTTGCCTAATTTACCACTTATTACATACACATTTAATATTGCTATTACATTATTTACCATACCTTTTATGAAGATGTATTTTCCCTCCTCATCTCTTTTAATAAAATCTATTTTTACTTTTGCTTTATCTGAAATCAGAATTGCTACCCCTGCTATTTTTTTTTAACTTCAGTTGAAGTATAATAAATTTTGTTTCAGCCTTTTACCTTTACTATGTATTGTCTCTCTGTGTCAGATGTGTTTCTTGTAAAAAACATATTGTAGGGTTCTGTTTTTTCATCCACTCTGCTATTTGCTTCTGTTTTATGGGAGAGTTCATCTCATTCTGTATTTTCCTCCATCCTATTTTCTCTCCTGTATATAGCTTTGTTCTTTCTTTTCTCCCTGTCTTAATCTTGTGGTGTTTTTTGGTTTTGTTTTGCTTTGTTTTTACTAATCCCATCCACTACCTTATCTCCTATCACTCCTTCTCCTTCTCTTACTAATGTTTTTTTTTTAACCTAGCCAACCCATTTCCTTATTTTCTATCAACCCTTACTCCTTTCATTTACCTTTTTTCCTAGTGTTTCTGCCCTAGCTTCTATCCTACCCCTCCTTTTTTTTTCTCTTTCTTCTCCTACTTTTTTATTGGGTTAGATAAATGTCTATATCCAACTGAATGATTAAGTTATTCCCTCTTAAAGCCAAAACTGATTAAATTAAGCTTCATATAAGGTTCATCCACCCTCCATTTCCCTCTCTGGAGTCTAATAGATCTTTTGTTCCTCTTGGTGTGAACTAATTGTTCCATTATAATTCTTTTTCCAGCACAGACCTTTTCACACCCCATCCTTTTCTTTGCTGTCACCACATCAGGGATCATTCACAACCACACCCTTAGTCCATGTGATGTCCCTCTCCGTCTGTCCCAGTGTCAGACACAATTCTCAAGAGTTACAGATATTATTTTACCATCTAGGGATGTAAAGTGTTTAACCTTTAAATATATATATATATATTTCCCCTGTTTACTTTTCTATGGCTCTCTTTAGTCCTGAGTTTGTAGATTAAATTTCTGTTTAGTTTTTGTTTTTTCAATAAAAATGATTGAAAGTCTCTTACTTCATTGAAGCTCCATCTCTTCCTCTGAAAGATATTGCTTAATCTTGCTGGGTACTTAATTCTTGGTTGTAACCCCAGGTCCTTTGTCTTCCAGAATATGGTATTCCAGGCCTTCTGATCCTTTATTATAGAAGCTGCCAGATCCTGGATAATACTGACTGTTGCTCCTTGATATCCTTGATATTGTTTTAGTTTGGCAGCTTGCAGTATTTTTTCTTTGAGATTATAGTTTTAGAGTTTCACAACAATGTTCCTTGCCTCCGTTTCTAGAATATTGGGATAGTTTTCCTTAATGATCTCTTGTAGAATGCTATCCAGCTTTTTTTCTTTAGTCTTGACCTTCAGGTAGGCCAAATTTTTAAACTGTCTCTTGTGGACCTATTTTCCAGGTTGGCCAATGAGATATTTCACATTTTCTCCCATTTTTTCATTATTTTTAGTTTGTTTGATTCTTGCTGTCTCACAAAGGCATTAATTTCCATTTGCCCTGTTCTAGCTTTTAGTGTGTCTTTTGTATCTCTTTTTCCATTTGGTTTATTCTACTCTTTAAGGAGTTGTTTTCTTCAGACAATTTTTTCCTTCCTTTTCCAATCTACTGACTCTGTCCTGCATAGCTCTCATTTCTGTTCTCATTTTTATTTCTACCTCTTGTATTTGCCTTTTAAAATCTTTTATGAATATTTCCAAAAAGCCTTTTTGAGCTTGAGACCAATTTATCTCATTTTTTTGGAGATTTTTTTCTGTGGACATTTTGTCCTAGTCTGAGTTTGTGTTTTGGTCTTCCCTGTCACCATAGTAATTTGTTATGGTAAAGATTCTTTTTTGCTCATTTTATTTCCTTTTCTTTTGATATTTCCTCTTTTTTTACTTTTATGTTACAGCTCCACTCCTGGAGTAAAGGTGGCAATGTCCCAAGCTTCCTGTGCATCTTTGAGCCTCAGCTTTGAGCATAGCCCTCTCCCCACCCCACCCCCCCAACCTGTATTTGCAGGAAGAAGTTTTGCCTACTCTGTTCAGGACACATCCTGGTTTCCCAGAGTTTCTTTTTGAGCTAGGGCTGGAAGTTGCCCCCCTGCTGTGCTCCTCTGCTGAGCCAGGACTGAGGGGCTTATTTGCTGATTTGCTGTGATTAAGATCCTCTCACCAGCTTTCCCAGAGTCTATCTAACCTGGGCTGAACAACCCTTTTCACCCCAGTAGGACTGACCTTTTTTTTTTTTTTTCATAATTATAACTTTTTTTTTTGAGAGAATCCATGCTAGGGGAATTTTTTACAACATTATCCCTTGCACTCACTTATGTTCCAACTTTATCCCTCCCTCCCTCTACCCCCTCCCCTGATGGCAAGCAGTCTTATACATATTAAATATGGTACTGTATATCCTAGATACAATATATGTGTGTAGAACCCGAACAGTTCTCTTGTTACACAGGGAGAATTGGATTCAGAAGGTAGAAATAACCCGGGAAGAAAAACAAAAATGCAAACAGTACATTCATTTCCCAGTGTTCTTTCTTTGGGTGTAGCTGTTTCTGGGACTGACCTTTCTTGAATTTTTTTCGTTCTGTCTTGAGCAGGAGAATGGTTTCATTCTGTCTCAGACTCTGTTCAGACGCTTGGTTTCATGTGGTTTTTGAGGAAAACTGGGAGAGCTCCAGTAGGTTACTCTACCATTTTGGCTCCACCCCAAGTCTAATGTTTAAGGTACTGGTTTCCTCAATGAGCTTTTGTATCTTCTTTTCCATTTGGCAAATTGTATTCCTTCAAGAGTTTTCTTCAACTGATTTGTTTATCTCCTTTTCCATTTCGCCAATTCTCTATCTTGTTTCCCTCCATTTTGGTTTTTGAGGCAGACTGAATTAATTCTGGATATTATAGTTTACGAAGGACAGTGATGAATTTTTAATTGGCCAGAGGAGGCAAATGAATATTGAGAAAAACTTCGAACACAATTTCACATGTGGATTGCCTGCAGGAGAAATTGGATATGTTTAGTGTTGAGTAAACTTAAGGAAGACTAGATAGACAGATGTATAGATGAATTGATATATGGACAAATAGATAAGGATACACACACACATACACATATATGTGAATATATGTCTATATATTTATATATTTGCATATGTTTATATGTGTGTATATACATGTGAACCCCTGTGTGTGTATCCTTTATCATGATGCTATATTATCCTTCTTAAGAACAACTATAGTTACTATTATCCCATTTAACAGAAGTAATTTGCTCAGGGTCATGAAGGCAGAGAAAATTAGGTACAAAACTGGACCTGGGGTTAGAAAGATGAGTTCAAATCTGGCTTCAGACACTTACTAGCTGTGTGAACCTGAGCAAGTCATTTAACATTTGTCTGCCTCAGTGTCCTTATCTGTAAAATGGGAGAAAATTATAGCATCAATCTCACAGGGTTGTTGGGAGGATACAGTGAGATAGTATTTGTAAAGCTCTTGGCAAACCTTAAAAAACTTTGTGCCTGGTAGCAATTATTATTATTATCATTATTAATATACTAGATAGAAATCAGATCTCAGGACCAGAAGAACTTGATATCTTTCCCAACAGTTGTATAATCATGAAGAAATTGCTATTAGTAACTGCCAGATCAAGGATTTAAATTAAAACCTTCCTGACCCCAGGTCTGTCTTTACAACATCATGCAGGATCCTGTAAATCATAGGCTTATGTATATTGGGCACTGAGCAAATCTTAAAGGGCCACATAACATAAATGTTATCTGCATACTATTATTTAAGTCACTAGAAGACAATTAAGATTAGCCACGGACTCTATATGGAGTAAAATTTACCTTCTTTACACAATTGGAATAATGGGGAGAAAATGGTACCCAACCTACCAAATAAAATGGCCTACTAACTGGGCAATTGCTTTTGTCTCAGCAGGGCACTGTCAATTGGTGTTGGATTTTCTTGCAGTGAGAAGTATTTTTGCCATTTCTACATTACTGGGGCAGGTAGGTGGGTCAGTGGACAGAGTGCTGAGCCTGGAGTTAAAATGTGACCTCAGACACTGTCTGTGGGATGCTGTACAAGTCACCTAATCCTGTTTTTTCAGTTTTCTCATCTGTACAATGAGTTGGAAAAGGAAATGACAAACTATGTCATTATCTTTGCCCCAAAAATCCTCAAATGAAGTCATGGAGAATCAGATGTGAATGAAAGAACTGTACAGCTTCCCCAGAGTTACCCAGCTAGTAAGTGTCTGAGGAGAACTGTCCCATAACTCTATGCTCTGCCCTTTTACATGTGTAAATCCATATTTAGTTAGCTACTCTTGATGTATTTCATCTTCTGTATTTAAAAACATTCTGAGAAATTGTCTGTAGTCTTTGTAGAATGCTGAAGGAATCCAGACACAAAAGAATTAAGAATCTCTGTTCTATGGTAGGTTTTTTGGGGGAGGGTACATCTGCAGTTCCTGGTGATGCCACATAAATGGGCTACATACACTAGAAATTCTCGCTTCTGTAAGTCCTGCCATACTGAAATTTTATGCAGAGGTCTGTTCTTATGAACATGGATCTGGCCTATACCAAAATGTTAACAGAATGTTCTGAAGATCAATTATCTATCTCATTGTCATTCATTTTTACATAGTTAGCAGAAGTGAAAGAAAGGAATAACACTTTAAAAGTCAAGATATTTCAGGACAAAACAAAAGTAGCATGGCCTTATGGCTCTAGACATGGATAGAAATACAACTAATTGGAATTCTAGCCACAGTTAGGTCTCCCCATCTGTGTAAGAAAGTTACTTATTTCACTTTTTTGTGGCATTTTTTGGTAGATTGAAGTGCATGCTTTCCTTTGGCTTTCTTTATTATTCTTGGGATTTTGCTTGGGGATTTTTTTTTTTTTGGTCTGTGTTTTTTTCTGCAATATGGCCAAAATGAAAATACCTAGCATGACTGTACATGTACAATTCACAGCAAACCTCTTGTTTATGGCATATTTCTAAAACAGCCTCAGAAACTCAAGTACTACTGGCTTACAGGCATATAGAACTTTATGCATTTTGGTATCTTAAGTACTTAAAATAGTTAATGAAGCAAGAAATATAAAGCAAAAACTTAGTTGAGGTTGGAGAAGGACACAGGTATTACAATGTAGGTAGGAAACAGTGATTCTAAGACATCAGTGTTAGAGAGATCACTTCAGAAAAGGATAGGAAGAGTTTATCTCAGTCTATTGTCTGGTGCCTTCCATTTTAATTACTTTTTGCTAACTAAATGACAAGGTCACTTACTTCTACTGTACTGAAAGACATTGAGGGTTGTTAGTGCCCTAGGGCAAAGTCCCAGTCCTACTAGCCTAGTTATGGCTTTGCCAGAACATCAAAAGTAAAGGATGTAAAAGGTTGGATTTGAGCTTATTGTTGCCTGATGATAAATGAGAGTTGTTTGGAGAATGACAGTAGAAGAAACTATTGAATAAGAAGCAGTAAAGTTCTCATGTAAATAAATAATTCTAAAAGCTATAATTCTTACAGAAATGGTCTTATTTGTCAGTGATATTCACCCAAGATTCCTTCACTACAACTGCTTTCTAATCTGAGTTTCTGAGCATTCACCAGAAGAAAAATAAAACGACTAGAATCTTTAAAAAGTTAGTTCTAAAATTGCCTTAATTATTTTATTTTTAGATTATTGTTGAATCTATGGTGAGTTAGAAGAAAATGAGGTCATTTCCTGAAAGACAGGGTTGTAAGAAAAAATTAAACTTAGTCCTTTGCCTCATTATTGTGGGATAGTATTGAGGAATTTGCACATTAATTCTGAGGTCATTTTAAAATATAACTTTTGCTTTAATTTTTCAATGATTATTACAAATAATATATTTTAAATAGGATCAATTTGATGTACCTATCAAATATTGATTTTGACATAACAGATTAAACTTGCTTTGCAACTATTCAAACTTAAATAAAAGAAATTCAACTAATAAATTTTCACTTTTTAGGGACCTTCTATAAACACATTATCAGAATTATTTGTGAATTCATTCTCATTCATGTGTCTGTATATATAATAAACACTATTTTTAAAAGAAGGGGTCAAGTTAAGGTAGTGGAGAAAAGGCAGGGATTTCCTTGAATTCTTCCCCAAACCCCTCCAAATTAATTTATTTTTTATTTTTTTTAAATTATAGCTTTTTATTGACAGAACATATGCATGGGTAAGTTTTCAACATTGACCATTGAAAACACTTCTGTTCCAACTTTTCCCTTCTTTCCCTCTACCTCCACCCTTAGATGACAGGCAGTCTCAGACATGTTAAACATGTTAATGTATATTTTAAATAGAACATATGTGTACATATTTATACAGTTCTCTTGTTGCACAAGAAAAATAGGATTTAGAAAGGTAAAAATAACCTGGAAAGAAAAACACAAATGCAAGCAAACAACAACAGAAAGAGTGTAAATGCTATGTTGTGCTCCACACTCATTTCCCAATGTTCTTTCACTAGGTATAGCTGGTTCTGTTCATCACTGATCAATTGGAATTGAATTGGATCCTCTCATTAGCCACTTCCATCAGAATTGATTCTTATATAGTATTGTTGGTGAAGTATATAGGATTGTTGTTGAAGTATATAATGATCTCCTGGTTCTGCTCATTTCACTTAGCATCAGTTCATGTAAGCCTCTCCAAGCCTTTCTATATTCATCCTGATTGTCATTTCTTATGGAACAATAATCTTCCATAACATTCATATACCATAATTTACTCAGCCATTCTCCAATTGATGGGCATCCATTCAATTTCCAGTTTCTAGCCACTACAAAGAGGGCTGCCACAAACATTCTTGCACATATAGATCCCTTTCCCTTCTTTAATATCTCTTTGGGATATAAACCCAGTAGTAACACTGCTGGATCAAAGTTTGATAATTTTTTGAGTGTAGTTCCAGATTGCTCTCCAGAATGGTTGAATCCATTCACAACTCCACCAGCAATGCATCAGTGTTCCAGTTTTCCCACATCCCCTCCGACATTCATCATTATCTTTCCCTGTCATTGTAGACAATCTGACAGGTGTGTAGTGGTATCTCAGAGTATTCTTTATTTGCATTTCTCTGATTAACAATGACTTGGAACATCTTTTCATATGGCTAGAAATAATTTCAATTTTTTCATCTGAGAATTGTTTGTTCATATCCTTTGACCATTTATCAACTGGAGAATGGCTTGAGTTCTTATAAATTAGAGTCAATTCTCTATATATTTTGGAAATGAGGCCTTTATCAGAACCTTTAACTATAAAAAGGTTTTCCCAGTTTATTGCTTCCCTTCTAATCTTGTCTGCATTAGTTTTGTTTGTACAAAAGCTTTTCAAGTTGATATAATCAAAATTTTCTATTTTGTGATCTATAATGATCTCTATCTCTTCTATGGTCATAAATTCTTTCTTCTTCCATAGGTCTGAGAAGTAAACTATTCTATGTTCCTCTAATTTATTTATAATCTCATTCTTTATGCCTAAATCATGAACCTATTTTGATCTTATCTTGGTGTACAGTGTTAAGTGTGGGTCCATGCCTAGTTTCTGCCATCAAATTACTTTAAATAATGCATGAATGAATTAAATAATAATAAAAAATAAATTTTGGAGTAGGAAAATCCTCAAAAACATGAAGTGAAACAATTTTCCAGTCCAAGACAACTTAGAAGGCCACCAGGAAAGGTCGATTGTATCTGAGTAAGAGTGGAGCCCAATTCAGTGAAGACCACAGCCCAATAAACCAGCAATAAGCCTTAGAGTAATCAAATCAGTGAAAACAGTGGGGGTTTCTGGACCTCTCAGCCCATAAATGTTAAGGTTAGATGATTGGTCAAATGAGGTCTCTTTTCTGGTGCTAGGATCAGGACTCTGTCACATTGCCCATATTTGGTTCTCAGTTGTAGTCCTACGTCTAATCTTTGAGCAAACATAAAGATTAGGAGACATGGGAAGGCATTTGTTTGAAAAATATCCAGATTCTGATAAAGGTCTCAGTTCTAATATATAGAGAGAATTGACTCAAAATTATAAGAATTCAAGCCATTCTCCAGTTGATAAATGGCCAAAGGATATGAACAGACAATTTTTAGATGAAGAAATTAAAACCATTTCTAGTCATATGAAAAGGTGCTCTAAATTACTATTGATTAGGGAAATGCAAAGACAACTATGAGGTACCACTACGCATCTCTCAGATTGCCTAAGATGACAGGAAAACACAACGACGAATGTTGGAGGGGATATGGGAAAATTGGGACACTAATACATTGTTGGTGGAGTTGTGAATTGATACAGTTATTGTGGAGAGCAATTTGGGAGTATGCCCAAAAGGCTATCAAAATGGGCATACCCTTTGATTCAGCAGTGTCTCTACTGACTCTACAGCCTCAAGAGGTCATAAAAACGGGAAAGGGACTCATATGTGCAAAAATGTTTGTGGCAGCCCTTTTTGTAGTGGCAAGAAACTAGAAACTGAGTGGATGCATCAAGTGGGGAATGGCTGAATATGTTAAGGTATATGAATATTATGGAAAGTTATTATTCTATCAGAAACAATCAGCAGGATGATTTCAGGCCTGAAGAGACTTACATGACCTAAGTGAAATGACCAGAACCAGAAGATCATTATACACGGCAACAAGAAGATTATGTGATGATGAACTGTAATGCACTTTGCTCTTTTCAACAATGAGGAGATTCAGGACAATTCCAATAGACTTGTGATGAAGAGAGCCATCTGCATCTAGAGAAAAGACAATGGGAACTGAATATGGATCCCAATATAATATCTTCACCTTTTTGTTGTTGTTTGCTTTTCTTTCTTTCTTTCTTTTCGCCTTTTTGATCTGATTTTTCAGAATTGAACATATTTAACATATATTGGATTATTTGCTATCTAGGGGATAGAGGTGGGAAAAAGAGAGGGAGAAAAACTTGGAACACAGGATTTTACAAGGGTGAATGTTGAAAACTATCTTTGTATGTATTTTGAAAATAAGAAACTATTATTAAAAAAAAGAAAAAGATCCACAGGTTTTAGTGAACCACAAATTTAACATATTATATATATATATATATATATATATATATAAATATATATAATTTAATATATGAATTACCAATATTATCTGGAAGCACAATAAAAATGCTTAATAGAGTTGAATCAATAAAAGTATAATAATAGCACATATAGGAAACATTTTTGTCAAATTCAAATAAAATATTTGTAAAGTGCTTTGCAAACCTTTAAGCATTATGTAAATGCTATCTATTATTGTTACTATCCAATTTTTAAAAATTATTTTCTCATATATTTTGGATGTCTGGTTTTATATTTGTCATATTTATCACAAATGTTTTTGTTGTACAGAATTTAATACAATTAACCACATATATCTTGTTCCTAATAATTATTTCTATTTATTGATTGGGGGGACATCCCTTTTCTGCCATTGAAATAAGTACACTATTCTATTTTCTTCAAGCTTTTTAGAATTTTTTATTTATAAGTCTATATGGAAATCACTGAGATATATGATGTGAATATAGGCCCAGATCCATTTCCTGCTAAATTACTAACCAATTTTCCCAAGTACATATGCTAAATAATGATGCTTTTCTCCAGTTTTTACTTTTATAGGCTTGTAAAACACTAATCTTTTCTATTTATTTGGTTGGGTATCTAATGTTTTTACATAATTAGATTCTGATTTCTTACAAAGGCAATAATTTCTTTGAATGATTTCTCTCAATAGTTATGGGAATAGTTCTCTCCCGACCTTATAAGGTTAGCATGAGCAAAGCATTTTGTAAACCTTAGAAAACTGAATTATTGCTATTATAAAAAAGGCAGTGAGATGTAGAAATAACAGATCTGAAATTTAGGGATACCTGGGTTCAAGTCTCCCTCCCGCTATTTTCTAGCTGTGTAATTATAAGCAAATCCTCATTTGTATTTGACAGCATAGGGGTATGTTTATTACAAGATCATTGTGATGACTGTGCATTCCCTGATTTTTAGTCTGTGCATCTCCCCACGTGTCCTAGATTCATGACTGTTAATGTTCTGGCATAGAATGTATCCCCCAAGCAACCAGGCAATTGGTGCCAGGAGCTAGGTTGCAGTCAGATGAGAAGAAAAGGAGACACACATTTGCCAAGAATTCTAGTATTTGCAGATACCTGCAAGGAAGATTGGGATTTTGTGACAGAACTGAGTCAGGAGCTGACACAAAGAACTACCTATAATGGGGGGAGTATTAGGAACATTTAGGAAGGAGTGCAGAAAAGATGGAGAAAGGGTTTGTTAATAGACTCAGTGGCAATATGGTAAAGAGTAAGTGTTGGAGACTGTGATCAGGGAGTGAATTTGGTGTGAGGATGATTTTAATGATTGTATGAGACTGAAGGAATGAGAGAACCATTGCTCTATTGCACCAAGGGCCCTGCAGAGAAGAAAAACCTCCAGTTATGCAAAGGGACCTATAGGAAGAACTTCATAGAAGAGTCATCCCATGACCTGATCTTATATGTTCTCTCTCCCATTATTCCATTTAGTGATATATATATTAGTGGAGAGCAGGATCCTGAAAGTGAGAAAATCAAATTATTTTTCCGATGACATAGCTGAATTATAAATTTCCAAATTCCTCCTAGTTCCCTTTTAGAAGAGATTATTGAAGATTGGGGAAGGACATTGAGGGAAGAATAGGGCAAAAATGAGGTTTATTAGTTCCTAAGTAGTCAGGGTGAATCTCTTCCCCACTACATTTGGGAAATATCCTATGGTACAGAGTACCCTGAGGCCCCTGAGTCAATTCTCAATGCCTATTGGGAGCAAACTGACTCATAAACAAGATGAAAGCATTCCCTTTTTATTCCTCCAGAGAGGAGTATTGCTGAGTATTGAGTCTGACTCCTCAGACCAAGAAGGAGACCTGATATTTTGTTCAGAAGGCCTATCTCTAGCTACCCAATGGTAGAACACAAGTAATATTGCTAATAGGGGCTGGATCTTGAGATGAAGAATTTGAACCTAATTTTCTAAGATAACTAAATTTGGAGAAGTGTTCAAAGCTGAAAAATGTAGAACTTCCATTTTTTCCCTAGGAATCTAATCTTGTATTTCTTCAAATGAACTGGGAGATGTTGAAAGACTCATGTTCTCTATAATTTCGATCGTGTTTACTTCAAGTGAAAGAAAGGAAAGTCTGTATGTGATTAGTTCCACTGGCATAATATAATGGCTGATTGCTCCTTCTATTCCCTGGCCCTTTTGTATACCCGCGGGCTTGTTTTGCCTTGTAATGCCTCATAAATTATTTTCACTGTAATATCAGAGAGAAAGAAAGAGAGAAAAGAGAAAGAAAAGGGGATAAATAAAGGGAAAGTCCCATATTTGGTGTCATAATTGCTCTCTTTGAAAATTGAGTTGGGTTACATTGCTTAGATAATGGATAGTTAAAAATATTACTTCAAAGAGGAATTCTTTCAAAAGAAAAAAAAAAGAAAAATAGATTAGTACAATCATAGAAAATAAAATTACCAACTGGAAAATTTTTATGAAGTTCAGTTTCTGTTTTGATTTAGGGTATGAAAATGAGTTATGAATTCATTTTTATACATTGCTTTTGTGCTTTTGTAGCAAGATACAGATCAGGACGATTGGAGATGGCCTTGGATTAAGTGGAAGACCTTGACCTTTCTAAGCTAAGGTCTTTAGCAGGTCTCAGTCTGACTGAGGCACCTGCACATCAGTGATTAAGGCTGGGTAACAATCTTTGTGAGTAGGAGTAGAAGCTTCCCCACTGGGGACCCAAGTGGAACTGGATATTTGGGTAACAGAGTTTCTTGTTTTATTCTCTTTTTCCTTCTGTCTCTTTCCATTTCCTTCCCTCTGTCCACATAGGTTATCATACTCTTACTGGCCTGTGCTCTGTCTAAAGGAATGTAAATTTTAATCACTGAAAACTGGGGTTTATGGGCTACTAAGACCATGCCTTAAATCTAAATCACTCTGGTGCTTATTGATTGACCACAGTAAATCCCAAACCAATCCCATTGTTTGAGCCCCGACTGGCTCAGAATAAATGTAAATAGCAATTGTTTCTATTTTGGTCAGAAAGAAACCAGGGCCTTCCCCTCCCAAATAGATATGTATATGCATTTATTTTGACCCCATTTTCTCTCTTTTCTGATGTTGCTTTAATCACTGGTTATTTACATACATGAATTTAAGAAACTGATGTGCTTGTAATACCTTACTTGTAATCTTACTTCCTTCCCCTCCATATTTACTGAGGCTTAGACTATTGTGTGTGAGAGACACTGTGCTAGGTGCTGACAAAGATGGCAATAACTGTTCCTGGACATTTGGTGAATTACATGAAAGGGAGAAGATCTGTCCTCTTCTAAACATATTCCATGGAGAACACATACATAATCCTATAAAATGTAGTCGAAATTCACTCTTGTATGTTATCTGCTGTAATTGAGCCTCAATTCAACTCACCTAGGATTTAGTATGTGCTTCTAGTATGTATACATGGGGTGGTGTTAGGCTATATGAATGAGGGTCAGGAATCAAGAAATCAATGAATATTCATTGGGCTCCTATGAAGGACTTAAAAAAATAAACAATCTCTGAAAGTTTTCCATTGCAGACCTCCTTCTAATTTGTCACTGACTCATTAATAACTACTGTTTGACTTGAACTGTTCAGTTGGTTCAAAATCTACCTATTTCTAGCATCCCAGAGCCCACATATATCCATCTTGTTCATGAAGTAAGCTGGGAGGCTTATTAACATGCTTTGCTGAAATCTAGATAAGCTATATTGATGAAATTCACTTCATCTTTCATGTATGCATATATATTTATATTAGCTACATATATGTTTAGAGATAAAAATATAATTTAATTTTAAATTTATTTTTAACACACATTGCTTAATGATTCATGTTGGGAGAGAAAAATAAGAGCAAAAAGGAAAAACTATGGGAAAGATTAAAAACAGAAAAAAGAAGTGAATGTAGCCTGTGTTGATTTACATTCAGTGTCAGTTCTTTTTCTGGATGCAGATGGCGTTTTCTGTCCAAAGTCTATTAGGATTGCTTTGGTTCATTGAACCAAAGAGAAGAATCAAGCCTTTTGTAGTTGATCATTGCACATTTTTGCTGTTATTGTCTTGAATGTATTCCTGGTTCTGCTTGTTTTGCTCAGCATCAGTTCATGTAAATCTTTCCAGGCCTTTTCAAAATCAGCTTGTTCATCATTTTTTATAAAACAATAATATTCCATTGCTTTCATATTCTATGACTTATTCAGCCATTCCCCAATTGATGGGCATCTACTAATTTTCCAATTCTTTGCAATCCCACAAAGAGCTGCTACAAACATTTTTGCACATGCTGGGTCCTTTTCCCTCCTTTATAATTTCCTTGGGATACACCCCAAAATGGCACTGCTGCATCAAAGGGCATGCACAGTTTGATTGCTCTTTGGGCATAATTCCAGATTGCTCTCCAGAATGGTTGGATCAAAATGAACACTTTTTGTGGGCACCAAAAGAACAAATAGTACACTGCTCTATTAATCAGTTGTTAAACTGGTTTTCCAGGAAAAAAAAAAAAAAGAATGTAAACAGAATAAACTTTTAAGTTTGATCAGCATTAACATGATATATGTGCATGCATAAATGTCTGTATGCATACACCTGTACATCTGTATATGTAAATATAAAATATACATACATGGGTATATATATATATGTAATATATATATATATATATATATATAGTTATAGTTATAGTTATATAGAGATATGTGTGCACACAAAAATTCCCTAAATGCTTTGATTTGTAATGCTTACAGGCTCATATCTGGTAATCATATCCATGCATATACAAAGAATTCATGCCTCTGATACAGTCCCTCTGTAGAAGAATGTTGGAATTGATGATCTCTAAGATCACTTTTGGCTTTAAGTTTATGATCTTAAGCTCTTCTACACACTAGTTTACAACATATTAGACCCAACTTTCCTTTAATTCTCTCTCTTGAAATCCAAGATCAAGTGGATCTTTTTTTTTTTTCCATAAATGTCCCCTTTCAGCCCCAGTGAATTAGACATAATGAGAAGATATTCCATGCCTTCTCCTCCTCCTACATGATATTAGGTACTCAAGAGTAAAATGGTATATTTAAATATCATTCTTTGACCTTAAAGAAATTATAATATGAGAAAAGAAACCTAAGATCATGTAATAGACATCAATGCATAAACATATCCATTTACCTTGCAATGAACTGCTCTGTCAGAGTAGGGTAGGCTAGAAATTGGGCTTTGTCTTGGTAATAAATTGACTTTTAATCAAGAAAAATCATCCCAGTTATCCTGACTTGATGACCAATTTTGAAAACCTATTGTCGTGTGTATTAAAATGTCAAAAACTAAACTATTTTATAATTTTAAAAAATAAATTAATGGTAAGTTATTAAGTCCCTAGAGAAAGGTGACTGACTTTCTATTGCCTGAAAGGACAGGAGGTTAGGTTAAAATTCTATGAAGAACCAAAGAGGAATAGATTCTGGTAGAGGTTTTTAATATCTTGGACATTATTTTCTCTTGTTAACTTTATGATGTTCTCATAGGAAGCAACATTTCAGAGAATTTGGGGCAAAATTATTATAGTATGAGCTTTCCTTTTTTAAAGCATGCCTTGTTACAAGGTCAGCTGTGACTTTCTGTAAGCTGCTAGCCCCAAATTCTACGAAATATGCAATATACTGCATGATATAATGCATACTGCATGAGATCTGCTGCTGCTTCCATTATCAGTCAACTGTTAGACAAAAGGTTCTCAAAGCTGCACTCATTTTTCTCTATCTTGTTTTTTACTCATTCATCTTATCCCAGTAAATGTTGTAATTGTATCTATTCACCATCTTTTGACACTCACCATTCTTCTTTTCAGTACATTGCCAAATACTGGGACTTTGATTCAGTCCCTTAATTGTCCTATGTTTGGGTTAGAGCTCATCTAAGATTATGCTAATGGTTCTGTTGCTTTTTAGTTGTTTTCACTCTCTTGTGCTGTCATTTGAGGTTTTCTTGGCAATGATAATAAAGTGGTTTGCTATTTCCTTCTTTATCTCATTTTACAGATGAAGACACTGAGGCAAACAGGATTAAGTGACTTGCCCAGGACCACACAGTTAGTGTCTGAGGCCACATTTAAATTCAACTATTCCTGACTCCAAGCCTGACACTCTATCCCCTGTGTCACTTAGCTGCCCCTGCTAATATTACTTCTTAGCTTAAGTAACACTTGAAGTTTCTTCTAAAGTATCTCAAAATCAATCTCTTATGCTTTCTTCTCTTGTTCACCCTCTCCTTAACAACTTGGTTTCTGTCTTATGTAATATCCCTTGGGAGGGTTTTTTTCCCTCTTTCCTAATATAGGAGACATTAATTCTTTTTAGATTTAAAAAGCTCAATCTGGTCCTGTATTTTGACTTAACTTTTCCCATCTGAACTCACACACTGTTCTCCCTGGATAACCTCGAACAGTCTTTCAAATTCATCAACAATATACACTATAAATTGTTTCCTTCCTCATCTGTGAACGCAGGGGGTGGGAGAATGGTGACAGATACTTCCACTCTTTTCACAGAATAGATGTTACCAAGAATCTTCCAAACTTATCTGGTTTAAACTATTGGATGATAAGAGAAAATTAAAGAATGCAGATTTTTCTTTCCCTATATTGTTATCAGTAATAAAAAGCTGGTGTTATAAATGCCATTCTCTCTGTTTCTCCCCACATGAAAAACCTTGTATATAAAAGTACTAAACAGCTTGAGTGGTCCTGGAATCAACTGGCCTGACTTCTGTACTATTCTTTTTAAATTGCGAATGACTTATTGCTTGTACACATAGGAGTTTAACCACATTGCCAAAGATTTTGAATGACTTGCTCCCTTGAACTTTTATATTCCCTAAAATTCCTTTTCATGATCTCTGAAGTCTGCTCTGGGTATTGGTTTTTCTTTTTTCTTTATTTTCTGTGGATCATCCATAATCATATAATTCTAATTTTGTTGTTAGTTTCTCATTCTATTTGGTAAAAATAAAAGAAGACAAACAAAAAAGAGAGAGGATGAAAGGAAGAAAGAAAAAGGAAAGGAAGGGAGAAAGGAAGAGAAGACGGAAGAAAGAAAGAGAGGGAGAGAGCAAAAAGGAAAAAGGAAGGAAGGAAGAAAAGAAGAAAGGAAGGAAGAAAGAAAAAAAAGAAGGAAGGGAGGAAGGGAGAAAGGAAGGAAAGGAGGAAGGAAGGAAGGAAGGAAAAAAGGCAAGAAGGAAGGAAAGAAGGAAGGAGGAAAGGGGAAAAGAAAGGGAGAATGAAAGGAAGAAAGAAAAAAGGAAGGAAGGAGGAAAAGGGGGTAGAGGAAAGGAAGAAAGGGGAGAAAGAAGAGTGGGGGAAGGAAGGGTAAAGGGAGTAGGTGGAAGAAAGAAAGGAAAGAAGGAAGGGAGAAAGGGAGAAAGGGAAAGAGATAGAGAGAGGGGAAGGAAGGAAGGGAGGAGGCAGAGAGAGAAAAGGGGAGAAAGAGAAAGAGGAAGAGAGAAAGAAGGAAGCAAGGAAGGAAAGGAGGGAAAGAGGGAAGAAGGAAGAAAAATCTAACATTTTGATCATATTTTCAAAAGCTTATCCATAATAGAGGTATATATTGTTTGGTTGCTCCCTGCCTCAATCCCATACTTTTCAAATTATCTATATTATTTGGGTAAAACCATTCCATAGTCTTATCAAAGTAATAGATTTCTGTGTTTAAAAATTCCTTATGAAAGTCATGTATATCCAGAAAGAAAACTGGGAAATGAATGTGGATTACAGCATAGTATTTTTCATGGTTTTTGTTGTTTGCTTGCTTTCTTTTTCATCTCATTTTTTTTCTTTTTGATCTGATTTTTCTTATGTAGCATGATGAATGTGGAAATATGTATAGAAAAATTCCACATGTTTAATATATATATATATTGGATTGCTTGCTCTCTAAGGGAGAGAGTAGGGGGAAAGGAGGGAGAAAAACTTGGAATGTTAAAAATTATCTTTGGATTTTGAAAATTAAAAGCTATTATTAAAAAAAATTCCTCTTGCCATGTAATTTTCTCCTTACATCTAATCCAATTCTCTAGAATTCAGTTGTGATCTATGATTCCAAGAAGCTATAGCATATGCAAGCAGCCATACCCTGGAAAAGAAAAACTATGTTGGCAGATGGGCTAAACTAGGCTTAGGGTAACTGACCTGTTGGTGAGTTAGGGGAATGTCTACCTTGAATATGTGAAAACTTTCCCCATTGGAATGGGTGGATGACAATAATTTGTTCCCTGAAGGTAGCTAAAGCAAGCGCTGTGAGGTGCTTAGAGTTTGTTCAGGTATCAGACTCCAGCCATCCTGGACCATCACCATTTGGTTTGAGTTTTGCCATTAGATTTTGATGACTGAAGAAGGAGGAAAGCTGACAATGTTGTGCAATTCTGCATCACTTCAATCCAAATCCCAAACAAGTCAAGATATCACCCTATGAAGCCACTGGTCTTCTTTGAAAATGAAGAACAAACAACAAAGCCAAGTCCCTGGAGATGTTCTTATGTTATGGTATGATAGAAAGTTGAGCATGAGTTCCATCTCTGATGAATAATGATTGCATGATGTGGAGTCATTTAACCTTTTCATGCTCAAGGTAACTAGAACTATAAATTTCAGAAAAAGGTCCAATTTACAGCAATAGAGAGTCCATTATACCAATGAAAAAACAAGTCTAGTTTCTACAGCCAGCCATTTCTGTAGCTTGCATCACTATGACAATAAAAATCCAGATTAAAAATTAGAAATGTCTATTAGTGTTGTGTTTATCTATATTATACCAAAGATCCACATATTTGAAAAATCCAAAGAATTGACTGATTTTTACCTCTTCCATTGTTACCATATAGTCATCTTTTTCCTTCATCCATGTCTTTTCTAAGCTATGTAATTTCTCTTCTTTAAACATATCATATGGCTCTGATTTCCTCATCTGCTACATAAGATTAGAATCCATGACTTCTGAGGTTTCTTCCTGTTTTAGGTCTTTGATCCTATGACTTACTATGCAATATTTGAGGGATCAATTCAGATCATTACTGAATTCTTGATAAGTTCCCTGAATCACTACTATGCTAGCATTTTCTTTTTTTCTTTTTTTTTTATTTAATAGCCTTTTATTTACAGGACATATGCATGGGTAACTTTACAGCATTAACAATTGCCAAACCTCTTGTTCCAATTTTTCACCTCTTACCCCCACACCCCCTCCCCTAGATGGCAGGATGACCAGTAGATGTTAAATATATTAAAATATAAATTAGATACACAATAAGTATACATGACCAAAACGTTATTTTGCTGTACAAAAAGAATCAGACTCTGAAATATTGTACAATTAGCTTGTGAAGGAAATCAAAAATGCAGGTGTGCATAAATATAGGGATTGGGAATTCAATGTAATGGTTTTTAGTCATCTCCCAGAGTTCTTTTTCTGGGCATAGCTAGTTCAGTTCATTACTGCTCCATTGGAAATGATTTGGTTGATCTCGTTGCTGAGGATGGCCAGGTCCATCAGAACTGGTCCTCATATAGTATTGTTGTTGAAGTAGATAATGATCTCCTGGTCCTGCTCATTTCACTCATATGCTAGCATTTTCAAAAGGCTATCTTAAAAAGATGACTTTGTTTTACTTGTTTGTTTGTTTTTTAATTAAAGTTTAAGGGAGTTATTTGGATGCTCTTTCTCATTGTTAAATCATTTTCCAGTCATATCTGGCTCTTCATGACTCCATTTGACGTTTTTTAAATGAAATCAATAAAATAATCAGTCAAACCCTTGCTCTGTAAACTGATTATTTCTGACATGTAGATGCTCACATTGAGTATTTAACAATCTGCTCTCCTGAGCCAATTTGAGCTAGCTCCAGTAAACTTCTGATACCGTGAAAGGTATTAATAATAGGGGGTCCATTAATCATTCTGCAGTGGCAAGGAAAAAATATAAAACAAAATAAAATAACTGCACTAGGAGTTAGCAGACCTGAATTACAGCCCAGACTCAGTCTTTCAGTAGCAGCAGGAGTATAGGCAAATTCTCTAAGACACAGCTTCACCTGTGGAATAGGGTGTTGTTCAAATCAATTATATCATCAATTAGATTTATCTAATAATCTTATTATCATAAATTAGAAGTTTAAAACATTTTGTTAAAGATTTCCCAAGTATATTGTAATCTGGTTCTGAGTAACGGAAATTTTTGCCCATTTGACATCTCTAGTCAAAGTAACCTTGAAAATCTGTTCTATTTGGAGAGTAGTTTGGAACTATGCTCAAAAAGTTATCAAACTGTGCATGCCCTTTGATCCAGCAGTGTTACTACTGGGATTATATCCCAAAGAGATTATAAAGAAGGGAAAGGGACCTGTATGTGCACGAATGTTTGTGGCAGCCCTTTTTGTAGTGGCTAGAAACTGGAAACTGAATGGATGTCCATCAGTTGGAGAGTGGCTGAATAAATTGTGGTATATGAAAATTATGGAATATTACTGTTCTGTAAGAAATGACCAACAGGATGATTTCAGAAAGGCCTGGAGAGACTTACACGAACTGATGCTGAGTGAAATGAGCAGGACCAGGAGATCATTATATACTTCAACAACAATACTATATGAGGACCAGTTCTGATGGACCTGGCCATCCTCAGCAACGAGATCAACCAAATCATTTCCAATGGAGCAGTAATGAACTGAACCAACTATGCCCTGAGAAAGAACTTTGGGAGATACTAAAAACCATTACATTGAATTCCCAATCCCTATATTTATGCCCTCCTGCATTTTTGATTTCCTTCACAAGCTAATTGTACAATATTTCAGAGTCTGATTCTTTTTGTACAGCAAAATAATGTTTTGATCATGTATACTTATTGTGTATCTAATTTATATTTTAATGTATTTAACATCTACTGGTCATCCTGCCATCTAGGGGAGGGGGTGGGGGGTAAGAGGTGAAAAATTGGAACAAGAGGTTTGGCAATTGTTAACGCTGTAAAGTTATCCATTCATATAACCTGTAAATAAAAGACTATTAAATAAATAAAAAAAATCTGTTCTAGCTCATTCTATCTGCATGTGAATTTTGGGGAGTACTTGGAAGGCTTTTATGCTCAACTTTAACTAATTTAAAGGTCATTTTCCAAGCACACATAAAGGAAAAGAACAGTCCTGTCCTCAAGGAATTTACATTCTACTGATGCTTCAAGAACTTCCAGACTTTGCTGTTAGTAATTCCTTGACTGAATGGTATTGGAGGTGGCTTCTACCTTTCTAAATCTATGATTTATTTCTCATGAGTTTTATCTCAAATATTGCTTCCTTTCATGATTAGAAGGAAATGAGAAGCAGCATCTCCAGAACCCATATATTGGATCAGCTGAATTCAGCTGTATCCCTTCCTTCTTTGCCATCTTTTTGCTCCTGGTTCGTATTCCAAAACTGTCTCCGTTTTGTTCTAACTCGAGGTGTATTACTGATGAAAAACTGTGATTCAAGGTCAAAAATCAATTAAATGGAAATTACAGTTATTTGTTTTAAAAGTTCAGGTAATATTTTATATCGTAAATCTGTGGACTGACACAAAGTATGGATTAATCAGCCGCCCACTTTTTTCTCTGGTCATGATTCAAATTCATTCTTGACAGGAATGATAAAAAAGAAATAATTATAAATTGTTCTCTCACAAGGTGTACTTAGAGGCCTGAGGATGGAAAGTTTGTCTGTATGCAAAACAGGTTTTCTGATGTTTCTTAAGTAGGTAAATCAGATAAATCACCCGAGTTCAAATGCTGAAGACAAACGAAATCTCTAATCCCTCAGCATCCCTCACCTAAGCCCCTTTACTGTAAATCTATTGGGGATCAGTGGGGTAAGGAAGCCAATATGTAGCTAACTGGGTTTTAGCTTTGGCCTCTGTGACTTGGAATTATAACCTCGACAAAGAGACACAAGCCTTCTCTGACAAGGCAGGAGGAATTTGGATGAATAAAGTGATAGGAAACTTCCCAAGAACAGGGTCATTGTTATCCAGGAAGACCTCTCTGAACTTATATGGAGTGAACAGATGAGAACCAGGAGAATAATGTATAGTACCAACCCATTGTAAAGGAAAACAACATTGAAAGACTTAAGAATTTCAATCAATTCAATGGTCATCTTTGATTTAGGCTATTCAAAATACTTTCTGAGAGATCAAGACATATGTTTCTGGACATGGCCAATATGGGAATTTGTATGCTTGATCTTCCATCTTTGTTACAAGAGATTAGTTTCATTTTTCTTCCAGTGTGTTGGGAGAGAGAAAATACATTATTATTTTTTAAAAAGTAAAATATAATTCAAACAAACCAAAAGAATCAGGAAATATAAAAAAGTACTGAATCTCTAGCATCTTAAATGGAAAGAAGCTATTGGCCTCTTCCAACTTACTGATTCTTATCTCAATATAATTTCAAGGTCTTTAAAAACATTTTTTTCATCAAAAAATTATTATTATTTTAAAGAAAGAGCCCTCTTTGGTTTTGGAAACAAGGATACCTGGCTTGGAATGTTAATTCTTCTGCTTACTAGTTGTACAATCTTTGGCGGGCAAATTAATTTCCCTTAGCCTCAGTTTCCTTATCTGCAAATAAGGCTATTTTGAAGGATTTCTGTGAAGACTGAATGGAACTGTGAGCCACAATTTTTTTTCTTATGGAAAATGCCCAATCTATTGCATAGTAACTATAAACACAAATCATCATGCATAGCTGCCTGTCCCCATGACAGTCATTCACTTCTGAAGGGAAAAAAATTAATCCCTTATCAATGTTATTGGAAATTGACTATATTTTAGAAATAGGGTGACACCCTGAGTACAGTTTACTGAAATCCCTACTCAATTAACATGCTGTAGGTCAAATAATCACAGATTTTGATTTATGGATCTTAGAAGTTATCTAGTTTCAATACCTTTACTTTATAGATGAAGTGACTGAATTTTAGAGAAGAAAATGACTTCCCCAATATCCCACAAGGAAACTCTATCAGAGCTGGATGGAGCTCCTTTGGCTCCAACTCCAGCATTGTTTCTGACTTAAGAGTATGGAATTAGGAATCAGAGATCCCTGAGTTCAAATCCCCAATCTGCCACTTAATACATGTGTGATGTTGAGCAAACCGCTTTACCTTTACAGGTTTCCTTTTTCTCATATGTCCAGTGAGATGCAGGAATGGCTCTAAATCTCCAATGCTATGAACTACAGAGAGAATTTTGGCTAAAAAGAAGGGAAAGAGAAATCCCTTCTTCTAGATATATGCTGTTCAAGGACAGACCAGAAAATGATGACTTTATAGCAACTTTAGAAGCCAAGATTTATAACTTTCACTGTGTCAGTAGATGAATATCTACAGCATTCATATTTAAACCTAATGAGAATGTGGCTCACCTTATTGCTTGGCCTGAGGAGGGATTGGGGGGGAAGGGAGTTGCTGCCAATGCAGTTGTTCAGCTGAAGGTAATATGGGGGACTCTGCAACCTACTCAAGTTTAATTAAAAATAAATGTGGAAAATTGTTTAAAAAGATAGTACACAGTGATTATCTTAAATTGCCACGGGAAATACTGAAATGCCTCATTAAAAGACACATTTAGAAGTGTATTTTTTTTCTCCCTAAATGTATCATCTATGTTCTAACTTAAACTTGAATGCATGCACACACACACACACACACACACACACACACACACCCTTCCATTTAAATTTGAAAAGACAAGAATCAGATCAAAATTTGCTTTCTCCATTCATGTAACAGCCCCTAGAATATTATGCATGTGTTTTGATAATGTATATTACCTTTGAGCAAATGATCTTAAAGGCAAATGGCAAGGTTTTGTGAAAAATAAACCCAAACCACAAGTCAGATAATGGATATTAAATGATTCACAGCAATGAAACTCAAATTACAACAGAGTCTGAGCTGGGTTTGATCCAGAAAGTAAACTTAGCAAATCCCCACAATGCTATAGTACTGGAGAGTGTCCAGGCTTTAGGCAAAGGTCTCTCTTCCTCCTTTCCCAACCCTCCTCCCCATCACACCCACACATAAACTATCTGTCAGACAGTGAAACATTGAGCCAACCAAGTGAAACCATTCGAGTGTCTATTCCATCCTACAAGTCATTGAAAGGTGGATTCACTTGATCCCCAAGTGGATGCTCTCCTGGGTCAACCACAGTTGCTTCAGTCCACACTTTGAGTATATACCATAAGTGCAGGCTAATTTATAGACAAGTGTCTCTCTTATCCTGGGTAAGCAAAGAATAAAGAGATAGTTATTAAGTTGATCTCAAAAGCAGTTAAGTAATCAGATTGTTTGTTGATGGGAGATGACATCACTAAAGGCAGAGTTAAATGAATATTTCCCCATTGGGGCACTACATCCCAGGCAACTAGAAGGATATATAAATATCTATCAAACTCATATACCCACTTTCCCATCTGTACAATTTTTTATGAAAATAATATACACATAACATCATGAGGAAGCTGGATGAAGATTTGAGAAGTTCTCAAAATCAGCAGGACCACCTTTTTATAGTCCTATAATTGACTGAAAAATACAGAGAGTAAACAAGTTCCCATTGTGCTTTGCTGTTTCTGAATTGTAAAAAAAAGCATTTGATTTTGAAGATCATTGTGCTGCCTTAAAGACTCTATTTCAACTCTTTCTCATCAAGATGTCTCCTATGCAAGTATTAATAATGCACAAGATTTCTTGAAAGCTGTTAGAGAGCTATCCCCCAAACTTCTGATTAGTAATATTAGGCAAAGCATCAAGTAAGGAGATGAATGTTCACCAAAGATGATGGTCACTGTAAGGAAAGATGTTCTGCACAGAGTCCAAATGAAAGTTTGTTTTTTTTTAACAGACATTGAGTTTCTCCATATATTCCTACTTTCCCATGACTTGGTGATTGTTCAAGCCCTTAAACATTTCAGAAACTCCTAAGTGAGATTCACAATTTTTCAATGCTCATCTAAAGTGCTACCTTTGACAAAAAGTCTCTTCAGATCACTCCAATCAATGCTCCAATTAAGTACTCCAATTAATTTATTTCAGTTTTTTTAGGGGGTGAAGAAACAGAGCAGAGTCTTCCAACTCTTAGCCAGAGAGTTTGACTTTGATTCCTGGAATAATTCTAAAACAAAGCATTAAAGAGAAAGATGCCAAATATCTAGAAAGATAAACAGTGATTACAAATAGCCAGTAAGGCTCCATCAAAAACAGGTCATGCCAGACTAATTTTATTTCCTTTTTTGACAGGATTTCTAAGAGGAGAGTATTCTAGATAAAGGTTACCTCTATCTTATCAAAGCTTTCAATGAAATTTTATATACTATTCTTGTGGAGAAGATGGAGAGATTTGGACTGGAAAATGATACAATCAGATGCATTCATTGCTGATTGAATGGCCTGAATTAAAGAGAAATTTTTCAATGTCAATGTGGCAGAAAGTCTCCTGTAGAGAACCCGAGGGATCTGTGCTGTACTTGTGCTATTTAATTTATTTTTAGTGAACTGGAAAAAGGCCTAGGTGACATACTCATAAAATATGAGGATGAGAAAGATAAGAAGGGATGGATAAAATAGTTATTAATAGATTTGAGATCCAATAGGAAATTGAGAGAATTTCAAACTTTTTGGCCCCAGGATCTCTTTACAATCTTAAAAAATTATTGAAGACATTCCAACAAGGTTGGGAATTGTATCTATCAATATTTACTGTATAAGAAACTAAAATATCTTAATATTATTATGAAAATAGTTTTGACCCTGGAAACCTCCTTGAAAGGATTTTGAGGGTTCTAAGATCCTCAGTCCAGACTTTGAGAACCAATGGACTAGAGAATTTGAAAGAATATGATAAGTTAGAAACAGATCAAGATAAATGTAAAATCTTGCACTTGGGAACAAGAAGTCAACTCTGCAATTTTAAGGCAGGGGAGGTATGATTAGAACAATTATTTAAAAAAAATATCTTGGGATTTTAATGCACTACAAGTTCAATGTGAGTCAGCAGTGTGATGTGGCAACTTAGAAAGTTCAATGAGATTTTCTGGGACACTAATACATTCTGGGACAGAAATACAACTGATCCAACCATTCTGGAGAGCAATTTAGAACTATGCCACAGAGCTATCAAAATGTATATACCTTTTCATCCAGCAGTGTCTCTACTGGGCCTGTATCCCAAAATCATAAAAAATATAAAAGGACCTATGTGTACAAAAATGTTTGCAGCAACTCTTTTTGTAGTAGCAAGAAACGGGAAAGTGAGTGGATGCCTATTATTTGGGGAATGGTATATGAATGTTATGAAATATTATTGTTTTATAAGAAACAATCAGCAGGATGATTTCAGAAAAGTTTAGAGAGACTTGAATGAACTAATGCCAAGTGAAGTGAGTAGAACCAAGAGAACATTGTACGTGGTGATAGCAAGATTATACTATGATCAATTCTTTTTTTTCTCCTGAGGCAATTGGGGTTAAGTATCTTACCCAGGATCACACAGCTAGAAGTCTTACGTGTCTGAGGTCAAATTTGAGCTCAGGTCCTCCTGACTTCAGCGATGGGGTTCTATCCATTGTGCCACTTAGCTGCCTCTACAATGATCAATTCTGTTGTGTGGCTCTTTTCAACACGAAGTGATTTAGACCAGTTCCAATGGTCTTGTGATAAAAAGAATCAACTGTATCCTGAGAGAGATATAGGGACAGAGTGTGGATCACAACATAGTATTTTCATTTTTTGTTGCTGTTTGCTTGTTTTTTGTTTTCTTTCTTATTTTGTTCCTTTTTAATCTGATTTTTCTTTGAAGCAGGATAATTGTGGAAATATGTATAGAAGAATTGCATGTTTAACATATATTGGATTACTAGCTGTCTAGGGGAGGGAGTAGGAAGAGGGGAGGGAAAATATTGGAACACAAAGTTTTGCAAGAGTGAATGTTGAAAATTATATGTGCATATGTTTTGCAAATAAAAAGCTTTAATAAAAAGAAAGTTAATGAGTTTTTAAGATAGATTAAGATGAATATAAATTCCAAGAATAGGGAGGTTAGAGTCCCATTGTGTTCTCCTTTCTTTGGACCTCATCTACAGAATATTGTTCCATCTTTGGTATTCTGGTTTAAGAAAGACCTTGATAAACAGAAGATATAGAGGAAGGCTACAAGTATGACAGACAGCCTTGAAAATTTGAGCACCCATCGAAGGAAATGGACATGCAGGTATAGTTAACCCAAAAGAAGAGAGGACTTAAATATGTAAATTTATTTTCTCTCTTTTTTTCTCTTCTCCCTCCCATCCTAGAGATGGTCACCACTAGATACAAAAAAAAAGTGAGTGTTTATGTAAAATTATTCTCTACATACTTCTATTATTCAGTTTTTTTCTGGATGGGGATATCATTTTTCTTCATAGGTTTCATAGTTAATTTAGATAGTTATAATAGTCAAAATGATTTATTCACTCAAAGGCATTCTAAAATAATACTGTTGTTACTGTATGTAATGTTTTCTCAGTTCTGCTCATTTCATTCTTCATTATTTCATTTGAGTTTTTCCATGTTCCTCTAAGATAATTTGGTTCATAATTTCTCAGTAGCATTCCATCACAATCATATACCACAACTTGCTTAGTCATTGCCCAATTGATAGCAATTTAAGTACCTTTCAATGAATCAGATTATCTGTAGAACATTCCATCAGTGAAATCTTTAGATTATCAAAATTTGTGATGAGTACGGATTCCCAAGGAATACAAATCAATCACACTGGGCAATAGAATCTCTTTTATTATTATAGCTTTTTACTTACAAAACATACGTATGAGTAGTTTTTCAACATTTACCCTTTCAAAACCTTCTATTCCAAGTTTTCCCTTCCTTCCCCCCACCCCCTCCCCTAGATGGCAGATAGTCCAATACATGTTAAATATGTTAAAGTATATGTTAAATCCAATATATGTATACATATTTATACAGTTATCTTGCTGCACAAGAAAAAATCAGATCTAGAAAGAAAGAAAAAAAACCTGAGAGAAAAAACAAAAATGCAAGCAAACAATAACAGAAAGAGTGGAAATGCTATGTTGTGATCCACACTTATTTCCCATAGTTCTCTCTTTGGAAAGCTGATTCTCTTCATCACTGAACGATCAGAACTGATTTGAATCATCTCATTGTTGAAGAAAGAGATCCATGTCCATCAGAGTTGATCATCATATAATGTTGTTGTTGCCCTGTAAAAGGGTCTCCTTGTTCTGCTTGTTTCACTTAGCATCAGTTCATGTAAGTCTCTCCAGGTCTCCCTGAAATCATCTTGCTGCTCATTTCTTATGGAACAATAATATTCCATAACATTCACATATCATAACTTATTCAGTCATTCTCCAATTGAGGGGCATGCACTCAGTCTCCAGTTTCTGGCCACTACAAAAAGAACTGCCACAAACATTTTTGCACATGTGGGTCTCTTTCCCCTCTTTAAGATCTCTTTGGGGTATAAGCCCAGTAGAAACACTGCTGGATCAAAGGGTATGATCAGTTGGATAATTTTTTGCGCATAGTTCCAAATCGCTCTCCAGAATGGTTGGATTCATTCACAATTCCACCAACAATGTATCAGTGTCCCAGTTTTCCCACATCCCCTCCAACATTCGCATTATCTTTCCCTGTCATTCTAGCCAATATGACAGGTGTGTAGTAGTATCTCAGAGTTGTCTTAATTTGCATTTCTCTGATCAATAATGATGTGGTGCATCTTTTCATATGGCTAGAAAGTTTCAATTTCTTCATCTGAAAATTGCCTATATCCTTTGACCATTTATCAATTGAAGAATAGCTTGATTTCTTATAAATTTGAGTCAATTTTCTATATATTTTAGAAACGAGGCCTTTATCAGAACCTTTGAATGTAAAAATGTTTTCCCAGTTTGGGGCAATAGCATCTCAATGAGGCTCCTCTGCAAGAAACTCCTCTGTTCCTTTCACAATAAACCTTTCCTAACAAGTATAAGGGCTCCATCTTCTCCTGATTTCTACCCTAAGAGTTAATGTAACTTTATAAATAAATAGCTCAGGTAGCCAGTGAATTAAAACTTGCTTTACTTTCTTGTACATTCCTTGGTGTGTTGTTGTTTTTCTGTAATATTATTTGCTTACACAGTAAACTCAGATAGCCTTAAAGTTATCTACATTGCCACTTACCAGGGGCAAATCTGGCTTTTCAGTTCTTATTAACAGTGAGCACCTGCCAGGCTTAATTAAATGCTTGGTTAATACTTTACATTATCTCTATTTACTATTTCCCATATAGCCTACAGGCCAACAGGGAAGTTTTAGAAACTAAAACATTTAACTGTCTCCCTCACTCTGGGAGAGTTCTTGCCAGAAAGAGAGAGCAGATAACTTTTTTGAGGGGTGATGTACCATGTCATGCTGATAGGGATGTTGCCATCATGAAATGAATTGCAGGCATAATCAGAAAAGAAAAATAATAGGAATAAATCCTTCAACTTTTTCAATCTCATACCTCTTTTCTTTACCTGTTAATTACAAGACAGGGTAAACCAGTGACTACTGGCAAGAAAAGCAGAAGTATCTAGGTAGTGAAAAATAAAAGATTGGCATAAAAATTCTCCCAAAAAATTAAATTCACCATTCACCATTACTAGAGGTCCAGGTGGCAGGGGACATTTAATCTAGGTCGAGGTAGAAGTAGGTCAAAATGATGAAGACAACTTTCTAGTTCTTTCTAAATCCAGACTTCCCATAGGGAAGTCTTGGATGAAGTATTGTGAATACCCAGAATATTAGACACATTTACTCATATTCTTATAAAAGTAAGAAAGCAGATTCTAATGTCAAATACATGTGATGTTTGATTGGACATAACTGGGAATAATTCATAATTCTGTTCCATATATGACTATGGAAAATCAAATCCATTGTTGTTCAATTGAAGGAATTACATAATATTATTTTTAACTGATCAATCAAGCCAATGAATTTTTTAATAGCTTTTTATTTACAAGATATATGCATGGGAAATTTTTCAGCACTGAGAATTGCAAAACACTTTGTTCCAATTTTTCCCTTCATTTCCCCTCCTCCCCCAGATGGCAGGTAAAACAATACAAGTTAAATATATTAAAATATAAGTTAAATACAATATATGTATACATGTCCATACAGTTATTTTGCTGTACAAGAAGAATTGGACTTTGAAAGAGTGTACAATTAACTTGTGAAGAAAATCAAAAATGCAGGAAAACAAAAATAGACGGATTGGGAATTCTATGTTGTGGTTCACACTCATTTCCCCAAGGTTTTTCACTGGGTATAGCTGGTTCAATTTATTACTGCTCTATTGGAACTGATTTGGTTCATCTCATTGTTGAAGAGGGCCATGTCCATCAGAATTGATCATCACAAAGTATTGTTGTTTAAGTATATAATGATCTTCTGATTCTGCTCATTTCACTCAGCATTAGTTCATGTAAGTCTCTCCAGGCCTTTCTGGAATCATTCTGCTGATCATTTCTTACAGAACAATAACATTCCATAACACTCATATACCACAATTTATTCAGCCATTCTCCAATTGATGGGTATCCCCTCAGTTTCCAGTTTCTGGCCACTACAAAGAGACCTGCCACAAACATTTTGGCACATACAGTAACACTGCTGGATCAAAAGGTATGCATAGTTTGATAACTTTTTGATCATAGTTCCAAATCGCTCTCCAGAATGGCTGGATGTATTTATAATTCCACCAACAATGTATCAGTGTCCCTGTTTTCCCACATCCCTTCCAACATTCTGCATTATCTTTCCCTGTCATTCTAGTCAATCTGACAGGTGTATAGTGGTATCTTAGAGTTGTCTTAATTTGCATTTCTCTGATTAATAATGAATTGGAGCATCTTTTCATAGGGCTAGAAATAGTTTCAATTTGTTCATCTGATAATTGTCTGTTCATCTCCTTTGACCATTTATCAATTGGAGAATGGCTTGATTTCTTATAAATTTGAGTCAATTCTCTATATATTTTGGAAATGAAGGCTAATGAATTAATAAACAATTTATTAAGTGTTTTCTGTATACCAGGCCTTAAGCTAGGTACATGGAATAGAAGAGCAAAAATGATAGTCCTTGAAAAAATCTACTAGATCTATGCTGAGGGTAAGGGAATTAGTTGTATGGCCATTGGAATCTCCACTGGTAGCCTCATGGAAATTATCTTTGATTTAGATAAATCAAGAGATTTATCTCTCTCTAAGAGAGAGAGTTGAGGACCAGAGTTAAAATATTTTGAGACACTGTTTTTAGCCAAGTCACAGGTAAGTAAAATATACTTTTATATATACCACATTCCTTCCAAGAACCTTTGGAAATCATAGTCCTTGATGTTCATGTGATTTTGGGAAAGCATTCCAGGCCTTAATTTCCTCATCTTAAAAGTGATCTCTAAGATTCTTTCCTTTCTTGAATCTATGAACCTGCGTTCAATTAAAATAATGATGTATTAAGTGAAAAACAAAGGGAAAAGTTTAGAGAGACAAAAACAATCCTTATCTAAATCAGGAAGTTTGAAGGAAGGATAATGAGACAGGGAACAAAAGGTCAGAAGGAAGGCAACTGGATGCTCGATATTAAGCCTATAGGTGAAACTCTCCCCATTAACAGAGGGATTTTAGCTTCTGAGGGAAGAAGGAAGGATGGATGGGATGAGGGAGGGTCAATGTTGAGTTCCTACTGAGAGTTGGGAAAGCAGCTATTTCTGGAATCACTTTAATAACAGAAAGCTCAATTGTCTTCCCAAGACCCATATCCAAGACATGACTGAGCATCTCCCAGGATTTGTCAAACTTGATAACTACATCTAGTTAGTCATCAAGGTAAATCAATTGAAGATGAATGATGCTGCCAGAAGGAATCCAGAAAGCCTTGCCAAGGCTTATAAAGTCTTCAGAAGAAGACAAGGAGCAAAGGCATAAGAAACTAAAATATCAGGGCCCCTGCTGGTGAAAAGCAATGGTTTTAGAAGAAAAGTAGATTTATGTGCAACAGAATAAGAAGACAATGTCTAACAAAAGGTTTTGGATTTCCGGCCCAGGGAATAAAATATGGAACTACTCTTGAGTAGGCTATGGATCAAGTATACCTGAGCAGGGCTGACGAAATATATATTTGCCAGTCTTATAAAGTTAATCAAAAGATCTTTACATTGAAGACATTATTGGCTATTGTGAACTTTTGCAACCTTTGGATTCAGGCTTACCTCTTACCTTTCCCTCATCCCCACAGTCAAGCAACCGCAGTCAAGTCTTATCAACTCTATATTCATACCATCTCTCACAGATGTTCACTCAACTTGCAATATCACCACTCTAGTTTAGACCTTTATCCCCTTTCCCCTCTGAATTACAATAGTCACTTGACTTACTTGCCTTTTTTTTTCTGATTCTAACCTTTCTAGTCCAACATAAACTTGCCAAAACAATAGTCCTGAGTCACAGTTCTGATCACATGACTCTCCTGCTCAAATTTGGTTCCATATTACCTCTGAGATAAAATAAAAATTTCTCAGGCTATCATTTAAAGATCTCTACAACTTGACTCTAACCTCCCTTTTCAGTTTTAATTTTACGTTATTTTCCTTTGGCACTTTGTAATTTATTCAATTTCCCACATGATGCAAAATGAAACAGATTTGTCAATTATCTTAGAAAGATTATGAGGAATGAGAGACTACAAAACTAGAGAAAAACAATTTTTTTCCACATTTTTTTTTAGAGAGAATGGCATCTACAGAATACTCTGTAGGCCAGTGAGTTTAACATCAATTCCAGGCAAAATTCTAAAATGTATAATTAAAGGATGCTTAATGAGCATCCCTTGAAATTAAGTGATCATCACAAAGAACATGTTATGCCAAATTAACCTTATTTTCTTTTATGACAGGGTTACAAGACTTGTAATAAAATAATAGTAATAAGAGCTAACATTTATATGTAGCACTTTAAGCCTCACTGTGTAGTTTTTCATATATCATCTCATTTTCTTCTCACAATGAAGAATGCATATAATCTAAAAATTATGTTGTAAAGCTAAATAAGCTAAAGTAATTGATTTTTAGATCATGGAGTCAGAGAGTTAGAACTAGAAAGGGACCTTAGGGACCATCTAATGCAATCCTCTACTCTATTTTTTCAGAGGAAACTAAAGTCAATAGAGGTTTAGTAGCTTACTCAGAGAAACACAGGTAATAAACACCAGAGGCCGATTTGAAGGCAAGTCTTCTAATTCCATAGTAGAGAATATTTCCATCTCTTACCATAAGGACTGAATGTCCAACTGTGGATAAGATAGAGAGAGATTGTCTGGACAATTGTATAAATAGGAGGATTTGGGAATGGCCAAATGACTAGATCTGAATTGTAATCATAAATGTCTAAAAATCAACTTGGAGGAAATTGTCTACTGGAGTAACTTGAGGTTCTATGCTGGTTACTATTCTGTTTTATGGTTATATCAGTGACTTAGATATAAATGTTCATACTTTTATTTTTTAAAATGTTTTATTTTTTCTGGTTATACATGTATATTAACTTTTAAAATACATATTTCTTTATGAATCATTTTGGGAGAGAAAAATCAGAACAAAAGGGAAAAATCACTTGAGGAAAAAAAAAAAAACCAGAAAAAAGAGTGAACATAGCATGAGTTGATTTACATTCAATCTCCATAGTTCTCTTTCTGGATGTAGATGGAGTTTTCTATCCAAAGTTTATTGAGATTACCTTGGATCACTGAGAAGAACCAAGTCTTCCATAGTTCATCATTGTACAATCTTGCTGATACTGTGTACAATGTATTCCTGGTTCTGCTTGTTTTGCTCAACATCAGTTCATGTAAACCTTTCCAGGTCTTTATATAACCAGCTTGTTCATCATTCTTTATAGAGCAATAATATTCTATTACCTTTATATACCACAACTTAATCATTCCCCAATTGATGGCCATCTACTCATTTTCTAATTCTTTACCACCACAAAAAGAGCTGCTAAACATTTTTGCACATGTTGGTCCTTTTCCCTTCTTTATGATTTCCTTGGGATAAAGACAGTGCTGGGTCAAAGGGTATGCACAGTGTTATAACACTGTTTGGGCATAGTTCCAGATTGCTCTCTAAAATGATATTTCACAACTCCACCAACAATGAATAAATGTCCCAGTTTTCCCACATGCCCTCCAACATTCATCATTATCTTTTCCTATCTTCTTACCCAATCTGAGAGGTATGAGGTAGTACCTCAGATCTTAATTTGCATTTCTCTAGGTAAATAGTGATTTAGAGCATTTTTCATATGACTATGATTGGCTTTAATTTTGCCATCTGAAAATTGTCTGTTCATATCCTTTGAAATAACATACTTTTTAATAAAGCTGGAAGAGGTAGCTAATACACAGAATAACAGCAGAAATTTCAGATGTTCAAAAAATCTAAAGAGATGATGAAATTTGGTTTGCTGTATACAAATGTACAAAATTTAAACAATAAATGATAAGAACCAGAGGTCCTAATTCAAGGGGTACATCGACTTCTCAAGGATCACCAAGATTTGATAAGATGAAATCTATGACATTATTATTATACTGGATTAGAATAGGTTATTAAAAAGAAATAGGCTATGCAAAATGGAGTTAGAATAAAGTAGTGATATATAATTAAAAAATATGTAGTCATTTGAAGAAATCCAGAAACCAGAGAGATAAATCAGGATGGCAAATATTTAGGTGAAGGTCAGCAGAGGAAGAAATAGAAGTGATTTTTTTTTGTCAATGACATACTACAGATCACTTGGACAGAAAGAGAATATAGATCAGCAACCTGGGAAACATATCTCAATCTTGAACAGGAACACAGTATAGTATTGATGAGAAATTTCAATTCTTCAAACGTATTAAAGGTTAGCATTCATATGGCACTTTCAGTTTTGCTAAGTCATTTACAAAAACTATTTCATTTTATTCCCACAATATTACTGGGAGATAATTGCTATTATTTTCCGAGGCAGACTAAAGTCAAGTGAATTCTCCAGTGTTACATAGCTGGTAAGTATCTGATGCAGGATTTGTTCTTTGGTCTTTCTGGTTCTACTTTAACCACTGCACTACCCAGATTGTCAGAACTTTCTACCAAAAGCAAAGCAGTCGATCATTTCTTCATTTGTCCTACTGATAATTTCAGCCTTCAAAAGGTGGAGGAACAAACAAGGCATAATTATATTTTGGCACTAGTAAGAAGGAATGGTTGTTGCAGTACAAATGATGGGAACCTTGGGGGAAATCAATTCAATCCTAGATTGAAAAGGATATTCTTATATGCAATTTAGATGTGGGAAAAGCAAATTTAAAAGGGTTCAGAAAAATAACATTAGAGTTTCATGGAATAAAATGCTTCAGAAGAGGTAGCCATGTAAGGATACTCAAGAAAGAATTCTGAAAGCACAAAGATAAATACAATTTCAACGAGGAAGAAAAATAGAATTTGACTAACTGAAGAATTTGATAGAGAACTCATCAACCAGCTTCAATTTTTAAAAGGAAATATAGAAAAGATGGAAACAAGGTCAAGTAGCAGAGAATGAATTTAAGAGTCCTATAAAAATAGTGACAGGAATGCTAAAGCTCAAAGAACTAAAGCCAATGAGGAAAGCATGGGATATTTGTTTGTTTGTTCATCTGTTGCTATATTGGCGGAAAGGAGGCTCAAGGAAGGGTTAGAACCTTTGCTAGGGTTGAAGAGGAGGATGACTGACAACTGAAAAAAAGCAGAGCCAATCAGTTTTTAAGATGTCTCTTCTCTAAAAGGGAGAAGGAATTTTGTATAGTAAGTGACAGAAGAAAACTTAGAAACACAGAGTGGATACCAAAGATAAATAAAAGGTACTAAGAAGAGAGAGCAGCTAGTGCAAGGGAAATGGTCCTAGAAAGGATTGAAGGGCCAAGAGATTGGAGGATACAGTATGGATGAAAAGTAGCATTTTGTAAAGGAAGATGGGGGAATGGTGAAAAGTCAATAGTTACGGTCAGATAAGGGATTTTGGAATTCTTGATCATGATGGTGGTAGTGTTTGTGGGCAATGGCAAGATCAGAGATGGTCATTATTTGTATGTGGGTGACATGAAATGGAGCAGTAGATTAAGGAACTGAATGGTTAGGTTATTTGAGGGAAACTCAGTAAAGATGTTAAAATATCCTAGTATAAGAGCAGAAGTTGGGGAGGAGGAAATAATTGTGAGCCATGTTAAAACTCTTTGAGGAAGGAAGGGGAATGACCTGGGGGGCTATAAACAACAACCATCAAGATTTTGATAGGGTGGTAGATATGAATAGCATGAACCTCAAAAAGGAGAGGTTACTGAATTGCTCTGGAGTCAAAAGATTTTGATTCAAATCCCATGCATGACACAACCTGAGTGGCCTTGGACAACCTACTTGAGCCTCAGTTTCTCTATGTGAAATGGGGAGGGTGAATAAATGCTCTTTGAAGTCCCTTCCTGTATATTTCATGGTTTTCAACCAGGTATTCCTATAAAATCTCACAATCCATAGAGAATTCCTCTTCTATTTGAATTTTGCACAGGACATTCTCCAAGGGCGAATGAATACTTTGCTGAACAACTTTTGTTGTTGCCTTTTGTTCTTGAGAGGAACGTGATATCGGGGAGGCGATAGCATGATATGTAAGTGAATTGGAATTAAGGAAGGGGGGGCTGGGCAAGGTCACCTGCTTCACTTTCCCCTCAAAAGTCATTTGAGTCCACTGGTCAAATATAGACCAGGACAGCTGGAGATGACCCTACTATTTCATCATCATATTCCATAGTGATTTATGGATGAACTCATAATCTGAACCACTGTTGATCTTGGATCAATTAATGAGTCTTCTGATTTAGTAAGGAAATCAACTATCTGTGTTTGATGGTGTTTCCTGGCTTTTTTTTTTTCCTCCTTGTGGTGGTGACTGTTTACATTAGTTAAAATTCAAGAAACAGTGATGAGCGAATGTCTTTATTCTTACTCACTTTTCACCTTTCAGAGTGAACAATTTACTTTAAATTATTAGCCTGAAGTTGTAATTGTTCCTAGAATACCTAAGCTTTTCTTGGCATTTACTCAGCCTGTTTTGTGGCTCCTAATTTTTTATACTTCTTTGTGGAATCACAATTATTTCACCTGACTTCCTTCTTGTGGTAAAATTTCCATTGAAATTTGAGTAGGTAAGGATTGTGTTTAATTAAAAAAAAAAAAAAAGGAACAAAAGCAATAAATTGCAGACACTCAATACTTTGTGCACTCCTCATGATCAACAAGTGTAGTATAATAGGAGATTCCCTTTGGTGGTTCCCAGCATTGAAATTATGCCAGGTTTTCTTGTCCTCCATAAAGAGGTCAGTGAATTGGCCTCTTTCACACATTATAGTCTCTATTGAGATAAATTTGAGCTTTCTAGATAACACAGTGACCTGGTCACTCTCAAGTAGGACTTCAATTCACTGTGGTGAGGTGGAGAATTTATTGTAAGAAAAACTTATATTGATTTTTTTCATTCTTTTTCTTTTTCTTTTAAAGCTTTTTATTTTCAAAATATATGCATGGATAATTTTTCAACATTGACCTTTGTATAGCCTTGTGTTTCAGATTTTCCTCTTCTTTGCCCCACCCTTTCCCTTACATGTCAAGCAATCTGAAAAGTTATACATTTCAAAATATATGTTAAATCCAATATGTATAAACATATTTATACAATTCTCTTGTTGCACAAGAAAAATCAGATCAAAAAGGAAAGAAAAAGAGTAAGAAAACAAAATTCAACCAAACAACTTCAAAAATAGTGAGAATGTTATGTTGTGATCCACATTCAGTTCCCATAGTTCTCTCTCTGGATGTAGATGGCTCTCTTCATCACAAGATCATTGGAACTGGCATCAATCATATATCACTGTTAGAGTTACGTCCATCAGAATTGATCGTTATATAATATTGATGTTGCCATGTACAATGATCTCTTGGTTCTGCTCATTTCATTTTGCATCAGTTCATGTAAGTCTCTCCAGACTTCTCTAAAATCAACCTCCTGATCGTTTCTTATAGAATGATAATATTCCATAATATTCATATACTATTACTTATTCAGGCATTCTCCAACTGATGGATACCCACTCAGTTTCCAGTTTCTTGCCAGTATGAAAAGGGCTGTCACAAACATTTTTGCACATGTGTGTCTCTTTTCCTCCTTTAAGATCTCTATGGGATATAAGTCCTATAGTAACACTGCTGGATCAAAGAGTGTGCACAGTTTGATAACTTTTTGAACATAGTTCCAAATTGCTCTCCAGCATGGCTGGATTTATTCACAATTCCAACACTGGACATCATCTTTGAAGAAATTACCATGGAAAACTGTCCTGATATTCCAGAACCAGAAGGTAAAATAGAAATTTAAAGAATCTACCAAACACCTCCTGAAAGTTATCCCAAAATGAAAACTCGCAGGAATATTATAACCAAATTCCAGAACTCCCAGGTCAAGGAACTCCCAGGTTACAAACATCCAGAAAGAAACAATATAAGTATAGTGGAGCCATAGTTAGTATAACACAAGATTCAGCAGCTTTTTTTTTTTAATAGCCTTTTATTTACAGGATATATACATGGGTAACTTTACAGCATTAACAATTGCCAAACCTCTTGTTCCAATTTTTCACCTCTTACCCCCCCCACTCCCTCCCCTAGATGGCAGGATGACCAGTAGATGTGAAATATATTAAAATATAAATTAGATACACAATAAGTATACCTGACCAAAACGTTATTTTGCTGTAGAAAAAGAATCAGACTCTGAAATATTGTACAATTAGCTTGTGAGGGAAATCAAAATGCAGGTGTGATAAATATAGGGATTGGGAATTCAATGTAATGGTTTTAGTCATCTCCCAGAGTTCTTTTTCTGGGCATAGCTAGTTCAGTTCATTACTGCTCCATTAGAAATGATTTGGTTGATCTCGTTGCTGAGGATGGCCTGATCCATCAGAACTGGTCATCATCTAGTATTGTTGTTGAAGTATATAATGATCTCCTGGTCCTGCTCATTTCACTCAGCATCAGTTCATGTAAGTCTCTCAGGCCTTTCTGAAATTATCCTGTTGGTCATTTCTTACAGAACAGTAATATTCCATAATTTCATATACCACAATTTATTCAACCATTCTCCAACTGATGGACATCCATTCAGTTTCCAGTTTTTAGCCACTACAAAAGGGCTGCCACAAACATTCGTGCACATACAGGTCCCTTTCCTTCTTTATAATCTCTTTGGGATATAATCCCAGTAGTAACACTGCTGGATCAAAGGGTATGCACAGTTTGATAACTTTTTGAGCATAGTTCCAAACTACTCTCCAAAATGGTTGGATTCGTTCACAACTCCACCAACAATGCATCAATGTCCCAGTTTTCCGCATCCCTCCAACAATCATCATTATTTTTTCCTGTCATCTTAGCCAATCTGACAGGTGTGTAGTGGTATCTTAGAGTTGTCTTAATTTGCATTTCTCTGATTAATAATGACTTGGAGCATCTTTTCATATGACTAGAAATAGTTTCAATTTCTTCATCTGAGAATTGTCTGTTCATATCCTTTGACCATTTTTCAATTAGAGAATGGCTTGATTTTTTATAAATTAGAGTTAATTCTCTATATATTTTGGAAATGAGGCCTTTATCAGAACCTTTGACTGTAAAAATATTTTTCCCAATTTATTGCTTCCTTCTAATCTTGTCTGCATTAGTTTTGTTTGTACAAAACTTTTCAGTTTGGTATAATCGAAATTTTCTATTTTGTGATCAGTAATGATCTCTAGTTCTGCTTTGGTCATAAAGACCTTCCCTTCCACAGGTCTGAGAGGTAAACTATCCTATGTTCCTCTAATTTATTAATAATTTCATTCTTTATGCCTAGGTCATGAACCCATTTTGACCTTATCTTGGTGTATGGCGTTAAGTATGGATCAATGCCTAGTTTCTGCCATATTAGTTTCCAATTTTCCCAGCAATTTTTATCAAACAGTAAGTTCTTATCCCAAAAGCTGGGATCTTTGGGTTTGTCAAAGACTAGGTTGCTATATTTGTTGACTGTTTTATCCCTTGAACCTAATCTATTCCACTGATCAACTAATCTATTCCTTAGCAATACCAAATAGTTTTGTAACTGCTGCTCTATAATATAATTTTAGATCTGGTACAGCTAAGCCACCATCATTTGATTTTTTCATTAATTCCTTGAAATTCTTGACCTTTTGTTTTTCCATATGAACTTTGTTGTTATTTTTCTAGGTCATTAAAATAGTTTTTTGGGAGTCTGATTGGTATAGCGCTAAATAAATAGATTAGTTTAGGTAATATTGTCATCTTTATTATATTTGCTCGCCCTATCCAAGATCATTTAATATTTTTCCAATTGGTTAGATCAGACTTAATTTGTGTGAAAAGTGGTCTGTAATTTTGCTCATAAAGTTTCTGATTTTCCTTGGCAGATAGATTCCTAAATATTTTATATTATCAGTAGTTACTTTAAATGGAATTTCTCTTTGTAACTCTGACTGTTGGATTTTGTTAGTGATATATAAGAATGCTGATGACTTATGTGGGTTTATTTTATAACCAGCAACTTTGCTAAAGTTGTGGATTATTTCTAATAACTTTTTAGCAGAATCTCTGGGGTTCTCTAAGTATACCATCATGTCATCGGCAAAGAGTGATAATTTGGCTTCCTCATTGCCTATTCTTATTCCTTTAATCTCTTTCTCAGCTCTTATTGCTATAGCTAGCGTTTCTAATACAATATTAAATAGTAATGGTGATAGTGGGCAACCTTGTTTCACTCCAGATCTTATTGGGAATGGTTGCAGTTTGTCTCCATTACATATGATGCTTACTGATGGTTTTAAATAGATGCTGCTGATTATTTTAAGGAAAAGTCCATTTATTCCTATACTCTCAAGTGTTTTTAATAGGAATGGATGTTGGATTTTATCAAATGCTTTTTCTGCATCTATTGAGATGATCATATGGTTTTTGTTAATTTGGTTATTAACATGGCCAATTATATTGATAGTTGAAAAACTTATATTGATAACAATTTATGCAAGCAATCTTGAGCAGAAATATACGAATTATTTGAATACCACACACACTTTATCCTCTCCTTGAAAAATGAATTAGCATGACAATGGATAGAACATTGAACTTAGAAGCTGAAAAACCCAGTTAAATTTCCTCATATTTGAAATGAAGGGGTTGAATCAATATCCTTCAAGGTTCCTTCTAGCTGTAAATGTATAATCCTATGAATCTTAAAAACTAGTGTCTTTGTTATATTATGTTACAGCTCTTAGGGTGAGAAATTTTTAAGGAAATTTTTTTGGGGAATCTAATTCTTCAAATTTAAAAAGCATTTGTTAAATACCTACAATGTGTAAGATACTGAACTAGGTGTTGGAATACAAAAAGAAGAAAGAAAAAACCAATGTAGTCATGATTCTCAAGAAGTTTACAACCTAATAGGATGTTCAGAAATGGAGACAAAAGAAGTAGGGTACATGGGAGAATGTAATAAAGAGAGGATGAGTCAAATTTGAGTATTCAAGTCAATAGCATTTATTAAGTGACTCTTTTCCAGGCCCTGTGCTAAGTGACAGGAATACAATGAGAGGCAAAACCCCAACAAAATGAAACAAAAAATAAAGACTAAAGAAGCAGCCTTCTGAAGGAGTTTGCATTCTATTGAAGGACATGATATGCAAACAATTATGGATCTATAAGATACATGCAAGACCTATAGGAGATAATCTCAGAAGGAAGGCCTTGGCATCAAGGCTTTGTGGAAAGGCTTCTTGTATAAAGTAGAGCTAATACTTGAAGAAAGCCTTAAGACAGAGATGAGGAGGGAGAGAATTCCAGGAAAGAGATAATAAAGTGTGTGTAGTATTCAAGTTATTCTTTCATAATACAATCAGTAAACTTTTCGATAGTCCATATGTGAAACCAAACCAATGCAAGCAAGATTAGAAGGGAAACAGTAAACTGGGAAAATTTTTTACATCGAAGGGTTCTGATAAAGGCCTCATTTCTAAAATAGAGAGAATTAGTTCAAATTTTTAAGAATGCAAGCCATTCTCCAATTGAAAATGGTCATAAGACATGTACACAATTTTCAGATGAAGAAATTGAAACTATTTCTAGTCATATGAAAAAATGCTCTAAATCACTATTGATCAGAGAAATACAAATCAAGACAACATTGAGGTACCACTGCATACCTCTCAAGTGGCTAAGATGACAGGAAAAGATAATGATAAATGTTGGAGGGAGTGTGAGAAAACTGGGACACTAATACATTGTTGGTGGAGTTGTAAACTGATCCAATCATTCTGAAGAGTAATTTGGAACTATGCACAAAGAGCTATCAAACTGTGTATACCCTTTGATCCAGCTGCATTTCTACTAGGCTTGTATCCCAAAGAGATCTTAAAGGAGAGAAAGGGATCTACATGTGCAAAAAATGTTTGTAGCAGGCCTTTTTAATAATGGCAAGGAAGTGGATAATGAGTGAATGCCCATCAATTGAGGAGTGGCTGAATAGGTTATGGTATATGAATATTATAGAATGTTATTGTTCTGTAAGAAATGACCAGCAGGATGATTTCAGAAAGGCCTAGAGACACTTATATGAACTGATGCCAAAATAAGTGAGTAGAATCCAAGGAAACATTGTACAAGGCAACAGCAAGTTTATGTTTTGATCAATTCTGATGGATGTGGCTCTTTTCAACAATGAGATAATTCGGGGCAGTTCCAATGGTTTTGTGATGGAGAGAGCCATCTGCACCCAGAGAGAGGACTGTGGGGATTGAACATGGATCACAATATTTTCACTCTTTTTGTTGTTTGCTTGTGTTTTATTTTCTTTCTCATTTTTTTCTTTTTTGATCTGATTTTTCTTGTGCAGCAATATAATTGTGGGAATATGTGTAGAATTGCACATGTTTAACACATATTAGATTATTTGTTGTCTAGGAGAAGGGGAGGGGAAGGGAGAAAAACATGGAACACAAGGCTTTGCAAGGGTGAATGTTGGGAAATCATCCATGCATATGTTTTGAAAAGAGAAAGCTTTAAAAATAAAAAAAACATATCAAAAAGAAAAAAAATCTTATAAACATTTTAAATAATTTTTAAATAGTCCATATATGAGATAAAGAGTATTTGTGGTAGTTGCTGTGTTAGAGAGAATAGGAAGTTATAGGGATGTTATAAAGGAAGAATAGACAGGACTTAGAAAATCATTGGAAATTGTGGAAGAGTTGAGAAAAAAATGAGAGCCTGAGTGTCTGGGAAGATGGCAGTGCCCTAGAAAGGGAGAATGACAAATTTTGTTTTGGATATGCTAAGTTTTGGATATTTCCAGGAATGACTGGCATAGAGAAGAAGAAATAACTTTCATTTGGGGGATTCTGAAAAGCATCCTGCAGTCTTTGTGGAAAGCAGAAAGGGCACTGTGAGTAAAATAAGAAGACTTATGATTCAAATCCAAGTCTCTCTGTTACAAATCTCTTGCCAGATTTTTACCACTGTGCCATTCTAAATATTCACTCAACAAACATTTATAAAGCACTGCTTTGTCACATATAAGGACTGATATTTCGATAGATTTAGACTTGCCTTTAAAATGCTGTGTAACATTCTATTTGGTGTGGAGACACAGATATTAGAAGAATACCAAGAGGATTGTTTTTTCCCCTCTGATGTGGGAATTTATTTATTAGATTTATATACCATCCTTCCTGTAAAAAGTAAATTGAACATTGCAAATCATTCTGATCCCAGCTTTCCTTTAAAATTTGATCTCCTATAAAGGAAATGAAAGTTTCTATATTGCACTGTGACAACAGCAGGTCCCAGTGATTAGATCTTGGGGGAATGCTACGTTGTCATTTCCACACTAAATTTTTCCATAATTCTCTTATAGCTTTTGACATTTTGATATGTTGAAATACCATCCCAATCCTGCTGTCAATCAACATTGAAGTTTTGTATCCTATGAAGCTCTGGAATGACATCTGCTCCCAATGAAAGTATGATCAGGATTTCACAGATAAAATCAATGGAATATCATGGAAAGATCATATTCAATATTATTTATTTTAGTAGAATTGTGTTTTCTTCATTCAAGGACATCCCAGTGTGGGGAAACAAAATCCACCAATACATATTGCAATCTAAGATTTAGTATATGAGTAATGGAGTGTGCCTAAAGCATGATTTACCCATTGCCACACAAGCTTTCAATGTCAAAGTTAGCATTTAATCTCATGGTATCTTGACTTGAAGCCTCCAAAATCCACTATCCTAGGCTACCAATTGTTGTAAATTACCTATTTAAAATGGGGTATTCCCCTCTACCCAGTTTTAAATTCTTGTAATTATCAAACACCACCCATAGTTTTTTTAGCTATCAACTTTCCATTGATTGCCTAGTTAAATGAAGTCATTATGTATAAAGCAATAATCAATGTGACCTATTTTAAATTGACATCACTACCAAGAGAATATTCTAATTCCTGTTGCTGGTATTAGAAACTCTGCTTTCATAGAATCAAAGAAAAACAAAATAAAACATAATTTTGGATTTATAAGGGACATCAATGATCATCTAGTCATCCACCCCTTCTTAGAACTATAGTAAGGGGAAACCACTATCTTTCAAATCAGCCATAGTGAGTTGGGGGTGGCAGTTTTTCCTTAAGTTGAGATGAAACCTGCCTTTAGGAAATAGCTACCCTTTGCTCCTATCTCTGTCCCTGGGCCAAGAATTATCTCACTCTTCTTGATTGACAATGATATTTTGGGCAAATATCTGGCAAGCTTTTTGCTTCTTCCAACTCAGAAATGTATTTAATAAGATGGATGACCTTTTGCAAGTATGGCAAAGATCAACAATTTTGATGTTCTGGCTAGCTCTCTGGAGGTCTTCCGAATGGGTCAGTGGTTTCAGCCGAACAATTACCACAAGAATAGTCAGTAATAAAGTTCAAAGGCTTTATTATCTCCTTCACAGTCTGTCTCCTTCACCTGGGGCCAGGCTAGCTTTCTGGGGACCTTCAGATGGGCCTTGATCTTCTTAATGGAGGAATTCAGGAGTCAAGAGAGCCACCAGGATGGTGGGAGATGGAATGTCTGTGGCTGACTTTGTCCTCAGTTTAAATACCCTATTACAATTAAATCCATTCATCATACTGAATATAAGACAATAATTATATCACTAGGGAACCATTATTTGTTGTAAGATTAATTCAATCATACTGAACTAGAGAACTATTAATCACCATGCTAAACTAGATAACTATTGTTTCATCAATTCCACTGAGTTAACACCTTGTTGTAAAAATCTTAAGAAGTATATTTCTCCAGAGTTTTGGCCCATTACAAACAATACCTGCAAGCAAAAGAACTTGTCACTCTGGTTGTCATATCCCATTCTGGATGGAACAGAAATCACCAGTGAGAAAGTAGCATGGAGGAAATCAGCATGCCCTGTGATAAGAGAACCCATATACAATGGTGTAAGTGTTGGTCTCTACTATATATTGTTCCCATAATTCCTAATATATTGAGACAGGGGTTGAGATGAACCAATTAGTGCAATAACTACGCCTTCCATCTCTGGTGTCCATTGCGAAGCCTGGGAGAGCTTCAGCACTCTCAAGGAACAGAACTGGGGACTTGGATCATGATAACATCCCAGGAAGCTTCTCAAGTTCTCTGGTTTTTCTCTTGTGGAAAGCAGTGATCCCCTGTTTTTTGTTTTTTTTTTATTTAATAGCCTTTTATTTACAGGTTATATGCATGGGTAACTTTACAGCATTAACAATTGCCAAACCTTTTGTTCCAATTTTTCACCTCTTACCCCCCATCCCCTCCCCCAGATGGCAGGATGACCAGTAGATGTTAAATATATTAAAATATAAATTAGATACATAATAAGTATACATGACCAAAACGTTATTTTCCTGTACAAAAAGAATCAGACTCTGAAATATTGTACAATTAGCTTGTGAAGGAAATCAAAAATGCAGGTGGGCATAAATATAGGGATTGGGTCCCCTGTTTTTTCAGGCTTCTTGTCCCCTACTTTCTCAGGCTTCTCATTTGCATGAATCTGGACTGACTTATCTGATCATCTATTAGTACTTTCAAGAGCTTCATCTTCTCAAATCTTTGTTGATTTGATGAACTGCTATCGATAAATTTATCTGATAAATAGAATCGTTGTTCAATAGTTTCAATTTTTTTTAATTCTTCATGACCTCTTTAACTGTTTTCTTGACAAACATACCAGAGTAGTTTGCCATTTCTTTCTCCAGCTCATTTTACAGATGAGGAAACAGGGTTAAGCAACTTATCCAGCATCACACTAGTAAGCATCAGTGGCTAGATTTAAATTCAGGAATAAAAGTCTTCTTGACTCTAGGAGTAGAATAATATTCACTGTACCACTTAGCCACCCTGTTGATGGAGGATAGATCAGATCAATTTGGCAAATAAATGTAGAAATAGATGAAGATTTCATTGAGAAGAACCCTTTCCCTCATTCAGCAGATTTTAAAATAACACCTGATTCATAAATTCACAAAAGACTTTTGGGGAGCATTGCACAAAGTGATATTCCCTGCAGACTCTAAGTGAGTCTGAATCTCATTCTTTCATAATCCCTTTGTATGTGGACTAGATTATGTCACCCAAATGACTGATTTAGTGATTATTGTTTCCCTGTGCAACTTAATTCATATTCTGCCATCTAACCCCTTAAGAATTTTGTATGTCTTTAGCATATTTAACATGTATTGGTCCACCTACCATCTGGGGGAGGGGGTGGGAGGAAGGAGGGGAAAAATTGGAACAAGAGGTTTGGCAATTGTCAATGCTATAAAATTACCCATTCATATAACTTTTAAATAAAAAGCTATAATAATAATAATAAAAGAATTTTTGTATGTGACCAAGGCCAGGATTCATAAAGCATAAAGATGGACAAATCAGCAAGGGAGGTTTGGTAGTCAAAGTTACCTAGTTTAATTCGTTATGGCAAAGTCCTCTATATATTGAATGGGCAGAGTAAGTGGATTCTTTGCCAAATCCTGATTTAGTGTATATAAAGTGCACGGCATATTCTCCCATGATACTTTTCCTCTGCTGAAGCCAATAAGTCTCTTGGCTATCAATCTTAGATAGAAGATGAGTCAGGGGAGGCTCCAAAGAAGGTGGAGGTAATAAGGGAGGAATTGGCAGACCAGTAACATAAAGATACAGAAGTGGGAAACAAAATAGCATTTATGGAAAATTACAAGTTGAGCATTTTGGTTGAATGATAAAAGCGAGGGAGGCAATAGTAACAAATAAATCTTCTGGATCTCCAAAAGGAAACCTCTCCCCATTATCCAATAGGTGATTATTTTAATTATTTATTTGTTTATTTTTATTTATTTTTTTGGGGGGTGTGGATGGTTATTTTTAATTAATTAATTTTATTAATTTATTTATTTAATTATTTAATTTAATTAATTAATTTAATTAATTTTAATTAAGTATGTGGTGGGGGTGTAAGGGAGCAGAAGGGGGAAGGATAGTAAGATAAAAAGGCTACTCCAGTAGGGATCATTAAATTCCTCTGCTCTATCTAAATACAATCCTTGGGAATAGGTACCTAAGAATAACTTTGATTAGCTCAGAAATCCAGATCTTTCTCTCTTTTTGTATGTGAAAATACACACACATATATGTATGTATGTATGTATATGTATTTTTCAGATACTTGGGACTAGGGATGCTGATTTCACTAATGCCTCTTAATTCATTTTCATACAGTTTTCAAATAGAATTATCTAAAACACAAATCTATGCCAGACCTGAGTATTTCCCTGTACCTCTAAGGACAAGTACAAACTCCACTGTTTGGCATTTAAAGCCCTTAAAATCCAATTTCATCATAGCATTAAAGACTTATTATATGCTACTGTGTCCCATTTCATCTGGTTAAATTACCCTACTTGCTGTTCTCAGTATATAATTCTATTTTCCTCCTCCACACCACTGCCCCATTATTCTGCCAATCTTTCCCTTCTTACTAACTCATCTTAGAGGCTCAGCTTAAGTTCATCATCTGAAAAAAACTAACATAGAAACAAAAACAACTTTTTAATTATCTTCCTAATAGCTGACAATCTCCTACCCCTTACCATCACTGAAAGCTCCACCACTTCCCTTTTCCATACAAAAGCAACAACAACAAAACCCAAGTCTTATTTTCAATTTACTTTCCTGTGTGAATAGTATTTTATTCTAATACAATGTGGGCTCCTCAAAGGCAGTAATTATTTCATTTTTGTTTTTGCATTCCCAGCACCCAGTGTGCTATAATGGTACACTAACTAAAAAATGTCTGAAGCAATTTAGCCCAATCCCCTCATTCTTGGATAGGGGGACCTGGTGGGATCATCTCAGAAATTCTCTGACTTTACAATTGGTGCTTCCTAGAACAAATGTTCATTCAACTGAATTAATTGGGAAGTTGATTTCCTTCTATGTAGCAAATGTGCTTTGCAAGGCAACAGCCTGTAACAGACATTAAAGGCTACTATTTCCTGCTATTTCTCAAGATCCCTGTTTGGAGCAGTTAAGGGTGGATTGTAGTACAAGTGACCACACTGACGACTTTAGTTCATCTCTTTAGGGAGCCCAAGAATTCTGTAATATCATTCCTGGGGTCAGAATTAGCATGAGCCCCACATCAGGCAAAACACCAGCTTCAGGAGAAGGCAGTGGATTGGAGAAACTGTGGGTTTAAAATTATGCATTCAATCCCTTGACCATTCATTTAGCAGGGTCAGAATGAACATTTCTAAAGAAACTTATGATCCAAAAATACTATGAACTTTAATCAGTGTTTGCATGTTGTTTCCTCCATTAGATTATAAACTCCTTGAGAGTAAGGAGGTTAATAAATATTTGGAGCAGCATAGAATTAAGATGGATCAGGGTGAACAGCTTCCAAAAGGAACTGGTCATGGAGATTATTAGATAAGGATTAATAAATATTAACAGTTAATAAATATTTATTGATTAGCTGATTAAAACAAAATTCTGTTTATGAGTCTTGGTCCTGGCTCTCTGGACTTTTTCCACCATTCTCCTTTCTTCCTCCTCCCCTCTCCATCTTTCAGATGCTTTTACATGTAAGTCTTTTCCCCATTAAATTTTAGTTTGTTGTGACAATTAGGTGGTACAATAAATAGAGTAGAGAGCTTGGAGTAAAAAAAAAAAGCCTGAATTCAAACCTCAGACTTCAGATACCTATAAATTATATCACCCTAGCCAAATCACTTAACCTGTTTGCCTCATGCCTGGCACATAGTAGGTGCTTAATAAATGTTTACTTGCTTCCTTCCTATAGACATTAATTTTCTCTCTTTAGTTTCTACCTGCCTGATTTTCTAATAACTAATAAAGAAAACTTAAAAAAAAAGCAGTTCTGGGTCTATTTTAAAGATCTAATTGGCCAATGCAGTTATGACCCTTTATATAGATTTTGTTTCCCCAACTCTAAAGGATGAAGTAGGAAAAATCACAGAATTCACTCATCATTTTATTCTTCCTTCATCAGTTTCTCACTGATAGTAGCCTGGGAAAGCACTTCTGCCCCATGCCCAAACTTCCAATAAGAAAGAACTCTTCTCTTTTGGGCTCCCAAAGCCATTGTCCCTTAATTTCTGAGTATGACTGTTTCATCCCTTATCTAATGATCTCCATGACTAGTTCTTTTTGGGAGCTGTTCACCCTGATCCATCTTAATTCTATGCTGCTCCAAACAGATTAGATCTTTCCCATCCATTTATCTCTAGGAGACCTATAAGTCTATTTCACATATTCTAAGCAAGCTAAATTTCAAGTGATCCAGTCTATGCCAGATTTCTCTTAGCCCAGATCTCTGTGCAAGATTATCTTCCCCAAACTCACTGGACCTCCAGTTTTCAATTCAATCAAATGCTTCCCCAGTCTCCAATACAAACAGAGCAGAGTTAATAGATGTATCTGAGATACAATAGCCACTAGATAGCTTGTTTATTCTTCAGCTAAAAATCTAATAACTTTGTTGCCTATCTAAAGTAGCAATATTCTAACAAAAAAATCTATTTTGTGTCAGAGTACTGCTAGAAACTTGACCTTGCCATCAGGAATATGGATTCAAATCCTGCTTCTCCCAGATATTTATTGTATAATCCTAGAAAAATTGTTTCACATCTCAGTGTCCCCAGGCAGCTTCTTAAAGTTATAGTGGCTACAGATCTGAATTGGTAGAGAGTCTGCTCATTGGGTATCTCTTACAATGATGAAATTACAGGTCCTTTCCAAAAGAAAAAAAATTCAAAATAGCAACAATCACATGAATTTATAATGTTATGAATTATTTCACAACAAAAAGTATTCCTTGAAACTCTTCTGAAAATGTATATTGCACTTTAAATAAATTAAAAGTGGCTTCACTCTTTGAGGAGTTTTATTTAATACCAGGGTGTGTCATGTTGAGGTACGAGGGAGAGAGTACCAGGTATATTCACTCATGTGTACCATGGGAGATATGACATGACATTCAGTTTGGCCTTCCTCCTGGTGTGAAGGGAGTATAGAATGGGAAATAAATTTTTGAGGAACATTTTGTTGGTAGACATAATATTCCCATGGAGTATACAGAATTTAATAAATTGTACTCACGATTGAAGAAAAGCCAAGAAAGTTTTTAGTTTTCCTTATTTGTTGTTCAGTTTTTTTAGTCATGGCTGATTTTTGTGACCCCATTTGATGTTTTCTTGACAAAGGTACAGGGCTGGTTTGCTAATTTGTTCTTCAGTTTATTTTATAGCCGAGGAAAACGAGGCATTATTAATGACTCCTAAGGTCACACAGCTAGTAAGCATCTGTGGTCAGATTTGAACTCAGGAAAATTGTCCTCTGACTCAGGCTCAATAATCTACCCACCAAGCCACCTATCAGTTATGGTGGCAGTTCGCAGGAGGCGGTCATCAAATTGATAAACTATATCAGTATAGATCTCTTTTAGATAGGATAGGATATTTAGATAGGACTTAATATTGACAGAACATAAAGTTATTCATTGACAGTCTAAAGTTGCACCTGGACTTTAATCTGGATAATAAAATTATTTCACTGCCTTTTAAGGTTACAAGCAGAAGATAGTGTGGAAATGCTCCAGAGTAACTACCATAAACATAGAAGGAGTAAGATTTGGTATAAAATTTGAAAGTTTAAGTAGAAACTAAAAGTAGGATGGTTGAATTTGGGGACAGCCAGGAAAATCCCAGAAACTGTATCCAAGAAAAAAAGAGAAGGATGACAGAAAAACAGGAAGGAATAAGGAGGAAAGATATAAGAAGATGATAGAGAGGTTTAAAGTTGAAAAGGATTCTTGAGTGAGGTTCTTCTGGGACAACATTTTGAAGAAACATTGAAAGCACCCAGAGGATATCAAATTCTAAAGATTCATTTGTCTGTTTTTAGTTATGTTGAGGAAAGAAGAAGATCAAAGGGACCCCTGCTTAGGATAGAAGGGGTAATGTTAATGGATGATGCTGAGAAGGCTGAACTGTTCAACTCATTTTGCTTCTGTTTTCTGTTACGAGGAAAAATGATCTTTGAATTGGAAGGAGAGAACAAAAAATGTCTAGCACGGAACAGAAACTCAAGATAAGTGAGGACATGATCATACAATATCTAGCTTCTTTCAATGAGTAAAAGTCAGTAGGTCCAGACAAACTACACCCGGGGGTGCTGGAAATTCTGGTAACTGTGATTGCTGGGCCACTGTTGTATAATCTTTTAAAAATGTTGAAGATTAGAAGAGACACCAGGAAAGGGGAATGGAAATTGTACCTACTTTCAAAAAGAGGAAGAAGGTGATATGTCTGCCATTGTAGGCCTATGAACTTGACTTGTTCTTGTCAAAATTTGAAGACTATAGAATGGTATAAGATGCCTTTGTGAGAAGACAGAATCCTAGGAAAATAAACCAGGTGTAAAGAAAGCCCTAAAAAAAACCAGTAGCCTTATATATCTGAAAAATACTTGAAAAGTTTTAGAAAAGATTTGTTACATTCTTGATTTTTAAAAAAATATCAAAAATGTTTGCTGCTAGCTTAGAAAAAAAGAAATCAATTGAATAAAATGGAGAACCCAGAATTAGAACCCAATGAATACACTTGGCTTTGAAAATTCCACTGGAATAATAAAATTTAATAATAAATATAATTATAATAATGAGGAAGAGATTTTTTTTTGTGGGGGGAGACTCTGAATTCTAAAAACTCATGCTTCACAGCATTTCTACTTGAGTTTGCCCCATTTTCCTACCTCAGAACCCCAACCTCCTATTATCTGGAAAACATCATGCCCTGTGCTTTTACACATGAGGCCTCTACTAACCAGTGCTCTAGCAAGTTTCTAGCTATACTATCAGAGGTTGGAAATCAACCAAATAACCCTGAGCAAGAAATCACCTCCTCCCTACAAAACCCATGAGTTGCCTGGTGTAGAGAAGATAAAGGAAGCAATCATCCCACATATTGAATTGGAAAGAAGCTGAAAAGCTTGGTAAAATGGGTGTGGCACACCCTACAGGGAAGCTTTATAAAAGTATCTTTTGCCTCCTTCCATCCTTCCTGCAGGGAGAAAGAAGGGGAGGTAAAGATTGCCACACCAGAGGATTTGGCAAACTCCTGTCTTGACCGACCATACTTCCCATGCTTCCATCTCCCAAGTGTTTCATTTTATGCTCTTGGATTTCACTTCTGTAAATAAAAATATACCATCATAAAGATCTTACCTTGCTGGGAATTTTAAAGCACATCATCTAAATCCCCAAACTGCTGAGATAATCAAGAATACTAGCACTTAAAAAATCCTGGGAAACAGAAATATTTCATTAAAAATTTCTTTAAAATTCCAAAGAGTTTAAAATCATAACTCACTCTAAAATCCAAAATAAACCTTAATTGCATCAGCATTATAAATAATTTTGTTTTTCTTGTTCCCTCATGTCAGTCACATCTGACTCTTCATGATTCCTTTTGGAATTTTTTTGGCAAAGATGCTGGAGGGGGTTGTCATTTCCCTTTCTAGGTAAGGAAACAGAGGCAAACTGGTTTTAGTGACTTGCCTCTAGTGACTCTAGAAAGTGTCTGAGAGCAGATTTCAACTCAAAGAAAATGAATCTTTCTGACTCCAGGCCCAGCATTCTATCCATTGTCTTACCTATGTGCCTGAAATATATTTTAAGTTATTTAAAAACGGTAGGAAATAGAATGATATATTTGTATTTCATTATTTAAAGGATGAGTTATTTTCTCCAATAAAAGAATTCACTTGAGACAAAATTAACATTTGATTATAGAACAAGATCCATTATCCTCAAAGTAAAAAAGAAAGGAAGCAGACTAATTTAAAATTTGTGATATATATATATATATAAAATATACATATGTATATATTTGTGAATATTTATATATGTATATGTATATATGTCTGTACATATATAAGTATATGTGTAATGTCTAGGCTAGCTCTCTGGAGGGCCTCAGGATTAGTCAGAGTCAGGATCAGTCCTTGGTCTTTAGGAAGAGAAGTGAAGGAGGCAGGCAAGCTGCCATGTAGCTCATCAAAGATGGATCCTGGACTCTGGAGTGTGGAGCCTGAAGTCTTCCTTGATGAGTGTGTTGTGACAGAGGGACTTTGACTCTCTCCCTCAGGACCTCCAATCCTTCTCTATGATTACCTCACCACACCACATTCAACAGGCACCAATCATGAGGAGAGCCATCACAGCACCATATCATCTAAGTATATTTTTATAGAAACATTAATCCACATTAAGTAGGTGCTAAGCCTTATTACACTGCTGTTCTGGATTCAAGTACACCTTTCCAGAGTTCTAGTCTTCTACATATGTGTATTTGTGTGTATGCATATATATACATATATATATATATATATAGAGAGAGAGAGAGAGAGAGAGAGATGGAGAGATATATGAAAGATATGAATGGATGGATGGATGGATAGATAAATATATATATATATACTATGTGTATATATATATAGAGGATATATATAATATATATGTTTATGTATAATATATATGCATTTGTATATATATATGAGAGGGAGAGAAGGGAGGAGGGAGGGCAAAAGGGAAGGAAGAAAGAAGGAGGGAAGGAGAGAGAGGGAGGGAGGGAGAGAGAGGGGTGGGTACTCAGATCACTAAATCAGTGGTCAAATGATATTACCATATAATCTATAATAGGCAAAATATAAATTTAATAATAGTGTAAAAGGAACCTAAATACTCTAATAGGGAAATAAAAATTGAGACTACCTTGCAACCACAAGAACAGTAAAAAGAGAAAGAAAAAAAAAGAATATAAAATCCAGTGTTAACAAGGCTAAGAAAAAATGAGCATTCATCCTATGTTAGCGGGGGTTGGAAAGTGCCACCTACATCTTGGTTAGCATTATGATAACATATTCTAAGAGTTGTAATCCTGAGGAGACCTTTCAATTCAATGATTATGTTATAAGGATTCAGTTAAACTATGCCCTACCCCCACATATAAATGAATTTTAAAATGAAACAAAGGACTTATCTGAACAAAAATATTCATAGCTACTCTGTAGTAGCAAATACTGCCCCAAAACCCTTTATGGCTAACAATTGAAAAATAGCTGAATAAATTATGGTACATTAATACAATATAATATTATGGTGATATTAATGATGCTCTCATAGAAGAGACCATTAAAAGTCTCAAAAGAGAGTTAGAAGATAAATGGGGAAAGGAAAGAGAAGCCTTACAAGAGAGCAACAACTTCCTGAAATACGAATTGGAAAAGTTAAAAAATTCCCAGGAAGTGCAGGGAAACAAAATTGGTGAATTGGAAAAAATAAAAAAATCTCAGGAAAGGAAGAATTGTGAATTGGAAAAAATAAAGAATTCACTAGAAAGTAGGATCTGTGAATTGGAAAAGACAAAGAACTTGCAAGAAAGTAGGATCCGTGAATTGGAAAAGACAAAGAACACGCAAGAAAGTAGGATCTGTGAATTGGAAAAAGAAAATAATTCACTAAAAAAAAAAATTAGTGAAATGGAAAAAAATTCCACAGACCAAAACAATACATTCAAAAACTCAATTGGACATATACAGAAAGAAGTAAAAAAAGCTAATGAAGAAAATAATTCTTTAAAAATTAGAACTGAACAAATAGAAACTAATGATTCATTGAGACAGCAAGAATCAGTCAAGCAAAAACAAAAAAATGACAAACTGGAAAAAACCATGAATTATCTACTTGCAAAAACGACAGACTTGGAAAATAGATCTAGGAGAGATAATCTGAGGATTATTGGACTTTCTGAAAACTATGATGAAAAAAAGAGCCTAGATACTATTTTACAAGAAATCATCAAAGAGAACTGCCCAGATGTAATAGAATCAGAAGGTAAAATAGGCATTGAAAGAATTCATCGAACACCTTCTGAAAGAAACCCTAAAATAAAAACCCCAAGGAATATTGTGGCAAAATTTCAGAACTATCAGATTAAGGAAAAAATTTTACAAGCAGCCAAAAAAAAACCATTTAAATACCGAGGTGCCACAATAAGGATCACCCAAGATCTGGCTGCCTCTACATTAAAGGAAAGAAGGGCCTGGAATATGATATTCCGAAAGGCACAAGAACTTGAGATGCAGCCAAGAATAAACTACCCAGCTAAGCTGAGCATTTTCTTCCAGGGAAGAAGATGGACATTTAATGAAACAAATGAATTCCATTTGTTTCTGAAGAAAAAACCAGAACTAAACAAAAAATTTGATCTCCAAGAATAGAACTCAAGAGATGCAGAAAAGGTAAAAATAACTCTTGAGAATTGTATTTCTGTTGTGGATATACAAAAAGAATACATGTATAATTTGATTGTACTGATATAACATAAAAAAGGGAAGTAGATATGGAAAAGGGATGATGGCAGAATAAGGTGGGAAGGAGGGATAAAAAGAGGGAAACCACATCCCACAAAGAGGCTAAGGAAACTTATCATATCTGAGGGAATTTAGAGAGGGGGAGGAACATTGTGTGAATCTTACTCTCATCAGAGTTGGCTCAAAGAAAAAATAATTGACATTTGTTTTAGAGAAAATTCTCTCTCGCCTCATTAAAAACGGGGGAGAGGAAAAGGGAAAAGAAAAAGAGTAATAAGGGAAGGAAGGGGGAAAGACTCAAAGGGGGGGAGGGAGGGATTATAAAGAGGATAAGTATCGTGATACAAGAGGGGTACATAAGTTTAAAAGGGGGAAAGAGGGTTGGGGGAGGCAAGAATAAGTAAAGCACAATCTGGGGTTATTAGGATGGCAGGAAATACAGATTTAGTAATTCTAACCGTAAATGTGAATGGGATGAACTCCCCCATAAAGAGGAGGCAGATAGCAGACTGGATCAAAAGTCAGAACCCTACAATATGTTGTTTACAAGAAACACATTTAAAGCAGGGGGATACATATAGAGTAAAGGTAAAAGGCTGGAGCAAAATCTATTATGCTTCAGGTGAAGTCAAAAAAGCAGGGGTAGCCATCCTTATCTCAGATCAAGCAAAAGTAAAAATTGATCTAATTAAAAGAGATAAGGAAGGAAACTACATCCTGCTAAAGGGTAGCATAAACAACGAAGCAATATCAATATTAAACATATATGCACCAAGTGGTATGGCACTCAACTTCCTAAAGGAGAAGTTAAGAGAGTTGCAAGAAGAAATAGACAACAAAACTGTAATAGTAGGAGATCTCAACCTTGCACTCTCAGAATTAGACAAATCAAACCACAAAACAAATAAGAAATTAAAGAAGTAAATAGAATATTAGAAAAATTAGGTATGTTGGATCTTTGGAGAAAATTGAATGGAGATAGAAGGGAATATACTTTCTTCTCAGCAGTTCATGGAACCTATTCAAAAATTGACCATATATTAGGACATAAAGACCTCAAAATTAAATGCAAGAAAGCAGAAATAGTAAATGCTTTCTTTTCAGATCATGATGCAATAAAAACTACATTCAACAAAAAGTTAGGGGGAAATAGACCAAAAAGTAATTGGAAACTAAACAATCTCATCTTAAAGAATGATTGGGTGAAGCAGCAAATTATAGATACAATTAATAATTTCACTCAAGATAATGACAATGATGAGACATCATACCAAAATTTGTGGGATGCAGCCAAAGCGGTAATAAGAGGGAATTTTATATCCTTAGAGGCTTACTTGAATAAAACAGAGAAAGAAAAGATTAATGAATTGGGCTTGCAACTAAAAAAACTAAAAAAAGACCAAATTAAAAACCCCCAATCAAATACTAAATTGGAAATTCTAAAATTAAAAGGAGAAATTAAAAATATTGAAAGTAAAAAAACTATTGAACTAATTAATAAAACTAAGAGTTGGTTCTATGAAAAAGCCAATAAAATAGATAAGCCTTTGGTAAATCTGATTAGAAAAAGGAGGGAGGAAAATGAAATTAGTAGTCTTAAAAATGAAAAGGGAGAACTTTCCACCAATGAAGAGGAAATTAGAGAAATAATAAGGAGTTATTTTGCTCAACTTTATGCCAATAAATTTGATCACCTAAGTGAAATGGATGACTACCTCCAAAAATATAGACTTCCCAGACTAACAGAGGAGGAAGTAAATTGCTTGAATAGTCCCATTTCAGAAAAAGAAATAGAACAGGCAATTAAACAACTCCCTAAGAAAAAATCCCCAGGACCAGATGGATTTACATGTGAATTTTACCAAACATTTAAAGAACAATTGGCCCCAATGCTATATAAATTATTTGATAAAATAGGGAATGAAGGAGTCCTACCAAATTCCTTCTATGACACAGACATGGTACTGATACCTAAACCAGGTAGGCTGAAAACAGAGAAAGAAAATTATAGACCAATCTCCCTAATGAATATTGATGCTAAAATCTTAAATAAGATATTAGCAAAAAGACTACAGAAAATCATCTCCAAGATAATACACTATGATCAAGTAGGATTTATACCAGGAATGCAGGGCTGGTTCAATATTAGGAAAACTATCAATATAATTGGCCATGTTAATAACCAAATTAACAAAAACCATATGATCATCTCAATAGATGCAGAAAAAGCATTTGATAAAATCCAACATCCCATTCCTATTAAAAACACTTGAGGGTATAGGAATAAATGGACTTTTCCTTAAAATAATCAGCAGCATCTATTTAAAACCATCAGTAAGCATCATATGTAACGGAGACAAACTGCAACCATTCCCAATAAGATCTGGAGTGAAACAAGGTTGCCCACTATCACCGTTACTATTTAATATTGTATTAGAAACGCTAGCTATAGCAATAAGAGCTGAGGAAGAGTTTTCATAATATGGAACTAGCCTTGCATTCCTGGCAATATTCATTAGGGAAATCGGTCTATAATTTTGTTTTTCTGTTTTCAACCTAACTGGTTTAGGTATCAGTGCCATATCTGTGTCATAAAAGTAATTTGGTAGGAGTCCTTCCTTACCTATTTTTTCAAATAGTTTATATAGCATTGGGGCTAATTGTTCTTTAAGTGTTTGGTAGAATTCACATGTAAATTCATCTGGTCCTGGGGAATTTTTTCTTAGGGAGGTGATTAATAGCTATTTCTATTTCTTTTTCTAAAATGGTACTATTTAAGCAATTTACTTACTCCTCTTCATCTGGGAAGCCTATATTTTTGGAGGTAGTCATCCATTTCATTTAGGGTATCAAATGTATTGGCATAAAGTTGGGCAAAGTAACTCCTTATTATTTCTCTAATTTCTTCTTCATTGGTGGAAAGTTCTCCCTTTTCATTTTTAAGACTACTAATTTCATTTTCCTCTCTCCTTTTTCTAATCAGATTTGCCAAAGGGTTATCTATTTAATTGTTTTTTTTTCATAAAACCAACTCTTAGTTTTATTTATTAATTCAATAGGTTTTTTTACTTTTAATATTATTAATTGCTCCTTTTAATTTTAGAATTTCAAGTTTAGTATTTTATTGGGGGTTCTTAATTTGGTCCTTTTCTAGCTTTTTAAATTGCAAACCCAATTCATTGATCTTTTCTTTCTCTATTTTATTCAAGTAAGCCTCTAAGGATATAAAATTTACCCTTATTACTGCTTTGGCTGCATCACACAAATTTTGGTATGATGTCTCATTGTTGTCATTATCTTGAATGAAATTATTGATTGGTTCTATAATTTGCTGTTTCACCCAATTATTCCTTAAGATGAGATTATTTAGTTTCCAATTGCTTTTTGGTCTATTTACCACTAACTTTTTGTTGAATATAGATTTTATTGCATTGTGATCTGAAAAGAAAGCATTTCCCTCTTTTTATCTCCCTTTTTACTTTTTTCTGACACTATCTCCTTTCCATTTCTACTTCCCCTTTTTATATTATATCAATAAAATCAAATTATACATGTGGTCTTTATGTATATCCACAACAGAAATGCAGTTCTCAAGAGTTTTTTTTTTTACCTTTTTCTGCTTTTCTTGAGTCTATGGTTTGAGATCAAATTTTTTGTTTATATCTGGTTTTTTCCTTAGAAATAAAAGGAATTCATTTGTTTCATTAAATGTCCATCTTCTTCCATGGAAGAAAATGCTCAGCTTAGCTGGGTAATATTCCAAGTTCTTTTGCTTTTCGGAATATCAGATTCTAGGCCCTTCAATTCTTTAATGTGGAGGAAGCCAGATCTTGAGTGATCCTTATTGTGGCAACTCGGTATTTGATTTGATTTTCTTTTCTGGTTGCTTGTAATATTTTTTCCTTAGTCTAATAGTTCTGAAATTTGGCAACAATATTACTTGGAGTTTTTATTTTAGGGTCTTTTTCTGAAGGTGTTTGATGAATTCTTTCAATGCCTATTTTACCTTCTGATTCTATTATATTTGGGCAGTTATCTTTGATGATTTCCTATAAAATAGTATCTAGGCTCTTTTTTTTCATCATAATTTTCAGGAAGTCCAATAATCCTCAGATTATCTCTCCTACATCTATTTTCCAGGTCTGTTGTTTTTCCAAGAAGATATTTAATGTTTTTTCCTAATTTTTCTTTTCTTTTTTTTTTAAGTTTTGCTTGATTGATTCTTGATGTGTCAATGAATCATTCATTTCTATTTATTCAGTTCTGATTTTTAATGAGTTATTTTCTTCATTAGCTCTTTTTACTTCTTTTTGTATATGTCCAATTGAGTTTTTAAATGAGTTGTTTTGCTCTATGGAATTTTTTCCCATTTCACTATTTTTTTAAGTGAGTTTATTTTCTTTTTCCAATTCACAAATCCTATTTTCTTGGGAGTACTTTATCTTTTCCAATTCACAAATATTACTGTCCTGGGAGTTCTTTATCTTTTCTAATTCACAAATTCTGTTTCCCTGCACTTCTTAACAGTTCTTTACCTTTTCCAATGCACATTTTAGGAAGTTGTTACTCTCTTGCATAGCTTCTCTTTCCTTTCCCCAATTTTCTTCTATCTCTCTTTTAAGATTTTTAATAGTCTCTTCTAGGAGAGATTTGTGTGATGGGGGTCAGGTTACATCCCCCTTTGGGGTATTTTCTGAAGACTGTTTGCTATTAGTATTCTTAGGGTTGAAAACCTGCTCTCTTTTTGTATAGAAGCGATCAATCATCCTTTTAATTTTTTTACTCATTTTTTTGTAAACATGGAATCTGCCTTCAAGGCAAGGAGGTTACCAGTTTCCTCTGCAGATCAGGAATAGATATATAGACAGTAGCTCTCCTGCAAACAGGCTGCAAAGAGTGGCAAGGTATAGGAGTACTCTGGGAAAAAGTTCCCCAACAAAAGTGACTCAGGCCTGGGCAGCATGGGCTGAGCTGCAGAAGTGTCCAATGAAGAACCCCGCTGTGTGGATTAGCGACTGCCCTGGGGCTAGAGGCTGAGCAGTGAAAGTGTCACTCCCCCAAGCCAGAGCCTGTTGTGGGGCTATGTGTATTAGCAGCTGACCAGTGAATGGCCCCACACAACCCAGAAGTGTCTCTGCCCAGGGAAGCACAGTTGCTTGTGGAAGTTCTATTGCCCCAGGCCAAGCCCTCCACCATGGAGATTAGAGGCTGCTCCAGGCTGTGCCCCCTACTGTGCAGATTTGGGAGTGCCTCCACCCTTCTTGCAGAATGCAGCTCCAAAGCTATTCTGTGATCTGTGCTGAGTCACATCCAGTTTTGAGTGGGTATAGCCAGATCTTGTTAGGTTCTGGTGCTTTTTAGAGTATCTTCTACCTTTGGCTTTAATTTCTCTGATGATCTACTGCTTTGCAACCCAGGCAGAGCAATCAGCCTGTACTAGAATCGTCTCTGTAAATTTTCTAACCACAGAGGCCACCCCCACCTGGTCTGTTCAATATTATCTAGCCTCTAGTTCTATCCTTTTTTTTGTGATGGTCTGTTCCTGACTCTCAGGACAAACCTTTTCTGGCAATCTTCCAGATTATTTTTGGCTGATAAGTTGTACTTTTAATCTTTGTGAATTTTACCAGTCAAGTGTTATTTTTGAGGCTGAATTTAATAATTGATCATGAGGGTATGAGAGGAGCTTAGAAAGTATTATGTGCCTTCTCAGCCATCTTGGATCCGCCCCTCTACTGTTCTTTATATGTCTTGATCAAAACACATGTGGTGGATTATCTTTAGTTGTGAACACCTCCTTTAAAATAGAGCATCAGTGTGTTTTAAAATGTCCATTGGAAAATGACCAACATGATGAAGAGCTTTGTTCATTCCATGAAGACTGATTAAAAAATTGAGCTGTTCAGTGTTACTACTGGGCTTATATCCCAAAGAGATTATAAAGGGAAAGGGACCTGTATGTGCACAAATGTTTGTGGCATCCCTTTTTGTAGTGGCTAGAAACTGAAAACTGAATGGATGTCCATCAGTTGGAGAATGGCTGAATAAATTGTGGTATATGAATATTATGGAATATTACTGTTCTGTAAGAAATGACCAACAGGATGATTTCAGAAAGGCCTGGAGAGACTTACACGAACTGATGCTGAGTGAAATGAGCAGGACCAGGAGATCATTATATACTTCAACAACAATAGTATATGATGACCAGTTCTGATGGACCTGGCCATCCTCAGCAACGAGATCAACCAAATCATTTCCAATGGAGCAGTAATGAACTGAACCAGCTACACCCAGAGAAAGAACTCTGGGAGATGACTAAAAACCATTACATTGAATTCCATATCCCTATATTTATGCCCACCTGCATTTTTGATTTCCTTCACAAGCTAATTGTACAATATTTCAAAGTCTGATTCTTTTTGTACAGCAAAATAACGTTTTGGTCATGTATACTTATCGTATATCTAATTTATATTTTAATGTATTTAACATCTACTGGTCATCCTGCCATCTGGGGGGGGGGGTAAGAGGTGAAAAATTGGAACAAGAGGTTTGGCAATTGTTAATGCTGTAAAGTTACCCATGCATATAACCTGTAAATAAAAGGCTATTAAATAAAAAATAAAAATAAAAAATAAAAAAAATTGAGCTGTTAAATAATACAATGATTAGAGTGACAGACTTGGAGTCAGGGAGACTCATCTTCCCAAGTTCAAATATCACATCACACATTTATTAGCTGTGTGATTCTGAGCAATACACTTAACCCTATTTGCCTCAACTTCTACATCTATAAAATGAGCTAGAGAAAAAAATAGTAACCATTTCAGTATCTTTGCCAAGAAAACCTAAAATGTGATCATAAATAATCAGATCCAACTGAAAATGACTGAACAAAAAAAAATCTGCCTACATTCTTGGATGGGAGGGTAAAACTAGAAGTAAAATTAGGCAAATTAGGCTTGTCATTTAAAAAAAAAACAAATAAAAACATTCCTGATAATTAAAGCTAGTCCAATGTGAAATGTACCAACATAGGAGTGTCTCACTAGAAACAAGTTGGTTGCACAGTGAATATTTGGAGTTAGGAAGTCCTGAGTTCAAATACAGCCTCAGATATTCATTAGATGTATATGATCCTGGAAAGGATCTTAATTACCTCCTGCCTCAATTGCCTAAATTGGAAATGTGGATAATAATGGCCTCCAAAGGATGTTGTGAGAATAAGATGAATTAATATTTGCATAGGGCTGAGCATAGTGCTTGGAACAGGAAATTATTAACAAATATTCATGTCTCCTTCCACAATCTACCCTCTTATTGGAAATTTTTGTTTAAGTAGGACAAATATTTGGACATATTGTAGATGGTACTGTTATTTAAATGTAAGATCTCTGAGATTTCTTAAAAATCTAGAATTCTATGATTGTGATTGAATATAAAAATAACTGACATTTATGAAGTACTTAAGATTATATGGTAATTTAATAATGCATATTTCACACACACACACAAACACACACACACATACACACACACACACACACACACATATATATACTTTATTGTTGTTTTAGAAGAGCAACAAAAAAGGAAAGTGTGGGACCAATAAGAGGAGGGTAGGTATGAGGTCTGAATCTCAGGATGTGCTGTTAAACATTGAACAATTGGCTCTCCAAAGCCACGACACACTTTCAGATTTAAGGAGGATTAACATTTCCTCCACCATTTTCTTAAATATAGGTAATCAACAAAATAATAGATAATAACAGTTATAAAATAATAAATTAAGCCTTGTTTTGTAGTATTTGCTAATTTTTAAGATATAATTCTTTGCACTGCAAATTTAATAATCAGTTTTTATGAGCAGGACTCCAGTGCATCACTGACATGACCTGTGATTTCTTTTACATAGGTGAGCAATCTTCCTTTACCAGTCCAAGTATCTACTTTCTCTGCAACTTAATGTCCTAGAGAGTTGCTCAGAAATCAGAGAGACTAAGTGACATTCTTAGGGTTGCAAAGCCAGCATGTGTTGTTGGGGTGACTTGAACTTAGGTCACCCAGCCTCCAGGACAGGTTCTCTATCTAGTATGGCAAGTTGCTTCTCTGGAAGCAGATAAAATTAAATATAAAGAAAATTACCACTGTGAGCATTTTATATTAACCTTATCTAACGATGGATTATCCATTCTGAGCACAGATAGATCAATCAGGGGAAATTATAGAGGCAAAGGATCTGAGAGCAGCTGTGTCACTTGGATAATGACTCTGGACTCCCAACAATGCTCAGCTGACTCTCAAGTGAAACCCTTTTGGCAGTGCAGCCAATAAGAAATAGGAATTCTGGGAGGTTGTACAAAGAATACGAATGATGCTATTCACACCCAAAATAAAGGAGCGACCCTGAAGTTCAGGATTCTTATATTTTGTCTGCTTATTGGTTTTCCACTGGGCTCTTAAGAAAAAATGCTTACAGAGTGTTCCTGGGAGTCTCTTCAGAGGAATGATTTTATGATATAGTTATTAAAAGCAGGGTGCTAAAGCAGCTATTCTGTTCCTCTCAGGACAAAGTGAACTGAAATGGATTTACAGTAGAATCAAAGAAATGTAGATGGACCATGAGAATGAGATTGAATCAATTCAATTCAACAAACAGTTATTAAGCTCCTTATATAGGTTGCATTTTTTGCTAAGCATCAGGCGTATTAAAAAGAGACAAAAGGCAGTCCTTGACCTCAAGGAATTTATAATATAATAGAAATAGGAACAACATCAAAACAAATATCTGCAAAGCAAGTTATATTCAGGATAAATAAGAAGTCATTAACTGAGGGAAGACACTGGAATTAAGAGGGGTTGAGGAAGGATTACTTTAAGAGGTAGGATTTTACTTGAGTCTTAATAGAGGCCAAGGAGATCAGAAAGAAAGAAGGAGAGTATTCTTGGCATAGGAGACAGTCTACCAGAATATCCAGAGATGAGAGATGGAGTGTCTTGTTCATGGAATAGCCAGGAGATTATTAGGGAGTAAGCTGTAAGAAGACTGGAAAGACTTATAAAAGCCTTTGAATGCCAAAGAGAACATTTTGTATTTGCTCCTGGAGGCTACAAACTCTGGAAGATATAAACAATAAAGGAGATTGGAAGAAATCACACCCCACAGGATCTTGAGGAATAGACAATCATTTGACCAGAGGAGACAACTACTTCTTGCCATTGGAGGATCATTGAAAGAACTGGGCTTGGTCTAATATTTAATGCTTACATGAAAGGAGGGTTCATCTTAATCCTTCTTTGCTGTAAAAGACAGAACTAGGAACAATGGGTAAAAGTTGCAGCTATAGATTCCACGAAAGAAGAAAAATTAATTTCCTATTAATTAAAAGCTGTGCAAAAGTGGAGGCATTAAGTTTCTCTCTCACTGGTAGACTTGGTGAAAAGGCAAAATAAAACCTTATCACATATGTTGTTGATAGAATTTATTTTCAGGTACAGGGGTGTAATCCAATACATGTTAGATCTGATGTCGGAGTACTCCAGTTCAAATCCTGACTTGGCCTCTTTCTACCTGAAAACCTGTGGGCAAATTACTCCCCACTAAGCCAGGGCTTCTTAAACTTTCTCCACTTGTGACCCCTTTTAGCCCAAGGAATTTTTATGTGCCTCCAGCTATATAAAATAGATATACAAATTAAAGATTTAGTAATAATAAATCATAATTTCATGACTCCGCATTCAGTTACAAGACCCCATACTACACCCAATCCATAGTTTAAGAAATTTTGTTCTAAGCATCTTAGTTTCTTCATCTACAAAAAGAGAAAGTTGATTTTAATGCTTATTTAACTATTCCAGATCTAGAGTTATGATCCTATGATTTGATCATTATAATGCCCCTGAAATTCACCAATTTTGTGATTTTTAATCTTTTCAATTCAAGTTTTTAAATGTCTAAAATAATATCCATAGGATAGAAAACTATGTTAAAGTATTATTATTGGAATATTTTTATAAAACAAATTCACAGATCCCAGGTTAAGAACTCCTAGGATGATAACAGGTATAATTTCACCCTAAGGTAACAAGAAAGAACTAGATAATGTTTTGAAGTCAATCCCAGTTTTAGTGATTTTTATTTCTTCAATTTTCTCTTCAAGTATTTATTGTTTATATTTACAATCTTGTAAATTAGAACTTCCAATCCAGGAAGAGTTTGTTTAAGACAATACTAATTCACAGGCTAGGGAAGCCTCATAAATGGCCAGGAGAAGCTACTGATTCCACGAAAGAAATTGGATTGCAGTGTGATCACACCAATAAGGCACTCAGAGATTTCTCTTAACTCATCTTAAACTTCATAAGAACTGCAGAATCTTAGCAGTATTCCATTGCAGAAGTAGAAAGAAACAAGGAACACAAGCATTTCTTCCTTTATTATGTTGTGTGCAGTAGGGAAACATAAGAACTGATATTAATCTGGTGTTTTAGTTTACAAAGTGCCTTACATGTTATTTTATTTGATCCTCAAAAAATACCCTGAGGGAAACGTATATAGGTTTTATTATGCCCATTTTATAGATAAATAAACTTAGACTCTGAAAGGTTGATCTAGTTATCTGGCAAAGACCAGAAGAAGGATTTAAAACTCAAATTAATTTGACTTTAGGCCCAGTGCTTCATCTGATATGCCATACTGCCTTTCAAATACACATTTAGTTCTTGAATAGGAACCTTCTAGGAGTATGAAAAATTATACCAGGTTTTCATGAAATTGTTTTGTTTTTTTTTAATAATTTTGTTTCTGGCTCAGAATTAAGAAGAAATTAAACTAGAAAAAGAAAATTAAAATATGCAGAAATACCTTTTTTGTTTACTGTTGATGGTAGAAAAAACTAGTAATAAAGAAAAGATGCTAAAAAGATTGTCATTGATATCTGAATAAGATATTTTAACCCTGTTCATTTAGGCCCCGTAGAACTGTAATATGTCTGTAAGTGATGTCCTGGACTTGAAGAGTGAAGATGGGATTTTCTCTAGAATACCCTGAATATTAAAAATTGCTAAAAATGCATTCTGTTCTCTTACAATCATTTATCAATAAGCCCCTCATCTATCAATAAGCCCCTCATCTACAGGCAAAATTTTAAAATACTATGTCACATAATTTAAATAATTCAAGGGAAAACAAAAATCTATTCATTGGACAAGGGCAATTTCTTACAATTCCTTTTTTAAAAGTAGAGTTCTAGCTCTTTTGGACTACTTTTTCATTTCTTTACTTTAAGAAATGGCTGGCTTAGGGATAGTTACATTAAATCACTGGAGGTATTACAAGGAGCAATTTCCATTTGATATCACTGAGAAAATTTCTGGATATAAGAAAATACCAGTAGTTATTTTTCCAAGAAGCTCTCAGTCCATTGAGCATACCTCAAAATAAAATGGATTCCCTATCACTTGAAGTCTTCAAAGACTGTCAATGACACCATTATTTTCTGTCACAATTTGGGCCTTAAAGGAAGATCCTGAGTAGTCAAATAATTGCCCTTCTTCAATGGAGCTCTTACCAGCACCTACTGCTTTCAGACACTCTTCAGTGGTTGACATATTCCCATCCTTTCAGATTTTCCTTTCCCAGTAATCCTGAATACCAAGCAGTGGAAGTTAAAAACCCCTTTTCTTACTCCCATTCTCCTCAACCCTACCTTGCCAATGTCCCATTGCAGATTTACTCATTTCCTCCTTTCTTCTCTCTGGAATGCCTGCTTCATAATTATCAGATTTCATTACATCTTAAAACTTTTCATTCTACATTTTGGCACTCCTTGAGACTTGGGTGCTTATTGTTGACACTCCATCCCTGGCCACTTTTTTTTTACTATTGGTTGCATTTTCACTCATAGTCCCATTGTAGCCTTCATGTGGAGGAAGGGAGAATCCTTCATTCCCCATTTCTCTTTCAATATTTTCCACTTCTTACCATAATTCAGCAACCCTTTTCTCCTATGAAGTTCACACTATTAAAAGTCATCATTTAGACCAGATCTCAGGGTGGTCACTATTTATTCACATTCTTCCCCCCAGGATATTATGTTTCCTATGGGTATAGTGCCTGATCACTGTCTTTCTTTCTATCTGAAATTCTGTTTTCATATTTTGATACATCAACATAGATGTCGATGCTACACCAAATATCTCACTTGCCAATTAATCTACTTAGTTCCTATCACCTTTCTCTACTTCATCTCAGTTATTCACAGAGATGATAAAATCTTTGATCTTGACATCACTTATGAATGTTCCATCTACATTTATGAATTATGAAGTTCTTTACTGATCATACTCATATAACATTCTATCTTTCCTTATTCTTCATCCTCCCAGTAATCTCTCATCCTTCCACTTCTAAGTTCTTTCTCAGGCCCATCATCCCTGTAATTAGTTAGAGCCTCCTTTTTTTCCCCATGTCAATTCCTTGGTGAATGAATTAAATTCAATATTTTCTTCTCACTAGAATCCCTTAAGCTTTTGTCCTATTGCCAATTATGCCTCGCAAAAACTTAGCTTTGGATTATTCCCAACATCCATCTCCCTTATCCTTTGTAGATGAAATGAGAGAATTAAAGGAAAGAACTGGAAAAGATAACGTTAGTGGAGAGATTTTGAAAGAGAATTTACATATGAGAATAAGAAGTCCAAGGTATTAGGCAAATAAAAGACTCTTTAGAAATAAGAAATATAATAAAAATCAAAATATATCGATCATACTATATAATAGTCATATGAAATATGCTCCAAATCAATAATAATTAAATGAAAATTTAAGCAATTCTGAGGTTGTAATTCATACTTTTCAGATTGATAAAATTGACTATAAGAACAAAAAACAAAAGAAAATGACAGATGTGGGGGAGATACACTGTTAATGATGCTGTGAATTGGTATAATCATTTTGGAAAGCAAGCTACATCTATGAACAAAAATAAAACTGTCACTAAGCCATGCATAACCTTTTACCCAACTATTCCACTATTAAACTCCAAAGAGACAAAGAAACCACAAAAGATTCTATGCTTACAAAAACATTTATTGCAGAAAAAAAAAATTTGTAGTGGCAAACAACTGGAAGCTAAATGGATTCACTTAGGGAATGGATGAATAAAATATGGCATATGAATGTAATATATTACTATTGGGTTGAAGGGAATGAAGAAAGAGATGGTTTCAGAGAAATCAGAGATGGCCTGTATAAATTAATACAAAGTAAAGTGAAGAGAGCCAGGAAAATAATTTATACTATAATCTTAATTTTGTTTAACAAAACAAAACAAAAAAAAACTTTTAAAAACTTAAGAGCTCCTATCAATGCAATAATTATTTATGATTCCAGTGGATTGATGATGAAGAATGTTGTCCATCTACTAGCACTGAGGAGATGGACCAAGATGCAGAATGAGACCTACATTTTGCACATGGTCAATGTAGAAATTCATTTTGCTTAACTATTTTTTATTAAAGGGGATATATTTTTTTTACAAGAGGCGAGGAGAAAAATAAATGCTTGATAATTGAAAAATAGAAAAAGAGACTTCTAACAATTTAGAGAACTTGACTTTTGATCCTAGCTCTGCCCCTTAACCTCTGATTACTCTTCAGCCTCATTTTCCTTATCTGTAAAATGAACTGGATGGACCAGATGACCTTTAAGAGATCTTCTATCCCTGAATATATGATCAATGATATGAAAGTCAAGGGCAATACAACTTTTTCCTCTGTCTCCCCAAAGCCACAAGTGAAATAAATCCAGTCTAATTCTTATTCTTGTCATATCTCAAGGAAAACATTTTGAAAACCAAGAAATTTTTGAAGGTGTGAGCTGAATATTTTAAATCAACAGTTTAAAAAAAAAGTTATTTTTAAAAAATTTAATGCTTTACCTCTCTGGCTTTAAGGAGTAGAATAATACTTCTTAAACTGGGGTTTACTAACTCCCAAGGATTCTATGAATAGATATCAGGGGGGTCTGTGAATCTCGATGATAAAAAAATTCTTTATTTCAATACAATTGGCTTCCTTTGTAATTTTATGTATTTTATTTTATGCATTGAAAAACCTTACTCTGAGAAGGGGTTTATAGCTGTCCCCAGACTACCAAAGAGGTTTATGAAGGAAAATTTAAGAAGTCCTGATAGAGCCTAGGACAAAGACAGCAAGACACAATCATTGGATTGAAATTTATATTTTTAACTCTTCACTCTTCCTCCTCCCCGCCCTGGGTTTTTTATTGTATTGGTCCTAAATTCTTCATTAACTCTTTGAGGCATTTATGTCAAAATATTTCATTGCTAAGTCCAAAACTCTTATGATTCATAGGACTGCTCATTCATCATAATTCCAAACTTCCATAAGATCAAAGATAGGGTGTTTCATATGGTTGCAGTTTCTGATAGTTTGGGAGATTCCACATAGTGTTCTCTCTTTTTGTATTAAGGAATGAAATAGAGATCAATTTCTTCTTTGAAAGATTATATATTCTAGCCACCAGTTCAAAAGGATAAGGAAAAAAAAATTAAATGTTATATGAGTTTTGCTTAAGGATGAGCTAGTGGGTTAGTGCTGGAAACAAAAAGACATTGTGTTATTTCTTAACTTGGATGTCTACTAACTATGTACTTTTGGGTAACCATTCTGAGCATGATACTGAGAATGTAATTATTTGGAGTTCAATTTACTTGTCTGTAAAATGGGAATAATAATAATAGAACCTACCTTACAGATGTGTTAATGTGTTAATGTGATGTGCTAAGCACTTTTAAAGCCTATATAAATGTTAGTTTATATTATTAATATTATTATCATCTCCTTTTTCTCATCTTGTTGCTATTAATGTGATGAAATTAATTTCCCAAAGAACACAAAAATAATACTGTAGGTACCACTAAAATATCCTAACTTGAGAACTAATATCCCTTGATTGTTTAGTGCACATTAAAAATAAAAACAAAACAAAATAAGAGGAAGGGACCAAGTCAAAATTAGGTAGGTAAAGGCATTCATTTTGGTGCTACATGAATATGTGCAGGGGAGCTTTAATTTCTAATTTACACTCTCTTTAAAAGAAAGTGGGTTTCCCGATTTAAAAAAAAAGCTCAGCAGGCATGCCTTTGGCTAACAGGGGAGAACACTGCCCCAGTTTTCCATAATGCATTCATGAAGTGATTTGAAACAACCAATGACTACCTACTGCAGCAGAAAGACAAAAAAAAAATCTTTCTTTGGAATTTTTTAAACAAATGTAAAAGTTCAATCACCAAAACTATTATATGGTCTCTTTTGAAGCAAAATAAACATGGTCTTATTTCTAACACCCTATAATCCTCTATTCCTATCTAGAATGTCTCTGTTGATTATTATATATATTTTTTTCTTTTCCACCCCTTTAAAATGGGCTTATAAAGGAAGATTGCCACCCTCACCCCATGAGCATCACCTCTATTATAATAATTTAGTAAACATTCTCTCTCAAATCAGGCAGAGGTATCCCACAATGAAGAGCTCTTTCCTCATTCTTCGTCTAAGTCTTCAAGTAGGTTTTGATTTTTTCTGTGTTTCTTTTGTTCAGCCTGATAGGAGTGGGACTGAGGATATGGGATATCTGTAGGTCTATGTTTTTTTTAATATTGGAAAATTGATTTTTTTTTAGGATTTCTCTAGACATATTAATAGATAATTATTATTTTCCTTTTTGTATCTTATATTCAATGTAGTTATACATAGAAAATGCTTCTGTGATGAGTTTATATTCTTTCATCCTATTATCTTTTATTGTTTATAGTCATTGAGTTGTTCTATAGGTTAATAATTGTTTTTTTAATAATCAAAAAGGTGAAATAATAAGCTTATTTGTTATAGGTCCTCTTAAAGCAAACTAGATATGTACCTCAGTCTTTTTCCTCATGATTTTGAATTTTAGTTCCCATGTAGTAAAGCTTTTTTTTCTTCTGTGTTTTGGATTGGCCAGGTATATATCTACTCTGGTGTGTGGAGTGCTTGAGGAGAACTAGTACCTCTGATATTAGGTGAGGTGAGGACTTTCTGAGCCCTTTTCAGGGGATGCTTATGTACCTTTTACCCAACTCTCACCTGTGGCTCCAAGAAGCAATAGCACGTACAGCAGCCACATCCCAGTAAAATCATCTCTGCAGACAGGTTAAGCCAGGTTAAAACCAACAGGCCTCAAAACAGTCCATGAGTTAGGGCAATGTCAATTTTCAAGATGTGAAGACTTCCCTGGACTGAATATATGAATGAGAACAAATTCTTCTAATGTCCATGAAGGCAGGTATTTGTAAAGCACTCAGATCTTGGTCAGACATGAAAGATACCCAGGTCATCCTCTGCATTCTGCATCATTACCAGTTGACCTAACTTTTATTCTGCCATTTGACTTCAAAGATTCTGGAAGAGAGAGGGAGCCTGAGGACTTTGTGCAACTCTGCCTCACTTAAATCCAATTCACATGCAAGTCAAGACATTACCCCTTGGCTGATCGCTTTCAAAAACAAAGGACCAACAACAATAAGTCTAGCCATGAGATCTCTAAGTCAAAGGGTATTATTAATAAAATCACATAATTCCAAATTGTTTGATAAAGGGGTTGAACTAATTTGCAGATCTATGAACAGAGTAATATGGTGCTCTTCTTTATCCTCTTTGTTAGATGAAATCTCAGAGTTTTTCATTTGTATTTTTACTTTTTCATGTGATGGTTTATAGTTTGCAATTCTTTTGAGAACTTGTTTTTGTCATAACATCTGACAACTTACTATATCTATTAGGGAACCACTTTAGGTTTTATTATATATTTATCGTCCCCACACACCTTGATTAGCAAACCTTAATCAGAAATATTTGATGCAAACTTTTTTTCTTAATATATAATTTACTTTATTCTAGCTATTTATTTGGTTCATTCAATGCTTTATCAATTTCATTTAATTGAAATCGCCTATCTTCTCTTCTTTATCTATTTTTTGATTAAGAATTCTACTATCTCAAATATAATTGTAAAAAATAAAAACAATTCTCCTCCTGCTTTTATCTGTTCTCCACCCCCCCCATTATAACCTTTTACATTTAAGTTGAATATTTATTTGCCACATATTGTGACATAGTATAAGATGGTAATCTAAACCTTTTCTTTTTTTTTTTTGGCCATATTTCCTTTCAGCTGTCCTAGCAGTTCATGGTGAATAAGGAATTCTTGCTCCAGTAGTTTGTTTTTTATTAAATACTGAGCTACTGAGTTTATTTCTGAACTTTCTTTATCTAATTTATCCTACTGATACAATTTTCTTTTTATTCAGTACCACGTAATTTTGATGATTATTGCTTTACAATTCAATTTGAGACGAAATAATAATATTTTGCTTTCATTTCTTTATTCTTTTTAAATTTTACCCCTTGATCTTGTAATCCTTTTGTTCTTCTCAATGAATTTTGCTATTACTTTCTCTAGCTCTATAAAATAATCCTTTGATAGTTTTATTGATATAGCATTAAGTTAGTAAATTTGTTTAGATACTACTGTCATTTTTTTGGCACAGTCCAATAGTGTAAGTAACTACTATTCCTTCAACTAGTTAAGTCATTTTTCATTTCTGTAAAGGATATTTTAGAATTTTATTTATGTAATTAAGAGCATAGGCATTTGTAAAGAAGTTCTATTCCCTGACCTTTCCATGATGACTCACTCCTAAGACCAGTTTATTCTAACTAAGTAGCTATCCTTCCAAATAAACCTGCTTGCTGTATAAACTCTGGAGACCAATATATCCCTTCTCCTAGGGTGGGACATTATCCTTGAAAGTATAACCCTTACTTTGAAGAGTTGGTCTTCTAATAGTATACAATTCTAACCTCTATCTTAACATGTGAATTCTGTAATGGTTCACTTTTATTCAGAATGATTCTAGCTTTTTTCTTTCATCTCCTATCCTCCCCTTCCCCACTGTTTTTCCCCATGGCATTCCGACCTTTTTTGGAGGTATTAAAACATTGATATCATTAATTTCCTATACTGCTTAGCTCCAGGCTATCTTTGGACTCCTCCCTTCCCACTAGAGCAAATTCTCACTGCTCCCTTCTTCCCCTAAGAGAATAGTGATTCAGTTTTAGAGGAACATGAAATTTAACTCAGAATATAATTTAGTTTTTCCTCCTTCCATTCTACTTAAATATTTAGCATCCTCTAATTCCTTTTTGTCCCTTGATGATTCCTCTTTAGTTGATCTTTCACTCACTCTTTGATTCAACTTTTTTATAGTAAAATAAAAGCCCAGAAACAGAAGAACTGAGTTTATTGCTTTCTCTTTTCCTGGTAGTTAAGATTTTTACTATGTGCATGCATATACATACACACATGTACATATATATGCTTGTATGTATATCCATACACACATTATATACACACATATTTCTCTTGTTTAAAATGTTTGTAAATAGAATGATCTATTTCAATGCTTATCTCGATTATTTTTTAATTTTTGGAATAACTTTTACTAACGTTTTCTCTGATTTTTTATGATTCTATATGTATTCCTTCAAAACACAAAGCCTCTATTCTGATTAGTTGCAAAATTTGTTATTTAGCCTTGAAATTCTGAAGTTTATCATTATGTGTATTGGGGTATTAAGAAGGGGATTTTCTGTCTGATAATCACGCATGAATTCAATTACAGTAGTTGTTCAACTGAATTAAGGTATTATAAATAATTTTGTAGAATTATTTTATTCAGTATTATATTTTAGATTTTTAAAAATTCATCCTATTTTTTCATGTAAAATTTTGACCATCCAATTATTTCTACACAACTTGTCTTCAAGGCCAGTTGCTTTAGAATTCATCAGTTCTCTCAAAATTGATGACTTTTTCTTTAGTCAAATTTTCTTCCAAGCTTTTATTTTTGTACCGCATCTATAACTCTCTTTTTAGAGCCTCTGCTATTATGGCAAGAAGCTCTCTTACATATTCTAAGTTGTTTACCTGTTATTTTTTTAGTTATTTGTCCTTTGAGAGACCTGATTTGTGGCCTTAATTCCATCCTAATAGCTTCATTTAAAAGTTTTATTTCTTGTTTGAACCGCTCTGGAGTTTCTTGCTTTTGTTTCACAGTATTTGGAGATTCTGCAGAGTTTTGTTTTATTTTTTCTGTTGCAATTTATGATTAAATTTCTTTCATACCATTGCAGTGATAATAATTTTATAACATCTTAAGGTTTGAACAATATTATACATATATTATTTCATTTGATCTTCATAATAATTGTGTGAATTATGTGCTATTATAATCCCCATTTTATAAAGGAAGAAACCAAGGCAGAGAAAAATTAGATGACTTGCCCCACATCACATGGTGTGTGTCAGGATTCAAACACATCTTCTTAACTCAAAGACCAACCCTCTATCCACTGCACCACACTGCTTCCCATTCCTATTTAATCTTTAATGATTTGGATTTTTGCTTGTTTTTTTTTTTTTTCTGAGAATCTTACTCATTTTACCTTTTGTCTTTATGAGTATAATTATTTATTGTTTTACCTTCTTGGGAGCTAGATTTATATATGGGCTTACTCTCTTAGCCTTCCGATCTTCTGACTTTTTTCTTGTATTCCTAATAGATTGTTTTGTTTGTTTTTTCCCCCTGAGGCAATTGGGGTTAAGTGACTTGTCCAGGGTCACACAGCTAGACAGTATTAAGTGTCTGAGAACAGATCTGAACTCAGGTCCTCCTGACTTCAGAGCTGGTGCTCTATCTGCTGTGCCACCTAGCTGCCTCCCTAATAGATTGTTTATGGCTTCTCACTTCATTCTGCTTTTCCTGCTTCTATTGCTGACTAATTACCTTTTCTCCATTATGGACTTCTGAGGTGAAGAACCTAAAGATACCTCAAGTTGTGGGATAACCTAGGAGGAGAGGAGCTTTCTAGTTCCCTAAATGTGATTGATCTTCACTTTCAGACAGCTGTCCATTGCCACATTTTCTATTACCTCTTGTCCTATTTAGCTTTATTTCATTTCCTTCTCATAGTCAGGAACAGTGTTTTTATTCATGTCTTATATAGCATGTGGAGATCAGCTTCAATCATGATCATAGGTGAATCAAGAAAAGACTATCAGTCTCAGCTGAAAGGCATGTCTATGGAGTTCTTTGTACTGATTATGCCAAATTTATGAGGTAGGTAGGCTAGGCGGCTGGGGGAGGGAAAGTCTTACATATTTCAGTATTCCAGCCTTAGTCCATGAAGTTTTTACATGATGTGGTCTTTCTATCTCCCTATCTTATTAATTCAATTTAGATTATTATGCATACAGTATATATCTCCTTTCTATAATGTTGTTACCTAGGTAAAATTTCTATGCCATCTTGGCAATTGTAACTATTAGAGAAATATGAGTCAGATAATTCTGAGGTTTTACTTCACATCCACCAATTTGGCAAAGGTAATAAATGATGAGCATAAACAATATTGAGAGAGAAATTGTGGAAATGCACACACACTAATTAATAAACTTGGTAGAACTGTGAATTGCTCCAATCATTTTGAAAAACAATTTGGAATTATATTCAAAACATGACTCAAATGTCCATTCCACTTGGACCAGAGATTCTACTACTAGGTAGTAATTCCCAAGGAACTAGTTGATGAAAAACATTATACATTATCCATTTCATGGTGACAAGTCTGGTGACAGGAACAAAGGAGGAATGGGTGAAATAGGAAGCCCACTGTTTTCAGTCACAAATATTTCTAAAAGAAATAGAGAAGAGAGCCCTGTTTGTAGTGGCTAGAAGCTGGAAAATGAATGGATGCCCATCAATTGGAGAATGGTTGAGTAAATTGTGGTATATGAATGTTATGGAATATTATTGTTCTGTAAGAAATGACCAGAATGATGAATACAGAGAGGATTGGAGAGACTTACATGAACTGATGCTAAGTGAAATGAGCAGAACCAGGAGATCGTTATATACCTCAACAATGATACTGTATGAGGATGTATTCTGATGGAAGTGGATTTCTTTGACAAAGAGACCTAACTCAGTTTCAATTGATCAATGATGGACAGAAGCAGCTACACCCAAAGAAAGAACACTAGGAAATGAATGTAAACTGCTTGCATTTTTGTTTTTCTTCCTGGGTTATTTTTACCTTCTGAATCCAATTCTCCCTGTGCAACAAGAGAACTGTTTGGTTCTGCACACATATATTGTATCTAGGATATACTGTAAACTATTTAACTTGTATAGGACTGCTTGCCGTCTGGGAGAGGGAGTGAAGAGAGGGAGGGGAAAAATCGGAACAGAAGTGAGTGCAAGGGATAATGTTGTAAAAAAAATTACCCAGGGTTGGGTTCTGTCAATAAAAAGTTATTAAAAAAAAAGAAAGGTAATTACAGGTGTGTATGTGGGGGGGGGGAGGTGACATGGATGAAGTGTAGATGAAGAGGATTTGAAAGTTATGATTATCTACTAAGAGAATGAAGTATAATTTTATTAAGGGAAAAGGGCAAATAAAGAATAGAAAATATATGAAATAAAATTGATATGTTGTTATAAAAAGCAATAACTAAAGTAATTATGTAGTTCTGATAACAAAAAGGAAAAAATACCATTAATATTTCTAATAATATTTTTCCTTACAACAGAATGGACTTAACTATTAATTGATTGGAATAATCCAGCACCTTAACCTAAATGCTTTGATGGCTTAATAGTAATAAAGCAAAGGTATTTCAATAAAAAAAAAGAAATATAGAAAGGTATGAATGAACAGATAGATAGTAGTAAATACTATTAAGCCATCAAAGCATTTAGGTTAAGGTGCAGTCATTCTAAGCTTCATTTACTCTTTTTACTTCATCTCTTCCTCAGAAACTTTGCCCCATCTTGAATAATTTTCCTGATCATGTATTTTCTTCCCTTATTACAATGGAAACTTCTTGAAGATAGAGACTATCATGTTTAGTTTTATTTGTATCCCTAGCATTTAGCCCAGTTCCTGTCACATAAAAAATGCATACTAAATGCTCACTATCTATCCATCCACTTATCTATAATCTATCATCCATCTATCCATCATCTAAGTATCTAATTGATGCAGATGATTAAAAATGGGAATAACCAACATCAGAGAAATACTGTCATACTACATGAACATGTTCTAAATTGATCCAATCTTTCAAGAAAGCAATTTAGAATTATATTTAAAAACTGACTCAAATGTACATTTTCCTTGGCCCAGAGACTCCACTGTGAGACATAGACCTTAAAGATCTATGCTAAATGTAGAAAGAAGGATATATACAACAAAATATTTACAGCGATACATTTTTTCCACTGGCAAGGAATGGAAACAATGTTTATTTCTATTGTTTGGGGGATAGTTAAATCATCGTATGTGAATATGAAGAAATATTATTGCATGATAAAAATGTGAGTAACATAAATGTAGGAAGATTGATATGAACTGATAAGAAGTGAAGAAAACATAATGAGAAAAAGAATAAGAACAACAAAAAAAGAAAAGTCTATGCAACGGGAACCCTGAAAGAGATAAGAAAATGCATTCTCCTGTCTTCATTGCAGATGTGAGGAATTATGGGTATGGAACATTATATGCATATGCAGTGGCATTTGGCATATATAAGTTAGTTTTGCTGAACCTCCTTTTTTTTTCTTTCTCTCACTACTCCTGAGAGAACTTTCTGGGGAAGAAAGGGAAAAGGGCCCTATTTAGATATAATGATATACATATAGACTCTTAATAGCTTTTAAATATATATTCAAAATATATGAGATAATTTTAGAAAACTTCCAATTTATAAACAGCTGAAACATAAATGAAATTTTAGAAAATCATTTGTTAGTAGGGAACTCTCTATGTAAATAGCTTCATCACACTCTGGTCCACCTTCAATGAGAATTACTTTAGTTTTGGTCAAATCCTAGTGACCACTACAGGAGAATAGGTACCTGGAGTGGTTTGCTATAGAGGTAGAAAAGGGAAAATATTGTTTTTAATGCAGAGTAACGCTGGAGTATCCTATTCAACCTAAAATTATTTGTGATCCTTGAGAACACAGAGATCATGGGGATAGTTTATGGAACAAATCAAAGGTGAGATTCAATTTAATTTAGCCCCAAGTCTCTAAGGCTGCCATCACCACTCTAGAGCTGCCAAAGAGAGGAGCTAAAGTACTGTGACTGAATTGCATTCTGCCTCCCCCTCCATTCTTCTCTCTTTCCCCATCTGGACTCACTTACTTTAGGAAGAGCTAGACCTAGACAAGCCTCTGGGAAGTTGGGACTAAAACATAGGGGTAAACAGCTGTTTTTCTCATCACATACTCTTGGGGGTCAGGCTTCTTTTCTATAGCCATGAGGAAGGATACAGTGGTGAAAGCAACAACCATATCAAGAAATCATTTGGCATTATACAGAGCTCTATTTCTTTCTCTCTAGTTCTCATCATAGGAAGCCATACTACAATAGATATCAATGTGTGTGTGTGTGTGTGTTTCTCTATACATGTCACGTGTACAATTCCACTTTGCTTCCCAAATGGTTACAGGCATTCACAAGAACAACAACAGTCATCAATATACTTATTTCCTTCATCTCAAGCCCTCGAAAATATATCATTTTCCATTTTGGTCATCTTTGTTATCTTGATGGGCCTGGTACCATGCTAAAGGGCTAAAGATCCAAAGGAAAAAATGAAATAATTTTTGCCCTCAAGGAGCTTAAATTCATAAATAAAACATGCACAAGATAATCCAATACAGAATAATTTTGTGAGGAAAAGAATATTAAAAATTAATAATTAGAAAATTAAGGCATTGGGATTGGTAAAGGCTTCCTGTTTAAGGTAGTTCTTGAGCTAGATAGGATGTTGTGAGAAAACACATTATACTCTATTTTTTAGAATGCAAGTTCCCCTCTTTCCCTCTCACTGTTTATCTGAAGTCAAACATTTCCTTAAGCTACTTAATGACAAATCATTTTTGTCCAGTCTGATTATACCAAAAACTATTCCTAAAATGTTATTTCTTTTCTCTCCCCTCCCCCTTTGTTCTCCTTTTTGTCCCACTCTGCAGGCAATTAGCACAATTGAATCCTTAATAAGCCAATTTAGTCCAGCCCACATAGCTCTTTTGCTTCTAATAAATCTATTAATTCAGCTCACATAGAGGGGACTGTCATGTTTACAATACCACAGTCATTACCCACATATTTGTGTAGGAAGTATGAAGGTAAGGAGTGATTTTAAGGAAAAAAATTCAATTTTTAATTTTTTTCCTTTTCCTTTTTTTTGAAACAGTTTTTCTGATGTTCCTAGATTCAGCAAGAGGTTACTCAATCTGAGTTACTGGTCATAAGGTTTATTCCATGGGCATGCTGTATACATAGCAGCAAGGAGACACAAGACAAATTTTAGTAAATTCAGTTCAATTTAAAACATTTATTAAGAGCCTATCAAGGATCCTACAGTGTCTTAGATACTGGACATACAAAGACAAACATTTTTCAAAAAGTTCTGCTCTCCAGGAGCTAAGACAATAAAAGGGAAAACAAAATTAATAGAAAGTCTTTAAGTGGGAGATGGGGACTGGGAGTATCACCTCTGGGTAGCTGCAAGCAACCTCGGAAATATAAAGTATCTAAGCCAATTGTTTCACTTTACAATTGATACATTAAGGGTCAGAAAGTTTAAATCACCTTAAGTCGGACTTTAAATGAGTTGATGAACTGGAACTAGAATTCAGGTGTCCTGACTCCCAGCCCAATGATCTTTTTAGTGTTCCAAGCTGCGTAGTTTGGTTTTCCAAAATGCCACAGTTAATTATCTAGGCTGTTTTGAAAGGTGATTAGCTTCTAAGAAAGGAGAAAGCCTCAGGGAAAAAAAATGTTCATATCAACCTCTCAGTTACAGTTGAGATTTGAATTCAGGTCTTTCTGAATCTAAATCCAGTCCTAGACTACCTCAAGCTATAGTGAATCTCTAAGGGTAGATATTGTTTCATTTTTATATCTCTGCACTTTTCTGCCTGATACATACTGTGTGATCCAGAAGAATTCACCCAGACTTTAGTTCCTCAATAATTCTCTGAGAACTAGATTATTATGTAGGTGGCTTCTTGTTTAACAGAGGAATAGAGAAAACTCCTCACTTACAGGTCCCTCCCCTGATAAAATCATAGGTACAGTTTTAAACAAAAATATCCTCATCTCTTAGCACAAAGGTCCCAAGAAAATGCTTCTCTATCAGTTGATTCTTTGGTATTATTTCTATCCCTTGATCCCAGGATCCCTTGATCTTTTTAAAGATCCTTTCCCCCCACCAATGGTACAACCAATGGATAATTAACTACCTCAAGTCGAGGACAGCTAATACAATTCAAGGAAAGTGGCAGGCTCCGTTGGGTTAAGATGCAGGTAAGTTGAACTAAAAGAGCAGACTGGTCTGTACTCCTAGACTATGGTTATCTACCTTCCCTCATCTTTAAAGAACTTCAAGAAATCAAGGACTGTAATCATCATTCTGACTAAAAATATACCCCATTTGTATTGTTGAATTGACTCACCTACACTATCTCATTTCAATATTTCAAATTCTCAGGTACTCAAATAAATATTGGTCTCTTTCTACTCAGAATGATCAATGTCTGGTGCCTAGTCATTAGCTGCTTTATATGAAAATCTATGTGCATTTGGGTTTCTTTCTGAATAGAAATCTTAGATAATTGAGTTTGTTGTCCAAATAAAAATCCTTGATGCATTGTTGCCATGACTTCGGAGTTCCTATAATGACTTCAAGACATATTTGAAGGATCCATTGAAATGGAGGGAAAATAATTGTAAGGCATTTGGTATTTCTTTAAGGAATCATGTGTTTTTATACAGTGTAAACTGTATAAAATAAACAGATGAAACATTCTGTCTTCAATATAAGACAAACCAACTTTCTTTTCTGAGCATTAAATTATGTCTCCCCTTGGTTTTTAACTACCATTTTTCTTGGGTAAAAGAGGAACAATATTCTCCAGATGTTCAGCTATCCAGTGAGTAAACTATGTGTAAATTCATTTATTAATAAGGTCACCTGATTTTGGATTTTGAATGGAAAAAAGGCCAGTCAAAATCTCTTTATAGGTGACAGGACAACACAGTTTTTCATACTTTCAGTTTTTTTTTCTTAAGTACATATTGTTACCCATGAGATACAAGAAGAGGAAGAGAGGGAGGTGAGAGGAAGGAAAAGGAAAAAGGAAGAAGAAAGTGGTAAAAGGAAGTAAACATGCACTCAAGTGGGAATATAAAGTATCTAGAGGAGGAAAAAGGAACAAGCAATTAGTAAGCACCTACTATGTGATGGTACTGTTCTAAGCACTTTACAAATATTATTTCCTTTGATATATAAAGTAATTTCAAGAGAGAATGTTAATAATTAGCTGTGAAATAGGGAGCAGAATGCTGTAAAAGGCCTCATGTAGCAGGTAACATCTGAGCTGGGCTTCAAAGGAAAATTTAGCAAAACCCCTTCACAGCTACAAAATCTTGTCTCAGAGTTTTTGGGACACTGAGACATTGAATGACTTGCCCAGCACCACATAAATTCGGTAAGAGGGTTGGGAAATAAGGATCAAAACTGGCTAAATTGAAACAATTTCTGCCATTTTGGAGGCTTTGCAAAGTTGAAATGCAATTCTGCTCCATTCAATTCAACAAATGTTTCAAGAACTAAGTTTCAGTTACTATACCAAGGCCTTCTATGGTGGAAAGATACTGCACAAAAGCAAAGGCAAGCTATCAAATAAACCTTAAAATGCTCCAGTTCTTTCTCTACTCCTGTCCCCAGTAAAATAAATTGTCACGATGATTTTACCTAGGCTTGGGTTCTCTCCTCATTCTCTGAAAAATCTACAAAATCTTAGATCAACCAGTGAATTGTTATGGATTGAACACTAGACTGGAACATATCAGTTGTGGGAAAAGTCAATAACCATTGTTTATCAGTTTCTTCATCTACAAAATGGGGATAATAATGCATACATTATTCAGTATTGCTGTAATAAAAATGCTTTGTATACCTTAAAACAAATATAACTATGAGATTACTTTTGATCATAATCACCATGAGTTAAGAGTTAGTTAGATTCCAAGCAGGAGATGGAAGTTTGCCTTCTTCTCTTGCTACTTCCTCCTTCTCTGACTTTGGGCAAATTACTGCATTTTTTTCTATTAATTAAAGTGAGACCTTTGGACTCACTGACCTGTAAAGGCCCAACTAGCTCTAAATCTCTGACTCTAAATTCAAATTATTAGCTTATAAAGTGGCAATTAACTAAAACAGTTGATGGGCAAAGCTAAAGATGCTACAGCATAGCCAGCATTCTTTATCAGATGGGAGGGAAGAGATGGGTATGTTCCTCTAGGAGAAAAAAGCAAACTAGCTTTACTCCAAGCACCCACATGTATTTTTTCTCATTAACATTTCACAGTAAATGGATATTAATCTCTGATTCTATAAAAAAAAAACCTCCTATGGAATTATACCTTGCAGCTACACAAATACCTAGAGAGTAGCTGAGGACTAATGTCATTATCATGAGGAACACTGGCGGAAATAGTTTGATTTACTCTTCAGAATAAAATGCTGCCTAGTTTTTCTTCTGCAGCCTGGGAAGTTGAAATGAATTTTTTTAAGTCAACAGGATTATCAAAAAAATAATAAAAAAAGATTTATCAGTTCCCACTAACTATCCAGAAGCATTTAATAAGCAAGTGTGAAGAGTTGCTATTGTTTAGTCATTTTTTAGTTGTGTTTGACTCTGCATGACCCCATTTAGGGTTTTCTTGGTAAAGATAGTGAAGAAATTTGGCATTTCCTCCTGCTCATTTGACAGATGAGGAAACTGAGGCAAAGAGTTAAATAACTTGCTTAGGATTACATAACTAGTAAGTATCTGAGGCCTGATTTGAACTCAGGAAAATGAGTTTTTCTAACCCCAGGCTTAATACTATATCTACTTCACCACTTAGCAGCCCTTTTTATACAACATAGATAACTCTAATTTGTTGTTTTCTAAGTTAATTTGTGGCCAGAAGGGATTCATTTCTATTTCAGTTTGACACCACTGGACTATAGCCTATGGACCTCTTCTCAGAATAAGGTATAAAATGTAGAAAATAAAATACGCATAATTACAATATTGTATTGAAATAAAGTAAAGTATTCAAAATATGAAAGAAGTTCATGGAGCCCAGGTTAAGAATTCCTTACTTACAACTAGAAGAAACAAAATCATCTGGTCAAAATCTTTCATTTTACAGGTGAACAGAGACTTAGAGTAAGGGAGAAAATGATGGAGACAGAACTCCACCCAAGACCTTTGACTCCAAATCAAAGACTCTTCTCACTGCTATCAGTCCTGGCTAAGGAAGACTTGACCAGGTTCATATATCTAAGGCAGGAACTTTATTCTCTCTGCCAAGCTGTGTCTCTAGGCTTAACCCTCTCTCTCCCCCCTCCCCCCTCCTTCCCTCCCTCCCTTTCTTTCTCTCTCTCTGTCTCTCTCTCTCTCTCTCTCTCTCTCTCTCTCTCTCTCTCTCTCTCTCTCTCTCTCTCTCTCTCTCTCTCTCTCTCTCTCTCTCACACACACACACACACACACACACACACACACACACAACAAAGCCATTTTGAGTTTGGTTCTCATCTTATCAAAAAGTTCCTCTAGGAAGTTCAAGATGGAGTGTACCACCCTAGATACCAGGCAATCATTCCAGCAAAAAGTGGGTAGATGAGAGACAGGATGATGTTCTTATCCCAGTATTGCTCACTCCGGCCTTTCTGCCAGACTGGTACCACTGTCCTCTCTCTCTTCAATCCTATATTCAGTTAAGACTGGCAGCCTTAGTTGGAGGCCCGGCCAGGGCTGATATGAGGAGCTGCCCAGGTCCTGAAGTGGGGGGGGGGTGTTGCTAGCTGGATTCTTTCAGAGCTGGGACCTCTAGCCTGACAGACTTTCTGGCTTCCCTTAGAGCCATAGCATGCCTTAGGACTCTCAGTCCTCAGGCCCCTTGAAACTGTAGTGTTTAAGAATCCAAAATTTTTTGGTCAAAGTTGCCTCTTTTAAGTTTTATTTGACTCCTGTGGCTGCAATGTTCATTTTCATTTCTCCAGCTGTTTTACATGTGCAATTCCAAATTTGGGTTAGAAGGATACATTTCATAAAATGGCTTCAGAATAAAAAAACTAATACAATTGAGAACAAAGACATCATTCAGACTAAAAAGACAGACTTGTCATTCCACAGGCTAAAAACCAGGAAGTTAACTTCACAACTGTAAAGTTAGTGGTATCTTTCCCAATCTACCAAAAGATATCATTGGCTCTGTATAAACAAAAAAACTTAGCACAGGGCTTCTCATCTCTACCAGGAGTAATCAATAACTGACTATTCTTAGTAAGATGTTTAGTTTCAAATAATTTCTGAGCCTGTCCTCTGTTGGTGGATTAATAGAATTTTGGAGCTGACAGGGACCTTAGACCTCAGAGGATTGAGCATTGAAAAGCAGGGAAATCTTAGAAGTAAATTAATCCAACCACCTCATTTTCCAGATAAGGAATAATGTGTGTGTGTATGTGTGTACACACACACACACATATACACACATATATATATATACACATATACACACATACATACATACACACACATACACACACGTGTGCAGTGAGACAATGCACTGGGCAGGTTCTGGAATCAGGAAAACCTGGTTCAAATACAATCCCAGAGACTTACTAGCTGTGTGACCCTAGCAAGTCATTTAACTTCTGTTTGCCTCATTTTCCCTAGCTATAAAATAGTGATAACAATAATAATAGTAGAATTTATATAGCATTTTGCCCTTATAACAACCCTGAAAGGTAGGTGCTATGAATATTCTAATTTTATTTATTTTTTAATAATATCTTTTTATTTTCAAAATGTATTCATAGACAGTTTTCAACACTCACTGTTGCAAAATTTTGTGTTCCAAAGTTTTCTCCTCTTTTCCCCACACTCTCCCCTAGACAGCAAATAATCCACTATGTTTAAACATGTGCAGTTTTTCTATACATATATCCACAATTATCTTCCTGCACAAGAAAAATCAGATGAAAAAGGGAAAAATGAGAAAGAAAAAAAAATCAAATAAACAACAATAATAAAGGTGAAAATACTATGCTGTGATCTACATTCAGTCCCTACAATCCTCTTTCTGGATGCAGATGGTTCTCTCCATCACAAGTCTATTGAAATTGGCCTGTTATTCTAATTTTATAGATGAGAAAACTGAGATAGGCAGAGGGTAAGTAATTTGCCTAGTTAAAATGGAGATTATAGTGCCTGCCTCCAAGGACTATTCTGAGAATAAAATGAGAAAATATTTGTAAAGCACTTCACAAACCTGAAAACACTAGTATATAAGTGCTAAATATAATAAGTAATGCATATATATGAGTATACACATATGTATCTCAAGTAACTGCATAAATATGTATATACACATGTAAATATAGACATATGCATATACACCACTTGCATGCATACATATGCACAGATATGCGTTTTATTCCATGAAGTTGATGCATTTCATACTGATTTGTTTTGTTTCTTTTGACACTACAAAGATAATTTGTGAGTTAATAAAAGCAGCAATAAATGTATCTATATTTGTTAAAAACTGGCCTTCAAATTTTAGCGACTATGGATTAAGATGCCATATTTTATTTGGGGCTATTTTGGGTTCTCTCTTTTGAAAAGTTGTATTAGGTTTCAATCAGTTATTTAATGATATGTGCATATACATATGCATATACTTATAAGAATATAATGTATTATTTTATATTACATTATATAAAATTGTCTTTAAATAAATCATTATTATAATATGATCTATACAGCAACGAGCATACATTAAGCACTTTTAATGTTTATTAGGGAAAGCCAATGTAATAGTAAGTACATCAATGTGTCCGAGAGTCAGGAAATCTGAGTTCTAGTCCCACTTTTGCCTCTAGTTGATCTTGGATGTTCATCTTGGATGTTCACTTCTCTTTGAGCTTCCATTGCTTCATCTATAAACTTTGGCCATTGGATTAGTTGACTGCTAATAACATTCCTTTTCTATGGTAATTTTCCTTGAAGTCTTTACAGCAAAAATGGAAGCTGTGGCGCTTTCCTTGTCTAAATTTAGGTGAACAACACCCATTGGCTCTCTAAGTTAGTCAAGGTCTGCTAGGCCAACTTCAATGCAGAAAATTTCAAGTGCATTCTATTTGCAGCTACTGAATATATTCATAAATTGGGAACTCTCCTTAGGCTACTCACTTTATAGGATTTGAGTAACTGATTTTTTTCTCCTTTCTTCTCTCATCCCCCTCCTTTTTTAATGAAGAAAAAAAGAGAGCTTGTTTACCTGGCAGACATTTTCAAGCTTTCACAGCTCGAGTTAAAACATTTCATCTAAATGTTGTTCGACTCAAGGAAATAGCAACAGAGCCAGCCAGCATCTGATGAATGAGGTTGCCCAAATATTTGGTATACACCACATGTAAAATTGGCAATGGCATGTGTTAAAGGGAGTGCAAGCCTTATAAACAGTGACAATTTCAGTTGACTGAATTTCATGGTAAATAAATGGATTTTTTTAAAACAACTAGCTATTTCAGAATAGCGACAGACACTACTGTCCACTAGAAGAAAAAGAAAAGTCCCTGTTTGTCCTCATTAATAAAATAGGATCAGTAGTAAAGGGTAACCCTAATTAAAGACTTGTGGGGATTTTTTGTTGACTTCTATAGCTGTCTTATTGTTACCTGGAGATAGTCTACTAAATATAAGTACTCAAGCTTTATCTAAAAATCACATGATTTTTTTTTTCCTTTACTGGACAAATGAAAATGAACAAGGTTTGATATTCTGTGCTCCAGAAGGACCAAAAATAGTTCATGAACAGTCTTTGGTATTGACAGATGGCAAGAGAGATGAAAGGATTCTGTTTTTCAGGAGAGTAAGTAGAGGATAGGGCAAGGATAGGACAATTAAGTTAGCAAAGCTTCATTTGGTTCATTTAGCAAGCCCAAGGATGACTTGCTGGTACTAAATGGAAAACAAAGATTATACAAAGTGATGGAGTAAGTAAAGAAAAGATTTTAAAATCTCATGACGTACACTCTACTTCTGTCATCCTCCCCCATTCAACTTTTTAAAAACTTTTTAAAGGAGAAATTTCTACCTCAAAGTTGTGGATGTTTTATTATTATCTTATTTTCAACATTTTGATTTACTAGAAGCATAAATCCAGAATAATAGATAAATGAGGGACAAATAATATGATCTACTAGTACTTACACTCTGCCAAAAAAAGCCGAGGGTTCCCCATACATTGGGAACAGCTTTACCAAGAATTTATGGAAGGGCAAGGACAAAACACTCACAGGATGAGATGGGTTGCTGTCTGAAACCTAGGAAAGAATTCACATTGATGGGATCATGTGATCCCATTCCATCCTATCTTATATTGACATATAAGAGTATTTTTATTTAAGAGTATTTAAGAATTATGTAAGGTCATTTCTGGGGTTAACCCAGTATTCCATACATCTTCTTTCTTCTTTTTCCCTCAGAAGCTTCTTTTGATTCTGTCTTTGTCTCTATGTCTGTATCTTGTCTCCTCTTTCTGAGACCACTTGGCTTAGGGAAAGGAGGGTAAAAATTTAAAAAGAAATTTCTCTGAACTATAGCATCTGGTATCTTTTGCTTTAAATGTTCTGCTTTTGAAAATTGTACTTTGTTATGATTTTTTTGATTCTAGACTAAAAATCATAAAGTATAATTTGTCATATTTGTCACATTTGTCACTTTTTGTTTGTTTTATAGTATTAAGAGAAGTGCAGAATCTTAGAGTTGGAAGGAATTTCAGAATTAAAGATGATGTTTGTGGCTCTTTCTTGGTTTAAAAGTATATGAGATTCTCTACTCTACTTGGAATCACCTCTCCACAACATACTTTATTAGTGACCATACAGACTCTTTTTGAAGACATCCAGTGAAGAACTGAAAATTTCTCTGAAGTCAGCCATTCTAACTTTGACTACATCGTATACCCATGGACATGGGATATTGAGTCATTTTGTACTGTAGTAGTCTTAAATGTTTACAAAATGATTACCATTCAGATTTCAGAAAGACATACATGAACTGATGCCAAATGAAATAAGAAGAACCCAGAGAACATTATACACAGAAATAGCAGCACTATGTGATGATCAAATATGATAGATTTAACTCCTTTCAGAAACATAGCAATCTAAGACAATTTGAAAAAACTCATGATGGGAAATGCTATCTACATCCAGATAAAGAGTTGTGGTCTGAAAAAAGATTAAAGCACACAATTTTCACTCTTTTTGTTTTTCTCATTTTTGTGATTTTTCCCTTTTATTCTGATTCTTCTTTCACAACATGACTAATGGAGAAATATGTTTAATATGATTGTACATGTATAATTTCTATCAGATTTATTGCTGTCATGGTGAGGGGTAAGGGGAAGGAAGGAGAAAAAAATAGAAATCAAGATCTTATAAATGTCAAGAAGAAATTAAAGCCATTTCTAGTCATATGAAAAAATGTTCTAAATCAGTATCAATTAGAGAAATAAAAATTAAGACAATGCCGAAGTGCCATTGCACACCTCTCATATTGACTAAGAAGTCAGGAAAAGATGATAAAAGTTGTATAGGATGTAGGAAAACTGGGACACTAATACATTGGTGGTGGTATTATAAATCAATCCAATCACTCTGGAGAGCAATTTGGAGTTAAGCAAAAAGGCTATCCAATTGTACATGCCCTTTATTCCAGCAGTGTCTCTATTATTGGGTCAATATCTCAAAGAGATCATTAAAATGGGAAAACAATCCACATGTGCAAAAATGTTAGTAGTGCTCTATCACTTAGTTCATATACATTTAGTATCATTCCATTGTTGATATTATTCCATTGTTGATAGTATCCTTTATCAAGATGTACTTTGCTTCCTTATCCCTTTTAATAAAATGCTTCTTTATTTTTGTTTACCTGAGATCAGAATTGCTGTCCCTGCTTTTTTTTTTTTATATCAGCTGAAGCATGATACATTCTGTTCTAGCCTTTTACCTTTACTCTGTATGTATTTCTTTGTGTCAAACATGTTTCTTGTAAACAACATATTGTAGGATTAAATTTTTTAATCCACTCTGCTATTTGCTTCCATTTTATGGAAGAGTTCACATTCACAGTTATGATTACCAGCTCTGTATTCCCCTCTATCCTATTTTCTCCCCCCATATACTTTTGTTCTCTTTCCACCCTGTCCTTAGTCCTGAATTTTTTTTAGTGGGTGGGGTGGGTAGTTTATCCTATTATCCCTCCCCATTTCTCTTAATAGTGTTTTTTTAATCCATTCCACTCACTACCTTATCTTCTATCTCCCCCCCTTCTCTTACATTTCCTCCTAGCATTTCTGTCCTTCCTTGTATCCTTTCCTTCCCTTTTCTTTCCTCTTTCTCCTTCTACTTCTTTATAGGGTTAGATAAATTTCCATACCCATCTGAATGATTAAATTATTCCTTCTTAATGCCAAAACTGTTGAGATCCGGTTTCAGACAATGCTCATCTCCTCCCTTCTCTCCCTGGATTGTAACAGGTCTTTTGTACCTCTTCATTTAATCTAATTTGTCCAATTATTTTTCTCCTTTCCTCTTCTCCCAGTACAGTCTTTTCCCCATCCTTTAATGTCTTTTTCTTTAATATTATCACATCAAAATACATTCACAACTCTCTGCCCATGTGATGTCCCCCTTTGTCTGCCCCAGTGACAGATACAGTTTTCAAGTTACAAATATGGGTCAGCTAGTTGGTGTAGTATATCAGGAGGACTTGAGTTCAAATCTGGCCTCAGACACGTAACACTTCCTAACTATGTGACTCTGGGCAAGTCACTTAACCCCAATTGCCTTAGATAAAAAGAAAGAGTTATAGATATGATTTTCCCATCTAAGGATGTAAACACTTTAACCTTTAAATAATATCTATTTCCCCTTCTTTACCTTTCTATGCTTCTCTTGAGTTCTATGTCTGTAGATTAAATTTTTTGTTTAGTTTTGGTTAGAAATGATTGAAAGTCTCTTACTTCATGAAGCTCCAATGCTTCCCCTAAAAACTGATGTTGAGTCTCACTGAATAGTTAATTCTTGGTTGTATGTAACTCTAGGTCTTTTGCCCTCTGGAATATGGTATTCTAAGCCCTCCAATCCTTATTGTAGAATTTGCCAGATCCTGGGTAACCCTGACTGTTATTCCTTGATATTTGAATTGTTTTTGTCTGGCAGCTTGTCACACTTTTTCTTTGAGACTGTAGTTCTGGAGTTTTGCAACAATGTTCCTTGGACTTTTCTTTGTGGAATCTCTTTCCAAAAGTGATCTGTGGATTCTTTTAAAGACTATTTCCCCCTCTGTTTCTAGAATATTAAGGCAGTTTTCCTTAATGACTTCTTGAAGAATGCTATCCAGGCTCTTTTTTTTTGGTCATGACCTTCAGGTAGTCCAATCATTTTTAAATCGTTTTGTTTCCAGGTTGTCTGCTTTTCCAATTAGATATTTCACATTTTCTTTCATTTTTTTTCATTCTTTTTAGTTTAACTGATTCTTGTTGTCTCACAGTCATTGGCTTCCATTTGCCCTATTTTAGTTTTTGATGTACAATTTTCTTTAGTTAGCTTTTGTATCTCACTTTCCATTTGGTTAATTCTACTTTTTAAGGAGTTGTTTTCTTCAGACAATTTTTCCCTTCCTCTTCCAAATTGTTGATACTCTCATGCATACCTCTCCATTTCCTTTCTCACTTTTTCTTCTACCTCTAGCATTTACCTTTTAAAGTCTTTTATGAGCACTTCTAAGCATCTTTGGACCTGAAACCAATTCATATCACTCTTTGATATTTCTTCTGTTAACATGTTGGTCTGCCCTGTAGCTTTCTGTGGTCAAGGTTCTTTTCTGTTTCTTCCTTATGTTCTTTCCTTTTCTTTTGGTATTCCCCCCCTTTTTTTTTTACTTTTATGGTTGAGCTCTGCTCCTGGGGTAAAGGGGGCACTGTTCATGTTTCCTGTGCAGCTCTAAGCCTTGGCTTTGAGCACAGGGACCCCATATGTTTGTGGGGGATAGCTTTGCTTACTCTTTTCAGAAACAGCCTGGTTTCCTGAAAAGAATTTGCTATTTGAGTCGGGACTGAAAGCTACCCCATTGATTTCCTCCTCTACTGAGTTGGACCTGAGGGTCTTAGTTGCTGATTTGCTGTGATTAATACCCACTCATCGGTTTTCCCAGAGTTTATCTGAGCTGGTCTGAACACACTTTTCACCCCAGAAAGACTAACCTTTCTTGAAGATTTTCCAGTCTATCTTGAGCTGGAGAGTGGTTTCATCTCATCAGACTTTGTTCAGAAACTTGGTTTCATGTGGGTTTTCAAGGAAAACTGGGGGAGGTAGAGCAACTTCCAGGCTTTACTCCATCATCTTGGCTCCACCTCCAGAAAACCAGCATGATAAATATGGAAATATGTATAGAAGAATTGCATATGTTTAATCTCTATTGAATTACTTGGTGTCTAGGGGAAAGGGGTGGGGAGAAGGAAGGGAGAAAAATTTAGAACACAAGGTTTTGTAATATTGAATGGTGAAAACTATCTTTGCATGCATTTTGAAAAAAAAAGCTATCATTTAAAAAAAATAATAAATGTTCTTACAAAGAAAAAAGCAAATGTCAAAAGCTAATAAATATTTTTTGAAAGGGCTTTTGTGAATTAATGAAAACTTTTTGCACAGAGGCTGAAGAGACAAAGAAATTCTACAAATAAATGTTTAAAAAATACGTCTATTTTGAGTATGTATATATTGTATATATGAACTACATGTATGTTTATATTACATGCCCATAAGCACACACCTGCATGTGTGTACACATATGCAGATATATACACTAATCTATATATGCACATCTATATGCATCTATATATCTATGCAAACATATACACACATGTAATAAGAAAATGTGCTTCAGGAAAAGGAATGAAAGTTTAACGGCTAATAAACAACACAAATGTTACATCTACCAACCATCCCTTAGCATAGTGCCTAGCACACAGTAGGTGCTTTTATAAATGCTAGCTGACTAGCTGATTGCTATGATACTAATTTCAATTGATGTGATAATCATGAAATACCAGATATAGCAAGCAAAAAAATAATAAAAATGTTTTGATAGAAAAATATTTCATTAATGCATTTAAATCAGCTATGTATAGTCAGACCACTGACATTCAAACAAAGGTTAAAATTAAATCAAAAATTGAAGGAATAATAAAATAAAAAAAATCATGAAATTAAAATATTTAAAATTGACCCATTTAAACATTAGTTTAATGTACAAAAATAGGCAATGGTTGGAAGAAAACGCATTAACATGGATTATAGCTATTTTGAAGAACGTAAATCAATTGTTTTAAAAAGGCAATCAAAAAACTTACAATCTTCTTCAACCAGCAAACACTTGGTCTCCTTGCCTAGCAAATAAATATGCAAGTCAAGGGTGACACCAATTTAGAAAAAAAATTGTTTGTAAAACTTCAGGAAGAAAAATGTTAAAAGACTATGAATGATATTTCAACAATTGAAATCAGTGAAGAAAAAAAAAAAAGTTTAAAGAAAGTTCACTGAAAGACCTAACTGAGCAGTCATCCCAAGAGTACAGAAGGATGAAATGGGAAAGACAAAAAAAATGAAAAACTGGGGAAAATATCTAGAAAGATTATTTTTAAATTTTTTTATGATTGTACAGATTTTTGTAACAAATTATTTCAACATTAATAACTACAGTATCACCATCCCTGATGTACTGATGGAACAATTAGAAATGACACCAAAGCTGACAAAATTAGGAAATAAAGCTATTTTTACACCAAGTATACTCAGAAATCTACATTGGAGACAATCAATTCAAAAACATAGGAGAATTTATTCTTGAGCTATCTGAAAGGAGGTGAGACAACAAAGACATGCAAAAATTCTTGGACCTTATGTAAAAAAAGAAAAAGAAAAAGAAAGCCAAGAGAATAGTAAGAATCATTTGTCTATAATACTACATTCTCATCTCTATCAAATATTTATAAGACAAACTTGTTATTGTTTAGCCATGCTTGACTCTTTGTGATCCCATTTGGAATTTTCTTGGCAAAGACCCCAGAGTGATTTGTCATTTTCTTCTCCAGCTCATTTTACAGATGAGGAAACTGAGGCAAACAGGGTTCAGTGACTCCACCAACATGACTCATCTATTTTAATATCTGAGGCCAGATTTGAACTCAGGAAGGTAAGCCTTTCTGACTCCGAGTTTGGTACTCTATCGTTTGTATGACCTGGTGCCACTAAAAAAACCTTATATGCGTGTTAATAATATCTGTGATGAGGATAATGATTAAAAGACAATGGGCAAATGAGTTGTTGTTTTTTTTAACAGATGATATTCTACAATAGACTTGTTCTTTCCATCTGTCCATCTTTCTTCCAACCATGTCTCCCTATCTTATCCAAAGTATAAATGTACCTGCCATTCATGAGTTTGGAAATCACTCTTTATTAATAAACTTTAACATGCTCTTTTTCCATCCTGATCCCATTCACCCCCTCTTTACACAACCTGTTGGACCCTCTGACTATAGAGCTAACTATATTAGTGTCATATTCAATATAGACACCTTGTTGTCTTAGTCTACTATAACTGCAAACTTCTGAACTTCTGATTCACAAAGTGGCACAGATTACATTTGTGGGCCACCATGACTATATTTTTAGCATAACACAATAGCTTAAAAGCTCTAGGGATTTCAAGATCCCACTATGCTAATTATTTATTTTTTAAAGAGCATTTGACTTATTATAGTAAAATACCATCTTAAAGTTTCTCTTCCTTAAAAGTATTTGTCACTCATACATATTGGAAAATTATATAAGATACAATAAAAATGCAACAACAGAGAGTTTTATTCAATGACCACCTAACCATTAATATCAAATGAAACATTAAAAACCACATTTGCTTTCCTAAATTGCTCACAACTGTTATAGATGAAATCCACATAGAGTACAGTTTGGAAAATGATCCATTCACACCTATGAAAACATTGATAGTTCTTTTTGTGGTGGCAAAGAATTGGAAATTGAAGCTTGTCCATCAGTTGGGGAATGGCTAAACAAGTTGTGTTTGTCATGGAATATTCTTGTGCTAGAAGAAATGATGAGAAGGCAGATTTCAGAAAAACCAAGAAAGACTTACATGCACTGATGCTGAGAAAAGTAATCAGAATCAGGAGAACACTGTACACAGTAATAGCAATTTTGTGTTAGGATCATCTATGATAAACTTGCAAACTCTTCTGACTAATGCAATAATCCAAGACAATTCCAAGATTCATGATGGAAAAATCCCATATATATCCAGGGAAAAAAAATTACAGAATTTATATGTAGGTTGAAGAACACTATTTTTACTTTTTTCAAAAATTTGTTTTTTCTTTCTCATTTTTTCCTTCTGCTCCGATTCTCCTTTCATAACATGCCTAATATGGAAATATATTTAACATGACCATACAGGGATAACCTATATCAGATTGTTTGCTGTCTTGAGGAGGAGGGAGGAAAGGAAAGGAGGGAGAAAAATTTAGAACTCAAAAGCTTACAAAGATGAATACTGAAAATTATCTTTACAAGGAATTGGTAAAAATATTAAGTAAAAAAGAAAAAAAGAAAGAATGCAATAAGTACCTTTGATGTTTATGGTTTTTCAGATGTTGCTGCCTTCATATGACATTGTTTCATAACATTAGTGAGCCTATTACATTAATAAATAACCTAAAGAATGTAGCCTAATTATTGACACAGAAAAAAAAATTAATAAAGAAAGGCTGACTCATTAAATGCTACAATCTATGAAGAACTGACACTAAGGATCATTCAAAGTGTAATGGAGAGGGACATGGTGCATGTGAGCAGGCTGAACTCATATATGAGAAATTGCTGTGCTGGATGCTGTCAGAAAAATGTATGACCAGAAAAAAGGCCTAGTTATGTATCAAGACCAAGGGATAACCAAAGTACAGTTCATGTGAACCATTTATATTCCTTTAACATCACAAAAAATTTTATTTTTATTTTTATTTTTTTTTTATTTAATAGCCTTTTATTTACAGGTTATATGTATGGGTAACTTTACAGCATTAACAATTGCCAAATTTCTTGTTCAATTTTCACCTCTTCCACCCCTCCCCCAGATGGCAGGATGACCAGTAGATGTTAAATATATTAAAATATAAATTAGATACACAATAAGTATACATGACAAAACTTATTTTGCTGTACAAAAAGAATCAGACTCTGAAATATTGTACAATTAGCTTGTGAAGGAAATAAAAAATGCAGGTGGGCATAAATATAGGGATTAGGAATTCAATGTAATGGTTTTTAGTCATCTCCCAGAGTTCTTTCTCTGGGCGTAGCTGGTTTAGTTCATTACTGTTCCATTGGAATTGATTTGGGTGATCTCATTGCTGAGGATGGCCAGGTCCATCAGAACTGGTCATCATATAGTATTGTTGTTGAAGTATATAATGATCCCCTGGTCCTGCTGGTTTCACTCAGCATCAGTTCGTTTAAGTCTCTCTAAGCCTTTCTGAAATCATCCTGTTGGTCATTTCTTACAAAATAATAATATTCCATATAATATTCATATACCACAATTTATTTAGCCATTCTCCAACTGATGGGCATCCACTCAGTTTCCAGTTTCTAGCCACTACAAAGAGGGCTACCACAAATATTCATGCACATACAGGTCCCTTTCCCTTCTTTATGATCTCTTTGGGATATAAGCCCAGTAGTAACACTACTGGAACAAAGGGTATGCACAGTTTGATAACTTTTTGAGCATAGTTCCAAACTGCTCTCCAGAATGGTTGTATTCATTCACAACTCCACCAACAATGCATCAATGTCCAGTTTTCCCATCCCCTCAACAATCATCATTATTTTTCCTGTCATCTTAGCCAATCTGACAGGTGTGTTATTCGTATCTTAGAGTTGTCTTAATTTGCATTTCTCTGATTAATAATGACTTGGAGCATCTTTTCATATGACTAGAAATAGTTTCAATTTCTTCATCTGAAATTGTCTGTTCATATCCTTTGACCATTTTCAGTTGGAGAATGGCTTGATGTTTTATAAATTAGAGTTAATTCTCTATATATTTTGGAAATGAGGCCTTTATCAGAACCTTTGACTGTAAAATATTTTCCCAGTTTTTGCTTCCCTTCTAATCTTGTCTGCATTAGTTTTTTTTAAAAAAACTTTTCAGTTTAGTATAGTCAAAATTTTCTATTTTCAATCAGTAATGATCTTTTCTTCTTTGGTCATAATTCCCCCCTTCCACAGGTCTGAGAGGTAAACTATCGTGTGTACCTCTAATTTATTAATAATTTCATTCTTTATGCCTAGGTTATGAACCCATTTTGACCTTGTCTTGGTGTACGGTGTTAAGTGTGGATCAATGCCTAGTTTCTGCCATATTAGTTTCCAATTTTCCACAATTTTTGTCAAACAGTAAGTTCTTATGCCAAAGCTGGGGTCTTTGGGTTTGTCAAAGACAAGGTTGCTATAGTTGTTGACTGTTTTGTCCCTTGAACCTAACCTATTCCTCTGATCAACTAATCTATTCCTTAGCCAATACCAAATGGTTTTGGTAACTGCTGCTCTGTAATATAATTTTAGATCTGGTACAGCTAAGCCACCTTCATTTGATTTTTTTTTTCATTAATTCCCTTGAAATTCTTGACCTTTTGTTTTTCCATATGAATTTTGTTGTTATTTTTCTAGGTCATTAAAATAGTTTTTGGGAGTCTGTATAGGCTAAATAAATAGATTAGTTTAGGTAATATTGTCATCTTTATTATATTTGCTCGCCTATCCAAGAGCATTTAATATTTTTCAATTGGTTAGATCAGACTTAATTTGTGTGAAAGTGGTCTGTAATTTTGCTCATAAAGTTTCTGATTTTCCCTTGGCAGATAGATTCCTAAATATTTTATATTATCAGTAGTTACTTTAAATGGAATTTCTCTTTGTAACTCTGACTGTTGGATTTTGTTAGTGATATATAAGAATGCTGATGACTTATGTGGGTTTATTTTATAACCAGCAACTTTGCTAAAGTAGTGGATTATTTCTAATAACTTTTTAGTAGAATCTCTGGGGTTCTCTAAGTATACCATCATATTGTCAGCAAAGAGTGATAATTTGGTTTCCTCATTGCCTATTCTTATTCCTTTAATCTCTTTCTCAGCTCTTATTGCCAAAGCTAGAGTTTCTAATACAATATTAAGTAGTAACGGTGATAGTGGGCAACCTTGTTTCGCTCCAGATCTTATTGGGAACGATTGCAGTTTATCTTCATTACATATGATTCTTACTGATGGTTTTAAATAGATGCTGCTGATTATTTTAAGGAAAAATCCATTTATTTATTTCTATACTCTCAAGTGTTTTTAATAGGAATGGATGCTGGATTTTGTCAAATGCTTTTTCTGCATCTATTGAGATGATCATATGGTTTTTGTTCATTTGGTTATCAATATGGCCAATTATATTGATAGTTTTCCTAATATTGAACCAGCCCTGCATTCCTAGTATAAATCCTACTTGATCATAGTGTATTATCTTGGAGATTATTTTCTGTAGTCTTTTTGCTAATATCTTATTTAAGATTTTAGCATCAATATTCATTAGGGAGATTGGTCTATAATTTTCTTTCTCTGTCTTCAGCCTACCTGGTTTAGGTATCAGTAACATGTCTGTGTCATAGAAGGAATTTGGTAGGACTCCTTCATTCCCTATTTTATCAAATAATTTATATAGCATTGGGCCAATTGTTCTTTAAATGTTTGGTAAATTTCCATTAAAATCCATCTGGGCCTGGGGATTTTTTCTTAGGGAGTTGTTTAATTGCCTGTTCTATTTCTTTTTCTGAAATGGGACTATTCAAGCAATTTACTTCCTTCTCTGTTCATCTGGGAAGTCTATATTTTTGGAGGTAGTCATCCATTTCACTTAGGTGATCAAATTTATTGGCATAAAGTTGAGTAAAATAACTCCTTATTATTTCTCTAATTTCCTCTTCATTGGTGGAAAGTTCTCCCTTTTCATTTTAAGACTACTAATTTCATTTTCCTCTCTCCTTTTTCTAATCAGATTTCCAAAGGCTTATCTATTTTATTGGCTTTTTCATAAAACCAACTCTTAGTTTTATTAATTAGTTCAATAGTTTTTTTTACTTTCAATATTTTTAATTTCTCCTTTTAATTTTAGAATTTCCAATTTAGTATTTGATTGGGGGTTTTTAATTTGGTCTTTTTTTAGTTTTTTTAGTTGCAAGTCCAATTCATTAATCTTTTCTTTCTCTGTTTTATTCCTCTAAGGATATAAAATTTCCTCTTATTACCCTTTGGCTGCATCCCACAAATTTTGGTATGATGTCTCATCATTGTCATTATCTTGAGTGAAATTATTAATTGTATCTATAATTTGCTGCTTCACCCAATCATTCTTTAAGATGAGATTTTTTAGTTTCCAATTACTTTTGGTTGTATTTAGCCCTAAGTTTTTGTTGAATGTAGTTTTTATTGCATCATGATCTGAAAAGAAAGCATTTACTATTTCTGCTTTCTTGCATTTAATTTTGAGGTCTTTATGTCCTAATATATGGTCAATTTTAATAGGTTCCCTGAACTGCTGAGAAGAAAGTATATTCCTTTCTGTTTCCATTCAATTTTCTCCAAAGACCTAACATACCTAATTTTCCTAATATTCTATTTACTTCTTTAATTTCTTTCTTATTTGTTTTGTGGTTTGATTTGTCTAATTCTGAGAGTGCAAGGTTGAGATCTCCCACTATTACAGTTTTGTTGTCTATTTCTTCTTGCAACTCTCTTAACTTCTCCTTTAGGAAGTTGGATGCCATACCACTTGGTGCATATATGTTTAATATTGATACTGCTTCTTGTTTATGCTACCCTTTAGCAGGATGTAGTTTCCTTCCTTATCTCTTTTAATTAGATCAATTTTTACTTTTGCTTGATCTGAGATAAGGATGGCTACCCCTGCTTTTTTGACTTCACCTGAAGCATAATAGATTTTGCTCCAGCCTTTTACCTTTACTCTATATGTATCTCCCCGCTTTAATTGTGTTTCTTGTAAACAACGTATTGTAGGGTTCTGACTTTTGATCCAGTCTGCTATCTGCCTCCTCTTTATGGGGGAGTTCATCCATTCACATTTACGGTTAGAATTACTAATTCTGTATTTCCTGTCATCCTAATAACCCCAGATTATGCTTTACTTTTTAATTGCCTCCCCCAAGCCTCTTTCCCTTTTTTAAACTTATGTACCCCACTTGTACCACAACACTTACCCTCTTTAGAATCCCTCCCTGCCCCCCTTTGAATCTTTTCCCCTTCCTTCCCTTATTACTCTTTTTCTTTTCCCTTTTCCTCTCCCCTGTTTTTAATGAGGCGAGAGAGAATTTTCTCTAAAACAAATGTCAATTATTTTCTCTTTGAGCCAACTCTGATGAGAGTAAGATTCACACAATGTTCCTCCCCCTCTCTAAATTCCCTCAAATATGATAAATTTCCTTTGCCTCTTTGTGGGATGTGGTTTCCCTCTTTTTATCCCTCCTTTCCACCTTATTTTTCCATTATCCCTTTTCCATATCTACTTCCCTTTTTTATGTTATATCAGTAAAATCAAATTATACATGTATTCTTTTTGTATATCCACAACAGAAATACAATTCTCAAGAGCTCTTTTTACCTTTCCTGCATCTCTTGAGTCCTATGGTTGGAGATCAAGTTTTTTGTTTAGTTCTGGTTTTTTCCTTAGAAACAAATGGAATTCATTTGTTTCATTAAATGTCCATCTTCTTCCCTGGAAGAAAATACTCAGCTTAGCTGGGTAGTTTATTCTTGGATGCATTCCAAGTTCTCTTGCCTTTCAAAATATCAGATTCCAGGCCCTTCGATCCTTTAATGTGGAGGCAGCCAGATCTTGGGTGATCCTTATTGTGGCACCTCGGTATTTAAATTGTTTTTCTTTGGCTGATTGTAAATTTTTTTCCTTAATCTGGTAGTTCTGAAATTTTGCCACAATATTCCTTGGGGTTTTTATTTTAGGGTCTCTTTCAGAAGGTGTTTGATGAATTCTTTCAATGCCTATTTTACCTTCTGATTCTATTACATCTGAGCAGTTCTCTTTGATGATTTCTTGTAAAATAGTATCTAGGCTCTTTTTTTCATCATAATTTTCGGAAAGTCCAATAATCCTCAGATTATCTCTCCTAGATCTATTTTCCAAGTCTGTCATTTTTGCAAGTAGATAATTCATGGTTTTTTCCAGTTTGTCATTTTTTTGTTTTTGCTTGACTGATTCTTGCTGTCTCAATGAATCATTAGTTTCTATTTGTTCAGTTTTAATTTTTAAAGAATTATTTTCTTCATTAGCTTTTTTTACTTCTTTCTGTATATGTCCAATTGAGTTTTTAAATGAATTGTTTTGCTCTATGGAGTTGTTTTCCATTTCACTAATTTTTTTGTAGTGAATTATTTTCTTTTTCCAATTCACAGATCCTACTTTCTTGTGAGTTCTTTGTATTTTCCAATTCACAAATCCTACTTTCTAGTGAATTCTTTATTTTTTCCAATTCACAATTCTTACTTTCCTGAGATTTTTTTTACTTTTTCCAATTCAAAAATTTTCTTTCCCTGCACTTCCTGGGAATTTTTTATCTTTTCCAATTCATATTTAAGGAAGTTGTTGCTCTCTTGTAAGGGTTCTCTTTTCTTTCCCCATTTATCTTCTAATTCTCTTTTGAAACTTTAAATGGTTTCTTCTAGGAGAGCATCATGTAAAAGGGGACAGGTGACATTCCCCTTTGGGGTATTGTCTGGTGCCTGTTTACTATTAGTCTCTTCAGGTTTGCTGACCTGCTCTTTTTCTGCATAGAAGCTGTCCTTTCATTCTTTTCATCTTTTTATTCATGTTTTAAAGCCTTTAGGGGCTTCCTAGGCAAGGGGGTTACCAGCTTCCTCTGCAGAACAGGAGAGATGTAAACCGGTTTCAGGCTCTGAGATATGGGAGTGCTCTGAGTGAGAGTTTTCCCTTCCCCCAATAGGAGGTGGATTCAGCACTGGCAGAGCTATGGAAGTGCCCAGTTGGACTGTGTGGGTTAGCGATTGCCCTAGGCTAGAGACTAAGGGGTGAAAGTGTCACTGCCCCAGGCCAGAGCCTCTTGTGGGGCTGTGGGTAATAGCAGCTAACCGCAAATAGCCGATTCTACCGGAAGTCTCTGCCCCAAAGTCTCTGCCTGATGCAAATCGGCTCTGCAAAAGCTCTATGGCCCCAAGCCGAGCCCCCCACTGCACAGATTAGAGGCTAACCTGGGCTGTGCCCTCCTGCCTTGCAGGTTCGCAACTGCCCCAAGGAAAAGCCCGTACTGCGTGTTGGGGCTGCGAGCTTGTGCTGAGATCTGTGCTCTCACTTTCGGTTTGAGGCTCTCCTCGAAACCTAATTTCTCTCCCAGTCTATGCTGATCTCCCCCCTGGCCCCGGAACAAACCTTTTTTGGTGAGACTGCAGATTTTCTTCAGCTGGTGAGTTGTTATACTTTTTATCTTTATGAATTGTAGCAGTCAAGACTATTTTTGAGGCTTGATATAATATTGATAAAGAGGGTAAGAGAAGAGCTTAGAAAGTCGCATGTGCCTTCTCTGCTATCTTGGCTCCCAACATCACAAAAAATTAAATAAAGTGTCCAGACCATTAGATGGATCTTCTTTTGTACATTTGTGGGATAATCTCAATGTGTGTTCCAAAGGATGGTCAAATCTGAATGACTAATCTGCATTAGTGGAGGGGACATCTTCATGCTGCTGAAAAATTCACTGGAGTGCCATAGTCTGTAAACTTAGAAAAACTGATTTTTGAATCTTTGTGTGTATTGTTGTTGCTCAGTTTTTTTTTCCAGTTGTGTCCAACTCTTTGTGACTGCTTTTGAGGGCAAAAATTTTGGAATCATTTGTCATTTCCTTCTCCAACTCATCTTACAGATGAAGGAATTGAGGCAAACAGTGTTAAGTAATTTGTTCAGAATCACATAGTTAATGTCTGAGGTCTGATTTGAACTCAAGTTCAGCCCAGGCCTGGCTCTCTATCCAATGCATTACCTAGTTACCTGATTTTTGTGTATAGTTCCAATAAATCACTCCAAAAGATCCATATTTTACCATTCTCTTTCAGGGAAAATATGTATCCTAACTTACTTGTAAATTTGGGCAATGAGGAGAGAAAGACAAAAGTAATGAAGAGCCTTTCCAAGGAAAAATGGGAAGGAGAAAAATAGACTTCAATTCCTATTCTGGTTTTTTAACATTTAAATTTCATCATGTTCACCTTAACAATACCACTACTAGGCATGAATACCAAAAGAAATTTTTTTCAAAGGAAGAGAACCAATATATACAAAAATATTTTAGCAGCTCTCTTCTCAGGGCAAAAAATTAGAAATTGAGAGGATGCCCATCAATTGGGGAATGGCTGAATAAATTGTGGTATGTGAGTATGATGGAATATATTTGTTCTATGGGAGCTGATAAGCAACATACTCTCAGAAAAAAATCTGGAAAGTACTCCATAAACTTAAGCAAAGTGAAATATACTGTATACAAAGCAGTAGCAATTTTCTGGAATGACTTGCTATAAATGACTTTGCTATTCTCAATAGTATAATGATCCACAACTACTCTGAAGGACTTATGATGACAAATCCTATCCATACCCAGAGAAGGGAACTGATTGTGTCTGAATTCAGATCAAATCATAAAATCAATAAATGAATGAATGAATTTTATTATGTTCTTTGAGTCAGACTATATTTCATACTGCTCTCAGGATCCTCTCTCTCCTCCATGAGCCATTATCTTCTTGATATTTCATGGTTGCTAAGTGCCCTGCATAATAACACCCCAACTGGATTTGTGTAGGTGGCATTTTATGCTATCATAGTTACAGGGACTGGTACCTCCATAATCTTTGCCTTTCCCCCACACTTTCTCACACTCAACTTCCTTTTAAAAACATATGTGTTCTGGCAACCCTCAAGCTTGCTTTGAAGGATGATGGTAAATTATGTTTAAATAGATAAATGATCTAATATGAACAGTTATAAAAGGAAAAAGCCTAGTATATATGTATATACTACATGTAGCTATATGTAGTTATATGTAGCTATAGGAAAAAAATTCTCCAAATCACCACAAATTAGAAAAATACAATTAAAGCATTTCTGAGATTTCATTTCATAGCCATCAAAATAGCAAATGTGACCGACAAGAAGTAAAAATGATAAATGTCAGAGGTCCTATGAGCAAACAGTTACATTGAGGCCCTTTGAATGGGTACAATTACTCAGGAAAGCAATTTGGAATGATACTCCAAAAGTGACTAAGTGGTGCATACCTATTGTCCCAGCTGTACCACTAATAGACCAATGCCCAAAATATATCAAAGAAAGAAGAAAAAGTTCTTTCTGCATAAAAATGTTAACACACATTTTTCTTTTGGTAATGGTAAAAAAGTGGCAGAAAAAAACTGGTATATGAAAGTGACTGAAGAAATAAATTATTTCAAAAAGATATGGAAGACTTTTCAATGAACTGATGTATAGTTAAGTGAACAGAATCAGAAGAACAATTTATATAACACTGATATTACAAAAATGAACAATTTTTAACTTTTATAAAAGTACACAGAACACTTTATACTACAACACTATAAGAATAACTTTGAAAGCTTTAGGAACTATAATCAATTCATAGACTAGACTGGTCATTATGTTAGGTCACTGATAAAGAAACATACTGACCATTAATAACCTAATCTGTGATAATTGGATTTATAGGGAGAATATTGAGAAGAAAGGCAGACACCCATCTTTTCCTTTAACAATGTAACTTGTTATTGGGATCCATGGGATATTCAGGAGTACTAGCACTTCTGGTGTGAGGATTTCTTGAACTCTTTTCAGGTCTACTCTTCCACCTTTGGTGTCCACTTCTCACTTTAATCTGTGGCTGAAAGAAACTATAAAACACACAGTGGCCACATACCAATAAAACCTCAGCTGATGGTCTCAGATAAGTTGTAGATAATTTATAGGACTCAAAATCCGTTGGTAAAGTAAGGGAATATGAAGATCTCCCCTGGATGAATGGGCACATGAGAGCAATATATTCCAATGACTTGGTTAGACATTAAAGACACCAAGGTCCTCTACTGCATTCTGGACCACTGCCAGTCATCTTGACTTTTGCCTTGTCATTAGACTTTGATAAATGTACTTCTACATCATTTTAATCCAATTTATGCAAAAATCATCACTCTGAAGCACAAAAAAACAAAAACAACTTTTTATCAATGAACTATAACATCAATATATCAGCAGTAATGACTGGTCCTTATCTAACCCTTAAGAATGATTGTAAAAGAAGCAGCTTTGAGCCAAGTGCCAAAAGAGAAGGACCCCAGATAATGAATTGCTGGAAAAAGTGTACCTTGTCCACTGGCCCGACTGTAATATCCTTTAATTCATGTCAGCTCTTAGGTTAGCCTAAACTTTACTTATAGTTTGTCCTTTGTTCTTGAAGAAGAACATGACTTCAGGAAGGGCATATCATGATATGCAAATGAATTAGATTTAAGTGAGGGAGGGCTGTGCAATGTTACCAGCCTCATTTTTTCCTCCAGAGTCATCTGGGTCCATTCCAAGATATAGATTGGAGATGACCCCAGATGCAGTGGGAGACTAAGGACTTTGCATTTTAACAGGTCTCACTGAAGCAACACCCCATCCTCCACTTATCCTCATCCTCTACTTCTAATGCTTCCTAAAATAAACAAATTTTCCCTAGGAGGCCAAGTGTGTTTGCATTTGGGGAGGTGGGAATATGGGAAATCACTTTCTTCTGTATTTCAAACCAAATAGGCTTTTTAAAAAACCAAGTTTGCTGTTCCTTTAAAGGCAGAATTAAAAAGACATTCAGAAAGGAAAAAAAAATCAGGCAAAACTTCACACAGGGGGCTCTCCTCTCCTCCTTAATAAAATCAGAAATGGCCCAGAGACTAAACCACAAAGGCAGATGCTAGAATACCATATGGCTTCAAATCTGGTATATATTATGTAGGCTGAGGCAAACAGGGAGCTTAGGGTCCTCCTTCACTCGCTCCCCTCCCCATCCCAATCTTGGAACACTTGACTTAGAGCCCAGGTTTTGCTATACATCTCCTTTCACACTCCAAACATTCTTTTGGCTTTCTTGCCTAGAAGAAACAGACTCTGTCTTGGGTAACACATCTATAACAGTATCCTTCCTTATGTAGAAGACAATCCAAGAGAGCTATGTCACTAGATTTAGAATGGGACTATATGCACAAACATTAAGGTTACATGATCATTTTATAATAGGGCAAGAAGTTAAAATGTGGTCACAGGTGGCCCCCAACTCCAGAACAGGAAATGGGAATGTGAGAAAGTCAGAGAGAACCTCGAACAAAGGGGCCAGCATTCGGTCTGGCTGAGATGAGGTTGTGTTCTGAGCACAGCTGTGTTATAAATATAAAAGACCTTGGATTTTTGGATTTGGGTCTGCCTAAATCATGGAACAACTAAAGAGGGAATACAAATGATACCTTGGACCTGATTCCCACAGTATGCATTGTGTACATATGTTCATGGAGGTGGTTCACCTTGAACAAGTTTGAAATGGCCATCTCCTGGAAACTGCATGGCTTTAAGATAAAAGTCCAAGGATTCATCCCTAGTCAGACAGAGAGGGGACCCAAAGAGACCATTTCATAGAGGTAGACAGGGGGACTGCCTATCTCTCTTTTGTGCCCCAAAAAAACAGAACTTCAAAATTTTGGAACTCTAAGACAGATTAATAATAATAGCAATTCACATTTCTATTGGGCCTTTTAATTGTCATGGAACATTTCCCTGACAAAATCCCTGGAATGCAGATAATATAAGTAGTATGTTCCTTATGTTTCAGAGTAGAAAACTGAGCTTCAGACAAGTAAAATGGCTTTCTTGGTATTACAAAGGAAGCAAATATCAAAGACTCCTGATTTCAGTCCTAGCACTCTCAGATTGAAAAAAAAAAAAGTACAGTATCATATAGTGAAGAGAGCTGGCCCCAGACTCGGTAATATCCTAGGTTCCAATCCCTGATGCATCCTGGAAAAAAATCTTACTCTCTAAGTGTCCCTCGGCTACTTATTAAGTTTTGGGACAATTTCTGATCTGCATTGGAAGGGAGTGTTTCTTGATCGAGAATTTCCCATACCAATGAAATCACAAATGCAGACAGCAAAGAAATGTTGGCTCCTTGGACACAAATGACCAAATAGTCTGTGGAGTTCAGGAAGGGTAGAGAAAAATGTAGTGGGCCCCCTCTTACAGAACATCTGGTTATTTTGGGATTAACAATAAGTGAAGTAACTAGCCCTGAAATAGGTAACACCCATCCCAGGCTTTGTATTTATATAACACCTTCCACTCAGTGATTCAAAGGATCTCACAGTTGCCAACTCATTTTTCCTCATAACAAATATAGAAACTAGGGACAGGCATAATTTAATACCATTCTAATGGAAGTAGCATGGTGACATGGAGTCCATGCCGGTTTTGGAGGCAGAGAATCTGGGTTTTAAGTCCAATTCTCCCATTTATTAAACTTTCTCCTTTATGGCGGGGAAATTTCATTTTTCTTCTAATTAAAATTATGGTTCAGTGGCAAGGGCACTGTGTTCAAATCCTTGACCTGTAGTAGCCTGTAGTACTGACCTGAACATCTCCTTTCTCTCTCTTTTCTGTAAAAGACAAAGAGGTTAGATTAAGATCTTTTCTAGCTCTAACATTCTTTGATCCTACATATCCTATTTTGGAGCTGGAGAAATTAAGTTTGGCTATGTCCTGATTAGTGCTAATAATTAACCTCATGAAGTAGTCACAATTTTCAAATTTGCATTGCATATTTCCACTGGGCTAGAACCAGTGACAATATTTTACATAATTATAATACTAAATGTTGAAATGTTGAGAATTGAAAGACATGCTACCATTTCAAAATATTCGTCATTCATATTAATGAAAGCTAAGCATTTAAGTGATGCTACTGTGAGTAGAACACCAGGCCTGGAGTCAGGCAGGAAGACTCATCCTCCCAAGTTCAAATCTCACCTCAGACATTTCCTAGCTGTGTGACCCTGGGCAAGTCACGTAACCCTACTTGTTTCAGTTTCCTCATCTGTAAAATGAGCTGAAGGAGCAAACAATTCTAGTATGTTTGTCGAGAAGCCCCCAAAGTGGTCACAAAACATTGAACACAATTAAAATGACTAAATAACTATAGGAGCTAGCCTAAGGGTTCGCAGTTTTTACATGCATTAAGACTGTTGGTGACTCTATAGTATATAGAGTGCTGGACCTGGAGTCAGGAAAAACTGAGTTCAAATTCAGCTTTAGAGTTTGTGTAAATCTTGGGGTATGTATGTGTATATATGGGTTGCAGATACATGTATACAGTATGCATCTATATGAATATACTTGTGTACGTGGATGTGTGTATTCACATATATGCATATGTATGTATGTGTGCATACAAATCATCCCCATTTTTCAGGGAAGGGAACTGGATCTCCAACTGCCTTACCTACTGTTATAATAGTAACTAGACTCAAACTCAGGACTCACTATGCTTTATCCCCTCCCAAGTCTCAGCTCCTCAACCAAGGATAAAGATGAAAACAAAGAAAAATTTATTCCATCACCCTTCATTGAAAGAAACAGAGGAGCCTCTATTGCTTTTTCAAAACTTAATGAACGTGAATGTAATTCTAAATTTGAGTGGGTGGGGAGAGGGGGAGACAAAGGGAAGTTGATGTTGAAAAGAGCCAGACAATCATTTCAATGTGTCAGATGAAAGTTTTCTTTTGTGAAGAGTGAGAAGGGTGGCGGGTGCAGCTGAGGGGTGAGCTTCCTGTGTTTTCTCCTTCTCAACTTGAAGGCCTCCTAAGGCTCACTTTGCAAGTGGCCTTGGGTTTAAGACAGACGTCAGCTGGAGCCATGAGCCCAGGGCCGGACTGAAAGGAGCTACGCTGGGGACCGAGCTAAAGCAATAGGACATACCTCCCACTTCCTGATGCTCAGATCCCAGCCCTTTAAACTAGTGAATGAGCCTGCTTGAAAGGTGACTTTATTTTTGGAATGAGCTGGAAGGAGGAGGGAGAGTCCAGATCAATGATTTCTTCTGTGTGGGGAATTGCCAGAGGGGAAACTCCCTCTACTTACAGTCTGGAAAAGTGGGAGAAAGCAGATTGAAGCAGTCAAAGTTAGACCCTTTGACTCCAGCCAGTAAGTCTGTGGCAGAAGCAGCACTTGAACCCTGGTCCATTTGCTTTTGCTTAGTTTCTGTGAAATGGTCCAATGAGCAGGGGAAGGAAATGGCAGATCACTCCAGTATCTTTGCCAAGAAAACCCCAAATGGGGTCATGGAGAGTCAGAAGTAGCTGAACAATGACTGAACAAAAGCTTGCCTCCAGCAACAGCCTTCTCTCCTCTACACCACTGGTTCCTAAAATAATTCTTTAATAACCTGCTGAGGAATCACAACCAAAGGATTCCTCACTAAAATGCTTTAGTGATGCCTTAATTACTTAAAAAATGATATTTTGATTGGTGTATTAAATTATCCTGGGACCCTGGTAAGGGAAGGAGGGTCATTATCATTCTTGAAAGGGATTTGTAGAACAAAGAGCCCAAAATTTGACATCTGAACATCTTAATCCTCCCTTGATTTGTTAGTTTTTATAAAATTGAAAACATTATTGTAAACTTTAGGACATGTGTATATATGTTTACATATATCTGTATACAAACATATATATATATATATATGTTTATGTGTGTGACTATATATAAATATACATATAAAATATATGAAAAAAGGTAGATTAGAATAAAAGAGAGAATATCTAGGTAGATGTAGACAGACTGACAGATCTATAGAATATTTACATATTGGTGTCTGTATACTTAGTATATACATAGATTTTATATATATATGTGTGTGTGTGTGTAAATATATACATATACTCTCATTCTCTGTGTATATATATGCACATACATACATATATAAATGTGTGTGTATTTATATATATATATATATATATATATATATATTCCATCACCCTTTACTGAAAGAAACAGAACAGCCTCTATTGATTTTTCAAAATTTAATTAATCTGATGTAATTCTAAATATAAGTGGGTGAAAGGAGAAGATGTATGGATGTGTATGTGTGTGTATAAAATTTCTAGTCTGCATATTTGTCTATTTACCTGCTTATCACATAAAATTTTGTCATATCTCAAAAGCAAATAATATTCATGAAAAAGGAAGTACCAAATTCTATTTCGTGGCATTATCCTATCCATTTATTATTTCATATTTTCATGAATGAAAATTAAAATACTCATTTATATTTCTTACTTAGAAACATACTCAAGACACTCAAACACACATTTTTTCCCATAAGCACAAATTTCTATGAACAATAAACTAAAAAGCAATTAAAAAAAACTTTGAATATGTTTAATTTATTTGAGATCTCATTCCTAATAACCTTCCGGTTTTATTTTTGTGAGACTTGCCCTGCACCTACCACTATACTTAGTATATAGGTAGTTAATGAATAAATGCTTGCTCTCTGAGTGATAAAGCTAACATATATAACAGAGGGTAAAATATATTGGACTAAAAACCTAGACTCAAGATAGAGGACAGATGAGTACTCCTCATTCTCCATCAAAACCAGTTAGAGAAATGTCTGCATGAAGGCTGGGTCCGACTTCTAAAATAAAATATTTTCCCTATATCTTTGAAGCTGGGCCCATTGGAATAATTATAGAAAATGAGTTGTGTTGAACTTAATTTGGCCATTTGAAAACATGCCATAGAATGAAATATCCAAAGCTGTTGAGATATGGGTTGTTCTTTCTCTTTACACCTTTCCACACCCCCCTTCCCCTCATTCTCAGATTCTTTTCTCCTCCACTTTTTTTTTCTTGAACAACCCTGGTGATCCAGGAAGATGTGACATAAGCACAAAAGAATCCTAGATGTGGAGTCATAGGACTAACTAGCATTTAAACCAGTAATAGTCAAAAAGGGACCAAAGTAATGTACCTATAGCATTGATAGCAATAATACCAGTACTAGTAACATATCCAGTTTCTTCAAGTCATTCTTATAGGGTTTGATATCAAGGTCCTTCATCATCCAGTTGTCTTCCTCTGAAGGACTGCTGGTTTATCAATGTCTTTCTTTAAGTGTGCTGTCCAGAACTAGATGGAATAATCAAGATGAGATTTAACAAAGGAATGACCCAACGGGACTATCTTTTGTCTATTTCCATTAGCATTTACTACTGCTTTCTTTCTTCTATTTCAGAATTCATCTACAATGCTTAGAAACAAAGCAATTGTTAGACATGATACCATTCATTGTTCATATATAATTTTGGCTGGACATCTCTCCTATACTTTATTCTTTCCCTCTTTTACCATTATCAACTGTGTGCTTTTCTTTCCCTCTATTAGAGAGAGCCTACGTGCCTCTTTATGTCCAGCATTTATTGTCCCTTAAGATTTTCTCTTCAGTGTCTGTCAAAGCTACCTTTCTTTGTTGTACAAGTCATGTTCCATGTGCAAAATGCATTCCTTTTCCCATTTTTTCCTGCATAATCTTCCATCTTCAAATTGTCACTCAGGTACTAGCTTGGATATAAGCCCTTTTGTGATTTCCTGGGTGTTAATTTTCTCTCCTTTTTGAAATTATTTGCATCCCCTTATCTGTGTACATTTACCTTCATAGTCTTATTTCATATTATTCCCCTTGTATCATATTTTTTTGCATCTTAATGGGTAATGGAGTAAAGTCAAGAGAGGTAAAGAGCTTGAAACTGAAAGTAAAACTAAAAGTTAAAAAAAATTCATAATTATAAAAAGTTATCAAATTAAAAAACACATATCAAAATATATAACATTATAAGTATGTTTTAATATTTTATTTTTCATCAATTATGTGTAAAAAGATTGAAAAATATTGAGTTCCAAATTCCCTCTCTCCTCCCTACCTAAGTTGGTAAGTAATCTAGTATAGGTTATATATGTGCAATCATAAAAAAAAAATCCCATTAGTCACTTTGTGCAAGAAAATGGGGGTAAGGGAAGTAGGGGAGAGACAATGATTCAATCTGTATTCAGACAATTTGTTTCTTTTTTCTCTATGGAGGCAGATAGTATTTTTTTCATCTTGAATCCTTTGGGATTGTCTTTGATAATTGTGTTGCTGAGAATATCCAAGTCATTCACAATTCTTTATCATCCAATACTGCTGTCATTGTGTGAAATGTTCTGATTCTTTTAACTTCACTTTGGATCAATTCATGCAAGTCTTTCTTGTTTTTTTTTTTCTGAAATAATGCTGTTCATCAATTTCTTATAGCACAATATTTTTTATTATATTCACATGCTATAACTTGTTCATCCATTTTCCATTTGATGTGCATTCCCTCAATTTCCAATTCTAAGCTATCACAAAAGAGCTGCTATAAATATTTTTGGACAAGTCGGTTATGATACATGTTAAATATGTGTGCACACACTATATATGTTATATAATATATTACCCCCCTTTCATGAATTCTCTCTTCCAAACACATTAATTAGCTGTTCCCCACAAATGACATTCTATTTCCCACAACTTTGTCTTTGCAGGTTTCATAGCTCCACTGTACTTCCTCCTTACCTAGATCTCATTATACTCTCTTACAAAGGACCCTTCAAACGATTTTGCTTTTTTATGCCACATCCATTTATAGTTTGTAAACTCACTCCCTCAGTGGAATTCAAGTGGGTTTATTTTTTTTTCTTTTTATCCATATTGCCTTGTATATAGTTGGTACTACATATGTATATATGTAAGTGTGTATATGTGTGTATGTATATCTCTTGCTAATTATCATTTATCTACTAAAGAGAGAAAAGATGACTATGAAGGTTATGACTCGTGTGTGGTATATATACATGTATTCATAACTATTAAGGAACTGCATGCTTCTTTCTGGCTGAGTGGGCAGGTAACTCTTTGTAAGGCTGAATGAATTACTGTACTTGTTTGGTTAACTCCCTTGATAAGAAATAGTGCAATGAAAAGCATGACTGGGTACCAACACTACACCCACTCTCTGTACAATATTGTATTCCTCTCAAGGTTCTTGCCCTCATTTTCAACCCCCTCATGAAAATGAATACACCCTAAACTGTTATAGTTTCACTTTCTGATGTTCCTTATTCAGGATGCAGGCAGGAGATCTTGGTCTCTAAGGAGAGAACTGTTAAAAATTTGAGGGAGGGAAAAAAATCAAGGGAAAACTTTCTAAGTGAAGATCACTTTCCCAGGGGATGCTTTCTCTCCTGCAGTTTCTGATTCACAGTAAGTAGCAACAGTCTTCTACTTTGAGACCAGATTGACTTCTCTGCCTAAAGGTACAGCCACCTTTAGTGGGTTAGCCACCCTCATCAAAATGCTATTTGACCCTGAACCCACAAAAATTAAAAATAGCAATTGTCCTAGACCAGTATTCATGGCTATCTTCCTGTTTCTCCTATGGAATTGCAGCCTGGCAACTACACTTGGTGATGCTACAGTAAGCGAAGATGGAGGGGAAAAAGACTCCTGCCATCAAAATTCTTGGCTCTTTCAAATGGCTCAACATTAGAAACTGATAAGATCTTATCAGTGGAAATGATATTAAGGAAGAGGGATAAGTATACCTTTTGCCAACACACTAAAGGGGAAGAGATAGTTACATCTGATGTGCACTCAAAACCATCCAGTAAATGCCATCATCCCCCACTAGGAGGTGAGCTTCCTGATAGTATGGAATGTTACATTTTTCTATTTGTATCTCCAATACTTAGGAGAGTGTACAGCATATAATACATTTTTAATAAATGCTTTTTTATACATGCATGCATCCATTTTTGTCTTTGAATAGAGAGAATCTAAAATTTAGTTTATATTTAATAATTTTTTTTGGATTGAATTTTAATTCTGCTTGGCCACAATGAGCTCTTTATCTTCTTTCATTACTATAAGGGAAAAAAAGGGGAAACGATAGAAACAGTAAGTTGGGCTTGATTTTGAATTATTATCTTTAGGCATTGCTTCTCCAATGTGAGACCATTGAAAACTAATAGGAAATAGAACTCAGAAATGAATATGCATCCATTTCCAAGTAAAATTAAAAAACAAAACATCTTTTATTCCACACTTTTGAAGAAGAGAAGACTTCATAAGTAACATTTGGGCAAAGCACTCATTAAGAACCTATTCATTGCTTCTATTCCATACAAAAACAAGCCCTTTCATTCTAGGCTATCAATTTTCTTGGTTATAAGACAATGCTAAAATCCACAAGCAACTTAAGGCAAAGTGGTAACTAGCAATATTTCCACCTGGCATGAATTAATTTGAATATGGTGGCTGGGTGAAGAGGGAGCAAGGTGTTTTAGAGCATCTAATGTTGCTTCTGACTCATTCTTCCCGACATGAATCCACAGGTCCTACAGTCCAGACGTTCTCTTTTGTCCAATTGGGTATGTTATTGTCCAATTGGGTATGTTCAGTTGTGTCTGATCTTCCATGACCCCATTCTGGGCATTTCTTGTCAAAAGATACTAAAATGGTTTGTTGATTTTTTTCTCCAGTTCATTTTACAGATGAGGTAACTGTGTGTCCAGGATCACACATTTAGTAATTAATTGAGGCAATATTTGAACTTGGGAAAATGAACTTTCCTCATTCCAAGTCTGGTGTTTTATCTACTGTGCTACCTAGCTGTCCAATTGGGTATAGTCACTCTGATAAGGAAAAATGGATCCCAGAAAAATACCTTGATAACACTCTTGGTGGTGAGAGATAAAGTAGCATTTTGGGGTAGGGCTGGGAAATGTGGTTGTTACACCTAATGGAACTGACAAGGGGAGAAAGTGAACCCTCTGGATGCTGGGAGGCTAGGTATCATGCCATGGCAGTCATAGATCTGCCTTAAGATCAGCATTATTAGGTACGCATCCTAAGCAGGAAATCCCAAGGTCCTGTGATTAAATAACAAGCCTCTAGTCATCCAGCAAGTCAGTAGTAGAACTAAGGCTGCAGTTGAGCAATTTTTGACTTCTAGGTTAACTTCCTTGTCACCTATTCCTGCTGTATCACCCCAGTGCAAAAATCCAAAGTCTAAAGAGAATCTTGATAAATCTCATTGTATATTGGATTTCTGGGATGCTGAGATATTCTGGGTTTTCTACAAGCCCAGAGTAAGATTTTTCTCATCCTGCCAAGGAATTGTTCCCAATTTATTTTTACCCCCACTAAAATCTCTAAGGACATTTAATCCGTGTGCTTCTGATTCATTTACACTTAAGTCATCAAAGGATGGTTTTGTAAGAGTTATTTGATCTCCAGGAAGCCTTTTCATTCTCTTTTTTTTTCCTCCTTTAAAAACAGAAAGTTGGAATTTGCCAAGAATAAATGAATTTAAACACCAAAAGATTCATTTTTCAGTTCAAAGCTCCAAACTTTATGAGGGTGGGGCATTTAACTTGGCAAAGTCCCATTTCCTAATCCTCCAAACATGTGTATCAATCATACCAAGCAGACTTCTCCCTTTCTAATCAGCACCTACATAATGAGTCAAATCGAAAGTACTTTAAGCTAATTCTTACATCAAGTTAAAAACATGGTGGGGAGGGAAGCATCCTCCTTTTGATTAAGCATCACAAATTAGTATTTCATTTAAGCAGAAGCTTTCTGGGAACTAATTTTTGAAAGTGTTCAGCAGATGAAATAGTTGTACAATGTGGGGTTCTGGGCTTGTCATAGGGTCCTGGCATTGGACTTGTCTCTGAACTCTGACTTTGCTACTTGCCAGTTCTATGTAAGTCATTTCATTTCTCTTGGCTTCATTTTGTTCCTTTATGTAAGGAGGTGGTTGGATTATATTCTAATTCTAAATAGAAGACAGAAATTAAAAGTTGTGATGATCTTTCTCCTCTACAAATATGTATTTTACAATTCTATAAAGCATAGGTTCTTAACTTATTTTTTTAATGTCCAGTGGTTCTCAAAGTGTGGTTCAAAGAATTCTGGGAATCTCTGAAATCCTTTTGGAGGATCTACAAATTCAAAATTATTTCTAATTTATTTCTAATATGGTTAATATAATCTACATAAACAAAAACTTTTTGGACAGATCCTTAGTCATTTTTAATAATATAAAGATACTGATAACCAAAGTTTGAGAACCACTGCTGACGATGTGGTGGTGGAGTCTATGTTTGTTCAATTCTTTCTCAGTCATGTCTGACTTCTTATAATCCTATCTGGGGTTTTCTTGGCAATCATACTGGAGAGGTTTGTCATTTCTTTTTCCAGCAGATGAAGAAACTGAGGGAAACAGTTAAGTGACTTGTCCTCACACAGCTGCTAAGTGTCTGAGGCAAGATTTGAATGAAGGACAATGAAATCCGATTCCAATTCTGGTACTCTGTGCTTTTTTTTTTTAATTTAATAGCCTTTTATTTACAGGATATATGCATGGGTAAATTTACAGCATTAACAATTGCCAAACCTCTTGTTCCAATTTTTCTTTTTCTCTTTTTTTTGGGGGGGAGCTTATTCCATGGATGTGGTTTTTATTACTTTACATGAATGTGATAAAGATTAAATACAGTATTTTGTTTGTTTAAGTTATAAAATACATTCATACATTGATCATAAAGGAAAGCACAGTTGCTTTTTTTTTATCATTTTTCTTATAAGATGCCCTTGTGATTGTTATTCTAAGTTAGCATCTCATGCATTTTTTTTAAATTAAATTCACAGCACCATGTAGACATACTGTTCATGTGTTTTTTTTTTTTAATTTATTTAATAGCCTTTTATTTACAGGATATATGCATGGGTAACTTTACAGCATTAACAATTGCCAAACCTCTTGTTCCAATTTTTCACCTCGTACCCCACCCCTCCCTAGATGGCAGGATGACCAGTAGATGTTAAATATATTAAAATATAAATTAGATACACAATAAGTATACATGACCAAAACGTTATTTTGCAGTAGAAAAAGAATCAGACTCTGAAATATTGTACAATTAGCTTGTGAAGGAAATCAAAAATGCAGGTGTGCATAAATATAGAGATTGGGAATTCAATGTAATGGTTTTTAGTTATCTCCCAGAGTTCTTTTTCTGGGCATAGCTGGTTCAGTTCATTACTGCTCCATTAGAAATGATTTGGTTGATCTCATTGCTGAGGATGGCCTGGTCCATCAGAACTGGTCATCATATAGTATTGTGGTTTAAGTATATAATGATCTCCTGGTCCTGCTCATTTCACTCAGCATCAGTTGGTGTAAGTCTCTCCAGGCCTTTCTGAAATTATCCTGTTGGTCATTTCTTACAGAACAGTAATATTCCATAATATTCATATACCACAATTTATTCAGCCATTCTCCAACTGATGGACATCCATTCAGTTTCCAGTTTTTAGCCACTACAAAAAGGGCTGCCACAAGCATTCGTGCACATACAGGTCCCTTTCCCTTCTTTATAATCTCTTTGGGATATAAGCCCAGTAGTAACACTGCTGGATCAAAGGGTATGCACAGTTTGATAACTTTTTGAGCGTAGTTCCAAACTACTCTCAAAATGGATTGGATTCGTTCACAACTCCACCAACAATGCATCGATGTCCCAGTTTTCCCACATCCCCTCCAACAATCATCATTATTTTTCCTGTCATCTTAGCCAATCTGACAGGGTGTGTGAGTGGTATCTTAGAGTTGTCTTAATTTGCATTTCTCTGATTAATAATGACTTGGAGCATCTTTTCATATGACTAGAAATAGTTTCAATTTCTTCATCTGAGGTGTCTGTTCATATCCTTTGACCATTTTCAATTGGAGAATGGCTTGATTTTTTATAAATTAGAGTTAATTCTCTATATATTTTGGAAATGAGGCCTTTATCAGAACCTTTGACTGTAAAAATATTTTCCCAGTTTATTGCTTCCCTTCTAATCTTGTCTGCATTAGTTTTGTTTGTACAAAAACTTTCAGTTTAGTATAGTCAAAATTTTCTATTTTGTGATCAGTAATGATCTCTAGTTCTGCTTTGGTCATAAGACCTTCCCTTCCACAGGTCTGAGGAGTAAACTATCCTGTGTTTCTCTAATTTATTAATAATTTCATTCTTTATGCCTAGGTCATGAACCCATTTTGACCTTATCTTGGTGTATGGCGTTAAGTATGGATCAATGCCTAGTTTCTGCCATATTAGTTTCCAATTTTCCCAGCAATTTTTATCAAACAGTAAGTTCTTATCCCAAAAGCTGGGATCTTTGGGTTTGTCAAAAACTAGGTTGCTATATTTCTTGACTGTTTTATCCCTTGAACCTAATCTATTCCACTGATCAACTAATCTATTCTTTAGCCAATACCAAATAGTTTTGGTAACTGCTGCTCTATAATATAATTTTAGATCTGGTACAGCTAAGCCACCTTCATTTGATTTTTTTTTCATTAATTCCCTTGAAATTCTTGACCTTTTGTTTTCCATATGAACTTTGTTGTTATTTTCTAGGTCATTATTAAAATAGTTTTTTGGGACTCTGATTGGTATAGCACTAAATAAATAGATTAGTTTAGGTAATATTGTCATCTTTATTATATTTGCTCGCCCTATCCAAGAGCATTTAATATTTTTCCAATTGGTTAGATCAGACTTAATTTGTATGAAAAGTGGTCTGTAATTTTGCTCATAAAGTTTCTGATTTTCCCTTGGCAGATTGATTCCTAAATGTTTTATATTATCAGTAGTTACTTTAAATGGAATTTCTCTTTGTAACTCTGACTGTTGGATTTTGTTAGTGATATATAAGAATGCTGATGACTTATGTGGGTTTATTTTATAACCAGCAACTTTGCTAAAGTTGTGGATTATTTCTAATAACTTTTTAGCAGAATCTCTAGGGTTCTCTAAGTATACCATCATGTCATCGGCAAAGAGTGATAATTTGGTTTCCTCATTGCCTATTCTTATTCCTTTAATCTCTTTCTCAGCTCTTATTGCTAAAGCTAGCGTTTCTAAAACAATATTAAATAGTAACGGTGATAGTGGGCAACCATTGTTCACTCCAGATCTTATTGGGAATGGTTGCAGTTTGTCTCCATTACATATGATGCTTACTGATGGTTTTAAATAGGTGCTGCTGATTATTTTAAGGAAAAGTCCATTTATTCCTATACTCTCAAGTGTTTTTTAATAGGAATGGATGTTGGATTTTATCAAATGCTTTTTTCTGCATCTATTGAGATGATCATATGGTTTTGTTAATTTGGTTATTAACATGGCCAATTATATTGATAGTTTTTCCTAATATTAGACCCAGCCCTGCATTCCTAGTATAAATCCTACTTGATCATAGTGTATTATCTTGGAGATTATTTTCTGTAGTCTTTTTGCTAATATCTTATTTAAGATTTTAGCATCAATATCGATAGGAGATTGGTCTATAATTTTCTTTCTCTGTCTTCAGCCTACCTGGTTTAGGTATCAGTACCATGTCTGTGTCATAGAAGGAATTTGGTAGGACTCCTTCATTCCCTATTTTATCAAATAATTTATATAGCATTGGGGCCAATTGTTCTTTAAATCCATCTGGGCCTGGGGATTTTTTCGTAGGGAGTTGTTTAATTGCCTGTTCTATTTCTTTTTCTGAAATGGGACTATTCAAGCAATTTACTTCCTCCTCTGTTAGTCTGGAAGTCTATATTTTTGGAGTAGTCATCCATTTCACTTAGGTGATCAAATTTATTGGCATAAAGTTGAGCAAAATAACTCCATATTATTTCTCTAATTTCCTCTTCATTGGTGGAAAGTTCTCCTTTTCATTTTAAGACTACTAATTTCATTTTCCTCCCTCCTTTTTCTAATCAGATTTACCAAAGGCTTATCTATTTTATTGGCTTTTCATAGAACCACCTCTTAGTTTTATTAATTAGTTCAATAGTTTTTTTATTTTCATTATTTTTAATTTCTCCTTTTAATTTTAGAATTTCCAATTTAGTATTTGATTGGGGGTTTTTAATTTGGTCTTCTTTTATTTTTTTTAGTTGCAAGCCCAATTCATTAATCTTATTTTTGCTCTGTTTTATTCAAGTAAGGCTCTAAGGATATAAAATTCCCTCTTATTACCGCTTTGGCTGCATCCCACAAATTTTGGTATGATGTCTCATCATTGTCATTATCTTAGATGTGAAATTATTAATTGTATCTATAATTTGCTGCTTCACCCAATCATTCTTTAAGATGAGATTATTTAGTTTCCAATTACTTTTTGGTCTATTTCCCCTAACTTTTGTTGAATGTAGTTTTTATTGCATCATGATCTGAAGAAAGCATTTACTATTTCTGCTTTCTTGCATTTAATTTTGAGGTCTTTATGTCCTAATATATGGTCAATTTTTGAATAGGTTCCATGAACTGCTGAGAAGAAAGTATATTCCTTTCTATCTCCATTCAATTTTCTCCAAAGATACAACATACCTAATTTTTCTAATATTCTATTTACTTCTTTAATTTCTTTCTTATTTGTTTTGTGGTTTGATTTGTCTGATTCTGAGAGTGCAAGGTTGAGATCTCCCACTATTACAGTTTTGTTGTCTATTTCTTCTTGCAACTCTCTTAACTTCTGCTTTAGGAAGTTGGATGCCATACCACTTGGTGCATATATGTTTAATATTGATATTGCTTCGTTGTTTATGCTACACTTTAGCAGGAAGTAGTTTCCTTCCTTATCTCTTTTAATTAGATCAATTTTCGCTTTTGCTTGATCTGAGATAGGGATGGCTACCCCTGCTTTTTTGACTTCACCTGAAGCATAATAGAATTTGCTCCAGCCTTTTACCTTTACTCTATATGTACCTCCCTGCTTTAAATGTGTTTCTTGTAAACAACATATTGTAGGGTTCTGACTTTTGATCCAGTCTGCTATCTGCCTCCTCTTTATGGGGGAGTTCATCCCATTCACATTTACGGTTAGAATTACTAAATCTGTATTTCCTGCCATACTAATAACCCCAGATTATGCTTTACTTATTCTTGCCTCCCCCCACCCTCTTTCCCCCTTTTAAACTTATGTTACCCTCTTTATAATCCCTCCCTCCCCCCCTTTGAGTCTTTTCCCCTTCCTTCCCTTATTACTCTTTTTCTTTTCCCTTTTCCTCTCCCCGTTTTTAATGATGCGAGAGAGAATTTTCTCTAAAACAAATGTCAATTATTTTTTCTTTGAGCCAACTCTGATGAGAGTAAAATTCACACAATGTTCCTCCCCCTCTCTAAATTCCCTCAGATATGATAAGTTTCCTTTGCCTCTTTGTGGGATGTGGTTTCCCTCTTTTTATCCCTCCTTCCCACCTTATTCTGCCATCATCCCTTTTCCATATCTACTTCCCTTTTTTATGTTATATCAAGTTCAATCAAATTATACATGTATTCTTTTGTATATCCACAACAGAAATACAATTCTCAAGAGTTATTTTTACCTTTTCTGCATCTCTTGAGTTCTATGGGTGGAGATCAAATTTTTTGTTTAGTTCTGGTTTTTTCTTCAGAAACAAATGGAATTCATTTGTTTCATTAAATGTCCATCTTCTTCCCTGGAAGAAAATGCTCAGCTTAGCTGGGTCGTTTATTCTTGGCTGCATCCCAAGTTCTTGTGCCTTTCGGAATATCATATTCCAGGCCCTTCGTTCCTTTAATGTAGAGGCAGACAGATCTTGGGTGATCCTTATTGTGGCACCTCAGTATTTAAATGGTTTTTTTTTGGCTGCTTGTAAAATTTTTTCCTTAATCTGATAGTTCTGAAATTTGGCCACAATATTCCTTGGAGTTTTTATTTTAGGGTTTCTTTCAAAAGGTGTTCGATGAATTCTTTCAATGCCTATTTTTCCTTCTGATTCTATTACATCTGGGCAGTTCTCTTTGATGATTTCTTGTAAAATAGTATCTAGGCTCTTTTTTTCATCATAGTTTTCGGAAAGTCCAATAATCCTCAGATTCTCTCTCCTAGATCTATTTTCCAAGTCTGTCGTTTTTGCAAGTAGATAATTCATGTTTTTTCCAGTTTGTCATTTTTTTTGTTTTTGCTTGACTGATTCTTGCTGTCTCAATGAATCATTAGTTTCTATTTGTTCAGTTCTAATTTTTAAAGAATTATTTTCTTCATTAGCTTTTTTTACTTCTTTCTGTATGTGTCCAATTGAGTTTTTAAATGTATTGTTTTGGTCTGTGGAATTTTTTTCCATTTCACTAATTTTTTTTTAGTGAATTATTTTCTTTTTCCAATTCACAGATCCTACTTTCTTGCGAGTTTTTGTCTTTTACAATTCGTAAATCCTACTTTCTAGTGAATTCTTTATTTTTTCCCATTCACCAATTTTGTTTCCCTGCACTTCCTGGGAATTTTTTAACTTTTCAATTCGTATTTCAGGAAGTTGTTGCTCTCTTGTAAGGCTTCTCTTTCCTTTCCCCATTTATCTTCTAACTCTCTTTTGAGACTTTTAATGGTCTCTTCTATGAGAGCATCATGTAAAGGAGGGCAGTCTGATTCATGTTTGCTGTTTGAGGTCTCTTCAGGTTTGCTGACCTGCTCTTTTTCTGCATAGAAGCTGTAGATCATTCTTTTCATCTTTTTATTCATGTTTTAAAGCCTTTAGGGTATGTCTCCTAGGCAAAGGGGTTACCAACTTCCTCTGCAGAGCAGGGAGGGATGTAAACTGATTTCCGGCTCTGAGGTATGGGAGTGCTCTGAGTGAGAGTTTTCCCTTCCCCCAACATGAAGTGGATTCAGCACTGGCTGAGCTATCAAAGTGCCCAGTTGGGCTGTGTGGGTTAAAGATTGCTCTCTGCTAGAGACTAAGGGGTGAAAGTGTCACTGCCCCAGGCTGGAGCCTCTTGTGGGACTGTGAGTATTAGCAGCTGACCGCAGACTGCAGACCACCCCGAACTCTGCCCCAGTGTCTCTGCCTGATGCAAATCGGCCCTGGAAAAGCTCTATGGCCCCAAGCCGAGCCCCCCACTGCGCAGATTGGAGGCTAACCTGAGCTGCGTCCTCCTGCCGTGCAGGATCACAGCTGCCCCAAGGAAAAGCCCGTACTGCGGGTTGGGGCTGCGCTTGTGCTGAGATCTGTGCTTTCACTTTCGGTTTGAGGCTTTCCTTGGGACCTAATTTCTCTCCCAGTCTGCGCTGATCTCCCCCCTAGCCCCAGAACCAACCTTTTTTTTGGCGAGACTGCAGATTTTCTTCGGCTGGTGACTTGTTCTACTTCTTATCTTTACGAATTGTAGCAGTCAATACTATTTTTGAGGCTCGATATAATATTGATAAAGAGGGTAAGAGAAGAGCTTAGAAAGTCGCATGTGTCTTCTCCGCCATCTTGGCTCCGCCCCCACCCACTCCGTGCTCTTATGGTACCACCTAACTGACCAAAAGACTCCCTCCTCAGAATGTTTTTTTCAATGCATAAATATATGGGATTACCAAGGAAAACAATCATATTGAAATAAATACATGACTTTTTCCCATCCAAATTATCTGAAATTTACCAGAGCAGATCTGTGGATGCTAGGATAACAAGCCCTGTCCTAGAGGCAGGATGGCATAGGAGAGAGAAATAGATGACCCTAAATAATGTCCAAATTCTGCCCCTGACATTTCCTTGTTGCCAGAGTCTTTGCTAGTCACTTAATTTCTTGGTGCTCCATTTAATTGGTGGCACAGAAGGTACTTTACCTATTTTGGTGTAGGGTATTCCTTTATCTAAGAGTTTCCTATGGTGATGAAATCATATGTTGAATGCCTATCTTTATTTGTTACAGCTAAAGAATGTAATAAATTTCTGTCCCTCAAGGGACATGGTTGTTTTGAGGAAATACTTTATAGTGTAAATAGAAGTCATTATTATTATAGTTTGGGGAACAAGGGTATTTTGATGAACTAGGGCCCTTAATAAGGAGAGGAATTAAACCAATTATTGGTTGAGATCAAAAGTATCAACAAAAGCAAAAATCTACCAATATTCCGATTTTTCACATATGCTTGCCATGATTCAAACCTATATCAGTTCTTTAGAGATTAATAATCTTATCTATCTGCTCTAAGAAAAATCTGAAAAGACTTACATGCACTAATGCAGAGTGAATTATACTGTGTACAAAGTAACAACAATATTAGAAGATAATCAGCTGTGAATGACAGCTATTCATAACAATCTCTGAAGGATTTATGAGGAAAAAGGCTATCCCATCCCCAGAGAAAGAAATGATGGTGACTGAATACAGAATGAAGCATACTTTTTTTAAACTTTTTAAAATTTTTCTTGATTTTGTTTGTTTGTTTCTGTTTTTTTTTTTTTATTTTGCTATTTTCTTTCACAATGCAACTATTATGGAAATATTTTGCATGAGTATATATGTATGGCCTATATTGAATTGCTTGTCTTCTCGATGAAGAGGAGTGGTGAAGGAGGAAGGGAAAGAATTTGGAACTCAAAGTTTTAAAAACAAATGTTTCAAATTGTTTTTACTTGTAAAGGGAAAAATAAAATACTAAATAAAAATTTAAAATAATGTTATCCATCTGACGGATTGTCTATACCCTCCTTTGGAGTTCTTCATCAATCAACCAATCAAGACGGTGCTTTCAACTTGCTTGGTCTCTAAGCTTAGTGTTAGGAAAACAAACACACAGGTGAGACAGTCCCTATCCCAAAGAAGATTACAATTTACTCCATAACTTAATACGGTAAAAGAGTAAAAATAATAATCATGAGCTTAGCTTGTATCCTTTTCTGGGTCTCTCCTTGGAGTTTTTCTGGCTTGAGAGTGTCAAAATTTGCTCTATGGCACAGATTGGTCTTTGAAGACTCAGGGTTACTTTTTCACTCTGATGGGAACATCACACAAGGACTTGAGTAGAAATAAGGCTGGGCAGTCAAATGCAATTTTTTTTTCTTTTTTTTTTCCTTTAAAAAGGAACTAGCGTGTAGTTTTAAAGACTATAATCACTTTCAAAACTTTATTTCTTTACTCTTTAGAGAGCCTTGACTACCCACCCTCCTTCACCTCTACAGTCATTCAAGTTGCCAAAAGTTATTTCCACCTCCACAACTTTTCTCAATATGTTCCCTTCTCCATGTACTCAACACCACCTTAACTAGCGGCTTGACCCCAAATTGATTTCCTTTTCTCACTTCCCCCCCATTCCACACAGTCCATGGGGCTGCTAAAGGAATTTTTCTAAAGAATAGATCTCACCAGTTGCTCTCCTACTCAGTAAATTCCAGTGGTTCCCTATCACTGTGTAAATACATTTGCTTTGTTGTTAATGATCTTTACAACCTAGTTCCAGCCTGCTTTTCCAATATTATATTATTTCCTTTCTTATGATCTATATTCTACACAAATGATTCTTTTCATTGTTTGTCACAAACAACATTCCACATCCCATCTCTCAGCTTTTGTAATGGCCATTTCCCATGACTTATAGGAAGGAAACAAGCATATATTAAGCACTTGTTGTATACGATGTACTATGCTAAGGAACTGAGCTTGTTTAATCATATACAAGTAATTGTTTGAAGTCAGATTTGAAGTAGAGTCTTCCCAACTCCACTTCAGGGCTCTATCACTTCATGACCAACTAACTCATGGACTCTCTCCCACTTGATCTGTGCTCTTAGAATTCATGATTCCTTAAAAATTCTCCTCAAACAAATCATTCTTCTGGAAGTCTTTCCCAATTTCCATCGGCTACCAGTGTCCTCTCAGCAAAGATTTATCTTTGGTTTATTTTGTATATGTTTATGTATATATTATACAAGATAATATCCTAAAAAGCCAGAACTTTGATTTTTTTTCTTTTCTCTCTAATATTCAGGACAGTACCTATACACAGAAACAGCTCATAAACTGTTACTGCCTGATTGATTTTCTCAAAGCTCATTTACTGAACAGAGATGATCCTTAGCTGGATTACAAGCTTTAGGTCTGTTTTAGAAACAGTTTAGTCAGGCAGGCAAAAAACATTTATTAAGCCATTGCTATGCTAGTCATTGTTTGGGTTTCATTCTTATATGACTCTTAGTGATCCCAATTGGAGATTTCTTGATAGAAATAATGAAAGAGTGCCAGTTACTTCTCTACCTCATTTTAATATGAGGGAACTGAGACAAATAGGGCTAAGTGACTTGTTCAGGGAAACTGGTATCTAAGGCTGCATTTGAATTCAGAATTATATACTTATATACTGAATAGGGCAGCCATGGACTACTATGCCAGACATTATGCTCAATGATGGGTATATAAATACAAAGAGAAATATAACCCCTGGCCCCAAAGAGTTTTCACTCATTCTAATGGGGAAAAGCAATAAATAAAAGGATGCTGAAAATACGGAGGGCTTAGGGAGATGAAGTTCTGAAAATGGGGGCCTAGGGAGCAAATCCTAGAGAGGAATGAGACATTGTTGGTCAGGGCACTCTCCTTAAATGGAGATTCTTGGGGGAGACATCTAATCAGAAGGAGAGGCTTCAGGGATAGAAAGTATTTTTAATATGTGAAGTTTCTACGGCCAAAAAAGTCCAGGATTCATTTTATAGAAGAAGCAAACTATTATTTTCATCAGGAACAATGTGTTTCACAAAATGCTCAAATGATCTCACCTGACCTCGTATCTGTCCCCTTTTCTCTACTCTAATTGCTGCCACTCTAATATAAACCACTCTAATATAAGCCATGCAGTAGCTGTGGCATGGGCTTTCCCTTCACCCCTCTTTCTGTGCATCAATGCATCCTTCATATCCTTATCAAAATAATCTTCCATCTGGTCATATCACTTTTTCTGCTCAACAACTGATGGCCTATAAATTCATATTACCCAATGAGTAAAATTAAGACTTTTCAGGTTGGCATTCAAGGCTTATGTAATCCATAGCCATCCATTCCCCCTTTCTTGTATTTCTCTTCTACATGGGATCATAGACTTAGAGTAGAAAGGGCATCAAGTCCATCTATCTCATTTATTTTTATTTTTTTAACTATTATAGCTTTTTATTGACAGAATCTATGCATGGGTAATTTTTCAATATTGACCCTTGCAAACACTCCTGGTCTAACTTTTCCCTTCCTTCCTTCCCAACCATCTCATTTAACAGAGAACATTGAGGCTCAAATAGATTAGGCAACATCCTCACAGCCACAGAGCAAATAAGTTCTGATGATCTTCCTGATTCCAGCTCTGGGGCCTTATATGCAGAACTTTGATATGATTCTATCAAACTGATTAATACTGATTGGAATAGAATAGGACCAAATGAATTATTTCTGTCACTTCTATCACTAAACCTATGATCAAATCTCTATGATCGTATTTATGGTTACCTTCATGTCATAATAAAGTATCAGAGTAGGAATTCAGTCATGGAAAAAAAATTAAAATAAAAAACCCACTTTGTATTTATAAATAAAATAGAACAATTTTTCCTAATTAAAATTGTACTAAATTTGAAGAGAGAATTCTTATCTGATTTAAAAAAATTGATGAAATTCAAGATGATTCTTCCCATATCCTGAATTATAGTCTAAAAAATTTAATTTTGATCAGTCACTAATGCCTTAACCTTGATCCCCCTCTTCCCTATCATTTGATGATTTTTGTATTGGGAAGTTAGGGAAATGAAGGGGTAAATACACTTCCCATAAAAGAAGCAGAAAGCTGCTTCCCTTTCCATCACTCATGTCTGAACCACTGAGGCCAGGAAAACAGTTCTGTTCAATCTTAGGGTTTAAAGGGCTGGAATTGCTAGCACTTTCCATCTAGTCCCAGAAATAGTTGTAAGTAGTCTGTTTAGTTTGAACCCTGTTTAAGGATGCTGAGAAAGGTGCCACACGTAGTCTTTAGGTAGTCCTCTTTTTTTTTTTTTTTTGCCTTGGACTCTGAGCATCCTAGCAGAAAACTAAAAATACATCATCCTAAAATATGGACTCATAGCAGAGTTTAAATCTGTTTTTCACAGTTTGGGGTGACATTTTAGCCAAGAGCAGAGGATATCACTCTTTCTTCTCCTTACACTGGATAGGGCTAATGCGACAGATTGCACTGTCACATGCTCAAGAGTGTCTTCACTATGGAGTTGAACAGAAGGTAACTGTGGCTAGAAGTAAGAAAGTTATTACAATTGGAAACATGGAAAGAGAATTGAAAAGCATTGTAAGACAAGTCACCAGTGAATTGATACTAAGGAGTTCAAATATTTCCTCAGTGACTTACTAGCTAGCTAAATTTGAGTCAGTCAACTTGGGGCACCCCTTTCATCCTCAGTTTCTTTATCTGTAAAATAGAAATTGCAATAGCACCTACTCACTGGGCCGCTGAAAAAATCAAATAGATGGCATATGTAAAGTACTTTGCAAAACTTAAAGAATAACGTAAATGCTAGAAATTATTAGGTGGGATATGAAGGGTACAAAAATTAGAAAGTAATGTAAAAATTTTAAGTTGGAGATATATACATGCAAAATCATAGACTTTGGAAGGTATCTCAAGGTTGATTTGGGAAAAAGGGCCAATTTTATGCCTAAGGAGCTAATTATCCAATTTCTAAAAAATGCAGATTTCCCCCTCCTACCCACATCTCTTCCTTCTTTCACTTCCTGGTATATGGTATTCATTTCTCTACTCATTACGACTTTCAATAGAAAGTGAACAAAGGAAAGGAGGAAAGGGGAAATTCAAATTTGTCTAATATTGTGACACTACCAGCTTTAATAGGGAAGGCAGAAACTTGGCTAAAGAGTAAGTTTGTCTAGGAGTTTAATTATTCCTTTTTTTTTTTTTTTTGTCTGTTATCATTGCCTCAGACAACCAAACATTATTTGCATGTATTTGGACTTTAAATAAAACAAGCTACTTATTCTTGAGTTATTTACCTCATTTGCTATATTTCTGTCCCATTCTTATCCCCTTTCTCAGATGTGATATTGTTGCTTCCAGTGAACCAATTTTGAACTAACAAAAGCTTAGGACTGAAATAAAGCATCACTCACTGGTAGATATTCTTAGACTACAGCCCTCAGAAGTCTGTGCAGGAAGTATGGGTTATGGCAGTGTCATACCCATTTTGTTATTTGTTTGGATAGGCTTGCTTTTGGTGTGCCCAATTTATAAAGAAAATGGGAGCCTCCTCTGAGTAGTAAGATTTCAGGCAATAGTAACTAAGAGGCAGGGGCATAACTAAATTGAATACAATCAAATAAATCTTGAACAAGAGTTTCTTTTAAGTTTCAAATATTGTGGAAATACAAATTCTATTCTTAAATGCAATCCCCTTTTGGGGGAAAAAAAACAAACCCAAAACACTATTATCATTTCCCTTTAGACAGCTCAAAAATGTATTTCTGAGACCTTCCTTTTCCCAATGAAGAGGAATAACTCCAGTTTCTACCTTATGTAATACATTCTAGAAGTTGATAGAGACAAATGAGTGCTAAAAAATGACATTCCAATTCTGAACACATATACATTTATCATGTTATTTTCATGCCAATTCATGAATTTAAAATTCACAATTAATGCATCTATTTGTTTTTATACAACTCCATAAATTAAAGATTACAAAAAAAAAATCTTTGAACTCATATTGCAAAAAATCACTTAAGACTGGTGAGAATACCATTTTTTTTTTCAGACCTTTTCCCTTGATATATATTAGTAATGAAAAAATAGGGGAAAGTAATTCAGACTCCTGTCTGCCACTCTTCCCTTGAATTGGTTGTGCCATGAAACCAGGCTGATGCATTGTGCATCCTTCCAGCTACCACAAGTAATTAGCAATAACAACAAAGCTTCCCGTGCCTTGCTGGAATGAGAAAGCACAACCAATTGGCTTCATGCAGCAAGCTTCTTATACCAGAGCAGCTTCTGTCACCTGGGACTCTTGTTAGAATAGAGTCAATGTAAGAGTGTGGCTGCTAAATGGTGTGGCGAAATATTTCCTGGAGAAATCCAAAGTCACAAAGGATTCAACTTCTCTTCAAGACTTATAGTCCCCACTCTGTAGTGTTGAAGTGAAACCAATTAAGTATTTATTTACAGGGGTTTGTTTATTTATTTAATTTCAAAAATGCATCTCTTATTCCCTGAGGAAAACTAAGCATTTATCTCCCTTTCCAGTGACTGGGGCATTGTCACTTTTAGAAAATAATATCCTTTATCAAACAAAGAGAAAATGTAATAAGAGCTACAAGAATTTCCCCCTATAACTTTGTGAGGATCACAGGGACTAATAATAAGACTTGCAAAATAGTTGCAAATGTTACGTGCTATGTAAATACAAAGTATTATTTTTGCTATTATTGTTGTCATTCTTTTGATATTTTCTTTAAAAAGCAATGAGTCACATGATAGGTTTACATGAAAAATTAAGTGATGTCATTTTTCATTTGTAGTGTTTCATATTTTCAAAGCCCTTTTATATAAACTTATTTAAAACTCACTATACTTTCTAACTTGAAATGGCTGTGGCATAGGAGATAAAAGTGTAGTTCACTTAAGAAATTCTGGGTTCAAGTTCTGCCTTTGATATATATTAGTTGTATAAAGCTGAGCTGATCATTTAAATTCCCTCCTCTACTAATGAGGGCATTTTTATTTTTCATGCAAGGTTACCTACATGGATGAAATCACAGATTTAGTCCAATCCAGTAAATATTTATTAAGCACCTACTATGTGCCAGGCACTGCGCTTAAACTCTGGGGATACAATTAATAAATGAAAGACATTCCTGTTCTCAAGGGACTCAGAATCTATGAGAGAAAGGCAACACTTAAAAGGAGGCAGGAAATTAGATAGGAGACAAGATGGAGTACCTGACTCAGAAGCATGTTGTTTTGTGAAGCTGAAACCAGGAAGGGAAGCAGATGCAAGGTGGAGTGAGTTGGGGTCCAATTTCTATGCTCTTGAAAGAAGGCATTGGGAGGAGTTGGGTAATCAGTCCTCCAGTCCTCCATTTGGAAGGGAAAAAAGGCTCCAGGAGGTGTTGTCAATCAAAGTTGGAATTAACAAGGTGATGAGATTAGAGGTGTTGAGTTTAACCTGGGAAGGGCATCTTGTTGTATTGAATTGAAAGTAGGCAGATAGAAAATGGAGAGTCCCTCCTAAATACACTATTGCCTTATAGACAGTGTCATTTTTTCCTTTATTACAGTTGGAATCCAGTCAATCTAATTAATAAAGAAGCTCTAAGTAGTCATTGTATAAACCAATACAGGGAAGAAAAATTTCTCCCATTGGCAAAACCTTAAAACAAAATCATCTCAGGTGAATGAAACACTGTTAAAAATTAACTCTACCTTTCCAATAAAATGTTTTATAACTCAAAAACAGTTCCTTGTGCCCTTCTGTCCCAAAGGTTTATTGTGAAGATTTAGTTAATTAATTTCTCTGGAAACTCAGTTTGCTCATCTATAAAATGAGAGAGTTGGACTTGATGAACTCTTGAGAGTCTGCTATTCAGCTCCAGATCTATGATCCTGTGACAGGACAAAATGATTGTTATTGAGAAGGATATGAGAGTATTAAATAGAAAGCTTGTAAGGGAAGAATAGAGTGGAAGCTGTAAATGTGAAGTCTGTGGCAATTCATTCATCTAAGAAGCATTTGTGACTGGAAAGACTAAGACAAAACAGGCAGTCATCTCCAGGATTCTACCCTATCTAGCAAATACAACACTCACACAAATAAATAAATAAATACAAATTTATTTGTGTGAGGGGGCAATTCTAACAATTGATGGGGTACTGGAGAAGAGAGTAGGAAAAGGCTTTGAATAGGAAATTATACATGAATTGAGTCTTGATGGGAGCTGAAGTTCTATGAGGTAGAGGTGAGTAAGGTCTACATATCAGGTATGAGAGCACAGCTTGTGTAAAGATAGAGATTCCATTTCCTAACATAAAGTTGAGATGGGGAAAAGGGAGCAGGTCAATGTAGAAGACAAAAAAATTGCCATATGCAATAAATCTGGAAAAGTAGGGAAGAGTCAAATTGTGAAGGACTTTAAATGGTAGGCTGAAGAATTAACACTTTTATCCCAGAAACAAAAAGGAACTGCCAAAGAATGTGAAATAAAGGAAATTATCCAGTCAAACCCATCTCTTTAGGAATATTAATGTGTAGTTATATGCCCAGGTGATTGGAGAGGGAAGACATTAAAATAAATAAGCTATTATAATAGTTCAATAAATACTTATTAAGCACCTCCTGTGTAGTAGGCATTGTTCCAAGTATTGGGCATCCAAAAAAAGATAAAAGACAGAACCTGTCCTTAAAAGCTTATAATCTAATGAAGGTGAATGGTGATGAAGGGATAGATGACTGAAGGAACAGATTGTGGTTGTATGAAGGGACAGATATCAAATCTATTAAAAATGGTAGTGTTGAACTAAAGCAATGAATACTCAAAAGGAGTAAACATATCAAGACAATTTGCAGAGTCCATGAACATCTGTAAGGAACTACGTACTACCTACTTAAGAATTTTTAACTTGTAACAGATTTTTAACAGATAGATTTCAAGGAGTCTCTTAATTTGAATGGGAAGAAAAATAAATCTTTATTTTTAATATAATAATTTTCTTTTGTAATCCTATATGTTTTGTGAATGTAAAATGTATTCTGAGAATGGGCTCATATACTTTACTAGATAGTCAAGAGGGTTTATGATAGAAAAGAGTGGATAATTCCTGATCTAGGTATTATAAATCTAGGTAGAAGTGCTTGTTTGCTATTCTTATCTTCTTTTAATTAACTTCAGTTAAGTAGATTTAGTGGAGAGAATATTTGATTTATAGTTTGAAGATTTATTTTCAAGTACCAGTTCTGTTACCACCTTTGTGACCCTGGACAAGTGATTTTTTTTTTGTCTTAGAGCCATCCCCCACTTTAAATCCCATCATACTAAGTAATAGTAACAAACTTCCATTCCTTGGCTTCATATTCATAGAATTATACTTCTGAAGAGGAAAATGGGCAATCCACTGATTAGTCTTTGGAGTAGTCTACACTTTTTATATTTGGGAGGAGGTAACATAGGAAAGTTAGTTCTGCCCCATCTAGAAATCTGATCTCATGGCTTGTCCCCCTTTATGAAGGTGCTAAAAAACACTGAAGAGAAGGAGTAATTAGTATTTATGAAAAGCAGGCAGAGTGATGAATTGGCAAGATAAACAAAAATGTGTGTGTGCATATGTGTGTGTGTGTGTGTGTGTGTGTGTGTGTGTGTATAAGTAAGATAAATAAATTAGATTAGCGGGATAAATAAGCAGTCTTCCAGATTAGAAGGCACAATGGAGAAAAAGGAGAGGAATGATGGGATGTTATAAAGGGGGAAAGATTTTCTTTAATGTGTTTCCAACTGATACCTCTTAGGAAGAGAAGATGAACAGAGAAATTGGGAAGATAAGGGCAGTCCTGGGAGGAAATTGAGGTGAAAACTAACATCAGATTGTTAGATGTTTTTCAAACTGCATGATATCTTTCAGATTAACAAAAAAAAGTTGTCTATTAAAATCAATTACTGAAAATTTATTAATCACATCCAATCATACAGACTCTAGTCTCCTGAATGAAAACTAACTCTCCCTTGGTGGGTAGAACTGGATCCCTGCCTATGTGTATGCCAATTTGAGATTATCTGAAAATTTAAAAAATTCAATTAGCAAAGAGTGATTCATTGTCTCTTAGAACTAGTTTGGACTTCCGCAAAAAAGAATAAAGAATTCCTAAGTCAAGGAATTAAAAAGTATCTCTTGGCCCCCTTTGCTTCTTACAGAGGAACCTCTACTTTGGTGGATGAATTTTAAGCCCCCTCTCCCTAGGGACTTTATGTCTCCAAGCTGAGAGTATGATCTGATAAGATGGGACATATTTGTAATTCTATACTTATCATAAAATACCCCTTTGGAAAAGCTAAATGATGTCAAATGGTTGGGGAAGACAGCATATGAGGAGTTATTACCCAGTATTAGAAACCACAATTTCTCAGTCATTCCTAGAACCCCAAGAGGAGGGAATAGCAAGCATCTTCTGGAAACCAATCTTACAGGTGAGTAGGAATTGGAAGAGAAAGCCCAAAGGGAATACTACAATAGGATCATAAGTTTAGAGTTTGAAGGGCTCTTCAAAGACATCAAGTCTAATCCCCTCATTTCACAGACTATAAAACTGAACCTCAGAGAAGTTGTGACTTGTCCATGGTCACACACAATATCAATTATTGTTCACTCCTTCTGAGACATATCCAACTCTTCATGACCTTATTTGGGGTTTACTTGGTAAAAACACAAGAATGATTTGCCATTTCCTTCTCCAACTCATTTTACAAATGAGGAAACAGAGGCAAACACATTGAAGTAATTTGCTCAGGATCACATAGCTTTTAAGTATCCGAGATCATATTTGAACTCTGGAAGGTGAGTGTTCCTGACTCCAGGGTTGAAATTCTATTCACTGAGCCATCTGGCTATTATATGATTGTAGCACAGTTATATAATTGACCAGTGAGGAGATTATTATTTATCTATTTATTATTTATTTATTTTAAAATAGTTTTAAAGATTTTTTCTCTAGGCATATTGATGGGAAATAGAGGTGTAGAAATATTGAACAACAAATATTTTGGGATTCTAGGACTCTCATTGTATGGTCTACCAAATGTTGGGGAACAGGAGTGAACACTACAAACATATCAGGCTTTCAGACAAGTATCATGAGGTGTTTCAAAAAATTTATTCGCTTAGACCATCTCCAAATCAAGAGGCAGAGATTTTATTATTCTGTTGACAGAAGGCTAATTTTCAAAAAGAGTTTTTAACTCTTTACAAGGAAACATAGCAAAGTAAGTATCCTAGCTGAACCCATTATTAACAAAGGGAAGATGTCATTAAGTCCTTAAGAGCTAGCCATTGTGATAGTTAGTAAACAGGCCAAAAGGAGTTAGCTATAATGAGGAGAAAGACAGCATAAAGTGGGCAGTTCCTAATGAATGCTCAGAAAAGTGAAGTATTGGTAGGTTTTCTTATAGGAGAAAAATAATCTTAGAAGTTGACAACATAATTTGGTCTTCTAATTGGATATAGTAACTGTGGGGTCATGATAGTTTTGCCAAAGCAAGGAATTACAAGATAGTCCGTTTAATGCTCCTCCCTGCTTGACTTATGGAGTAGCTGTGGGAATTCAGTTTGTTTGGGCTCCCTGCAACAAAACCCTACTTAAATTTCAGTTAAATTCAACAAAATGATTCTCCTATCAACAGCCCCCATCTTTCCCACCTAGACACTGCTAGCAGGAACATGGATTTTATTCACCCCATTAATATGTCAAAAATTTTTTTACAAGATTTTGAGTTCTAATTTTTTCTCCCTGTCTCTCTCCTCTCCACTCTTCCTAAAATTGTAGGCAGTCTGATATAGTTTATACATGTGCTATCATGTAAAACATAGTTCCATGTTAGTCAGTTGCAAAAGAAGAAACAGATCCAAAGGGGAAAAAAAATACAAGACAAAATAATGTAAGTGAAAAAAAAATTGCTTTGATCTGCATCCAGAATCCATCAATTCTTTATCTGGATATAGATAGCATTTTCCTTCATGAGTCCTTTGTACTTGTCTTAGATCATTGTGTTGTGGAGATGTGCTACATCATTCATAGTTGATCATGGTTACAATGTCACTGATACCCTATACAATGTTTTCCTCATTCTGCTCATTTCACTTTGTTTCAGTTTATACAAATCTTTCCCAGTTTTTTCTGAAATCTGTCTATTCATCATGTGAACAATAGTAATCCATTACATTCATATACCATAGCTTGTTCAACCATTTCCCAGTTGATGGGCATCCCCTCAATTTCCAATATTTTGCAGTTACAAAAAGGGCTGCTGTAAATATTTTTGCAAATGTGGATCCTTTCCCTTTTCTTATGATCTCTTTGGGGTACAGAATTAGTAGTGTTATTACTGGGTGAAAAGGTATATACAATTTATTTGCCCTTGATACATAGTTCCAAATTGCTCTCCAGAATAGTTGGATCAGTTCACAACTGCACTGACAGTGCATTAGTATCCCTATTTTCCCACATCCTCTACAAGATTTATCACTTCCTCTTTTTGTCATATCTATCAACAAAGGAAAAGCAACAACCTTTTGTAAGTAGGAGCTGCCCCATTTGAGACCCTGACAACACACCTTTCTTCCTTCTATCCTTCCTGGTGATTTTTATATACAGTTCTCCCTCACTCAAATCTAATTCATTTGTATGTCATAGCATCATTTCCCTGATGTCATGGTCTTCAAGAAGGAAAGACAAATAACAATAGTTAATCTGCAGTGAGAGGACTTTTATCTCAAATTCTATCATTCAAAGTGAAACTGTTTCTTCTAATCCACTCATTCTGTAGATTAACCAGTCCAGATTCTTCAGAAAAGTCACCAGACTTTTAGCTTCTGAGAAGAAATCTCAAAGCAACGGCATAGTTTTAAAGATTGGATTCCCAGATGGAGACACATTCTGTAAGCTTTGATTTTAAAATGAGTAATTCTCTGGTAGAAAAGGTCAAGTCCTTGTCCAAAGCTTTTCTCATGAGTTAGAGGGAGGGAGGTTGAATAGCACATCTGTCTCCAAAGACAAAATCAGGCTTCCAACAACAGTATTCCTAAAGAGCTAGAATGGCTACTTCATGATGAATACATCATGTATTTATCACTGTTTGGATTCTCCATCTTTCAAGGCAATTCTTGTTTTCACACTTGTGATTCATGCTGAGGTGGTACTTCTTTTTTCTTAAAAAAAGAGGAAGGAACCTTTTTTAAAAAAAAATCAAATAAGTATTATATCTTCTTAGAATGTTTTCTCTGATGTACTCCTTAATTTAGGAAGAATAATCCTCCTCTTTTATAAGTAGCTTGCAAATTAAAAGAATAATATAGTTCAAAATTCAGACATCATGATATGTTATAATTTATGAAAAATACTTGTATGTAGCACCTCATCTGCAGATGCCTTTGAGAACCATGAATTAGTCCAAATTATTTACCAGTAGAATGCAAAGTTCTTGAAATCAAGTGCTGTTATTCTATTTTGTCTTTATATATACTCGTCTATGCATATACTTTACATATACTTACCAGATCCTTAAAAATACCTAACCCATTTATAGGCATTAAATAAATTGAATTGAATCAGACAAATAACTTTGTGTATTGAGTGTTTTTAATATTTTGCAAGTCTAAGAAACAAAGAAAAATATTATCAGAGAAGTTTTATAACTTGCTGATTCATCCTTTAAAACTTATATACAGAAGGTATATAATCACTACACAAGGTAGTAATCTTCTGGTTATATTCTCCAACCATGATACCATCTTTACATTACTGTGACAAGTAACCATGTCATATTTATAAAGTGACGATCAATCTTTCTCTTAATGCACTTCAAGGATTGGAGAGTTTTCTCTTTGAACACTTAAGACTTATAGAAGGATCTGAATTCATTCATTCAACAAGTATTTATTAAGTGCTTACTAAAGCACTCTCTATTAGGATTAATATTATGGAGATACAGATGAAATAGTTCTTGCCCTCAAAATACTCACATTTTATTGTGGAAAAACAGCTTATATGCAGAGAAATAAATACAAAATTATACAACATAAATTCCAAAGTATTATTGGGGTAGGAAAATGAGTGTATTAATAATTAAGGATATCAGGGGAAACTTGAACACACCCTAAATATCTAAGAGGCAGAAATAAAGAAGTACATTCTAGACACGGAGAAACAAAGGCAAAGATACTGAGGTGGGAGATAAAATGCTGACTCCAAAGAACAGTAAGTAGTTCATTTTTGCTGTAATGAAAAACTATGTGACAGGAAATAGTGATGAAATTAGCCCACAAGGATAGTCTGGAGCTAAATTGTGAAGGGCTTTAAATAGCAAGCAATGGAATTTTTTATTCTAGAAGCAATAAGAGAAGGAAGAGACTTGAGCCAAGAAGACCATTTAGGGGAAAAACTTGAGGCATAGAGGCCAAATAGCAATCTATTGTGATAGTCCTGCTCAGGGGATAAAGACCTGAAATGGGATATTATCTTGTGAGTAAGGAATGATCCTATCAAGTGGGGAGCAAGAATATAATTGCAAACATGCTTAATTAATCTCCTACTGCCCCAATACCCAAGGACTGAAATTTTCACCCACCATGCCAAATTGTAGGACCCATAAAAAAACCACTAGCATAGCTATTCCAATGCAGCAGATTCAGAGGAAAATAAATGATTCTAAGCCACGGTCTTGTATGGTATATGCCTTCTTTCTCCCATACATAATTCAAGGAATTGTTGACCCAGGAGAACTACACCTGTTACTCCATAGACAGCCTACAAATCTTACAGTATAAATAATAGAAGAGCTTGATGGATTCTTGTGAATTGACACACCAGCCCAAGTTCCCGGCCCCCCACCTCTACCAGTGAGTGTGGTCATTGACATAGGGTGGGATATTTGCACTGCTAATTTATCAGAGAGGCCACAAGAGTCCTCGGATCACAAAGAGTAGTTCAGCTTTTCCAACAAACTGAACACTGGTTTACAAAATTGTTGGCTCAATATGCCTATGGTTCCCCTTAAAACAAATAATCTTTAAATCAATGCAGCTGCTTTTGATTTATAGGGAGGCCAAAGAAGGGAGAGGCATTTACATAGTTTCAGGTTGGTTGGGGTGTTTCTGGGTTTAGGGAGTCTTTTTTATCTTTTTTTTTTTTTGGTATGTTTGTATAAAACTTCAGACTGAGAGCAATTTGTTTTTTTCCCAAATGGAATTATACAGCTTTACAAGAATTTGGCCCTTAACATACATGGACTAAGTCATTTTTGAGATCACTAGACATCTTTTGGGAGTTTTTCAAGTTACATTTCCAGATCAAACTACTAAAGTCTGTATCACAAATAAATGACTTAGTCCAAAGATCTCTTGGTGGGCATGAGGAGAGGCTACATTGTAGTATCCTCACTTTCATCAATCAATGATGAAATCATGAATCAATTCAATTAGATTTAACAAACTTCCAGTAAATACCTACTACTACATGCATTGGAAAATTAGGTGGTAAGGTGGAGAGAGGGTCTAGCCTGTTGGTCAAATGCAGTCTCATACACTTACTAGTTGTATGACATTGGGTAGGTCACTTTTCTCTGTTTGCCTTAGTTCCTTTTCTGTAAACATGAGCTGGAAAAAGAAATATCAAAGCACTCTAGTAACCTTGCCAAGAAAACCCCAATCAGGGTCACAAAGTACTGAAAAATGACACATTAACTACATGCAAGGCACAATAGACAGAAAATACTAGATTTGGTGGCAAGGAAATCTGAGTTCAAATGCTATCATCTTTGGCAGATCGTTAAATTTCTATGTACCTTTGGAAACTTCCTAGGATTTATCTAAGTCAAAGGTTCTTAATCTTGGATGAACAGTCTACATACAGGATTAAATAAAAAAAAATCCTCACCATAGCATTTAAAATACTCTACAACTGGACAGATTTCAGAGGGTCTATGAACTTGGATAGAAACAAGATTAATTTTTTGTCTTCATTAACCTCTGACATTTAACATTTTCTTCAAATTCTTTTTTTTAAACATTATTTTGAGAAGAGGTCTATTAACTGTGCCAGGATGCCAAAAAGACTAGGAACCCCTGAATTAAGTCATAGATGGATGGCAATCTATATTAATGGATAGAATTCTCTCAACTGATGCTCACTAGGTAGCATATTGATATATGCATCACTTTTCAATATTTTCTATCTCTCTGTCTCTCTCTTTCTGTCTCTCTGTCTCTCTGTCTCTCTGTCTCTCTCTCTGTCTCTCTCTCTCTCTGTCTCTCTATCTCTCTCTCTCTCTCTCTCTCTCTCTCACACACACACACACACACACACACTTATGCACACCCCTACATACATACATTTACATATACTTACAAGACACGATACTTGGTTTTGAAAATATATAAATGAAGAATAACACAGATTATTATATTTATTTTATATATAATATATTATATATTAACTTCATCAAATTTCTGCCTAATGGTACAGAAGTAGTTTTGTAGTTATTATCTGATTATTTCTTTTTTAAAAGCCATATCCTTTTAGGACTTTTTTTGAAAAACGTTAATGTCACAAGGGCTTCTCATTGATAGCAAAATACTGGATCATTTGACTAGCAAATGGCTCCTCTATTTCTAAGCAGATTATCCCTTGAATTCCATCTTGGTTCCTCCCAAATAGCATCCTAGGAAACATCACTAAATCCCAGTGATACTCTTAGTGTCAGCTTGTTTGCCTCCACAAGTTATAGATCAGACATAGAGAGATCCTAGAGACCATGGGGTTCAACCTCTTCATTTGTAATAAGAAACCTGAGGCCAAGATAACTTACATATCTTATGCAATATCACACAAGATATGAATAAGATAGGATTTAAATTCACTACAAACCAACCCACTTTCCATTGTACCATAATTAAATTGATCCCAGTTGAGAAGTCAGTGCAGAGAAATATCATGTTCTTGAAATTCTTCCCAGTGTCTTGAATTCTTGGGAAAACAGGTACTAATTTCATCATGTACATATGGTTATTTTTTTCATAACATCTCAATGCTTTTGTGAGGAGTATCAAAATGATCATACAGATATTTATAATGATTCTAATGGCAATTAGTATTTCTTTTATGAGTTCTTGTCAGAGGCTATATTGAGTTGTTTAATGGTTCTCTTTGTTACTGCAGTGGTATTGGGTACTGCAATAGTTAATAGAAAACAAATGTTTGCACCAAGAAAACAAATCTTTTATCTCCCTTCCATAAGTTTGTCAAATAGCTATATATTCTTGGACTTTTCTGGTTATCAATGTTTACATATATATATATATATATATATATATATATATATATATACATATCTATTTATTTATCTATATATATTAATAATGCTATATCAATGATTAAATTTTAAGTCACAATATCATCCATGAATAACAAAATTCTCTTTATGAAAGCAAAAAGACAAGTTTCTCTATGCTTTGAAAACCTTCCCGAATAATGTCAAACTGAGAGAGGCCTAAGAGTTTGTGCTGAAGTATGACAGTTTCTTTACCAAAATCTGATCTTGAACTTGAGTTCCAAATTCCACAGGTTGATGGGGATTGGTATCAGTGTTCAGGCTGCTTTTTCCTACTATTGTGAGAGATGTTTTCCAAGCTCTGGGCCAGACTAAGATTCTGACCGAGCTCAGATACTCAGTGGAACCCCTGTTTTAGGCATTAGAATGGTCCAGATACCTCTAAACACCTATTTTTTTTTTCATTTTCCATTGCCAAGATCTGCAGATTCCAAACAAGTCCCTCTGTATTCTTTTTCCTTCCTTCTTCCTTCCTTCCTTCCTTCCTTCCTTCCTTCCTTCCTCTGTCTCTTACTTCCTCTTTCCCTTGCTCCCTCCCTTTTCCTAATGCTTAACACAGTGCTTGGCACTTACTAGGTTCTTAATGATTTTTTTTTGTTGAATTAAATTAAATTGAACTGAAAAAAGAGGGAATGAGTCCTCCAGAGTTAAGATCTAACATACTGCAGAATGAATAAAGACTGGCTCGATGCCTCACGTTCCTCTTGAATTAGTTACAACTTTAAGGGCAGCCACAATATTTTTTGCTGAGTCCTAATTCTCTTGAGAAATGTTTAGAAATAACCCAGATCCCAAAACTTTGAGGATTTATAGTCAAAAGACTTGAATGTAGCCACTTTTCTGAGTACCATATTTAAAAAATAAGCACCTAAATAAAAGAACTATTATCACTCAATATTATTTCTGTGGACTTTCAGGATTGCCCAGAACTCTATAGCATCTTTTTTATAACTACATTAACAAGGAAAGTTTTTCAAATTGAAAATAGGGTAGACTGTACAATATAAGTTCCAATGGTATGCTGTTAATTCTCAACAAATATACCCCAATATTTCAATGAACCTCTGATGTGACATTTTTTACCTTTGGTAAAAGGTAATCATTATTCATCCTTGGTGATGGTACCATAACTATTATTAGGAAAGGAGGGCTTTTCCCCACAGAGGGACAAACTGAGATGATGCAAAATTGCTATCACAAATATGAAGGGAGCACCAACAGAACTATGTAGAAACATGGTGGACCAGGATGGGTATGATGGTTACACAATGGGTGCTTAGAGCTCCTCTGATCAGCAATGAATGAATGAATAGAAAAGCAAGATGCCCCCAAAGAGCTGACTTTCTAATGGGGAAAGTGAGATGTGGAAGTGGCAAGTTTTATGTAATACGGTTTAGAAAAGAACTGCAAGTGAAGTGCAGACCTGGTTCCGGGTGAGATAAGGAGAAGAGTAGTTTATCAGAGCATGCTCACAGATCTAGGTGGCCACAGCTTAACTATGATCTCCCTTCTACCAGGGGTTGGGAAATTTGAGCCAGTTGTTTCCTGTTCCCCTGGTAGATTCTATCTTCACAATATTTTTCACTTTGATCCCCTTCTTTTTACTTACAGTGTTGCAGCTATATATATTTATTTAATTATCTCATAATCTCTCATTTGGATGATTAAAATGGAGGATGGGAGGAAGGAAGGAAAGAAAGACGAAAGGGAGGAAAGAAAGGAGGGAAGGAAGGAGGGAGGAAGGAGTCTCCAAAATAAGCCTCCTAAAGCACTGTCTCAGTATCCTATTCAAGAAACCTCCAGGAGTTCTCCTGACCCCTAGGATCAACTAACATTATCAGTTTAAAATTCAAAGCTTTCATGATATGATTCCTGTCTACATTTTCACATTTATTTCCCATAATTCCCCTTCACAAACTATACCCACATTCTTACTCTGTGTGCCAGTTTATCTAATTGCTTTTATCTACCTCAAACTATTATGTTTAAACAAATATATTTTTAAAAGGTAAATTTATCTGTATAAATTCGATCACAGCAGAATGTAAGCTCTTTAATAACAGGAACTGTCCTTTGTTTTGTCTTTGCATGCAGAGTTTTTAGCAGGACTCTGAATGGAACTTCAGAAATGTTTGTGGGATTTGCTTGGATTATGAGTTATCAAATGATCCTTCCTGCTTTACAACAGCACCCTCAAGATTCCATCCTCCCTTCTACTCTCATTCTGATGGTGGATTCACTGCCTCCTTCACTAAATGAAAAACTACTTACTTATGAAAGAACAGCAGAGGATACGATATATAAATAGTGTCACAGAAACAAAGAACTTGGACAGACTTTGAGAAATCGTGAGGATAAATGGGTGTGGTATGGTATAGTCCACGGAATCATGAAGTTGGGCACAATTGAACGGCTGCACAATAACAACAAAATGTGACTCTTTTCTGTGTTCTCTCATAAGATGATCATGGTGAGACTTCCATGTATTCTCTTGATATGTGGACGATATCAGTATAGGATATCACACTCTCAGTATATAACCAATGTATGATCTTTTTTATGTTCAGATCTTTCTTTGATTATAGAATTTATTACATGCTTGCTTTTGTGATCCCTTAACCATAATGTGTTACTTAGTTTTGACATCTATCTGGAACATCTGAATTGCTAAGAGGGAAGATAGTCACACGGTGGTGGTAATATTGTAACATACAGCTCTTTATCAGATCCTGGGTTAGTTGTGGGATGACAAATTTATTTTTTTTGTCTTTCATTCTATTTTCATCTATTACTCTTTTGAAAGCAATTCAACTAGGGAATCCAGAGGTAAAAGTAAAGGACAATGAAGAGTTTTGTCATGATTTTGTTCCCTTTTGAATAAGCATTTTCTCTCATTTGCCACTATAACAGAGTTTGACACCTCCTCAAAGCCATGGCTCAATTAGAAACATCAGCATGATTTCACGTTGCCGGCCTAACTATCATTAACATTTTCTGCTTGTTCCAACTACAACTCATCGGTATTGAAATAATCTATATTTATCCTCCAGAAGAAATTCTCAAACTCCCAGAAATTCCATTCCCCTGAGAGAAAAAATGAACGAAAATCTATTTACCCCTTTCATCTGCCCTACTATTATAGGCATCTCCACCCTACCCATTATCATAATTTTCCCTTGTCTTATTTTCACAACACCTAAACGTTGACTCCCCAATCGAATCCAAATTCTACAAATTTGGCTTATCCAACTCATTACCAAACAAATAATGACAATACATAATAATCTGGGTCAAACATGAGCCCTTATACTTATAACCCTTATCATCTGCGGTTCATTTGAGCATATCATAGGTCAAGAACTATCAATTCCATCCAAATTAATGCTGAAGTAATAATAGGGATAATGAAAAACATTTACAAGTTTCTTTTCTAGTAAAAAATTAAAAAAAAAAACTTTCTTATAAAAGGGAAATTAAACTTGCTTTGTTTGGCTAGAGGGTAAAACTAGTAGTAATAGTGGAAGTTGTAAAGGATCAAAAACTGAATTTGTCCTTTTTTCCTCACCTCCTTGCTTCCTTTCTTCCTTCATTATCTTTATTTCCCTTCCCTCCTTCCTCTCTTCTTTTCCTCCTCCTTTTTTTCCTCCGATCCCTCCTTCCTTCTTTCTTCTTAGAATAGGTAGTTTCCTTCCTAGAATATGTAGTTATTTAATGAACAAAGAGAGTTTGAGGACAGTCTAGACATGGGGAAAAGTATAAACAACATCATGGAATCTGGAAAGTACATAACATACTTGAAAAATAGAGGGAAAGGAAGGGCAGAGTTCATGGAGAAGATAACATGAAAAGTGTGGAAAATCTAATTCAGAACCATTTCTATTGTATCACACTGAATCTCTCCTTAAAATGATCTGGTTCAATCTTTGGATTAAATTATAGAGACTTGAAAGTGAGGTAAAAGTAAACCACAGGAAACTGATGAAAAATGAACAGATGGAGATCACAAAATTAGAAAAGTTTAGCTTAATATTTGCTACATTTTTAATATTTAATGGACCTGGCCAGCCCATTGTAAGTCACTGTCTAAGAACCTTTTCAGAATCTTTATGATAGAGAAGGCAAAGGGAATGTCTCTCTTTGTGTGAAAAATATCCTGAACATATTCAGGTCATGGAGCCTGAAAAGTGGCTGAAATTTGTTATCTGTTGATAGCTAGGAAGGGAGAAACCAGGCATGACAACTGTCCCTTAGAGAAGCTAAGCAGCTGGTCAACTTATAGAATCACAAGATCACAGGGTGGCAGAATCATAGGATAGAAAGAGGAGGAGAAACAAAAACCATCAGTGTATAACAATATGACAGAAGAAATTGGGGAAGTGGATGATCCTGAAACAAAGGATAGAACTTGGCACCAAGATTGAACAATGACTAGAATTTTAAATAGGCGTACTTCTAGGGTTGTATTGTGCACGTGGCAGCAGTCAGTACGGTTGTTTTCTGCTACTTTAAGCAAATAAAAAAAATTCCTTTTCTGATTATGAATCTGCTTATAAAATAATTAAAATACAAATATAAAGATACAAAAAATTTGCTGGATCACAGGGAGAGGATAGCTACAGACAATTTCTCCACCAGAATTCCTGATATCACATACCCGAGATTGTCCAGTGCAAAATATGATGATACTCTATTCAGAGAATACAGAGGCTCATAGATTTGGAGCTGGAAGGGACCTGAGATATTATCTAACCCAGAGATTCTTAATCTTTTTTTACATCCTAGACCCTTTGGATGATCTGGTAAAGCTTATTAACAGATACTTTCCCAGATTAATGTGTTTTAATTTATAAAATCAAATAAATAGGATTACAAAGGAAATCAATCATTGGAAAACTGTTATCAGAATGTTTGTTTTAAAAAAAAAAAGGTCAGAGAGCCTAACTGTTTTAACTGGAAACTGAGTGGATGTCCATCAGTTGGAGAATGGTTGAATAAGTTATAGTATATGAATGTTATGGAATATTATTGTTCTATAAGAAAATGATCAGCAGGATGATTTCGGAAATCCTGGAGAGACTTACATGAACTGATGCTGAGTGAAGTAAGGAGAACAAGAGGATAAGGTACACAGCAACAGCAAGATTATATGATGATCAATTTTGATGGATGTGACTCTTTTCAACAGTGAGATGATTCAGGCCAGTTATAATGGTCTTCTAATGAAGAGAGCCTTCTGCACCCAGAGAGAGGACTGTGGGAACTGAGTGTGGATCACAGAATAGTATTTTCATTTTTGTTGTTGTTTGATTGCATTTTGTTTTCTTTCTCATTTTTTTCCCTTTTTCATCTGATTTTTCTTGTGCAGCATAATTGTGGAAATATATATAGAAGAATTGCACATGTTTAACCTGTATTGGGTTACTTACTTGCTGTCTAGGCGGGGGAAGAGGGGAAAGAGAGGGAGAAAAAAATTGAAACACAAGGTACAAGGTATCTATGTATATATTTTTAAAAGAAAAAAAACTTTCATAAATAAAAAGAAAGAAAGAAAGAAAACTCTGTTCTAAGACAATCAATTCATTTTACAGATAAGAATAATGAGTCCCAGAGGGATTAAATTATTTACCAAAGATCTCAAAGATGGTCATTAGCATAGCTGGGCTATGAAGCCATGTCTTTTGGCTCTCATTTTGGCATCTCCTTCTGCTTAACTGTATTATATATCCTAGTGGTCACACAGACTAAAAAGAAACAGTTCTTGCAAAAGAAATAGTCAAAACTCTGATGGTCATCAAAAGGAAGATATTTAGTCATTTTCCATATATCAACATTCTCTTTCTAGAATCTTCGGCCTATAAAAATTCCTACCTAGTCAGATGCTTGTAATTAACTTCCCTACCTGTGTGGCCTAGGTGAGCTATGCTGGAATGAGTTTTTGACATATAATTCAATTTAGGTAATACATTTCAAGAGGTTACTATGTGAAAAGGGAAACCATTTGTAAAAAAAAAAAGAAGGAAGGAAGGAAGGAAGGAAGGAAGGAAGGAAGGAAGGAAGGAAGGAAGGAAGGAAGGAAGGAAGGAAAGAAGGAAGGAAGGAAGGAAGGAAGGAAGGAAGGAGGGAGGGAGGGAGGGAAGAAGAATATAACATTGTCAATGGCCAGAGATTATTGTCAAACTCATTCATTCAACAAACATTTATTAAATCTCTACTTTGTGTTGGGTACCATAAAATGAATCAGTTTAACTGGGTAGTCTCTACCAGGGGTCCTCAAACTACAGCCCGTGGGCCAGATGCAGCAGCTGAGGACATTTATCCCCCTCACACCCTCACCCAAGGCCCACAAAACAAAGGTTTTGTTTTTACTATAGTCCGGACCTCCAACAGTCTGAAGGACAATGAACTGGACCCCTATTTTAAAAAGTTTGAGGACCCCTGCTGAAACTTTCTTTCAAGTCTATTTCCAATGATATATTGGTATGGCCAATCCCTGAGATTCTGATTCATTGATACAAGTAACCATGCTGGGCACATGCAAGCAATTAATAAACCCAAAGAGGACTCTCTTCAATTTTTCTTTTGCCATCAACCCTCAGTGAGTTATTTGTGGGTAATAATGAAGTACACGGAGGGAAAGATCCAAATGGATGAGAATTAATATAATTGTATTAATTTACCATTAATCAATGCAAATTGAAATGAATTGACTAACCCAACATGATTCATTTGTGAATTGAATTGGTTGTAAGAAGATGTGGTTGGAGATAAGATTGGAAAGGGGGCTGGGGACAAATCATGTTCCATTAACTTCAACAAATTTCCTACTTTGGGGCCATAACCTCTTTTTGTCTGTGTCTTGCAAATGTCAACTGTCATCCATTGCTTTGGAGAAGTGACCAAAGGATCATTTCCTAGCTTAAAAACTAAGTCCTGAATGATTTCAATTAGTGATTCTCATCACACATACACACACAAACATACACATGCACACATACACACATACACACACAGAGTCTCTCTCACTCTCCCCCCTCATAGATACACAAGCACACATGCATGAATACACACATACACACACACATGCACACACACACACACACACACACACACCTCACATCCTTATTTTGTGTTTCTGAGACTAGAATTGTAGATTTGTGTACATACTAATAGTAAGCAGACCTAGAAAAATAAAATCCTTTCTTTACATTAAGATGCATCACCTTCCTTCCTAATCCCTTAAACTGTGGCAGAATCTTGCCAATACAATTCTACTCAGTCATTTTAATGGAAATGGAATTGCCAGTCTTTTCATCAGAAGATCTCCAAAAGCTGAAAAAAAAATACAAAATTTATGGGCACAATTAATTCATTCCCTACATAAAGACAATATAAAGACAGTGCAGAGCAAAAGGAAAAGACTGAGGCAATTCTCTGGGGAATTAAAAGGAGAAAAACTTTTAAAATTGGATGATAGGACCACAGAATCATCCAGCTATTTCAGACAAAAGTATTTTATTACCTGAATTAGAGCTCACATTTATATACAGCTCCAAGATTTTTTAGGAGTTTCCTCACAACAAATCCCAGATGTAGCACATGCATTATTGGCCTCATTTACAGATGAGAAAATTGATGCTTACAGAAATTGCCTTTTGTTTTCGGTTACATAGTGAGTAGGTACTAGAGAAAAGGCAGACTCTATAGTACTCTGGGGGGAAAAGTAGGAGATCTCAAATCTATCTTATTTTGATAGTATATTAACAACCAATGATTAAATTAGGAATGTGTCTTTTTCTTTTATTTTCTCATTTAACTTCTCGCCCCTGTAGGTCAATCAGTCAGTTTCTAAAGGACATGGTCGATTGATGACATTTCCCTAACTTTTAGGGAATATGCTCCTTAATCTTGGGTGTGACAATATCTAATTAGGTACCTTACTTCTATTTAGAGTGTAAACAGAATCTAATCTAGATGAATTGTTGCCCAAAGGAAATGAATCCCCTACATGGGAATTTTGGGTGAGCACACTCATGAAGAAGAAAATCAACTATAGTTGATTTCCATGGTTAGAAATGGATTCCCCTGTCCAGATTGTTGGAATACATTTATTTTTTATTCTTTAGAGTCAACATGTATACAGAAGTACAAGATAAATGCAAAATAATAATAATAACTGGGAACTTATATAATTTTCAAAGTACTTCACACATTTTATCTCATTTTATTCTCTCAAGAAAACTTGTGAGATGTTATTTTTATACCCATTTTTCAGATAAAGAAAATAAATATTCAGTTTGCTATTATTCCTCTCATTTTTTTCAGATAAAGAACCTGAAAAATCTTCATTTTTCACATAAAGAAATTAAATGACTTACCTGGAGTCACAGTTAGGAAGTATTTGAGGGCAAAATTTCTGACTCTAGCCACAGGTTAACCAAGAAACATGAATACTAATAATATATAAATCTTTTGTAAACATTTCAAAGTTGAGCCAAGATGGCTTTAAAGAAAGGTCTTTATCTGAGCTCCTCCTGGTATCCCTCACCAGATCAAGCCTCTGAACTGGTTTTGGAGTGACAGAACCCACAAATATTTGAAATGGAACAACTTTCCAGCAGAAGATATTTTGGAAGAACTTCAGAAAAGGTTTGTTTCAATCAGGTATAAGCCCCATTGAAAGCAACCAAGTGCAGTTGCTATACAGGGACCCAGGGTGGTGTGCCATCTCTGTGCTGGGGAATTTTCTGGGAGGTCTTGGCCAAAATACAGCAGCATTGGCTACTCTGTCCTGCTTGGAAGACAGTAGCATCAGCAGATTAGCCAAGAGACATCAAATGCAAATACAAAAGGCAAATAATGACACTTTGAACTACAGAATAATGCAGGACTTGGCTATGCACAGCCAGCTCTAAACAGAAGTCAAGAGCACCAGTCCAGGGAAGTATAAGGGCACGGTTGCCTCTAGAGGAAGCTTGGAATAATCTCCCATTTGTTCCAGGAGCAGAACTCAATCTTTTAAAAATGAGCAAAAAAAGCAAAAGGAATTCTGACTATAGATAGCTTTTATGGAGAAAGATAACAGACCTCAAACCCTAAGGAGCCTAAAGGCAAATTAGCTCCAGATGAAACCTCAAAGGGTAATATGAGTTGATCCCCTTCTCACAAGGCTCTCTTGGAAAAATTCAAAAAGGACCTTAAAAGTGAGCTAGAATAAAAATGGGGAAAAGAAATGAGAACTTTTCAAGAAAGTTTAGAAAAGGAAAGAGAAAGTATCTGAAGAGAACCTTAAAAATAGATTTAGTGAAATAGATAAATCATATAACACCTTACAAAATAGATTTGATGAAATGGAAAAAGCATATAACTCCTTACAAAATAGATAAAAAAAAAAAACAATTTGTTGAAAAACAAAATTTGTGAAATAGAAAAAAAATCAAATGAACAAAATACTTCATTTAAAAGTTCAATTGGCCAAATGGAAAAGGAGATAAAAAAACCTAACTGAAGAAAATAATTCCCTAAATAATTAGAATTGAACAAATGGAAATGAATGACTCAATGAGACTTGAAGAAGCAATCAAACAAAACCAAAAAATCATTTTTTAAATAGAAGAAAATGTAAAATATTTCATTGGAAAAAAAACTGAACTGGAAACTAGATCTAAGTCTAAGTCTAAGAATTATTGGACTTCCTGGAAAACATGGTGAAAAAAAGAGTCTAGATATCATCTTTCAGGAAATCATCAAGGAAGACTGCCCTGATGTCCTAGAACCAGAGAGTAAAATAGCCATTGAAAGAATTCACCAATAACTTCCTGAAAGAAATCCCAAAATGAAAACTCCAAGGAACATTGTAGTAACTTTCAAAATTATCAGATTAAGGAGAAAATATTGCAAGCAGCCAAAAAGAAACAATTCCAAAAAATCATAATCAGAATTTTGCAGGACCTATCAACTTCCCACATTAAAAGATTGAAGGCCTGGTATTCCAAAAGGCAAAGGAACTTAGATTGCAGCCAAGAATCAACCATCCAGAAACACTGAGCATTATCTTTTAGGGAAAAAGATGGATATTCAATTAAATAAATGAATTTCATTTATTTGTGATGAAAAGACCAGAGCTGAATAGAAAATCTGATCTTCAAATACAGAAATCAAGAGAAATGTAAAAAGGAAAGAAAAAAAATAACTTCCTTTTAAAAGTTAAAAAGCTTACATTCTTATATGGGAAGATGATATGTTTAACTCTTGAGATCTGTATCTCTGTTATGAGTATACTTAGAGGGTGCAGGTATAATTTGATTTTATTGTCATGATATAAAATAAAAATGAGAAGGAAAGGGAATTCTCCTGGAAGAGGAATATAGAATTATTTTTTTTTACATTACATTATATCTCATAAAGAGGCAAAAAAGACCTATTACAATTGAAGGGAAAAAAGGAGGGGAATGAGTGTTGTATGAATCTTACTCTCACCAAATTTGACTCAAAGAGAGGATATCAGACCTATTTAGCTTCACAGAGAAACTTATCTCACCCTATAGAAAAGTAGAAGAGGAAAGGGGAAAGGAAAGGGGGAGTTTAAGAGAAGGTAGAACAAAAGTAAAAGGGGAAAGATATAAGAAAGGAGGAAGCGCTATAAAATGGGAGGACTGTTTGAGAGAGGTTGTAATCAGAAGCAAAATACTGCAGAGGAGGGAAGGGGGAAAGAAAGGGGAAACTTATAATTTTTGGAGAAAAGATGGTGGAAAATACAGAGTTAGTAATTTTTACCTATGAATGGGAATGGGTTTACCTCTCCATTAAAATGGAAATTAATAGCAGACTAGATTAAAAGACAGAATCCTAGAATATATTGTTTAGAAGAAGCGTATTTAAAGCAAGCATTTTTTTTTCAGATCATGATGTAATAAAAGGCCAGGGGAAAATAGACCAAAAATTCATTGAAAACTAAATAATCTAATTCTAAAGAATGAGTGGGTGAAACAACAAATCATAGACAATAATCGATAATTTCATCCAAGAGAATGACAATAATGAGATAACATACCAAAATTTATGGAATGCAGCCAAAGCACTTCTTAGGGGAATTAGATGCTTACTTGCATAACATAGAAAAAGAGGGGATCATTAAATAGGGCATGCAACAAAAATAGCTAAAAAAAGAACAAAACAGAAGAGAAAATAAATTACTTAAATGTCACATTTTAGAAAAAGAAATTGAACAAGCTATTAATCAACTTCTTAAGAAAAAATCTCCAGGATCAGATGCATTTACATGTGAATTATATCAAATATTAAAAAAATATATAATTCCAATACTATGCAAACTATTTGGAAAAATAGGGAAAGAAGTAGTCCTACCAATTCTTTTTTTAACACATATATGGTGCTGATAACTAAATTAGGTAGGGTCAAAACAAAGAAAATTATAGATCAAATTCCCTAATGAATACTGATGCAAAAATCTTAACTAAAATATTAGCAAAGAAATTATAGCAAGTTATCCTCAAGATAATGCACTATGACATACACCATGACTAAGTAGAATTTATACCAGAAATGCAGGGCTGGTTCAATATTAGGAAAACTATTAGCATAATTGATTATATCAATAACCAAACTAATAAAAATCTTACAATTATAGATGCAGAAAAAACATTTGACAAAATTCAAAACCCATTCCTGTGAAAAACACTAGAGAATATAGGAACAAATGGAGTTTTCCTTAGAATAATTAGCATCTATTTAACACCATCAGCAAACATCATATGTAATGGGGACAAACTAGAACTATTCCCTATAAAGTAAGGGGTGAAACAAGGTTGCCCAATATCACCATTACTGTTTATTTGTATTAGAAATAATAGCTTTAACGATAATAGAAGAAAAAAGATTAAAGGAATTAAAGTAGGGAATGAGGAAGCCAAATTATCACTCTTTGCAGATTATATGATGGTATATTTAGAGAATTCTAGAGAATCAACTAAAAATCTACTAGAAACAATTCACAACTTTAGCGAAGTTGCAGGATACAAAATAAAACCACATAAATCATCAGCATTTCTATATATTACCAATAAAGTCCAGCAGCTAGAGATACAAAGAGAAATTGCTTTTAAAAGTTGTAGATAATATAAAATATTTGCAAGTCTAACTGTGAAGGCAAAGTCAGGGATTATAGGAACACAATTATAACACTCTTTCCTCACAAATAAAGTCAGAATTAATCAATTGGAAAAATATCAGGTGTTCATGGGTAGGCCAATACTACCTAAATCAATTTGCTTATTCAGTGCCATACCAAACAAACTCCCAAGAAATTATTTTACAAAACTAGAAAAAATAATAACAAAGTTCAGCTGGAGGAACAAAAGGTTAAGCATTTCAAGGGAATTAATGAAAAATGCAAATGAAGGTGGCCTAGCTGTAGCAGACCTAAAACTATATTATAAAGCAGCCATCATCAAAACCACTTAGTACTGGCTAAGTAATAGAATAGTCAATCAGTGGAATAGGTTAAGTTCACAGGACATAATAGTAAATGATTATATTAATCTAGTGTTTGATAAACCCAAAGACCCCAGTTTGGGGGATAACAACTCACTATTTACACAAACTTCTGGGAAAATTGCAAATTAGTAGGGCACAAACTAGGCATTGAATCATGCCTAACACCCTGTACTAAGGCAAGGTCAAAATGGGTTCATTATTTAATTTTTAAAATTTTTTTATTATAGCTTTTTATATACAAAACAAGACATACGCATAGGTAATTTTTCAGCATTGACCTTTGCAAAAACTTCTGTTTCAACTTTTCCTCTCCTTCCCTCCACCCCCTCCCCTAGATGGAAGGTAGTCCCAAACAGGTTAAATATGTTAAAATATATGTTAAATAAAATATATGTATACATATTTATACAATTATCTTGCTGAACAAGAAATATCAGATTTAGAAAGTAAAAATAACTTGAGAAGAAAAAAACAAAAATACAAGCAAACAATAACAGAAAGAATGGAAATGCTATGTTGTGGCTCATACTCATTTCCCAGTGTTTATTCTCTAGATGTAGCTGATTCTCTTCATTACAGACCAATTGGAACTGATTTGGATCCTCTCATTGTTGAAGAGAACCACGTCCATCAGAACTGATCATCATATAGTATTGTTGTTGAAGTGTATAATGATCTCCTGTTTCTGCTCATTTCACTTAGCATCAGTTCATGTAAGCCTCTCCAAGCCTCTCTGCATTCATCCTGCTGGTCATTTTTATAGAGCAATAATATTCCATAACATTCATATACCACAATTTATTCAGCCATTCTCCAATTGGTGGACATCCATTCAATTTCCAATTTCTAGCCACTTCAAAAAGGGTTGCCCATAAACATTTTAGCACATACAGATCCCTCTTCTTTTATATGTCTTTGGGATATAAACCCAGTAGTAACACTTCTGGATCAAAGGGTATGCAGTGTGATAACTTTTTGAGTATAGTTCTAAATTGCTCTCCAGAATGGTTGGATCCTTTCACAACTCCACCAACAATGCATCAGTGTCCCAGTTTTCGCATATCCCCTCCAACATTTGTCATTATCTTTTCCTGTCATCTTAGCCAATCTGAGAGATATGTAGTGGTATCCCAGAGTTGTCTTAATTTGCATTTTTCTGATCAATAATGATTTGGGAGACCTTTTCATATGATTAGCAATAGTTTCAACTTCTTAATCTGAAAATTGTCTGTTCATATCCTTTAACCAAGTGGATCAATTGGCTAGATTTCTTATAAATTAGAGTCAGTTCTCTACATATTTTGGAGATGATGTCTTTATCAGAACCTTTAGCTGTAAAAATGTTTTATGGTTTCATTATTTAGACATAAAAAGTGATATTGTAAGGAAACTAGAAGAACAAATGATAGTTTACCTGTCAGATCTGTGGAAAAGGAAGGAATTTGTAGCCAAAGAAGAACTTTATATTACTGAATACAAAAAGGATAATATTGATTATACTAAGCTATAAAGTTTTTGTACAAACAAAACTAATGCAGACAATATTAAAAGGGAAGTAATAAATTGGGGAAAAATTTACATTCAAGGGTTATGATAAAAGCCTCATTTCTAAAACATATAGACTTGACCCAAATTTATAGAATTCAAGCAATTCTCCAATTGGTAAATGGTTAAATGATACAAACAGACAATTTTCAGATGAAGAAATTTAAACCATTTCTAGCCATATGAAAAGGTGCTCTAAATCACTATTGGTCAGAGAAATGCAAAATAACACAACTCTGAAGTACCACTGCATACTGTTCAGATTGGTTAAGGTAGCTGAAAAAAAATAATGATGAATGTTGGAGGGGATATGGGAAAACTGGGAAACTAATACATTGTTAGTGAAGTTGTGACTGGATCCAACCATTGTAGAGAACAATTTGGAATTATGCCCAGAGTTATCAAAATGTGCATATTCTTTGATTGAACAGTATTTCTCCTGGGCTTATATCCCAAAAAGATCTTAAAGAAGGGAAAGGAACCACATGTGCAAAAATATTTGTGAAATCTCTTTTTGTAGTGGCAAGAAGCTGGAAAGTGAATGGATGCCTATCAGTTGGAGTATAGCTGAATAAGTTATAGTATATGAATGTTGTAGAATATTATTGTTCTGTAAGAAATGAGCAGCAGGATGATTTCAGAGAGGCCTGGAGAGACTTACATGAACTGATGCTAAGAGAGCAGAACCAGGATATCATTGTACATCTTAACAAAGAGATTATATGATGACCAATTCTGATGGATGTGGCTCTTTTCAACAATAAGTTGACTCGGGCCAGTTCCAATGATCTTGAGATGAAGAGAGCCATTTGCACCTAGAGAGATGACTGTAGGAACTAAGTGTGAATCCTAACATAGCATTTTCACTCTTTTTGTTGTTGCTTGCTTGAATTTTATTTTCTTTCTCATTTTTTCACCTTTTTGACCTGATTTTCCTTGTGCAGCATGATATTTGCAGAAATATCTATAGAAGAATTGAACATGTGTAACATACATTAGATTGCTTGCCGTCTAATGGTGGGGGTTGGGGAAAAGGGAGGGAAAAAATTGGAATATAAGGTTTTGCAAGGATGAATGTTGAAAATTATCCATGCATATATATATATTTTATTTAATAGATTTTTATTTACAGGTTATATGTATGGGTAACTTTACAGCATTAACAATTGCCAAACCTCTTGTTCCAATTTTTCACCTCTTACCCTCCACCCCCTCCCCCAGATGGCAGGATGACCAGTAGATGTTAAATATATTAAAATATAAATTAGATACACAATAAGTATACATGACCAAACCGTTATTTTGCTGTACAAAAAGAATCAGACTCTGAAATATTGTACAATTAGCTTGTGAAGGAAATCAAAAATGCAGGTGTCCATAAATATAGGGATTGGGAATTCAATGTAATGGTTTTTAGTCATCTCCCAGAGTTCTTTTTCTGGGCATAGCTAGTTCAGTTCATTACTGCTCCATTAGAAATGATTTGGTTGATCTCCTTGCTGAGGATGGCCAGGTCCATCAGAACTGGTCATCATATAGTATTGTTGTTGAAGTATATAATGATCTCCTGATCCTGCTCATTTCACTCAGCATCAGTTCATGTAAGTGTCTCCAGGCCTTTCTGAAATCATCCTGTTGGTCATTTCTTACAAAACAATAATATTCCATAATATTCATATACCACAATTTATTCAGCCATTCTCCAACTGATGGGCATCCACTCAGTTTCCAGTTTCTAGCCACTACAAATAGGGCTGCCACAAACATTAGTCATGCATATATTTTTAAAGTAAAAAGCTTTAACAAAAAATCAAAGTAAAAAGAAGAAATTTCCTTAAAAATGGAAAGAAAGAAAATGGTACATTAACTGAAGTTTGAAAAAGAAATAGAAGATGTGAAGAAAGAAGGTGAAGGTCACAAAACATTGTCCTAATAGAGGACAGTCTAAACAAAGAAAATGGAATTTATACCTGAGGATGATGCATCAACTGCATAAAAGAGTGAGTGATAGGAAATAAGACATGATGAGTTTGAAAAATTGAGTGGGGAATTAAAAAGGGGGAGTTTCAGGAGCCAAACCCAGCAGGTAAACAATAAATTGACACAAATCTCTGATATTTACCTTCAAACAAGCATAGCATAACCCCAAAGAAATCATGTAACAATAGAAGAAGCGGAAAGATGGGGTGAAACAATTTTTTAATCCAAAAAAATGGAAGACCACCAAGAAATGTCTGTCACATTTGGATAAAATGGTAATGTAGTCCAGACAAAAAGCATCCCAGGAAGCAGCAAGCCCCACTTCAGCAAAACAATGGGTGATCTGAGTCCTAGTGGGGTGGAACAGGCAAACCCTAACACCAGAACTCCCATGTGTCTCAGCATAGGTGGGGGAATGAGCAGACTCCAGGTCCAAGAATAACCATAAGCTTCAGCATAGCCCAGGGCAAACAGGCAGCTGCCAGAGGCCACATCACCACTGGCTTCAATGTAGCCCTTGGAAAATGCTGAAACCCACACCAACCCTCTGCATGGCCAGACTTGGGGACTAGGACCCCAGATCAGCGCCAAGTAAGTTTCTAGACATCTATGGTCACTAGCTGGACCAGCCACCCCTTGATTCCCACCCATAATTATTACCAGACAGGAGGGTCCTTTGTGAGCCTTAGGGCAAGGTCAGGGCAGCACCAAAAAAACAGCCAGACCTTAGCTTTTGGCATAAGAAGCCTTCTACCCAAGGAGCAGAGCTAAAACTTAAAATAAAGAAAATTTTCAAAAAGGATGAGCCAAAAAAAAATAAATAAACACCATCAACAAAAGAATCTGACCATAGAAAGTTATTATGATGACAGGGAAGATAGACATAAATTCAGAAGAGGAAAATAATGTCAAAATACCTATATGCAAAATCCCAAATTAAAATGAGAAGTCATCTCAAACTCAGAAAGGACTCATGGAATAACTCAAAAGGGAACTTAAAATCATAAAAGAGAAGTAAAAAAATTGGGAAAGAAAATGACAGTGATATAAAAAAAAATTTGAAAAAACAATCAACAGCTTGGTAAAAGATAACAACTCCTTAAAAAGTACACAATTGCCCAAATGGAAAAGGAAGTACAAAAACTAATTGAAAAACAAAACAAAACAATTCTTTAAAAGTTGGAGTTGGACAAATGGAAGCAAATAACTCAATGAGACATCTAGAATCAAACAAATTCAAAAGTATGAAAAAATAGAATAAAATATAAAATACGTTATTGGAAAACAACTGGTCTAGAAAACAGATACAGGAAAGACAGTGACAGAATCATTGGACCACCTGAAATTCATAATAAAAAGTATCTGGACCACATCTTTCAAAAAATTAACAATCAAAATATAAGTTTTTTGAAACTAGAAGGCAAAATAGATATTGAGAGATACGATGATTATCTCAGGAAAGAGATCACAAAATAAAAATTCCAAGGAACATAGTGGCCAGAAAAAAATTCAAATATTGAAGAACCACAATAAGGATTACACAAGACTCAGCATTTGCAACATTAAAAGAGTGTAGGTCTTGTAACATGATATTCCAGAAGGCAAAGGAGATAGGAATGCAAACAAGGATAACCTACAGGTGAAATTAAGCATAATACTTTAAGAAAAAATGGTATTTCAATGAAATAGAAGAATTTCAAGCTTTCATAAGCAGACCAGAACTGATCAAACAATTTGATCTTCAATATCAAGACCCAAAAGAATCCCAAAAAAGAAAAAGAAAACATAAGGGATTCAATAGTCCTAAACTGTTTACATCCCTACATAGGAAATAATTGTAATTCTTAAAAAATGAACCACTAATGTCCTCACTAGAAGAAATATATATAGACAGAGCATGTAGGTGAAGATAAATTTGAGGGAATAACAGCAAAATAATTAAAGGATGAAAATGAGGATAACACTGAGTGAAGAAGGAAGGGAGAAGTAGAATGGAGTAAATTATTTCACATAAAGTGATGCAAAAAATCTTTTACAGTTGGGAGAAAATGGGAGAATAAGTGATGAGTATTACTTGATCTTTACTCATGTCAGTATTGGCTCAAAGAGGGAATCAGTTGAATAGAGAAAATAGAATATAGAAATCTTTCTAACACAATTGCAAAATAGAAAGAAGGAGATTAAATAAAGTGTTTGGAGACTGACAGAAGAGAAAGCAGATCAGGTAGACAAAAGTAAAACACTAAAGAGGAGGGAAAGGCTAAAAGATGAGAAAAGACAACAAGAAGAAAAACACGTTGGAGAAAAATATACAGTAATCATAATTGTAAAAGTGAATAGAATGAACTTTCCTATAAAGTGGAAGTGAAACCAGAATCCTCCAATACATGGTTTATGAGAAATACACTTGAAACTGACAGACATACATAGAGTACAATCTGTTATGCTACAGCTGAAGTTTAAAAAAAAAAAAAACAGTGGTAGCAATCCTGATTTTAGATCAAGCAAAAACAAAAATAGACCCAATTAAAAGAGATAAAGAAAGAAACTACATCTTGCTAAAAGTATTGTAGATCAATGGAATAATATCAATACTAAACCTATACTCACCAATGGTATAGCATCTAAATTATTTTTTTTTAAAGTGAGTTACAGGTTTGTCACAAAACAAGAGAAAGAGAGCATTAAAAGACATAAAATAGATAATTTTGATAATATTAAATTTAAAAGGTTTTGCACAAACAAAACCAATCGAAACAAAATTAGAAGGAAAACAGAAAACTGGAAAATAATCTTTACAAGTATCTCTGTTAAAGACATCATTTTTCAAATATATTAAGAACTGAATCAAAAATTTTAAGAAAACAAGCTATTCTCCAATTGATAAGTGGTCAAAGGATATGAAGAAGGCAGTATTCAGATGAAGAAATCAAAGCCATCAATAGGCATATAAAGTAATGTTCTCAATTACTTTTGATTACAGAAATGCAAATTAAAATAGCTCTGAGGTACCACCTCATAACTTTCAGATTGGCTAATATGACAAAGAGGGAAAATGAAATGTTAATGAGAATGAGGGAAAATTGGAACACTAATGAATTGTTGGTATACTTGTGAATTGATCCAAACATTCCGAAGAACAATTCAGAAGTATACTCAAAGGGCAATCAAGCTATGCAAACTGTTTGATCTAACAATACCACTGCCAAGTATCTATGCCAAAGAGATCATAATAAAGGGAAAGGAATCTTCATTTGCACAAATAATTATAACATCTATTTTCCTGGTGGCAAATCTGAAAACTAAGGAGTTGCCCATAAATTGGGGAATGATTGAACAAGCTGTGCCGTAGGATTGAAACCAGAAAACTATTATGCAATAAGAAATGATGAACAGACAAATTTCAGAAAAATCCAGAAAGTCTTATATGAACAGATGCAAAGTGAAATGAGCTGAATTAAGAAAACATTGTATACAATGCCAGCAATATTATGTGATGACCAACTATGAATGACAACTCTTCTCAACAACACAATGGTTCAAGAAAATTACAAAGGACTCATGAATAAAAATGTTATCCAGATCCAGTTAAAGAACTAGTGAAGTCTGAATTCAGATCAAAGCATTTTTTTATTTACTTTATTCTTTTTCATTTTTTTTATTTCATCTGTGTCTTCTTTTATGATTATAACTAATATGGAAATATGTTTTATATATTAGCACACATATAACCCATAACAAATTGCCTACCATTTTAGGAAAAGTAGAGAACAGGAAAAGAATGGAGGGAGAAAAATTTGGAACACAAAATCTTGTAAAAATAAATACTAATTTTCTTTGACATATAATTAGGGAAAAAATAAAAACAGTATTGATAAAAAAGAAAAGTATCATTAAAAATAAAACAGAAAGGAGCTCCATTTTGAAGGATTACATGCAAAAGATGTCTTAATATGTTCAAAGAACTAGCTCTGATATTCTAACTCCTTAATTTAACTTGCAATCAAGATATATGAGTGTGCTCAATGGTATTTTTCCTGATTGAGAAAAGCAATGCAGAATGCTAAGTCCTCGTAAACATTAAGACAAGTAACCATGCTGGGAAGATACGAATAGTCTGAACAGAGCCAAAGAGGACTTTCTTCCATTTTTCTTTAACTGTCATCCCTCAGTGGGTTCCCTGTGAGGCAATAATGAAGTGCACAGAGGGAAAGCTTCAAATGGAGAAGGGTAAATTGTTTTTTGACAGCTGGCTTTTGACTCTAGTCCCTCTGCTTCTCCTCTCTCTTCCCAGTGATCAAATTCACAATGTCTGAGCCCAGACTGACAAAATAGGGTGGCACTTTTTTCTAAGGCAGATAATGAAACAAGGAAACTTGTTCCTGAACCCCAAGGTCACAGCTAATGGAAAAACTGCTATGGGCATTTTCATTGCCTTTCTATTTTTAATGATGTCTTCATTGTCACTGATTGGTTTTTTGTTTTGTTTCCCTTTGACTGTCAATTGTGCATCTTGCTCTTTGCCATTTGCTGTTAGGCCTGAGTTGGCTGTTCTATAAAATATCCTAATGGCCCCCTGTAGTGCTTCTGTAATGAAGGATCCGGTGATGTTCCCATTATAAACCTCATTCCAGAAATATTTATGACATGGCTATCGTAATTTGCATCAGGCTATGGGGAATATACTTCGCAGGTCAGCATTACAAGCAATTTTTTTTGGTGTGTTTGGAAAAAAAATCAGGGCTGAAATTCATTAGAAATTTTGTATGTCTAGAGCTGTGTATCTGTCCATATTGGCATTTGTGGGGGTTTTCAATGACAGTTTAGATAAAATGAATTATATGATTCTCAGCCCATAATGGAAATGTAGGGCTATAGTCACCTTGATTTCATTTCTTTCATGCACACACACACATATACATACACACATGCATATATATGTCTATTTATGTGTTTATACATACATGTAAATACACATGAATGCAAATACAAGACAAATATTGCATCCATATGCACATAATCTTAAATATATGTGGACACACATATATGCATATATATTGTGTGCATATGTCTATCTTTGGGCAAGTTAATCAACCTTGATTGCCTCAGTTTCCTTAGCTGTAAGATGAACAGATAAGGAAATGCAAACCATTCTAGCATTTCTGCTGAGGAGATACTAAATGGGGTCCCAAAGAGTCAGACACAAGTGGAAAATGACTGAACAACAAACCAACATGTTATTTTCAAATACTCATATAGTAATTGGCTAGAATATCACCTTTCATATCTTTTACACTTGAACAGCTTGCTTTTTTCAGTGGCAAAGGTGGGCTGAGCTTTCATAAAACTGATGGATTATAATATAATAGCTAATTTACATTTAATCCAATGAAACAAACACATTAAATGCCTACTAGGTGTAAAGGACTATGTTTGGTCTCAGGGAGACAAAGACAAATATTAAAATCTGAAATAGTTTCTTCTCTCAGGGAACTTAATGGGGGCTAAAATACTGTATACATTCCTCATCTGTAAAATGGGTGATAGCACTGTTTATCTCTCAGATGATGTGGATGAAATAAGATAATATTTGTGAAGGGTTTTGCAGTGATGATGATGATGGTGCTGATAGTAAAAAAATAATAGTGATGATAATGATAGGGAAAAAGTGATAATGATAAAAATGATGATGATGATAAGCAATTTTGTTAGGACCACTTCTCTCTACCTTCTAATTTCTATGGCTTCTTTTAAGATGGAGCTCAAATTTCCACCTTGTGATGTACTCTCCCCCCTCTAAAAAATAAATAAAAGCAAAAAAAAAAAAAACTACCAGTGCTTGGCCTTTGGAACTACCTATGATTTTACACACTACATGTAAACAGAGTGTACATAATATTTTGTATTTTGTCTCAGAGATTCTGTTGCTGGCTTTCTTTATATCCCCAAACCTTACAAAGTTCCTGGGACATCATATGAACTTAAATGATTGTTGACTTGTAAGGTAATACAAAATAATGTGAAGAGGCATGAGCACTGACCAACAGGGGTTCTGAAGAGTTCTCATATAGAAGGTGGAACTTGAACTATGTCTTGCAGGAGAAAGCTTATTTTGAAAGATCATAGTGACCTGGGATTTTGCTAGCAGAAGGAAACAAATTCCCCTTCAGTGCAAAATGCCAGCAAAGTCTAGCACTCAGGAACAGATAGGTTCTCAGCATGCTAGTTTCACAGTCTACAAGGAATAATACCAAAATGAAATCTTAGCTTAAAAATGTCTTGACAATTAGTTTTTGGCACTGCAGCATAAGATAATGGAATATTTAGACAGTTTCCTTTTCCTAAGTTAAAGACCTTAAAAATATTAGAAAAAATACTAGTAAAGATTAATCAATCAAAACAAAATCCTCAAACACCCCCATGTTATATATATAAACATATAAAGAACAAATTTTATACCTCGCTTTCATACTTCAATGATCTATAATTTTGTTGATACCATTTATAAATTCCCTCGGCTTTATAGATTGCTTTTAAGAAGCAATATGGCCAAAAATGTATTTCTCAAATAAAAAGTTCCATCTCTGATTTATAATAGCTGTGTGACCCTGTGGGATTTCTCACTTTGAGTGAGTATTTTGAGTATTCTAAAATAAAGAGAAGGTACAAATCTGCAACAATAAAAGTTTTATATTAAGGATCTGATACATCCCTAAACTAATGAAATCACAGGTCCACTCACAAAAAATGAAAAAAAAAAGTGGCAGCACCCTTAACACCTGATAAAAAGTTTCTGGAATTAAGCCAAGCTGATCCTCAGATGATGGACATAAATTCCATCCTGAGCTCCACTTTCAAAACTTCTCAACTGGATGCTACTTTACAGATCTTCTAATCTGCTGCCGTAGGCTTTGAGAATACAGGGATATGGGGGCAGCTAGGTGGTGCAGTGGATAGAGCACCAGCCCTGAAGTCAGGAGGACCTAAATTCAAATCTGATCTCAGACACTTAATACTAACTATTAGTGTGTGACCCTGGACAAGTCACTTAACCCCAACTGCCTCAGCAAAAACAGAGAGAGAGAGAGAGAATACAAGAGTACCCCCATGCCAGAATTGGGTAGGAAAGAGGATATTGACAAATGCTTCCCAACAAAGTTCAAGTGAGTTTCTGACTAAATTTGAACTAGCACCTGGAGATGTAACCAGAGAACTCTGAGCTATGGCACAGAGCTAATTCACCTATTGAATGAATACAATTCTTTGCAAACAAAAGGCATTTAAATGATTGTTTTTCTATTTATGGAAGGGAAGCATTATATAAGATGGGGAAAACATGGCAAAGGCAGAATAAAATTCAGTATAATCTTTCAGTTTAAGTCCTCTTAAACTGGAGCAACTGAAAGAAACAGGGTTGAAGGAACACCGAGGTTAGCATCTATTAAAAACCACAGCTCAAAAGAACCTCATCCTATGCTTCTTTTAACCAGACCAAAGCAGAGGGAACTGTGAGTCAAATATAAGATAGAGCAGACATTCCAGGCAACAGTGAGTCTTAAAAGTATTGGTGATGGTGCTGCATCTCTATATGAGTTGGTAATATGATATGACTGACAAACAAAGATGGTGCAGAAGGTGTAGTAGACTAAGCACTGGGAATGCAGTCAAGAAGAGTTGGGTGCAAATCCAGGCTCAGACACTTACTGGCTATGTAAGCTGAGAAAATCACTTATCCTATACCTGTTTCATCATCTGTAAAATAGGGATAACAATAGAACCACCTCCACTATGAAGTGTGTAGCACCTTCCAAAATTTATAAAGAAATAAGGGTGGAGGGGTGGGTAGATTGGGATGCAAAGGGTGAAGGGAAGAAGACAAAGATGAGAGCTATGGATGGGGGGTGGGGGTGGAGTTTAAGTAATAGTAAGTTAAATTAAGAGCAGAATTAAAGCAAAGAGTTAGCAGGGATAGGTATGTGTCTATGTGTATATACGTATGTGTATGTATATTATTTACATATATCTATAAATGTATCCATTCTTATTTACATATGTATATATAAATGTATTCTCATAACCTGTTTGGTATGCAGCAGAGCACCAAAGAATAATTTATAAAGAAGTAAAAAAAAGATGGGCACTCAGGAAAAAACAACAACAAAAAACCAACACCTACTCATCAGACTTTCAAAGATTAAGCGAAATAATAATTATAAAGCATTTAGCATAATAATTGGGATGTAGTAAGTCCTATATAAATGTTTTTTCTGTGGTTCAGTCATTTAAGTAGTGTCTGATTATAAATGACCTCACTTGGGATTTTCTGGGCAAAGATAATGGAGTATTGTGCCATTTCCTTCTCCAGTTTATTTTACAGATGAGGAAACAGGCAAATGGGTTTAAGTGATTGCCTGAGGTCATAAAGCTAGTGAGTGTCTGAAGCTAGACTTGAACTCAGGTCTTCTTGACTACAGGCTGGCACTCTATCCACTATGCCACCTAGATGCCTTGATTGCTTTATATATAATAGGATTAAAAAAAAATGGATCTCATCATGACCCTGATAATTAGCATCAGACCATTCAGTTCTAAAGTTTTGCTTTCGTCTCTTATCTTATTTTAAAAAAGGACACCATTCATTCCAAGAGACTTGGAGGTCACACTTAACCAGACCAGGTGGTCAGAGGAAGACTAGGAAATCCAATTTGGAAAAAAACCAAGAGCTTCATTGAAGTGCAATTCATCTGGGTACTTCTATTTCATAATATTCTTATGACACTATAATCTCTTTAGAAAATATATCACAGGTCACCCTCAACAATTCACCTCTTCACTTGTGGCATGTACAAATATCTCTCATTTTTAAAATCTATTCCAAGGGAAATAATTAGGAAACCTTGGACTGTAATTTCACCTATATTGATCTAATTTAATTCTTACATTTTTCCTATAAAATAAAATAAACTTCAATGAGCTTTATTTCCTGCTTATTGCCAACTCTGTAATTAATTTCAAATATAACCAAAGAGGGAATTATGAATTCTTGAATTAACAATTTTATAGAAGAGATGCTTTGCAATTATCAAATCCATTTCTTCCTATCTGCCCAATTTTTAAAAAATTAATTTGATATATTGGATGGTAGCATAAGGTAATTCAAAAGCCCTGGCCTTATATTCAGAATGACAGGGTATTGGTAGAGGAATTACCTCTTCCTGGAAATGTAATTTTTAGGAAGTATCTAAATCTAGAGTAAGTTCAAAAAATGCTTTATTAATGGAAAAATGCTACAAAAATATATTTTGTTCATTGTTACAGCAGTAGCATTAGGAGCAGCAGTAATAATAATAGTAAAAATTAAGAGCTGAAGACTAGAAAATGTTCTGGGTAGTTAAAAGGTATAAAATGCAAGTTTTTAAATATTTTAATCTATTTTCTACTATTATCTAAGTGTAAGAGAGTGAGGTGATTTGCAAATTAGGTTATTATTATACAATTATAATACAAGACAAAAAGTTTGGCAAATAAAAACAGAATTTATTTTTCCAGTTGCCTAATAGAAAAAGATGTTGGTTCCATGGGAGTCAGGTAGCCAAAAGCCTCTTTCTTGAGTGCTTATAAAAGCAATGGAAGTGAAGTTGGAGGCCCTGAGTTTGAATCTCCGATATACTATTTAACAGATTGGATTTATGAACAGGTCTCTTTTCCTGTCTAAGCTTCATTCTATCTGAGGTTCATTTCCATCATTAAAATGAGGGAAATGACCTAAAGCCCTTTAAAACTGGAAATCTTATCTTCAGTGTGAGTTTCACCACTTAATTAGACATGCTGTCTAGAATTGCTCTGTAACTTAATCTCAAGAAGTTAGGTGGTTGAGTAAAGACAATGCTAGGCTTTGAGTCAGGAAAACCTACTTTCCAATCCTGCTTGAGATAACTGTTTGATCCTAGATAAAGAACTGGACATCCATCTGCCTCTATTTTCTTATCTGTAAAATAGGGATATAATAGCATCTATTTCACAGGATTTTTGTGAATATCAAATAAGTTATATATGCCTATACATTTTTTTATGAACTTCATGAACTTCAAAACACTACATAAATTGTTAACTATCACATTAGGCCCCAGATTCCAAAATTATTCTAAACTGATGTTTTCCAAAGGTCTTTTATAATTTTAAGATTCTATGACTCAAGAATTGTTTTCAAATGTCCTATATCCATGATGCTGAAGAAAATATTTGCTTATTTTATTTTATTTTGTTAAATATTCCTCAATTACATTTATTTCTTAAAATTATGACTTTTAAATTCTCTCCTCTCCTGCCAACTCTCTCCCACCCCTAGAAAACAAATAATATTAAATCAATTATACACTGAGATGAGTAGAATTAAGATGACAGGGAAAAGTTAGCGATTTACTTGAACTCTCCCAAATTTCCTTCCAAATAACTTTAAATAGCACCTCCAAACAAATTCTGGAGTAGTAGAGCCCACAAAAAACAGGATAAAATATTTTTTTAAGTCAAGATAACTTAGAAGGTTGGCAGAATGGGTCTATAGCATTGCAATGAGAATGGATTGTGATCCAGAGCATAATGCATCAGGACAGGCCACATGCCAGTCAACCATCAAGCAGATTTTATCAGCACTTGAATCAATGGTGGCAGTGGCTAACAGAGCTCTCAACCCATGTAATGGAGTCAGAAAACGGGTCAGAAGGAAATCATGCGGTCCCTTTTCTGACAGCAGGTCTAGAACTAGACTACCCCAGCTTATGATATCAAGGGAGTAAGGATACTGATCATAGTTCCAGGACATAAAAGTACTTGTAATCACTTACAAACCAGAGCACAGGCCATGGAGTAATAAACACACCTCTCCATAGAGTATACTATCTTGGAAGAACTAAAAACTTAAGGGAGAACTAAAAACTCCTGGAACCAGCTCTAAAAATAGCTACACACACACACACACACACACTCACACACACACACACACACACACACACACACACACACACAAATCAAACCTGAAACTTGGGATAGTGCCCGTTGCACCCTGGGAGCAGAGCTCAACTTTATTACACTCTCTTGATATTGTTTCTGATAATTTTGTATTGTTTTCCTTATTATATATTTATATAATATTTGCATGTAAAATATTAATATACATGTATTTAAAAAGGAAATAAAATATTCTGATCTGATGAGAGAGAAGATAAAAACAAAAACTCAGAAGACAACCAGGTAAAAATTGTAACATCCAAAGCCTAAAAGAAAAAATGTGACTTGATTTCAGACTTCAAAATAATTCATAAAAAAGTTCAAAAAAGAATTTAAAAATCAAATAAGAGAGGCAGAGAGAAAATTGGGAGAAGAAATGAGAGTGATACAAGAAATATCTTTTAAAAAGAGTGAAAAACTTGGTAAAGGGGCAAAAAACCCCACTAGATTTATAAAGCAGAAATGGGCAAATGGAAAAGGAAGTATAAAAGCTCAAAGAAGAAATTAAATTTCTTAAAAATTAGAATTCAGGAAAAAATTAGAATAGGGCAAGTGTAAGCTTATGAGACCATGAGACATCAAGAAAGAAAAATGCATGGGGAAAAGAGGCATGAAAAAGAGTGGGGTAAATTATCCCACATAAAATAAAGAGGGGAAAACTTTTATATTGAAAGGGAAGATGAGGAAGGTAGTGGGGAATATATGAATCTTATTCTCAACAGAATTGGCTCAAAGAGGGAGTAATAGACACATTCATTTGGGTATAGAAACATATCCTACAGGGAAGTAGAAGAGGAAAAGAATTGAGGGGGGGCTGACAGGAGGAAGGGCAGATTGGAAGAAGTATAAGTAAGAAGCAAAATACTTTGAAGAGTGGTTGAAAGGAGAGAGATGGGGAAATAGGATGCAGGGAAATAAACTTAGTAATCATAACTGTGAAAAAAATTACAACAAATTTCTCTGTTAAAGGTCTCATTTCTCAAACATATAGAGGACTGAGTCAAGTTTATAAAAATAAGAGCAACACCCCAATTGACAAATGGTGAAAGGATGTAAACCGGAAGTTTTCAAAATAATCAAAGCTATCTATAGTAATATGACAAAATGCCCTAAATCACTAGTGATTAGAAAAATGCAAATTAAAACAACTCTGAGGGACAACCTCATATCTATCAGACTGGATAATGTGACAAAAAAAGAAAATTACAAACATTGGCAGGGATATGGGAAAATTGAGACACTAATATACTCTTTGTAGAGTCGTGAAATGATCCAAACATTCTGAAGAGCAATTTTGAACTCTGTTCAAAAGGACACAAAACCATGCATACCCATTAGCCCAGAAATATTACTACTAATTCTATATCCCAAAGAGATTTTTTTAAAAAAAAGGAAAAGAACCTATGTGTATAAAAATATTTATAGCAAGTCTCTTTGTAGTACTGAAATCTCAGGGGATTCCTGTCAACTAGGAAAAGGTTGAATAAGCTGCAATATATAATTGTGATGGAATGTTATTATGCTGTAATAAATGATGAGCAGAAAAACTTAGAAAAACTTTACATGAATTAATGCAAAATAAAATGAGCAGAACTAGGAAAAGATTGTACACAGTAACGGCAATATTGTATGATGATCAACTGCAAATGATGTCGCTATTCTCAGAAATACAATAATCTAGATACTTCTGAAGGATTTATGATGAAAAATGCTATCTGCTTCCAGAGAAAGAACTGATGTACTTTGAATGTAGATGAAAGCATACTTTAAAAATTTCTCTATTTTTCTGTGTATTTTCTAATCTGTGTTTTCTTTCACTATATGTCTACTACAGAAATTTGTTTTAAATGATTACACATGTGTAAACTATATCAAATTGCTGCCTTCTCAATGAATGAAGAGAGGAAGGAAGAAGGGAATTTGGAACTCAAAATTAAAAAAAAATAAGAATTACTTTTTAAAATGGAATTGGGGAGAAAGAAAATGTTATGTAAATATATATTATATGTATATGTATATGTGTATATATAGATATACATCCATATGAAATCATGCAAAAGCATATTTCCATATTAGCTTTGTTGAAAAAGAAAACACACATACACACATACAAACACATACCCTTGTCTTCTTCAATCGCCCTTTTCTTCCTGGTCTTCTCATCCCTCTCTCCTATAGATTTTGGAGGGTGCCATACCTTTCATGGTATATATGAAGTGCTGCCTATTTAACCCATTTCTGATGTGAACCGATTTTCAGAACTATGAGCCCTCCTTCCCCCTGTAATGCCTCTGTGTCTATTCTTCCTCTGTACTTCATTTGTACACCTAAAACTCTTCCCCAATCATTCTTTTGAGATGTCCTATTATTGATGTCAGTCTTAAATATATGATATTCATTTCCCATTAAAAAACACATTAACAATTTGTCCATGTTAAGTTCTTTGAAACCGATCTTTGATGTGGACTCTTATATGTTAAATTTTCTATAAAGTTTGGGTTTGGTTGATAGAAAGCCCAGAAAATCTGCAGGCTTGTGGAATATCCATTTTTTTTCTTGTTCAGTATAATAAAAAATTTTGCTGGATATGATATTTTTGGCTGCATGTCTAGTTCTTTTGCATATCTATAGATATGATTCCAGAACCTGAAGTCTTTTATTGTAGCTGCTGATAAGTCCTATACAATTCTGAGTGTAGCTCCAATGTATTTGAACTTATTTTTTTTCTTGTTTCATGTAAAATTTTCTCTTTGATTTTGGGATTTCGAAATTTGGCAATAATATTCTTGTGTGTTTTCCACCAAGGATCTTGTTGAAGTGATGACCAGAGTATTTTTCTTATTTCTACTTTGCCCTAATGTTCTATCAGTCCAGGACAATTTTCTTGGATTATTTTTTATATTATTGTGTCAAGGTCCTTTTTTTGATCACAACTTCTAGGCAGTCTAAATATTCTTATATTTTCTCTTCTTTATCTGATCTCCAGTTCTGTAGTTTTTCTTATAAGATGTTTCACATTCTGTTCTATTTTTTTATTCTTTATAATGTTTTGTTATTTCTTGTTCTTTCATATCTTCACTGGCTTCCCCCTTGTCTGAATCTAATTTTAAAAGAGTTATTTTCATTTTTTGAGACTGTAATTCCTTTTCTATTTGGTTAACTTTTTCCATAATATTGTTTTTCTTGGTTTTTAGTTTTTCCTTAATGTCTCCCATTTGATTTTTAAATTCTTTTTTGAGTTTTTCTATAAATAATCTCTGGGTTGGGAGCCATTTCACATTACTCATTAGGATAGAAACTTTTCTTTCTTTCTTTCTTTTTTTAAACTTTGGTGTCCTTCTCTGAAGAAGAAACCAGTCTTTTCTGTTTCCATAGTAAGTTTCTTTCTTCTTTGCTGGTTCATTTTTTTTTAAAATGAGGTATAAGTGTAAGCGCCTCTAATCATGGGATGGTACCTCAAATTTCATTTGAGCTGTCCCCACCTGGAATCTCAAACCAAGAGCTCCCCACTCCGACAATTGCTCAAACCAGCAGTATCCCTGCCCTGCTGCCTCTGCATTCACCAGGTGCTGGTTTCTTCTTGTCTGCAGCACAGCTGGGCCTGGCATTCCTAATCAGCCAAGGTTCCCTCAGTCCTCCCAGATTCAGACTCCAACTAACAAGTAGTCCAAGTGGTGAAAGTCTGCAGCTCCTTCTGAAGCTTCAGCCACACCCAGCTAGCCAGAAGGGTCCCTACTTGATTTTTCTGGGGAACTAGCGTGGAGGTGTTTGTACTTCACGTGGATTAACCCCTGGCCCCAAGTCTTTCTTCATATCTTCTGGGATTGTATCAGGAGCATTCTCATTCTGCCTCAAGTCTTCTCGATTTTTCATCAGTCTATGTTGCCCCTGAGTCACATATATTCTATTTTTGGGGGGAGGGGGGATTGGAAGAGCTTAAAAATATACCAATTTACTCCCCTATCTTCCCAGAATCCTTCCTCAGTTTATTTTAATTTAGTTGGAATTTGAATTATCTAATTGGTTTGAATTATGTAATTGGTTATCCAAAATGACCAAATGGAGTCACATATGATCATAAAATTTTAAACTTAACAACATATTAGATATAATTAATCCAGTAATCTTATAGGGAAAGAAATCTTAAAAATAATTTATTTCCCTTCTCACATTCAAGGTTAAATTCAAATTCTTTTTTTTAAAATTTTTACTGTTGACATACCTTTTTGGCCTGTTCAAAAACAGCCCTTTTCAAAGAAGTTTCATTTCTATGGTTTAACCTGTTGGATACTCTCCCCCCCCCCAGCCTCAGGTAAATTTTAAGTTTCTTATATTCTAGAGAAAACTACTGTTGTAAAAGAATTTCTTTTCCAGTTCAAAACTTTGACGGAATATCGCTTAAAGGGCCCTTTTTCTTTCAGTGAACATAGGTTCATAGAACAAGAGCAAGAGGGATCATCTACTTTAATTACCAGTAATCTAAATAAGGCCTACAAAGGTGAAAGGATTGGCCAATGAAACAGCAGGGAAAGGTTTGGGCTCAAATCCAATGTCCGAGGTCAACTTTCCAAGTTATTTTTCCTGTACTATACCGATTCTAGGATGGAAAATTACTTCTATGGCAACATATTTATTTAAAAGTTCCTTTTCCATTAGTCTCACTTTATGAGTGATAAAGAAAGACCTCAAGAAAGCCACAAATAAAAATAAAGAAAGAGAGAAAAGAATCCTTTAGAAATAATAATATAATTTTAATATATTTAACATCTACTGGTCATCCTGCCATCTGGGGGAGGGGGTGAGGGGTAAGAGGTGAAAAATTGGAACAAGAGGTTTGGCAATTGTTAATGCTGTAAAGTTACCCATACATATAACCTGTAAATAAAAGGCTATTAAATAAAAAAAAAAAAAAGAAATAATAATATAATGATTAAGGCTTCCTGTTATTGTCAGGATTTTGTATATACTACATATAACTTTGTTTTCAAAAAAGAGAAATTATTCAATATCTTTCTTTTTTCATTATCTTTTAACCCACCATATACTTATTAAGCATCTACTTTGTCCCACATTGTCCTTAGTGATGGGGGAACAAAGACTGAAAAAAAAGTTTTCAAAAGAATTTATATACTCTCTTTGGGAGATAAGCTTATTCAGATAAACAGGTACATAATTATTTGAGAAGTAAGGGAATCCTAATAACAAGGAAAATCAGAAAAGACTTCCTATAGCTTTCACATGAATTAAGCCTTGATGGAAGATAGGGATTCCAAAAGACCAGGAGTTAGTTGAAGAGAAAACTATGGGGAAAAGAGGAATTGTCTTAGTTTTCAGAATATCATTTCAAAATGAAATCCAAGATTTCCTAGGGGTAAACTCCAGATATCACTTCTTATGGTGGCAGATAGTGTTGTAATTAATTAATAAATTACTGTAATATAATTAATAAGTAATAGTTTCCTTGGATTAATAAAATTTGGATTTGAATTATATCTCTGAGTCTTAGTAAGCCATTATCTCTCTTAATGTTTCTTCTTTGAAGAAAGGGTTGAACTATGTAATTGCTAAGATTTCTCTGTCTTTAACATTTTGAGATTCTATAATAGAATGAATTACAAGTTGTATATGGCATTGATATATTTTCCATAGATGGCAGTCTTTCTTCATTTCGCTTCCTATAGCATTGTTTCAAATCATGATTTAGAATGTTCTCCTCTATATATTTTTCTTCAGATGTGCACTAGTTGGGAGAGTGTGATCACATTGATTTACTGGATTTATCAACATGCTGAAAGATATCCCTCTTATCCCACATCAGTGGTCAATATGAGCAGCTCTTTTCCTTGAATAGTCTTGTCTTTTGTGATTTTAGGCTCCTGGAATAGTTTCCTCAATATTGAATTGAATAACTCATCACTGCTGTTTTGAGTCAGTCCAAGTTATTGTAAACACTCCTATGTAACTGCCCCTGTCAATACCCCAACTTTCCCTCCTCAGAAGATTTGATCTTAATGCACATGCCCTCTTCCAAATTATTGATAGACAAAGTGAATGGAAAGTCAACTGCAGTATTAATCCTGTAGCAGTCTATTAGTTAGTTCTGATCTGTTACCATTCTCGATTCTATCTTCATTGTTCAGGCTATTTTTTTTCTCATTTAGATATCTCACTCTTTCACATCGGACTTGTTAACCTTGTCAATTACTTCTTTTGCAGTCTATTAGATCAGATGCTATCTAAAGACCTTTGGAAATTATATGGTCACTAGTCTTGTTACCCCTAAATAAATTCTTCATGCTTCTTGCTCAAGAGAATTTTATTAGATTGTTAAGGCATGGCTTGCTTTTTGTGAATCAACATTAGTTCTTCATTATAATAATACACTCATTTTCATTGCATTTTTTAGTACTGTTCAGTATAATTGACAATGAAAAGAAAGTATTTTCTCTTGTCCGTGACATAAACTGGATCTAGATATGCTGCTTTAAATCTATAGAAGTTTAATATTTAATCACATGTTTTGGATATTTAACTGATTTGATATTGCAGAATGAAAATGGTTTATATATTGATGATATTTGGCTAGGTACCCTGGTGAGCTAGGGAAATAAAACTGTTTTCTGGGAATAAATGGTATACACTGAGCAAATGCTTTTAAGTCAATGAAATGTGCATATATTTAATTTCCTAACTTCAATAGCAATCCTGGAACTTTGTCCATCATTTTGGTCTGTATAAACTGATGTTGGCCAAATATTGGACTGTCCCCTTTGCCAATGATAAACTTAAGTGGTTAATTTACCTTGTAGGAGCTATCTTAAATATAAAAGATCAGTCTAGCCACAGTTTGACTTTCTTGTTACAAAACCAGAACTGAAGCTATCTTTGAATTCCATTTGTTTGTTTGGTATTTTTTTCAAAGCATAAGGATAGTTGTTTGTTTGTTTGTATTCTCAGTTACAGAGTTTTGAAATTTCAATACTTAAAATATGATAGTCATCAGAGGGGTCTTGATTCATGGTCTCCTTAATGTAGCATATGTTTTATTTGAGATGCAGTCCACATGATTTATTTTCTGTTGTTTAAACATATAGATTTAAATGACAGTTGCTTGTTAAATGTTAAGGGTTAATAAATGATTTTGCTCCATTTATTTTTTGATTGGCATTTTTCATGGTTAAGTTTAGAATTAAGCATGTTAACAGACTTGTCCTTTATTAAATTAGCTACATTTAGCAATCATTAGAAAACAAAACTTTCTTCTAATTCATATCTTCAAAGAGCAGTAAGATTATAGCCTTACTTTGGTCTAAACATTTACTCTGCCTCTGACTCAACAGTACTACATAGTACTAAAAAGTTATGGACATTTTATTCAATTTTATTGCATAATTCTAAATTATTTTACAAAATCATCATCCCTGCATGACATAGGATAATGATTTCAAGTTTCAGCATTTAAACATTTTTGCTACTGAATAGCTTATACAAGATAGTAATGAAATAAAACCTCACTCTTCATCATCTGTCTCAAGTCCTCACCCAGGCTTTATAAAGAAACTCTTATTATCTAAGTATCTCTCTCTCTCTCTCTCTCTCTCTCTCTCTCTCTCTCTCTCTCTCTCTTTCTGTGTGTGTGTGTCTGTCTGTTTCTCTCTCTGTCTCTCTGTGTCTCTGTCTCTGTCTGTCTCTGTCTGTCTCTCTGTGTCTCTGTGTCTTTGTCTCTGTCTCTGTGTTTGTGTTTCTGTGTCTCTGTGTCTCTGTCTCTCTCTATCTCTGTCTCTTTTTCACACACACACACACACACACACACACACATATCTCAAAATTTTTTGCTGTTCTTCTCTCTGTATAGCCCTATTCACAATCATAAGTATGAATAAAACAAAGCAGTTAATCAGGGTTTGTTTACAGTGACTTGATTTTCAAAATACTACATAAACCAGTAATTATGAACAACTTAAAAAGCAGTGAAATCTTGGACAAAATGTCCCCTAGCTATAGGAAGAAGAGAGAAGAAAAGGGAATTGAAATACATCACTGTCTTTCCTAATGTTCTGGAGAGGGATGGTTGAGCCACACTCATCAGAGTCCTGATAGCTATTGGAACCAAGGTTCTAAGTTGGTCTCTAGTCTTCTCCTCCATTCTTTGAAGACACTATTTTTCATCTTATTCTTTGAACCATAATCCCATGTCATCTCTCACTGTGTATTTCTCTGTGTTTCTGTCTCTGTTTCTCTATGTCTACCTCGCCATCTCTTTATGAAATTTGGATCATCACAGTAACAACCATGCTTATATTCAGGTCTTAATTAGCTTCACAACACAGGAAGCTCCATTTTAAAGACATTTCAAACCCTATTACAAAGGAACAAAATCAGTTAAACAAAATACTTCATCTATTTCATCTGATAGGGTGAGCAACAATCTAAGCCAATATTGCTCCCTTAATCTTAACTAAAAAAAAAAAATGGAGGACCATTTTTTTTCATCTTTTCTCTGGAACTGGGAATGGTCACCATAATTATACCACCTCCAGTTTTCTTTTATTAGACTTTAAAGTAATATTATTGCAATCATTGTGCATATTATTTTTCTGGTTCTTCTTGCTTCACTTTATATCATTTCATAGATGTTCCTCTGAATAGCTTATATAGGTAATTTATTCTGGCACAATAACTTTTCATTACATAAATATACCAGAATTTTCTAGCTTTTCCCCAAACTGTAGACACCCACTTTGTTTCCAATTATTTGCCTACACTACAAAGTTTTGATGGGTAGTTTTCAACATATATGGAATCTTAATTCAGAAGTGTCAAACACATTGCCAGCGAGCCATATGCAGGCCCACAACACTCTGCTGTGAAAATGAAATTGGGAAATATTTAGCAAAATAAATTAAAAATATATAGGATAAAGAATACATTACATTTTAAAACTGTCAATATGGGGCTCACAGGTTTTATTAAGGGTTGTTTAACATCCCCTATTTCTATTTGAGCTTAACACCATAGATTTAGATTGTACAAAATTTGTAATGAGAACCATGTTCATTCTCTTAGTTTTGCAAAATTCACTTTTTAATACCTTTGTGTTGTTGTCTCCCCCACCATTCACACTGTTGTAGTCATTGTGCATATTGTTTTGTTGGCTCTGCTAACATAATAACTATGCAATAGTTCACATAGCTCTTTCCATGTTTTTAAGTACATGTTAAATTCTTCATTTCTTAGAGCAAGTAATGTTCTGTTACCTTCCTGTACCACAATTTGTTCAAATAATCTCTAATTTATTTCAATTCTTTGTTACCCCCAAAAGAAAATAATGCTGTAAATGTTCTGGTATTTGGTGATTTTTTCTTATCTTTATCCTATCTTTCTTATCTTATTCTTGGAATTTAGTAATTCTTGGGATCAGAAACTCTAGATTGAAAAGGTATGGACATTTTATTCATTTTTATTGCATAATTCTAAATTATTTTACAAAATACTATCACTTCACTAGTAATTCATAATGATACTATCCTCCCACAGTCCTTCAAACTATTCCTATTTTTTGCCAACATTGCCAATGTTAAGATAAAAAGTAAAATCTCTTGTTTTGATTTTTATTTCTCTTATTATTAGTGATTTGGGATATTCTTTCATGTGGCTGCAAAGAGTTTGAAATTCTCCTTTAGAGAACTGTTTATTTATGTTATTTGACCACTTATCTATTTAGGAATAACTTTTATATGTGTATACTTATATTTATTATATGTGTATGTGTGTGTATATATATATATATATATATACATACACACATATATATATATGCATAACTTTACTTTTCAAGAAGAAATATTCTTCTATAAAAAAGACATTCCCATTTTCAGTCATGAATATTATTTGAATTGACCCAGCTGTAAGACATTTCTGATCTATACCCAAAAGAAATCTAAGAAAGAAGAAAAAGTCCTTAATATACAAAAATAATTATAGCAGCTTTCATTTATGATAACAACAGCAAAAAAGATCCTAGAAACTAAAAAAGATATCCAACAATTGAAAAATTGAAAATTTATTTTACTTAAAAAACTAGATGGGCATGAAGGGGTGCTACAGTTATAAAATATGAAATGCACTTTCAAATGAGATCACTTTTTCTCATTAATTTCCTTTGCTATTTTACTTTATTAAATCTTTCAACAAGTAAGAGTAATCTGTTTGTCATGTAAAAATTATAAAAATAATAAATCATTAAAAATTTAAATATGGGAATTTTATAATCATGATTACAACACTCAATAAATCATTTAAAAATTTAAACACAAAGATTTTCAAACCATAATTACAAGTGTTTAAAAATGCAGATTACATGTTGAAAAAATGATTACTTTGCAACTCAGTTACAAGGACAAATTTAAAGAGAATTGTCTTCACAGCAAAGGTAAATTAAAAAAAAAAAACTCTCTACACTAGCCAATCATATAGCCAACCTCAAGTACATCTTAAATGTTTTGAAAGATTTTGGTTTTGGTTCTAATAATCACACCTTCATTAGAAAATGTAAAGCTAACCCTGCTTTTTTTCTTTTTTTACTTCAACTGAAGAATAAATAGATTCTGCTCCAGCCTTTACCTTTATTTTGAACATATTGCTCTGATTTAAATGTGTTTCTTGCAAATAACAAATTGTAGAATTTTGGCTTTTAATCCAGTATGCTATCTGCTTCCATTTCATGAGAGAGTTCCTCCCATTCACATTCACAGTTAAAATTACTATCTTTGTATTTCCTGCTTTCTTGTTTTCCCCCAGTTATACTTTTCTCTTCCCTTCCCCTCCTCCCCAGTATTTTGCTTCTGACTACTTCTTCCCTCAGACAGTCCTTTTATACCCCTCCCCTTTTCTTATACCTTTCCCTTTCTACTTTTGTTCTCCCTTCTATTAGCCTCACCGTTTCCTTTCCCCTTTCCTCTCCTACTTCCCTATAGGATGAGACAAGTTTCTCTGTGAAGTTAAATGTGTCTGATATTCTCTCTTTGACAAAATCTGATGAGAGTAATATTCATACAATTCTCATCCCCTCCTTTCTTTCCCTCAATTGTAATAGTTTTTTTTTTTTTTTTTTTTTTTTAACTCTTCATGACATGTAATGGTTATTTTGTTCTCTGGTTCTAGGACATCAGGGCAATCTTCCTTGATGATTTCCTAAAAGGTTTTGTCTAGGATATTTTTTTTGAGGAATCTTTGAAAATAAGAGAAATGTCAGTTTTTCAAAAGATAAGATGGCAAATGAACCAATGTTTAAAGAGGAAAGAATAATAAATCCAGAAACCAAGAATCTCAGAGCTGGCAGACAGCTCATGGTTCATTTGGCCCAACCCACACTTGAACAGAATTCTTCTCTACTATATTCTTGAGAAGTAGTAAGCCAAACTCTATTGGAAGATATTCAATAGCAAAAAAATTGTAAGCAGAGAAACGAAGTCCACATTACATGACAAAATGGCAAAAAAATGTGGCTAGTTTTCTGAGGAATTTAAGTCATAGGGTGATAGCATCATGGTTTTGGAGCCACATTATATGACAAAATGGTAAAAAAAATGCAGCTAATTTTCTGAAGGAATTTAAGTCATAGAGTGATAGTATCATGGTTGTAGAGCCAGAAATTACTTCTGAGGTCTGCTCCTATTCTTTGTCATAGATAAGTAAGTTGAATCTCAAGAGAGATATTAAGTCATTTATCTAAGCTTACAGTTATTGTTTCTGTGTCCTGTTAAACAATATCATGCACACTGGAAGATCTTGCAAATGTTGTCTAAAGAATTTTGCTTTTCTTTTAAAAGGAAACAAATCATATTATATAAATATTTATGGAATATTTATATGTTAAAGAATATGAAGAATTCAGAAAAGCATAAAAGACATATGAACTGATACATATATTTCAGTCAAGTTGCAATTTTGACCATTATATCTTTGGAGGCAACATGGAAAGATTCAGGGTGAATGACATTGTAGTTAGATGAATTCAGAACTAGGTAAATTATTATACCCTTAAAATAGTTATCAATGGATTGATGTCAATTTTGTGGGAGGATTCTAATGTAATCTATCTTTGCCACTATGTACTCCATTATTTTTATTAATGGATCTGATAAAGGAATAAATTTCATGTATATCAAATGTTAAGACAATGTGATGAAAAGGAACTAAGATGTATAGATAGATTGCAACTCATCAACCTCCTTTGAACACAGTTTATCAGCATCATTTCTAAAATGTGGTTTCTAAAAAAAAAATCCATATATGTAGGATAAGACACAGAATGACTACATAAAACCTTGGTAATTCTGCACATTCTATTGTCAATTTATTTCAACATAGGTTTTTGGCTGCTGCCATATAAAACTGCTGACTTACTGAGACTGCAAGCCATTAAAACTCACCAGTTTTCTTCTTATGGATTGCTTGCTAGCCATATCACTCCCATCTGGTACTTGTGTGGTTGATTTCTTTTAAAAACCTAAGTGCAGAAACTTTACATTTATCTCTTATTAAATCTTATCTTATCACATTCACTTCTGGTTGTCAAAATATTTTCAGATCCTGATACTGTCATCCAATTTTTTTTAGCTCTCCCTCCAAGGTTCACATCAAATTCATATTTGATAAGCATTCCATCTATTCCTTATTTCTAGTCATTGATAAAATATTGAAGAGAACACAGCCAAGAAAACTTTCTGTGGAATTCTGCAGAATATTTACCTTCCAAGTTTATGTTGATCCCTCAATCACTGTTTCTTGAGTCTGCTAATTAAACCACTTCCTAATCTATTTAATAGTACCATCACGTAGTTATGTTTTTTCTTTCTTGCCCATAAGGATATCATGAAATAATTTATTAAAAGTCATGCTAAAATGTAAGTCAACATTATGTTTAGCAATTCTAATCTATATAGTTAGTCCTTTTTAAAGGGGAAATGAGCTTCATCAGGTAAAATTGAAATAATATTTTATTTTTCCATTTTTTTATAAAGACAATTTTTAACACCAATTTTCTTTTTAAATAGTATTTTTCCCAATTACATGTCAAGACAATTTTGGCATTCATTTTTACAAGATTTTGAGTTCTAAATTTTTCTACCTACCTCCCTTCCACTTTTCTTAAAATGGTAGGTGATTTGATGTAGATTATAGGTACTATCATATAAAGCATACTTCCATATTAGTCATAGTGTAAAAGAAAATACAGGTCAAATGTGGGGAGACTATGAAAAACAACAAAGTGGGGGAGAGGAAGTATGCTTTGAGCTGCATTCAGATTCCATCAATTCTCTATTTGGATATGGATAGTATTTTTATTCATTTGTACTTATCTTGAATCATTTTATTGTTGACAAGGGCAAAGTCATTCATATTTAATCATCACACGGTATTGTGGACATTATGTAAAATGTCTTCCTTGCTGTGCTCATTTCTCTTTGAATCTGTTAATACAAGTCTTTCCAGGGTTTTCTAAAATATTCCTGTTCCTTATTTCTTATTGAACAATAGTATTCTGTTGCAGTCCTGTACCACAGCATGTTCAGCCATTCCGCAATTGATGGGCAGCCCTTCAATTTTCAATATTTTGCCACCATGAGAAGGGCTATTATAAATATTTTGCATATGTAGTATGCATGATTATCTTTGGAATACAGACCTAGTACTGGTATTGCTGGATCAAAATGTACACAGTTTGGTTTTCCTATGGATGTAGTTGCAAATTGATATTCAGAATGGTTGGATCAGTTCACCAACCCTACCAATAGTATATTAATGTTCCAATTTTCCCACATCCTGTCCAACATTCACTATTTTCCTATTATGTCCTATTAGACAATATGATAGATGTGAGGTGGTACCTCAAAATCAATAAGTGATTGAGAGCACTTATTCATATGCCTCATAAATAGCTTTGATTTCTTCATCTAAAAATTGCTTGTAATTACCCTTTGACCATTTATCAATTAGGGAATGGTTTATATTCTTATAAATTTAGTTCACCATACATGTGAGAAATGAGGACTTTATCAAAGACACTTGCTGTAAAGATTGTTTCCCAGCTTTCTGCTTCCCTTCTCATCTTGGTTCCACTGGTTTTGTTTGTGCAAAACCTTTTAAATTTAATGTAATCAAAATTTTCTATTTTTATATCTTGTAATGCTCTCTATTTCTTATTTGGTCATCAATCTATAATCACCTAACTTCTCCTTTAAGAGTTTGGATGATATACCACTTGTTGCAAATACGTTTAGTATTGATATCATTCCATTCATTAAGGTACCTTTTAGCAAAATGTATCTTATCTTATTTTCTTCTTTCCCTTTTAACTGGGTCTATTTTTCCTTTTATTTGGTCCAAAATCAGGATTTCTATCCCTACATTTTTTTTTTATCTAATCAGGAGCATAATAAATTCTGCCTATTCACCTTCATTGTAATGATTTAACTATGTAATGTTAACTATGTACTTTCTCCATTCTATTTTTCCGCCTTTTGCTCTCCTCTCTTCTTTCAGTCTTTTTCTACTGATTAGTGTTTTGCTTCTTTCTACCACTTCATTCAATCTGCTCTCCCTTCTGTCAACCCCCATCCCCTTTATTAATATCCTTCCTGGATACTTCCATGTTGGGTAAGATAGATTTCTATATTTAATTGATTGTGTATATTATTCCCTCTCTGAGCCAACCTTGATGAGAGTAATGTTCAAGCACTGCCCATTACCCACTCTCATCTTTTCCTCTACTATAATCCCATTATTTTTGCATCTCTTTATGTGAAATAATTTACTCCATTTTATCTCTCCCTTTCTTCTTCACCCAGTGTTCTCTTATTTTTCATTATTTAGTTATTTTTATATCATTCCCTAAAATCTACCATATACCTAGACCTTCTGTCTATATATAGTACTTCTAGCTATGCTATTAGTGATACTATTTTAAAGAATTACCATTATCATCCTTCCATGTAAGAATGCAAACAATTCAACTCCATTGAATACCTTTTTAGGGTTCTCTTGAATCCTGATATTGGAGATCAAATTGTTTTTATTAATTCTGGTCTTCTTATGAAAGTTTGAAATCCTTTATTTCATTGAATGACCATTCTTTCACATGAAGTATTATGCTTAATTTCACATGGTAGGTGATTCTTACTTGTAATTCTAGCTCCCTTGCCTTCTGGAATATCATGGTTCGTGGCCTCCAATTCTTTAATGTTGCAATTGCTAAGTCCTGTGTAATTCTGATTGTGGCTCCCTGATATTTGAATTGCTTCTTTCTGGCTACTTTCTAATTTTAATGCTGGAATTTGGCTATAATGTTCCTTGGCATTTTTATTTGAGGATCTATTTCCTGTGGTAATCATTGTATTCTTTCAATGGCTATTTGCCTTCTGGTTTCAGGATATCAAAACAGTTTTCCTTGATAATTTCTTGAAAGATGCTAATCTGGTCCTTTTGATTATGGATTTCAGGTAATCTAATGATTTTTGACACTGCCTCTTCTGTATCTATTTTCCATATCAACTATTTTTCCAATGAGATATTCTGTATTTTCTTCAATTTTTTTTTATTGTTTTATATTTTTCATTGATTCTTGATGTCTCCTAGAGTCATTAGCTTCCATGTTCCTGAATTTCCTTTTCCATTTGGCCAATTGTACATTTTAAGGAGTTATTTTCTTCAGTGGATTTTTTGCTTCTCCTTTTCCAGTTGACCAATTCTACTTTTTTTTTTAGCAGTTGTTTTCTTGCCCCAAGCTGTTGACTCTTTTTCTCTCTTGTAAATCTCTTGCATCCTTCTCATTTCTTTTCCAAATTTTTCTTCTACCTCTCTTATATGACTTTTAAGCTCTTTTTTTTTTTTTTTGAGGTCTTCCATGAGTTGGTTCTGGGTTTGAGATGACTTCCCATTTTTTCTTTGGTGTTTTCCCAATAGATGCTTGACATCACTGTCCTCCTCTGAATTTCTGTCTTGACCTTCCCTGTCACCATAATAACTTTCTATGCTCAGATTCTTTTTTGTTATTATTTTTTGCTCATCTCTTTTGAACTTTTCCCCTTTTATTTTAAATTTGAACTCTGCTCCCAAGATGGAAAGGGTACTGGTTTCATGTGAAGGCCATAGATATGAACTTTCTGTTAATGTTGGACCCTGCTTACTTGGAGGAAGGAACACTTTTCCAAATTTTAGTTCTTTTTTGTGATGCTGTTCTTAGAGCTAGTTCTAAGGATCTGCAAGTTTTAGATGCTTCCAAGATGGTGTGATCTGGGTAGAATTACGGTCATTGATCTCTTGATCTGAATCTGGTCTTCACCCAGGAAATTGGTCTTCCTGTAACTTTGACTAGTTTTTTTTGAAGGAATATTTTTAAGTGTTTAAAAACAGTTTATAATAGTAATAGTGGATCCAAGGCAAGATAGCAGATTAGAGGCAGTAACAGCCAAATCTCTCAACATTCTCCTCAAAAAATTTTAAAATAACACCTCAAATCAAAGTTTGAAGTGGCAGAACCAACACAAGATTAGGGTAAGAAATTTTTCAACTTTTAGATAATTTAGGAAATTGGTAGGAGAGGCCTGTGGAGGGTTGGTCTGTGATAATCAAGACAGCACCACTGCAGGGCCTTGCTGATATTTGGGACAGCAGCAACAGCTTGAGGAAATTCTCAGCCCAGAGACATTCTGGGCCAAAATTCCAGGGGAAAAAAAGAGTGTTTGTGGTTGGTCACAAGGAAGCAGAAGCCTTGGCAGTTCCAAGGCAGAGAAGAGGCTATAGAAGAGTGAGAAACCTGGTCACAATATCAGGACAAAGAAAATATTTAATGCTTATGGCTGCAGGTGAAGATTTTTACTTCAGATACATGAAATGTCCTAAGTAGTTAATTTCATGTTTCTGTGACAGTTTACTCAAATTGGTCTCTCTGATACAGAATTGGAAGTGACTGCCTCCCTGGTAACAGGATGGCACATGAAAGAGATTTTTAATTGATTTCATCACATATCTTAAAAAAATAAAAAGTTCTATTTAAATGTAAGTTATTCTTGGAAGAGATAATCTCCAATGTTTCTTCCAGTTCTAAATCTTGATCCTATTATTTTTCTTGATGGGAGAAGATTTGGAGTAGTTTGATTATACCTTATCTAAAGAATGAGAAAAAGAAAAGAACTTCATTCAGTTCAATTTAATGTGTGCTACAAGGGTACTGGCAGAATCAAAGGTCATGGGTACAAAAGTTGTTTCTGGTATGTAATATCAGTTAAACTTTGGCAAATCATTTAAACAACCTGGGTCAATTTCCTCATCTGTGAAATAAAGGGGTTAATAATGACCTTTAAGGTCCCTTATTCCAATTCTACATGTGAACCAAGCAAAGAGAGGGTTAAGAGACCATCTAGTCCAACCATTTTATTTTAAAGATGTAAAAATTGTAGCCCTTCTGGCTTATGTGAAATTCCAAATCAAATAAATATTAGGCACCAGAGTCAGTGTTTGAACTCAGGGCCAGATGCCCTGATGCCACAACCTTTCACAAGCCTTTCTCCTAAGCCATCCTTATTAAATTGAACTAAATGTAGTTCTGACTTCTTTCATTTTTCTGGTCTACTAGAAGAGGTAATTATTTACCTACGTACCTACCTACCTACCCACCTATCTATAGCTCACTTGATCTGGGTTCTTGGTTTGCTTCTTTTTTTTTTTTTTTTTTTTTTTTTTTTTTTTTTTTTAATTTAATAGCCTTTTATTTACAGGATATATACATGGGTAACTTTACAGCATTAACAATTGCCAAACCTCTTGTTCCAATTTTTCACCTCTTACCCCCCCCACCCCCTCCCCTAAATGGCAGGATGACCAGTAGATGTTAAATATATTAAAATATAACTTAGATACGCAATAAGTATACATGACTTGGTTTGCTTCTAATGTTTAAATATAGATCTGTAATGTTGTCAGTGAGAATTAATATGCTTAAGGCAAATTTGTTCTTCAATTTTTTTGCCTTGGCTTTCATTTCTAGCTTTACTCATTTCAAACATTCCATTTATAAAAGCAGTACAGTTTTGTTCGTGCAGAAAACTTTTCCCATTCTACTACTGATGTAGCTTTAGGACAGAATTCTGGAAAAGGCCTTCATTGAATTGACTTCAAAGTTATTGATCAAAATACCAGAATTGTCTTCCTTTGTGGTACCAATGATGGATTGCTTGAATATATATATATATATATATATATACATATATGTATATATATATATGTGTGTGTGTGTGTTGAGATGAACATATGATTCATACATGTATGTATATACACATATGTAAATACATATATGTATATGTATGTACAGTTCTAATTATATATTGCACATATTTAATTGTCACAATTGTACCAGTATCAAACAGCCAAATAAGAAGCGATCCCTCATTAGTCAATACAGTGCCAAATAAGGAAAATAATTAAACAATCATTTTTTAAAAAACTATAAACCCACAGACATATAGCCACATTTTCATTAGCTTCAAACCATAAGAAATTAATTACAAATTCACTGCTAATGAACATATGGGCTAAGTGCTGACACTCTACTGGTTTCAGTTCAACGTTCACAGAAGCAAAGCCGTGTTCCCAGACGGATGGTAGGGGGGTAACGGCAGTGAACGGGGGCCAGGAAGCAAAATTCTTGCAGAACTAAGGATAATGATTCCAAAACATTTAAGCAGACAGGAAAGGGCTCCAAATTCTCATTCTATCCCATTCTTAGCATGAATATGAACAGACCACCACCCCAGCCACCAGTTCTGAAGCTTTGGCTTCATAAAAGTTCTGCCAAGAAGACTGTGAAGAAAACAGAAGCAGAACAACAAGATATACAATAAGAATAGTAATGTAAATAAAAATACATGAAAAGACAGCTGAATTCAAATTAATTGCCATGCCCAATCTTGTTCCCGAAGAACAGATGATGAAACAAAACATCCCTTCTCTCAATAGATTAGTGGGAATCTGTGCATAGAATGTTGTATTTCTTGCTCAATGTGGTCACTTTGTTGGTCTTTTTACTTAACTTTTTTTTTTCTTTGTTATGAGGGAGGGCCTTGTTAAGTTAATTAGGAAATGGATATAATAGGAAAAACAATAACATGTAAAATAAATCAAGGAAGGAATGGAAGGAGAAAAAGAAGGAAAGAAGGAAGGAAGGAAGGAAGGAAGGAAGGAAGAAAGGAAGGAAGGAAGGAAGGAAGGAAGGAAAGTATGGAGGGAAGGAGGAGGAAGAGAGTGAATGAGGGAAAGTGAGTGAAAGGAAGAGGGGAAAACAGAGAGTTGGGGGAGAAAGAGATAGGGGAAAAGGAGAGAGAAAGAGAGAAAGAGAGAGAGAGAGATAAAGGAAGGGAGGAAGGGAGAAGGAACAGAGACAAAAAAGGGGAAGGTGAGGGAAAGAGGGAGAGGAAGGGAGAGGAGAAGAAAGGGAGAGAAGGAGGAGGGATTAGAGAAAGGGAGAAAGAGGGAAAGACCTTGCACAAGCATTAGCAGGGAAAGTTCAGAATAAAGAAATGGTTACATGAAAGCAAATAAAGATTCTAGGTTAACTGATTGCAAAAAATCAAAGATACAAATCCTAGACTTAGAAAAGTATGCTAGAGATTTCCTAATCCTACTCTTTCATCTATCAACTGAGGAAACTGAGTTGGCTACAATTTCATGGCTAGGTAGTGATAGCATTAAGACTAGAATCCAGACTTCCTATGTTTGGATTAGAATGTCTGGCCAGGTCAAGTGATATCTGTAGTAAGCCCATGAAACTTTAAAGCAAGGACAACTCACTAATGGATTATGGGGAAGACAACATGAGAATAAATATTTTTACTTCCATTTTCCAGTGCAGGCATTTTCTTAAATCCTTATCTGGAATGCAGATCATGAAGGCGCCTTTCTTCTATATGCTGAATTACAATGTCATCTTTCTAAATATTTGATCTTCCTACAGAAATCACAGCTCCCTGCAGGATTATTACCTGACTTCTACCTGACGAGGACATCCGAGCAAAGTTTTTCATCCCTTATTACAATATAAATATGAAAGTCACAGATACCACCTCTATTATAAGTTAGCAAATGCGACCTTCTCTATTACTAGTGACAAACAAGTTTCCCTCACATTTCTTGTCATATCCCAAATTATTAATTCATTATTCATCTCCTGTATAAAATGCATTATTCATGACTAAATCTTCATCAGGTTATACTGTTGTCCATCCCATTAAATCACCCCCTCATTTTTATTCATTTGTGTCCTGACTGCATCAAAATATTTTTTACTTGTCTGAATTAACAATCATTTCATATTCTGAAATTGATACAGATAAAGGCAATAATCACATGACTTGAGTAGTTAATTTCACACAGTTGCCTTAAATTACTTATTTTATGGATTCTATGAGTTCTTCCACTTTTAGAACTTTTTAATTCTCTTACCAGATTTGTATTTTCTACCAACTCAATGTTATATTATCTCTTAATTCTATTCTAATGTCAAATTTCAGTTTCACATTAGAACTAACATTCATTTTGCTTCTAATTATTCTTTTCATCACCTCTCAAAATATGCCATAAACTCAAAAACTACCATACACTGAATTTTAATCTTTATCACAATTATGCTAAAATATCAAAGGAATTAAAAGCTTAGTTTATCATTTCATCAGAAGTTACTTAAATTATATCTCACAACTGAAGAATCTGTATTTTAGTGAAACTCAAAGGTCACCTGGTCAGTTCCATCTGTATATGGATAAGAATCACCTTTAAAGCATACCTGCCAGTTCATTATTTTATAAAGACCTTTAGAGGGGATGGGGGAACCCAAAGTTCCTCTTTGTACCTGCTCCGATTATTAAAATGTTCAGTATACCAAATTTAATTGTGTGTACTTGATCCTTCCACTATTGCTCTTGGTTTAGTTTTTTGCATCCAAACAGAACACTTGCTAGGTCAGTTTATATACATTTGCCTTCCATTTATGAAGGCAGCTTTTGTATATCTCCTTAAATCTTCTCCATATTAACCATTCCTAATTCTTTCAGGTAATCTTCACATGGTAAAATCTCAAGCACCTTCTCCATTCCAATTACTACTTTCTTGATTCTCAATACTTTTCTAAAATGTAGGTCCCAGAACTAAGTACAATGCTGTAGACATGATCTGATAAGGTCAGAAAATAGTAAAAGTATCATTTCTCTAGTTCTGAGACATTAGATCCTCCCCCCCCTCCACCTTCATGAAACCTTAGATTGCATAAGCATTTCATAATGACCATTTTCATCTTGATGCTTCAAAATAATCTTAGAGTCTATTAAAACCCCAGATATTTTAAAGACAATATATTAGCTAGCCATACTTCTCTCATCCAATACAGTATTTTAAAGATTAAATCTGTATAATTCTTCTAAACATATTTCCATATTCATCATGCTATGCAAGAAAAATCAGATTGAAAGTGAAAAAACACTAGAAAAAGTAAAACAAGCAAACAATATCAACAACAAAAGTCCTCTCTATGGATGAGACTGACATTTTCATGTAAGTAGTTCCAGGCTTTTCTGAAATCAGTCAGCTCATCATTCCTTCTAGAATAATAATATTCCATTGTATTTATAAGCCATAACTTATTCTGCCATTCCCCAACTGATGAGCTTCCACTCAGTTTCTAGTTCCTTGCCACTAGAAAAAGGGCTGCTACAAACATTTTTGCCCATGTAGATTCTTTTCTCTCTTTTATCATGTCTTTGCAATACAGACCTAGTATTAGTCCCTGGATCAAAGTGTGGGCACACTTTCTAATCCAAAAAGTGAAGTCATCTTATATTCTTAAAGATTATAGAGACAGAAGTACAAACCTTTCCAATTATCTATATTAACTTCAGTCTCCTTAGATTTAGCCCAACTTTTTAACATATTGGCATTCATTCAGATCCTGAGTCTATCCTTCAACATGTCAATCCTTTCTGATAAAAACAACATTTTATGAGATATATTGATGTTCACTGTAAGAACTCATGAAGAGTTAATGTACTTTTTCATCAGTAGGTTGGTATTCCCTTCAAAAAGACCAGCCTTGCTTCCTTATGGTGTCCTCAAGATCATCATCATAATAATACCTAGTATTTGTATATACTGTTGAACTGCTTTATAAATATTTTATTTTACACTCATAAGAGCCCTGAGATATAGATGCTATTATTATACCAAAGTTAACAGATAACAAAACAGAGGCATGGTGACTTGTCCAGAGTTACACAGCTAGTAATGTCTGAGATCAGATATCAATTCAGGTTTTCTGACTCTGTAGAACTCTGAAGAGTTTTGCACACAGTACTATCTAATTGCCTCTATGAAGATTTCTTTAAAAATTGGCAAATTTTATTCTGGATCAAAGAAGATATGAGAGAATGTGAAAGTTGTCTTTTTCTCTCTGAAATGCTATTATATACAAAAGAGATTGGATTTATTCTGCTTGGCGGCAGAGGTAAACTAGCAACTATGGATAGAAATGGCAAAGAATAATATTTAGGTTTTATGTAAAAAAGTACTTCCTAATAATTACAGTTATCCTAAATGAAAGGAGCTGTATGAAGAACTGATGGATTTCCTAACTCAGGAGTCATTTTCTCTGATCATTGAGTACATTAGAATAAGAGCTATTTTCTAGTTGATAAGTAATGTGAAAATATAAACAGGCAGTTCTTGAGGGAGGGAACACAGTTTATCTATAGTGACATAAACAAAGATATGCTCAAAATCACTGTTAATTAGAGAAATGAAAAATAAAGCAATTTTAAACTTCCTTTACAGTTATAAGATTAGCAAAGAGGACAAAAAAGGGAAATGACAAATACTGGAAGGGCTGAAAGAAAATATACCTATTGATCAAGTCTTGGTAATTGGTGAATGAGTACAACCATTTTGGAAAGCATATTGGAATTACACACAAAAAGTTATTAAACAGTGCATTACCATTGACCCAGCTATAGCACTTCTAGATCTATATGACCTGCAAAGCTTCTATATGTTAAACATATTTACAGCAACTCTTCCTGTGTTGGCAAAAAACTAGAAACTAGAGGGGTAATCACCAAATTAGGAATGGTTGAATACTTTGTGGTATATGAACATGATGAAATATAATTGTACTCTAAGAAATGAAGCAGATAATTTGAAATAAACTTGAAAAGATTATATTAACTAACACAGAGTGAAATAAAACCAGAAGAACAATTTCTAAAATATAATCAATATTATAGAAACAATTCATTTTGAAGACTTTAATAAACTGATAAAAAATGAAATGAGCAAAACCAGGATGAGATTTACTCAATAACAACATCACTGCAATACCCAACAACCTTAGAAGTTGTAGGAGCTATAATGAACACAATAAACATCCATGATTCCAGAGAAACAATGATGAATCATGCCATCTTTCTCCTGACAGAAAGATAGATTTAGAGTACAGAATGAGTGTAGAATAAATTTTTTGAACTTAGTCAATGAAGAAATTAATTTTGTTTTACCATGTATATTTGTTATAAGGAATTTGTATATCATTTTTTCCTATTAGTGAGTTGGGAAATGGCAAGGAGAGAAAATAGATTTGTCAACTGAAGAAAAAATTTAATAAAGAGATGAGAACGTGCTACAAATATGAAATGTTACATGCACTTTCAGATAAGATAGTGTTAGTTTTACTTAGTTATTTTACTTGGTTAACAAAAGGCCATTCTCACAGACCTCATTTCCAATGACACAGAAGGTCACATTCATTTCACAGAATGAAAATAATCTATAAATATTTGTAATTAAAAAATAAAACATCAATAATTTTCTTCAAAAATTAAAAAGGATGTCAGGCAGCCATCTTTTCTTTCTGCGCAGTTTCCCACCCCTTGTCATATCCTTAACCCCAATAATAATTTTATTTTCTGGACACTAATCATCCATCTCGCTGAGCATAGGTATGTCCATGCTATTGTGAAATGTCTTTTCTTTTCTGATGGAGCTTGAATATGATATATATATATATATATATATATATATATATATATATATTTGTCATCAAAGTTAAAACCTGGTTGGAGAAGACTTTTAAATGTTTATTGGTTGAGGAGGCTAAGTACAACTTCTAATTCTCAAGGGAATATGCAAATACATGTATAGAACATGAAGGAATAGACAACAACAATATTCTTCCATTGCAACCAAGCCTGGATTGTAGATATTCATACATATATCCATTAAATTAGGCCCTAATTGTAATTCAACTCCATTTGGATGGCTTGTATAGACTAAACCCACAGGATTAACTCCTTGGATGTGGAGGATGTCCTAGAAATACAATCTTTACAATTTAGGGGGATTGGAAAATTGAAAGTCAGAAGTTCTCCTGTGGAGAACTCTCTTCTTTTTTTTTTTTTTTTTTTTTTTTTTTGTTGTTGTTGTTGTTGTTGTTTTTGTTTTGTTTTGTTTTGTTTTGTTTTTGTACTTCACAATGGAGATCCATTATAAATGATAAATTACAAGCAAGATGTGATGTGAAAAATTAATATCAAAGGATAACTAACATTTATTTTGTATTTCACTTCCAATAAGGCAAAATATGAATTCAGGTCCAAGCATTCATCATTGTTGTTCATCTTAGATTTTCTTTTTTTTTTTTTTTAGTTTTTTTTTTTATTTTCAAAAATTTTGCATAGATAGTTTTCAACATTTATCCTTGCAAAACTTTGTTCCAATTTTTTCTGCCTTCCTTCTCCCTATCTCCTCCCCTAGATGACAAGTAACCCAATATATGTTAATTCATCATTGTTGTTCATCTTAGATTTTCTTTTTTTTGTTGTTTTTTTATTTTCAAAAATCTTGCATAGACAGTTTTCAACATTTATCCTTGCAAAACTTTGTTCCAATTTTTTCTGCCTTCCTTCTCCCTAGCTCCTCCCCTAGATGACAAGTAACCCAATATACGTTAAATATGTGTAATTCTACATATATATGTAAATATATATCCACAATTATCATATTGCACAAGAAAAATTAGATCAAAAAGGAAAAAAATGAGAAAGAAAACAAAATGCAAGCAAATAATAAAAAGCTGAAAATGCTATGCTGTGATTCACACTCAGTCCCCACAGTCTTCTCTCTGGGAGCAGATGGCTCTCTCCATCTCCAGGCCTGAATTACTTCATTGTTGAAACGATCCACGTCCATCAGAACTGAGCATCACACAATCTTGTTGTTGCCATGTACAATGATCTCATGGTTCTACTCACATCACTCAGCATCAGTTCATGTAAGGGGCTCTAGGTATTTTTTGAAATCATCTTGCTGATCATTTCTTATAGAACAATAAAATTCCATAACATTCATATACCATAACTCTTTCAGCCATTCTCTAACTGCTGGGCATCCACTCAGTTTCTAGTTCCTTGCCACTACAAAAAGGGCTGCTACAAACATTTTTGCACATATGGGTCTTTTCTCCTTTTTTATAATCTCTTTGGGATACAGGCCCAGCAGAAACACTGCTGGATCAAAGGGTATGTACAGTTTGATAGCCCGTTGGGCACAGTTCCAAATTGCTCTCCAGAATAATTGTATCAGTTCATAACTCAACTAACAATGCACTAGAGTCCCAGTTTTCCCACATTCTGTCTGACACTTGTCATTATCTTTTCCTGTCATCTAAGCCAATCTATGAGTGTGGAGTGGTACCTCCGAGTTATCTTAATTTACATTTCTCTCATCAATAGTGATTTAGAACATTTTTTCATATGACTAGAAATAGATTTAATTTCTTCATCTGAAAATTATTAGTTCACATCCTTTGACCATTTATCAATTGAAGAATAATTTCTATTTTTATAAATTTGCATCAATTCTCTATATATTTTAGAAATGAGGCCTTTATCAGAACAGTTGCATGTAAAAAAAATTTTCCCAGTTCATAGCTTTCCTTCTAATCATGGATTAATGCATGGATTTTGTTTACACAAAAACATTTTTTACTTAATATTACAAAATTATCCGTTTTACATTTCATAATGTATTTTAGTTCTTTTTTAGCCACAACTTCCTTCCTTCTCCACAGATCTGAGAGGTAGAATTTCCTTTGTTCTCCTAGTTTGCATTTAGTATCATCCTTTATGTCTAAATGATGAATCAATCCATTTTGACCTTACTTTGGTATAGAGTATTAGATGAGGTCAATGCCTTGTTTCTGCCACACTATTTTCCAATTTTCCGAGCAGTTTTTGTCAAATAGTAAGTTCTTATCCTAGAAGCTGGGGTCTTCATCCTTCATTTTCAAAGAAGGTCAATGACATCATGGGGTGTTGTCTTTCTTGACTTGTCAGAGATTTGGATTTAAGTGAAGCATTGTTACACAAAGTTGTCTGTCTCATTCTCTCTTCCTGAGTCATCTAAATGTAGTGACAGGATAAAAATCCATACAACTGGTAATAATCAAGAATTCAATGGTCAGTCAATAAAATCAAATCCGTTTTCTGTATTTTGTTGCTATGAGACTTTGGCCATGTCCCTTTCCTCTAGTGTTCACTTTCTTCCTCTGTGATGGAAATGATTTTAAGGTGTGTTCCAACTCTAAAGCATATGACACAAGTATATTTGATAAATTACCTTATTGAAACCAGTAATAGAAAATAGAAAAAGCCTTCCATAGTCTTGGCATGGTTGGCTGTATATACTAAAAAGATTTGACCTATGCATCCTGTCACCTACTCCATATACTAAGAAATCAGTCAACCTCAAAACTTTCTTTGTGAAATTAATCTTGACTTTCCTTACCTGAAATACAATCCTTAGTTCTGAGAAGTTGCAAACCTCTGCTCACTGAACCTGAAGTGCCTCTATTATCTTCTCATTCTTTTTCTGGGGAGAATCCTACAAAGTTCAGGAAAAACAAGTGGAGGCAGTAAAGGTTAATCTAAACGTCCAAAAAATTTGGAGAGAGTTGCTGTTATGATGTTATGGCATGAATGTTACAATTGCCTCTTTTGCCAGACTATGCCTCTGGGTTATAGGTGCACAGGAAACTTGTCCCCACTCTCTACTCCCTGTCTGGTTCTCCTCCAGGGCTGTATCTTACATTTTAGTCCATTCAAAAAAAAATCTTCATATGGCATGATTTCATGAATAAGCTGATACTTTGAGAATCGGGCTCTTTCTTTTATGCTATTCCCTATCCTTTCCACAGAATACTTCATTTGAAAATATAAACTGATAGAAGCCACATGAATTAAGAGTTGGAAGAGAACCTAGAAAATACCTCAGAATCATGTATCTAGCACTAAAAATGAAAACTTCAGAAGCCAACTAATCCAATTTCCACCCTTAGTCCCATTACCCCTTACCTCTCCCACATTTTACAGATGAGAAGTTTCAGACTCAGTTTGGTTTTTGTGGTTTGGCCAAGGTAATAATATGAGATTCAAACTGTCTTCTGATTTGAGAGCCAATTTGTTTTCTGCTAAACCCAACAGCCTTACTGAGCATCTTACATGTTCTGTGCTTTAATAAACCAAGAGTATTCAATTTTTATAATGATATGATAAAAAGAACAATTAATGATCACAATTAACATTTATAGAGTGGTTTAAACTTTGCAAAACACTCTATATACACTATTTCCTTATAGACATAATAACCCAATAGGAGAGATTTTACAGTTGTTATAATCATCCCCATTTTGTGGATAAAGAAACTGAGAGGCAGAGAGATCATAATAAATGTTCTTTTTTTTTTCAACCAAAGAATTACATTTATTTTTAGAAACACAAAGTAGCAACAATAAATCCAAATACAAAGGCTAAGCAAATAAACTAAATAAGGAATTATTAGATTAAAAAAATAAAATATTGTTGGTTTTAAATACTAACTAGATGAATAGATAGGATCCAACACTGCAGGAAACTTAGATTTCCACAAAAAAGGTGAAGTTCCATAATTCTCACTGTTTATTGTTTTTACATTTTTATTTTATTTTTTAGTTAATAAGTCTTTTCTCTTCCTCCTACCTTCAATCTGCCACTGGAAAAAGAAAAAGCACACTCTTAAAATAAATATGTCTAGTTAAGCAAAACCCATTATCATGTTGGCCACATTCCAAAATATTTCTCTGCATCTTGAATCTATAATCTCAATGATAATCTGGAATCATGATTGGTCATTGCACTGATCATAGTCCTTAAATCTCTTTAATTTATTTGTCTTTATGATGTTACTAACATATAAAAGTTGTTCCTGATTCTCCTCATTTCACTCTGCTTTGTTTTCAAAACTATCTCTGTAGTTATTTGGTATATCACAATAGTATTACATATCACATGATTTATTCATCAAAAATATACATATGGAATAATTTGGAGTTGTTATCTTAAATTCTAATATAATTTGATTTTTAATGTTTTATCTTTCCATTCTTAACATCTGCCATGTTCAAATTTTCTTTCTCAGACTATACATTTTTCTAATAAATTTATTTTTAATACATATTGCTTTACAAATCATGTTGGGAGAGAAAAATCAAAGTAAGAGGGAAAAACCATGTGAGAGATAAAAAAAAAAAAACAGAAAAAAAAAGAAATGAACATAGCATGTGTTGAATTACATTCAGATTCTTTAGTTTCTTTTCTGGACATAGATGGCATTTTCTGTCCCAAGTCTATTGAGATTGCTTTGGGTTACTGAACCACTGAGAAGAACCAAGTTCCATAGCTGATCAATGCACATTCTTGCTGTTATTTTGTACAATGTATTTCTGGTTCTATTTGTTTTGCTTGGCATCAGTTCATATGAATCTCTCCAGGTCTTTTCTAAAATCAGCTTTTTTATCATCATTTTTATAGAATAATATTTTATTACCTTCATATACCACAACTTATTTAGCCATTCCCCAATTGATGGGCATCTACTCATTTTTAAATTCTTTGCTACCACAAAAAGAGCTACTAAGTATTTTTGCATATGTGGGTCCTTTTCCCGCTATGATTTCCTTGGAATACAGATCCAGTAATGGCACTGCTGGGTCAAAGGGTATATACAGTTTGATAGCCCTTTGGGCATAGTTCCAAATTGCTCTCCAGAGTGGTTGGATGATTTTGCAACAAGACCAACAATGCATTATTCAGAGTATATTTTTTATTTCCTATTTCATTATTTCTTTTTTTCTCTTTTTTGACCAGTAAATATATTAAAGTATAAATTAGATACACAATAAATATACATGATCAAACCATTATTTTGCTGTACAAAAAAATCGGACTCTGAAATATTGTACAATTAGCCTGTGAAGGAAATCCAAAATGCCAGCAAGCAAAAATATAGGGATAGGGAATTCAATGTAATGGTTCCTAGTTATCTCCCAGAGTTCTTTCACTGGGCATAGCTGGTTCAGTTCATTACTGCTCCATTGGAACTTATTTGGTTCATCTCATTGCTCAGGATGGCCAGGTCCATCAGAATTGGTCATCATATAGTATTGTTGTTGAAGTATATAATGATCTCCTGCCCCTTCTCATTTCACTCAGCATCAGTTCGTATAAGTCTCTCCAGGCCCTTTCTGAAATCATCCTGTTGGTCATTTCTTACCGAACAATAATATTCCATAATATTCATATACCACAATTTATTCAGCCATTCTCCAATTGATGGGCATCTACTCAGTTTCCAGTTTCTGGCCACTACAAAGAGGGCTGCCACAAACATTCGTGCATCTATTTCATTATTTCAAGAAGTTTGTATTTTTGTAAAGATTCCTGAGCTTTATGTAAGCCTTTAATCTGTTTAAAAATAATTGGACATAATCCTATACCAAGATAAAATCAAAATGAGTAAATGATTTAGACAAAAAGGGTGACTCCTGGAGCAAATTAGGAGAGTAAAGAGTTTACTTGTTAAATCTATGGGAAAGGGAAGGATTTATGACTAAATTAGAGATAGAGAACATTATGAAATACAAAATGGATAATTTTGATTGCATTAAAATAAAAAGATTTTGCATAAGCAAAAACAATGCAACCAAGATTAGAAGGAAAACAAAAAACTGGGAAACAATTTTTTACAGTCAGTATTTTTTTTTAAATAAAGAACTCACTTCTCAAACTTCCAGGAATGGAGCCAAAATGGTAGAATAGAGTCATGAAGGTGCTTGAGCTCTCCCAGTTTCCTTTAAAAACACATGAAACCATGTCTCTGAACAGTCTGTTGGAATGAAATTATTCTCCAGCTTAAAATAGATTGGAAACCCTTCAAGAAAGTTTAATATCACTGGAGTGAAAAGGGATGTTCAGTTCAGCTCAGACAGAGTCTGGGAAAGCTGGTGAGAGGGAGTTAATCACAGCAGATCAGAAACTGTGATCCTTGGTCTTAGTAGTGGAGCAAACCAGTAGAGTTGCCTCCAGTCCTAGCTCATAAGTGAAATTCTTGGAAACCAGGTTGTTTCCTGGAAAGAGTAGACAAAGCTATCCCCTATAAAGACAAGAGCCACTGTGCTCAAAACCAAGGCTTAGAACTGCACAGGAAGCTTGGGAAAATACCCCTTTACTCCCGGAGCATAAAAGGTTAAAAAAAATGGGAGAATTCCAAGAAAAAAAGAAAGGAAATGAGTAAGAAACAAAAAAGAACCATAGAAAACTACTCTGGTCATATGGAAGACCAAAATACCAATTCAGACAAGGCTTGAAAGTGCCCATAAAAGATTTAAAAGGCAATAAAATAGGTAGAAGAAAAAATGAGAACTATGCAAGAGGGAGTCAACAACCTGGAAAAGAAAGTTAATTCCTTAAAAATACAATTTACCAAATGCAAAAACAAACAAAACAAAACAAAAAAACAAACAAAAAACCATTCCACTGAAGAAAACACCTTGAAAAGTAAAATTAATTAAATGGAAAAAAAGATACAAAAACTAATTGAAGAAAATCACATATTGAAAACTAAAATGGAGTAAATGGAAGGTAATGACTGTGAGATATGAAGAATTAGTCAAAAATTGAAAATTGAAAATTGAAAAATAGAAGAAAATATGAAATATCCCATTGCAAAAACAGTCAACCTGGAAAATAGATCCAGGAGAGATAATTTGAAAATCATTGGTCTATCTGAAGGCCATAACTAAAAAAAAGAGCCTAGATATCACAGGGGGGGGGATAATTATTGAAAAAAATCCATCAATCACCTACAAAAAAAGAGATTCCATTAAAAAAAATCCCAAAGAACATTGTTGCAAAATTCCAGAATGACAATCTCAAGGAAAATATAGTACAAGCTGTCAGTGAAAAGCAGTGTCAAGAAGCAACACTCAGGATTACCCAGGATCTGACAGCTTCTACAATAAAAGATCAGAGGATCTGGGACACCATATTCTGGAAGGCAAAGAATCTGGGGTTACAGCCAAGAATCCATTACGTAGCTAGGCTGAACATCATCTTTCAGAGGAGGAAATGGATCTTCGATGAAGGAAGAGACTTTCAATCTTTTTTTTAAAGCAGAACAAAACAGAAAATTTGATCTTCAAATGAAGGATTCAAGAAGGTAAAAAGGGAAAATATATGTTATTTAAAGATTAAACTGTTTACATCCTTAAATGGGGAAATAATATCTGTAATTCTTGAGAACTGTATTTGTTATTAGGGCAATTAGAAGAGGACATCACAGATAGACAAAAGATATTAGACAAAGATATTAAGGATTAGGAAAAGGACTGTATTGGGAGAAGAGGAAACGGGGGGTATAATGGGACAAATTAGATAACATGAAGAGGCACAAAATACCTATTACATTAGAGGGAAAGAATGGAGCAAATGAGTATTGTCTGAAGTTTGATCTCATCAATGTTTACACAGAAAAGGAATAATTTAATAATATAATTGGATATAGAAATTAATCTTACCCTATAACAAAGTAGGAAGGGAAAGAGAAAAGAAAAGGAAAGGGCTGGATAGAAGGAAGGGCAGAAAGACAAGAAGAAAGGGATAAGAGAAGAGGTGTGATAGAAGATAGAGCAGGTACTGGGTGGGGAGGGTTAAAAAAAACTCCTAAGGAGGGACAGGGTGGAAAGAGAACAAAAGTATATTCAAGGGAGAAAATAGGATGGAGGGAAATACAGAGCTAATATTCATAACTATGAATATGAATGGGCTTAACTCTCCCATAAAATAGAAGCAAATAACAGAGTGAATTGCCAACAGAATCCTACAATATATTGTTTACAAGAAACATATTTGAAACAGAGAGATACATACAGAGTAAAAGTAAAAGTCTGGAGCAGAATTTATTATGCTTCAACTGAAGCAAAAAAAAAAAAAAAGCAGGGATATCAGTTCTGATCTCATATAAAGCAAAAGTAAAAATAGTTCTAATTAAAAGAGATAGTGAAGGAAAGTATGTTTTGATAAAGAAATTATAAATAATGATGTAGTAATGATACTTAATGTATATGCACCAAGTGGTAGAGCAACCAAATTCCTAGAGAAGATTTTAAACCAGTTATAGGGGGAAATAGACAAGAAAACTCTCTCAGAATCAGACAAATATAACCACAAAATAAATAAGAAAGAAACTAGGGAGGTTAATAGAATTCTAGAACACCCAGATATGATAGATCTCTGGAGAAAATTGAAGAGGGACAGAAAAGAATACAGCTTTTTCTCATCAGTACATGGCACCTATACAAAAATTGATCATGTTTTAGAGCATAAAAACCTCACAGTCAAATGAAAAAAGAATAGAAATAGTAGATGTTTCCTTTTTAGACCACAATGCAAAAGACCAGGGAATGATAGATTAAAAGCCAATTGGAAATTAAATAATCTAATTCTATGGATCAAACAATAAATTACAGAAACAACCTATGATTTCATCCAAGAAAATGATAATAATGAGATAACATGCCAAAACCTATGAGATGCTGTCAAAGCAGTTCTTAGTGGAAATTTTATATCTCTAAATAGTTACATGAATAAAATAGAGAAAGGATGACTTGGGCATGCATCTAAAAAAGCTAGAAAAAGGACAAATTAAAAACATTCAATTAAATACCAAATCAGAAATTCTAAAACTCAAAGCAGAGAATAATAAAATTGAAATTAAGAAAACTAAGATACTAATTAATAAAACTAAGAGCTGGTTTTATGAAGAAAATAATTAAATAGATAAATCTTTGATTAATTTGATTAGAAAAAGAAAGGAAAAAGAAATTACCAGCATCAAAAATTAAAGGGGTAAACTTATCACCAGTGAAAAGGAAATTAAAGCAATATTTAGGAATTATTTTGCCCAGCTGTATGCAAGCAAGTCTAACAATATAATCAAAATGGATAAATATTTACAAAAATACAAACTGCCCAGATTAACAGAAGAGTTAATAAATTACTAAATAGTCCCATTCTGGAAAGGGAAATTGAATAAGCCATCAGTGAAATCCCAAAGAAAAAATGTTTAGCACCCAATGGATTTGCAAGTGAATTATACCAAATATTTAAAGAAAAACTGTCTCAGACTACGTAAACTCTGTGGAAAAATTGAGGAAGAATGATTTCTTCCAGATTTCTTCTATGACACAAATATGGTACTGATACCTAAACTAGGAACAACCAAAACAGGGAAAGAAAATTACAGACCAATTTCCCTAATGAATATTGATGAAAAATGTTAAATAAAATGTTGGCAGAGATTACGCAATTTATTTAACAGAACAATACACTACACTAAGTGGGATTTATACTATGAATGCAGAATTGGTTCAATATCAAGAAAACTATTGCCACAATCAACCATATTGATAACAAAACCAACAGAAATCATATGATAATATCAATTGATGCAGGAAAAAGCTTTTGACAAAATATGGCCCCTGTTCTCATTTAAAAAAAAAAGACCAGCATGTGTAGGAATAAAGGGAACTTTCCTTAAAATTATAAGCAGTATCTATCTAAAACTAACAGCAAGTGTTATGTTTAGTGGAGAGAAATTAGATGTATTCCCAGTAAGAACAGGGGTGAAAAAGAATGCTCATTATCAACACTATTATTCAATATAGTACTAGAAATATTGCCTTTAGCAATAAGAAAAAGAAATCAAAGGAATTAGAACAGGCATTGAGCAGATAGAACTATTCTTCTTTGCAGATGATATGATGATATATTCAGAGAATCCTAGAACATCATCCAAAATCCTATTTGAAACAATTCACAACTTTAGCAAAGTTGCAGGATATAAATAAAATAAACCCACACAAATAATCAGCATTTCTATATATTACTGACAAAGCCCAGGAGCAAGAGAAAGAAAGATAAATTCCATTTAAAATAACTGTAGACAAAATAAAATATTTAGGTATCTAACTGCCAAGACAAATCCAGGAATTATATCAACACAATTATAATACACTTCTCTAAAAGTCAGATCTAAAAAACTGGAAAAATATCAATTGCTCTTGGGTAGATTGAGCTAATAAAAAAGGACAATTCTACCTAAATTAGTCTACTTATTTAGTACCATACCAATCAAACTGTAAAAATATATTTTACAAAACTAGAAAAAATAATAAAATTTATCTGGCAGAACAAAATGTCAAGAATATCAAAGGAATTAATGACAAAATACAAAGGATAGTGACTTAGTAGTAGCAGACCTAAAACTACATCATAAAGCAGCAAATATCAAAAGCATTTGGTACATATTAAGAAAGAGAGTGGTGAACCAATGGAATAGGTTGTTGTAGTTATTGATTATTGTATCATGTGTCTAACTAATGCACATGATACAATAATCAATAACTATAGTTAAATAATATTTGATAAATCCCCTAACTCCAGCTTCTGGGATAATAACATGCTATTTTACAAAAATTTCTGGAAAACTGAAAAAAAATTTTAATAGCACATCAGAAACTCAGCATAGACCTTTATCTCCCACTACATACCAAAATAAGATCAAAATAGGTATATGATTTGGCAGTGAAAGGTAATACCCTAATAAATTAGCAAAGCAGGAAATAATTATCTATCAGATCTTTGGAAAAGGGAGAAATTTGTGAACAAAGAAGAATTAGAGAACATTATGAAATGCAAAATGGACAACTTTGATTACATTAAATTCAAAAGATTTTGCACAAACAAAACCCACATTAACAAGATGAAAAGGGAAGTACAAAGCTGGAAAAAAATTATAGCCCGTGATTCTGATAAAGGTCTCATTTCTAAACTATATAAATAATTGGTCATATTTATAAGAATAAAAGTCATTTCCCAATTGATAAGTGGTTAAAGGATTATGAACAGACAATTTTCAGATGACAAAATTAAAACTATCTATAGTCATATTTTTAAAATGCTCTAAATCACTCTTCATTAGAGAAATGCAAATTAAAACAACTCTGAAGTTTCATCTCACACTTTTCAGATTGGTTAAGATAATGACAAATGTTGGAGGGAATGTGGTAAAACTGGGACACTAATGCATTATTGGTGAAGTTGTGAACTGATCCAACCATTCTGCAGATCAGTTTGGAACTAGGCCCAAAGGGTTATAAAACTGTGTATAGTCTTTGATCCAGCAGTGCCTCTACTGGGTCTGTATTCCAAGGAAATTACAAAGGAGGTAAAGGGACTCACATGTTTAAAAATGAATGTAAATCAATACATGCTATGTTCACTTCTTTTTTGTTTGTTTTTCACCCTTCTGATTTTTCCCTTTTTTTCTCATTTTTCTCTTTCAACATTATTCATAAAGAAATAGATGTTAAAAAGTTAATATGCATGTATATCCAGAAGAAAAATAAATAAAAAAGTTAAAAAAGAAAGCCAAAGGGAGAAAAAGTAAAATAAAATAAAAGAGTAGTATGTAAAAAAACAGCTCACTTTCAAAAATTTAGAGAACTAAGTTATAAGAATAAAAATCATTCCCCAATAGGTAAAAGGTCAAAGAATATGAACTGGCAGCTTCCAGAAGAAAAATTATATCTATCTGTTGCTATATGAAAAAATGTGCAAAATAATTCTTAATTAGAGAAATGCAAATTAAGGTACCACCTCATATATATCAGAATGGCTAATATGATACATAAAGGAAAATGATAAATATTGGAGAAGATGGAATAGGTTATTGTAGTTATTAAAATACTAAGGCATTGTTGGTGGATTTATGAATTGATCTAACCATTCTGGAGAGCAAACTGAAACTATGCACAAAAAACTGTATAAAACTCTGCATGACCTTTGATCCAGCAATATCATTACTAGAATCATTTGTAATCCAGAGATCATAAAGATGGAAAAGGACCTACTTGTACAAAAATATTCATAGCAGATTTTCTTGTGGTAACAAAGAATTAGAAATTGAGGTGTCCATCAATTGGGGAATGATTGAACAAGCTGCAGTATATTAATGTAATGGAATACTATTTTGCTATAAGAAATGATGATTAGGTAGATTTTAGAAAAGCCTGCAAGGACTAATGAGAACTAATACAAAGTGAAGTGGGCAGGACCAAAAGAACACTACATACAGTAATACCAACATTTTGTGATGATCAGTTATGATGGACTTAGCTTTTCTCAGCAATACAATGATCTAAGACAATTCTAAGATTCATGATTGAAAATGTTATCCATATCCAGAGAAAGAACTGCCAAGTCTGAATGTAGATTGAAGCATACTATTTTCACCTTTGTTTTTTGTTTTTTTTTTCTTTCTTGTGGATTTTTCTTTTGTTTGGATTGTTCTTTCACAACATGGCTAATGTGGAAATATGTATAAACTGTGTCAGATTTTCTAAAGAGGATGAGAGAAAAATTTGTAACTCAAAATATTATAAAAGTGAATGTTGAAAACTGTCTTTTAGGTAAATAGAAAAAAATACTATCAAGCAGGAGGAAATAATTAGTATAATATTATCTTTATTTATTAAAAATCATCTCTTTTCTTTTGTATATCTTCAAATTTTGGGCTTCCCTCTCATTTTATAACAGTTTAGTTTTGTGTTTTGTCAAAATAGAGGCCTTTGGATTAGAGAAATAATAAGGAGTTATTTTGCTCAACTTTATGCCAATAAATTTGATAACCCAAGTGAAATGGATGACTACCTCCAAAAATATAGACTTCCCAGATGAACAGAGAAGGAAGTAAATTGCTTGAATAGTTCCATTTCAGAAAAAGAAATAGAACAGGCAATTAAACAACTCCCTAAGAAAAAATCCCCAGGACCAGATGGATTTACATGTGAATTTTACCAAACATTTAAAGAACAATTGGCCCCAATGCTATATAAATTATTTGATAAAATAGGGAATGAAGGAGTCCTACCAAATTCCTTCTATGACACAGACATGGTACTGATACCTAAACCAGGTAGGTTGAAAACAGAGAAAGAAAATTATAGACCAATCTCCCTAATGAATATTGATGCTAAAATCTTAAATAAGATATTAGCAAAAAGAATACAGAAAATCATCTCCAGGATAATACACTGTGATCAAGTAGGATTCATACCAGGAATGCAGGGCTGGTTCAATATTAGGAAAACTATCAATATAATTGGCCGTATTAATAACCAAATTAACAAAAACCATATGATCATCTCAATAGATGCAGAAAAAGCATTTGACAAAATCCAACATCCATTCCTATTAAAAACACTTGAGAGTATAGGAATAAATAAATGGATTTTTCCTTAAAATAATCAGCAGCATCTATTTAAAACCATCAGTAAGAATCATATGTAATGAAGATAAACTGCAACCGTTCCCAATAAGATCTGGAGCGAAACAAGGTTGCCCACTATCACCGTTACTACTTAATATTGTATTAGAAACGCTAGCTTTGGCAATAAGAGCTGAGAAAGAGATTAAAGGAATAAGAATAGGCAATGAGGAAACCAAATTATCACTCTTTGCTGACAATATGATGGTATACTTAGAGAACCCCAGAGATTCTACTAAAAAGTTATTAGAAATAATCCACAACTTTAGCAAAGTTGCTGGTTATAAAATAAACCCACATAAGTCATCAGCATTCTTATATATCACTAACAAAATCCAACAGTCAGAGTTACAAAGAGAAATTCCATTTAAAGTAACTACTGATAATATAAAATATTTAGGAATCTATCTGCCAAGGGAAAATCAGAAACTTTATGAGCAAAATTACAGACCACTTTTCACACAAATTAATCTGATCTAACCAATTTGAAAAATATTAAATGCTCTTGGATAGGGCGAGCAAATATAATAAAGATGACAATATTACCTAAACTAATCTATTTATTTAGCGCTATACCAATCAGACTCCCAAAAAACTATTTTAATGACCTAGAAAAAATAACAACAAAGTTCATATGGAAAAACAAAAGGTCAAGAATTTCAAGGAATTAATGAAAAAAAAAAATCAAATGAAGGTGGCTTAGCTGTACCAGATCTAAAATTATATTATAGAGCAGCAGTTACCAAAACCATTTGGTATTGGCTAAGGAATAGATTAGTTGATCAGTGGAACAGGTTAGGTTCAAGGGATAAAACAGTCAACAAATATAGCAACCTAATCTTTGACAAACCCAAAGACCCCAGCTTTTGGGATAAGAAATTACTGTTTGATAAAAATTGCTGGGAAAATTAGAAACTAATATGGCAGAAAACTAGGCATTGATCCACACTTAACACCGTAACCAAGATAAGGTCAAAATGGGCTCATGACCTAGGCATAAAGAATGAAATTATTAATAAATTAGAGGAACACAGGATAGTTTACCTCTCAGACCTGTGGAAGGGGAAGGACTTTATGACCAAAGAAGAACTAGAGAACATTACTGAGCACAAAATAGAAAATTTCGATTATACCAAACTGAGAAGTTTTTGTACAAACAAAACTAATGCAGACAAGATTAGAAAGGAAGCAATAAACTGGGAAAATATTTTTACAGTCAAAGGTTCTGATAAAGGCCTCATTTCCAAAATATATGAGAATTAACTCTAATTTATAAAAATCAAGCTCATTCTCCAATTGAAAAATGGTCAAAGGATATGAACAGACAATTCTCAGATGAAGAAATTGAAACTATTTCTAGTCATATGAAAAGATGCTCCAAGTCATTATTAATCAGAGAAATGCAAATTAAGACAACTCTAAGATACCACTACACACCTGTCAGATTGGCTAAGATGACAGGAAAAAATAATGATGATTGTTAGAGGGGATGCGGGAAAACTGGGACATCGATGCATTGTTGGTGGAGTTGTGAACGAATACAACCATTCTGGAGAGTAGTTTGGAACTATGCTCAAAAAGTTATCAAACTGTGCATACCCTTTGATCCAGCAGTGTTACTACTGGGCTTATATCCCAAAGAGATACTAAAGAAGGGAAAGGTACCTGTATGTGCACGAATGTTTGTGGCAGCCCTTTTTGTAGTGGCTAGAAACTAGAAACTGAATGGATGTCCATCAGTTGGAGAATGGCTGAATAAATTGTGGTATATGAATATTATGGAATATTATAATTCTGTAAGAAATGACCAACAGGATGATTTCAGAAAAGCCTGGAGAGACTTACATGAACTGATGCTGAGTGAAATGAGCAGGACCAGGAGATCATTATATATTTCAACAATAATACTATATGACCAGTTCTGATGGATTTGGCCATCCTCAGCAACGAGATCAACCAAATCATTTCCAATGGAGCAGTAATGAACTGAACCAGCTATGCCCAAAGAAAGAACTCTGGGTGATGACTAAAAACCATTACATTGAACTCCCAATCCCTATATTTATGCCCAGCTGCATTTTTGATTTCCTTCACAAGCTAATTGTACAATATTTCAGAGTCTGATTCTTTTTGTACAGCAAAATAATGGTTTGGCCATGTATACTTATTGTGTATCTAATTTATATTTTAATATATTTAACATCTACTGGTCATCCTGCCATCTGGGAGAGGGTGGGGTAAGAGGTGAAAAATTGGAACAAGAGGTTTGGCAATTGTTAATGCTGTAAAGTTACCCATGCATATAACCTGTAAATAAAAGGCTATTAAATAAACAAAAAGAAAATAGAGGCCTTTGCAATAGCCTTTGTCATGTTTATTAATTTAATTGTTTTTGTTTTTATTTCTAATTCCTATTTCATCTTTGTTTTTCACAATTTTTATTTTACTTGTTTTGGAATTTTATATCTATTGGTTTTTTAATTTTTGAAACTATTTTACATTTTTAAATTTTCTTTTTCCTTTGTCAATATTAGTGATCAGTACTATGATTTTTTAATAAGATAATCATTCTTAAACTTTTTTTGTAATGGACAACTTTGATATTTTGGCTTATTTCTTGAATAATTTTAAAAATATATAAAATGTATTGCATAGAATTATAGAGAAATCTGATTATATTAAGCTATAGTATAATTTTTTAATGGGTCACAAGTTAAGAACTTCAATGTCCTCCTTTAATTACATTTAAGAATACTGGCACATTATCTACCTGCTCTCATTTTCTTCTATTCTCTGAATAAAGGAGCTAGGTTCAAATACTCTATGTTAGCTGCTATAATAATAGAGAAGGTGTTTAATCTTCTTGAGCCCAAATCTTTTTTTTTATCTCTTATCTAATTTACTATTTTATCCTCCCCTCCCCTCTCCTCTCCTCTCTTACTATTATATCTTTTAGTATTGAGTTAGTACTTATAGCTAGTTCCTTTGATTCCATAGATAGTATTCTTTACTTTATACCATATTGTCTTGCTTATCCTTCTGTTGTACAAGTCAATTTTCCAAATTGAAAATATTAAAGATTCCCATGATTAATGAATTATCGGTCTTTTCTTTAAATACATAGTTATTAATAACATTTGGACCATACACATTTAGTAGTGAAATTGTTTAGTTAGCTTTGGTGCCTTTAAGTATAAAGTTGTTTCCCTGATTGCCTCTTGAAATAATCCTTTTTTTAAAAACTATAATTATTTGAAATCATCATTAAACCTTTGCCTTTTAATAAGCAACTGAATAATAATGAATATTTTTCTGTCTCCCCACTTTAAATATGCATTAATCTCTATATATTAGCAGTTTCCTATAGTCAGAATTTCATTGCATTTCATCTTCTAATCCATTACACAAATTTATTCCTTTTAATGGGTGACTTGTATCTAAAAATATTGAAGGTTATGGCTGTGCACTTTTTTCTCCATCTAATCTAATTATACATAGTTCGTGTCCTTTTTATCACAATACACAAACATTTGTTTTATTTGTAATAATTCATTCTAATTTCCATACCTAGACACAGATGCCACTTTTCTCCACTTCTCCACTGAAACCAATAAGATACCTGACGATTTTTATTTTACTAATATCATGTATTTATATTTATATACCTCTCTCTCTCTCTCTCTCTCTCTCTCTCTCTCTTCCCCCCTCTCTCTCAATCTGTCTTTGTCTCTGTCTCTTTCCTCTGTCTCTCTTTGTCTCTGTCTCTCTCTTTGTCTCTGTCTCTCTGTGTCTTTCTGTCTCTTTCTCTTCTCTCTTTCTCTCTCTCTCCATTTCTCTCTCTCTCTCTCTTGCTCTCTCTCTCTCTCTCTCTCTCTCTCTCTCTCTCTATATATATATATATATATATATATATCTGTCTCTCTCTGTCTCTCTCTTTCTCTTACACACACACACAAATGTGGTTCATTCAATTCTCATCTGCTTTGTTAATACAAAAATTTATCATACAGTAATTCACATCTTCCTTTTATTTGCCTTCCCAAATAGTCTAATTACATTTTTTCTACTATGAGATTTTTTTCTAACTTGCCCACCTTTGTTTACTTACATAAATAAGGATTTTTGTTAAAAAGCCTTTTATTTTCATAGTATATAACTACTGAATAATTACTTATTCTTTTTTCTTTTTTGCCTTAATATTTTGTTTATCTCATTATTGGTTCTACTTAGAGACCAATTTGCTTGTCAATAACCATACCTGCTCATATTTTCTCTGATATAATCAAAAAACTTTTTTTTCCTCATGGAATTATATGTTTAACTTTTAAGGCAATTTTGAGATGCAAGCTCATTTCCTTTATTTTGTGGAATATTATATTATGGTATTTTCTTTCCTTTCAGATCTTCATTGAGTAATGCTATATGATCCTAGTGGGTGCTTATTATTTCATTAGTCACCATAAAAAGATATAGAGGACATCTTCTGACATGGTGAATGTATCCTCTGTGGAGGATCTAGAGACACATGGACAACAGTGGTACAGGATAAGAAGGATGGTCATGTCTCAATTTTCACTAAAAGAAGGGAAAATCCAAAGCCAAAAATCCAAATATTCTTTGAAATACTGAAATGTTGTTATTTTATTTTGTATGTTTATTGCTGTTATAAAGTGATAAATGGGAATGGGGATTATACACAACAACTCAGTTATCTTGTTGGGATTCCCAAAGAAAGTATAGCATAAGATTTAATGAAACACTTAAGTCTTTCATCTAAAAACTTTCAAATTTGGTTTAAAAAACAATTAAATTAGAAGGAGGAAATTGTAAATCAGTCACATTTTCAACTCTTTATTTGAATGAGAGATTACAACTAAAAAGGAAAAGCTATTATTTTTCAGGTTAACGATAGCTATAAGTTACTGTTTCAAAACAAGTTGTGATATTTAGGAGATAATAGGATTCATAAGACATAAGTAAGCTAGAAGATTTTCAGTAGATACACTACAGAACCAGGCACTCTGGGTTACAATTTTATCCTGAAGGAATGTTAGAGATTAGATATTGGAGAAAGCCAAGAACATATTTGCACCAACTTGACTTCTATCTAAATTGATTTTTAAAAATATTTCTCCAAGTATCATTGTGATTTTAGTGTGGTCTAGATAGAGTCCAAATGAATCTTAAATATAAAATTGGATAAAATGATAGGGGGCACCCAATTTACCTCATATACCTTTTAATAGTCAAGAAAATAAAGCCCATGACAAGTTGGTATTTGAAGCCAAGTCTCCTGACTACAAATTTCATGTTCTTTCCTTCTGTGGAATTGTCACAGAGCCAACTATGGGAAAAGTCAGGGAAATGGGACTCTACCCTTAACTCCGCTACCAGCTTGTGGTGACATTGTAATGTTTCTTGCATTTCTGTCCTTAACTTTCCTAGTGGGAAAAAAAAAATGTGGATCAGAATCTCTTATCTATTATGCTTCTAATCCATAACGTCATATATTTTGCTAATTTCTTCTCCTCCCTATATCTTACCCTTACTTTTACCCCTCCCTTAAATAAAGGGACTGTGCATTATAGGCTACCAAAGACCACCATCTAGTGGTCAATTAAGGTAACTGCATTTGTTCAATTATCTTCATGTTCAATAGACATGAACTCAAGGAGAGTCAAAGTGCTGAGGATAGAAGAGCTTGTTAGTCTCATCAGGTTCAACCTCCTCGTTTGGGAAAGGAGCAACTTAAGACTTAAAGTTGTTTGAAATCATACATCTTTGTAATGGTAGAAGTGAATTTGAACCCAGATCCAAATCAGTGTTGTTTTCAATACATCATGATACCCTTTCCTGTCTTAAATTATGTTTAATTTAAATGTGCTATATTAAAGTAAAAGAAATGCGTTTCAGTAGCAATCAGCAAGTGAGTGGATCTTATGGGATTTGAAGGGCAAAATGCAAGGGAGAGACACAGTGACATTCAGTGAATAACAATTGTATCTATAAACAAAAGAACTTTTTATGTATAAGTGTTTTCACAAGTTAAACTTAGGGCAGAGGGATACTTTGTCTGAAATAGGAATTGCCAAACTAATAATAACTTTGTTTTCACTTCATATTCCAAACAGATTTTTCCATAGGTTGAAGTGGTAAGGCGAAAAAAAAAGGATTAGCATCCTTTTCTTTTAAAGTAATACTAAATGACATTCTTCTTAGTTATTGTATATGTTTGTTATTAAAATAATTAGCATAATATTGCCATTCACTATAAAATCTTATATGAAATTATATCATGATTTCAAAAATTGGGTATACGTAAAATTAGGTACCTTTCTCACTATTCCTTAACTGTTATCAATCATTGCTTAATCTTTTCTTTAATGGCATCTATAAACCACATAAATGTTTTTCTCCTTATCAGAAATCAGTAATTTTCTCCTCTCAGTCTCTATCCATTTGTCCCTTTAAGCTAGAGCTATCCTTAAATCTGTGCCCAATTTGCATTGAATAAAACTGTGGCAATACATAAACTTAGTTCATATACCAAAAAACAAAACAGAGTAAAATAAAACTTGGAGGTATACTAACAAGTTTATTAAATTAATTCAACGAATATTTCTCACTACAATTTCTCAATATGAATGTTTTTGTACTTCATTATGAATTTTTCTAAATAACAATAAAATTTACAACTATTTCTGTTTAAAATGCATGAAATATGTTTACAACAGCTTTTCAGTAACTTCCTTTCCAGTCTCCTTACATTATATTTTAAATCATTCATCTCAATCTGTATTTAGTTTTTGCTGTTCTTTTTTAGAAGTTAGCTTTTGAAAACACATTTATATAACATGAAACAGAATAAGGATTTTCAGCACAGAGACTGTGATCTCAGTATATTTTTTAAAAAAGAAACATAACACTTCTGATTTCTGTTCCATTTCCATTTCTAGGTTTGTGATACATTGATCTTATATTGTAAGGATTTTCATCATTCAATAACTCAATGGAACCAGAAAGATTTTGCTTGTTCTGGAGGCGGAAGTTGTGTGAAGAACACTGGGATAAAGTATGAAGTAACAAACAACACCAGGAGCTGGAAGCTTCTCCAACCAAGCCAAGCTAATATTGAGGGGAATTTTACCTTTCTCCCCAATAAAGAAGATATTGATGATGAGACTAGGAACCTTGCCCTGGCATGAATATTTTTTCTATATCTGATTAGGGACTGGATGTGAAACTCTATCTGTCTGCTACAGAAGTTGTTAAATTGTTAAGTCATTCAGGTGTGTCCGACTCTGTCACCCCATGAATCATATCCCCAGGGCTTTTTCTTGGCAAAGGCACTAGAGGGGCTTGCCACTTCCTTCTTCAGTGAACTAAGGAAAATTGGGGTTAAAACAACTTGCTCGGGGCCACACAGCTAATAGGTTTCAAAGGCCAGGTTTGAATGCAGGTCTTTCTGACTCAAAGCCCAGTGCTGTATCCATAGAGACATCTACCTGCCTCTGGGGCACTGGACGTGAGGCTGTAATAGCCTACCTACAAAAGCAATAGCAGCTGCTAATTGCTGATCTCTCAGTAATCCCTGATAGATGCAATACTGGTTGACCCTTAACTTCATCATCGGTCTATAAGAACTGAACAGCAAGTCAGAATCATGGAATCACACACAAATGACCACCTGTGGCAGGTCTAAAACGTCCTACATCATTTTTCTTAGTTCATAATACTGAAATAAAGCAGCATCGGTTAACAGAATTTAAGTACAAGTAGCCTTAATAAACTGGGAGTTGGAAAACTGAGCATCCATGTATTTTTTTATTGTTATATTTTGTGACATTTGTTTTTTGTGCTACTTTCTTGATCTCACAATGCTTGATATTTTAAGTAACTTTCCCCATAAAGTGCTACGTGAACCAATGGCAAAAAATCTCTGGAATGCTTTGAGTTCTTAATTACTGAAATGCCAAAGAATATTCTCCTGGGAACTGAACTTCTCACCAGCAGTCAAAAATCTCAGTTTTATATCTTATCTGAAAGTCAGCTTGTTGCCATAACAGATGAAAAAAAATAATAGTCCGGACATTGAATGTCTGGCATCTACTTCAAGAAGTTTAGGAGGTTCTCCAAACCAGTAGGTACCAAGAGACTGCCAAACATTTTCTACCTGGCCTGTTCCATGCAGCCTGGCTTCTAAGATGATAGCACACTTTGGGATTCAGTCCAAGTAATTACCAGCAACTTAGATTAGATTTCTCTGTCATGTACATCTTCCCTATATCTCTTGTTTCCAGTTCTATGAGGAACTTCTAAGCTGCAATGCTCAGTGGAAGGCCTTATAACAAGGGTGACAGATGAGAGTCTTTATTGAATCTGTGGAGCATATAAGTGGTTAACAAGGAATACTTGCCCATTCCTTCAATGAACTCATGTTTTGGCCCTCGCCCATCCTCACATACAGAATGCAGATCACATACAAAATGAGAGCATGGTGCTGTGATCTCATTCTGAAGTTGGACGTTACTTTGTTGGCTCTTGCCCTTGAAGTAATTTGAATTTCTCAGCAGTCATACATCACCTTTTTTGACAGAATCTGCAGGTTTGCGTTTTACTGTGGACCTAAAGGATAAAATACAGCCTTGTGACCTCCCAGCATCAGATAACCTTGACAAATGTAGAGACACATGGAGGCAGACAGGAAAGCAAACTGCTGGGCATCCAAAAACTGGATAACTGCTTGCAAGGATTCAAAAATTTCCATGCAATTAGATTGTGATCGTGAAGGTTCCCAGGATAGGATGTAAGCACTGAAGACAAAATATATTCCAGAGGAGACCACTTATTTTTTTGATGCTAAAGTCTTTGATTTAGTCCTTTTTGTGCACATGACCACAGTACCTTCACACTTCAAGGATCTGTCTTTTCATCGGTATCAGTATTTCGATATTCACTCCAATCATAACCTCTTTGTAGCTTAGGAGATGGTCTTCATGAGTTACTCTGGCTAAAAAATTAAATATTCTCTGGTTAACCTAGTAAAATCTTTTTCAAACATGGTGAAATTAGTGAAATTATTAGTGAAATTAGTCTTGGAAGAGGAGACATGCAGTCCATTGCCACCGAACCCACATTTGAAACCTTTTAATTTGATGGGAGCTACCAGAGTGTATACTCCAAGAATCCGTACTGCAATGAGGAATCAGAGTAGACATCTGTGGAACTTTTATTCATTGGTAAATGTAGAGAAAATATAGGATTATATATTCACTCCTAGGTGAAATAACCATTTTTAAAAAAAAATTGAACAAATTTCCTCTTATATACACATCTATTCTTACTAATTATAACACAGGCATAATGTTCTTTTATAGATATAGAAGATATACACTAATGTTGTATACTAATGCAGGAAACTTTTTAGATAGAAGGAGAAGATGGTCCTCTTGTTTGGGGATTATTTACTCCATCATTGCTCTTCCAAATCTTGAGAGTTTTGCCATCTGCCCTGATGTTTTCCCCATATACTCTGTGGCCTTAAAAGCAGTCATGAACTGAACATTAATGTGAATCTTCCTTTATGTATTGTCTCCTTCAATTATATGATGAGCTCCTTGAGAAAAGGGAACCTCTTCATTTTTTGTTTGTGTTCCTAGCAAATGGTCAGCATGTAAATGTTTTTCCATTCCATTCTAAATTCTTCTTTAACTTTCTCTGCTAACCTCAGATGGATGCATTTGTAAAAAGATACCAGCTCTTTTTCTCCACCTTAGTGAAGATCTTCTCCTTCATAGGTCTGTCAGCTTTCTAAATTCATATGTATAGCTTCATTTTCCTGGGCCAATTAGCTTAAGGTGGTTAGGAGGAGGCTTTCATTCTTTGAAATCCTAAGTCTAACACTCTGGGCATCTTCCTCAACCAATGAAGATCACCAACCATTCTGCTTACAGTCTTAGAGAGTTGCTTCAAATACAGAATCTAAGCAACTTTACCAGTCATACAGCCTAGACTTTTAAGCAGCAGCATTTCCATGCCAGGCTGTCTCCCTATATTCACAGGAGTCAAACCCAAGAGTGAAAGGCTTCCTGATTGGTACATCAAGTATTAGCTCTAGAAGGCATTTTCTGACTGGATCTTATCTCCCTGAACCACCCCAAATGATTGAGAACTGTGGGCAATATCAGAGGTTTCTCTCTTCTGATTAGGCTGGAAAGATAAGCAGAGTATCAGATGGGAAGTTTTCTATCCCACTCAGATCTAACTTTGTTTAGGATAGTTATACTTGAATGTGCAAGGGCAAATACGAATTTTTGAACTAGGTCATAAGGATTTTTAAATACTGAAAGAAGAGATTTTCAGAGTGAATGAGACTGTTTCCCAATTTAATCTCATCATTAAAATGATATCAATGACTAGCTCAGAAGCCCATGTTACTTTACTTGGCATCTGAAAAGATTCATCTCATCCTTCCCTGAAGAAAAGTTTCACCTCCTCCATTTTTCACTTAGATTCACCAAGGAGAGAATGAAGGAACTGCATCAAATCACATGTCATCTAATGTATCATCAAGCATCCCAGCAGAGTTCCATCAACGCAGAGCCAAGGTCAAGTGAAGGTTGAGCAGATGACTTCATATAAACTCCTGCCAAAATCCCGAGATCTTCTGTCGTCTTCTGGAAATCATCCAAATAAATTCAACTAAAATATGGATGCTGTGCAGCAGGTCTGGGGCCTCGTGTGACTTAGTAATTGGTCTTTTTACTTTGGTTAGAGCTATTTTTAAATGATGAGGAATTTGTAGGGCAATGCAAATAACCATTAAAATGGAAAAGGATGCTATCCCAAGTGGAACAACAATATTACCAAGTCACATTCAGGTAGAATTTTCCTCAAAACAACTCTGGGAGGTAAAAGGTTTAAGTATAATTATCACCATTTTAACAAGACAGATACTGAGTTTCTGAGACCTTCATCCCCATGGACAACACCAGTTAAATGTCTGAAATGGGATTCAAACACATGTTCCCTGTCACCAAATCAGGTATTTTATGCATGACACTTATCGCCTCTTATCAACTTGGTCAATAAACCTTTTTCTATATAGACTGACATATATGACTGGCTGTAGGGACTACATAGAGATGTATTTTGAAGGATTATAAAGTTTTTCTTATAACTTAGCAGGCACACAAAAAAATGTATAATTTGTTAGTCAACATACCACAGATATATGGACTAGATTCATAAAGCAAAGAAAGAAAAATTATAGCTTTTTTTAAAAAAATATTTTTCTTTGTTAATATCAGTTAATTCTATACTTTGAGGCATACTCTATGTTATTTAGTCATCCAGTTTCAAGTGGAAAGAACAATTTCTAAAAACAGTAATAATAGTGTGCAAAACTTATTTAATTCTTTTCACTTAGCAAAATATAAACGCTTTACACTAGCACTATATCTATACAGTCCAAGGTTAAGTAATGCTTTTTGGATTAGAGATGATAGGTGGTATGAATTATTTATTAGAGACTCTAAGTTAATCTTTTGGCCTGCATAACTTCTTCTGAGTATCTACATTGACAAAGTGAAATAAATAATTTCTATGTTGCCATTTTAATGTGAAATGTTGAACAAACATAATTTTTTTTTAAATTTTTATTTCCGATGATTAAAATGAGCCTGAAAAATGCAGACCAATCAGTACAATAAGACTAAGAGAATATAATGGCTGAATCTAAGAGTGGGAAAAATCCATTGGAATGGTATTGTGCCAAAGGAAAGGATCTTAAATCTAAGCTCCAATTAGAGTTGAAGAGAATGATGGGTAATTGCTTAGAAACCACTAAAGAACTTTTTTAAATGAATATATAAATATATAAAACACACATTTACTCCTAGACCCTATGTAATATGTGGACACAAACATACAACTCACATTTGTTGTAACTCACATTCTTGTGGATTCTCTATGTTATATGCCATCTCCCATGTTATATGCCAATAAGATTGAGCTTCCATGGACACGAAATGATAACAGCATAATATCCTTGGAAGAATTCTTTCTGACTGCTTTTCTGTAGTGATATGGCTCCTGAGCAAGGCTGGAGAAATTTCTTTTGTGTAAAGTCTTCAAATTATGCTGAATGTCAATATTAAAGCAGAAGTTCTTAACTTTGGGTCCATGAACTTGGTTTTTAAAATATATGTATTTTGATCATTGTAGTTCAATATAATTGACTGACCTGAGAAAGGTCCATAGGCTTTACTAGTTTGCCAAAATTGCCAGTGATATAAAAAAGTCCAAGAACTCTTGCTCCAGAGACTCTGATTTCCCCATTGGGAAGAAGGAGCATTTGGGAACCCACATAAACTCTCTATGATTAGTTTGCCAGAGATTCTCTTACAGTTAAGCAAAATTAAATAACTTTGTTGAAATGATACTCAATCCTCGGCCATTTTTGAAAGTCCCAGTGAGGCTTTGGAGAACAACATCAAGATTTACTCTCAGACCTTTGCTTTGGAGAAAACATTCTTAGTGTCATGATATTTCTTTTTCTTTTAAGAGAAAAGGAAGGCACCATGAAACGGTCCTTAACTTAGTTTGGCAGAATGTCCTTTTCAATTTCCAAGTTGGTCTGCCTTCTTGAGAAAATAGAAGGATGGGGATTGAGGCTATCTAAAAAAAAAATCTAATAATGGCAACTATAAGCCAGCTGTTACAATTTATAAGCTCCAGGATTCTGACATCACCTGATTTTTCCCAGGAAGTTCCTAGCTGTTCAATGTTTAATTCCAAACTGCACTTCTACTGAGTAGCAAAAAAGATGCAGTCAACTTGCAATGACTCAGGAGCTGGTGCTCCAATCCAAGCATTAACTAGAACTCTTAATCTTTTTTTCTTTTAGCAGTTTATATAATGGCTCACAATTCCTGTTTTCTTTGTTGTTGTTGTTGTTGTTGTTTTATTTTTGAAACATCTAATGGATTCTATATTTACTTTTTTTTAAATAACTTTTTTTTTTTTGCCAGAACCCATGCCAGGGTAATTTTTTACAACATTATCCCTTGCACTCACTTCGGTTCCGATTTTTCTCCTCCCTCCCTCCCTCCCTCCACCCCCTCCCCCAGATGGCAAGCAGTCCTATACATGTTAAAGAGGCTACAGTATATCTTATATACAATATATGTGTGCAGAACCGAAGAGTTCTCTTGTTGCTCAGGGAGAATTGGCTTCAGAAGGTATAAATAACCCAGGAGGAAAAACAAAAATGCAAACAGTTTACATTCATTTCCTAGTGTTCTTTCTTTGGGTGTAGCTGCTTCTGTCCATCCTTGATCAATAGAAACTGAGTTAGATCTTCTCTTTGTGAAAGAAATCCACTTCCATCAGAATACATCCTCATACAGTATCGTTGTTGAGGTATATAATGATCTCCTGGTTCTTCTCATTTCACTCAGCATCAGTTCATGTAAGTCTTGCCAATCCTCTCTGTATTCATCCTGTTGGTCATTTCTTACAGAACGATAATATTCCATAACATTCATATGCCACAATTTACTCAACCATTCCCCAAATTGATGGGCATCCATTCGTTTTCCAGCTTCTAGCCACTACAAACAGGGCTGCCACAAACATTCGTGCACATACAGGTCCATTTCCCTTCTTTAGTATCTCTTTGGGATATAAGTCCAGTAGAAACACTGCTGGATCAAAGGGTATGCACAGTTTGATAACTTTTTTGGGCATAGCTCCAAATTGCTCTCCAGAATGGCTGGATGTGTTCACAATTCCACCAACAATGTATCAGTGTCCCTGTTTTCCCACATCCCTTCCAACATTCCACATTATCTTTCCCTGTCATTCTAGTCAATCTGACAGGTGTGTAGTGGTATCTCAGAGTTGTCTTAATTTGCATTTCTCTGATTAATAATGATTTGGAGCATCTTTTCATATGCCTAGAAATAGTTTTAATTTTTTGTCTGAGAATTGTCTGTTCATATCCTTTGACCATTTATGAATTGGAGAATGGCTTGATTTCTTATAAATTAGAGTCAATTCTCTATATATTTTGGAAATGAGGCCTTTATCAGAACCTTTGACTGTAAAAATGTTTTACCAGTTTGTTGCTTCCCTTCTAATCCTGCCTGCATTAGTTTTGTTTGTACAAAAACTTGTCAATTTGATATAATCAAAATTTTCTATTTTGTAGTCAATAGTGATCTCTAGTTCTTCTTTGGTCATAAATTCCTTCCTCTTCCACAGGTCTGAGAAGTAAACTATCCTATGCTCTTCTAATTTATTTATAATCTCATTCTTTATGCCTAGATCATGAACCCATTTTGACTTTATCTTGGTGTACAGTGTTAAGTGTGGGTCAATGTCTAGTTTCTGCCATACTAATTTCCAATTTTCCCAGCAATTTTTGTCAAATAATGCATTCTTATCCCAAATACTGGGGTCTTTGGGTTTGTCAAACACTAGATAATAATTCCTGTTTTCTAGCACTTTTGTCAGGGAAAATATTAGGGAAAAGACATAATGCTATGGTCAAGCATGTATTGGCGTAATAAGCTGAAACAAGATATGCTTTTGTTTACACTATTTGTGGAGTTCAAGTATCTATGCCAATTGGATAGTCAACCACATCCCCTAGTAACATGGTTTATTGGATAGAATACTGGCTATTGAAGCAGGCAGACTTGGATTTGCATCCTGCCTCTGACATTCAGTGTGAACCTATGGGTAATCTATTTACTCTTAGTGAACCTCAATTTCCCTCCCTGTAAGGTGAGTAAAACAGTTATCCTTTGTAGCTAATAGTCAAGTCAACAAGCATTTATTAAACACTTATTGTCAGACACTGTGACATAAATACAAACAGAATGAAAGACATTTCCTGCCCACAAGGAGAAGGGAGGGAGAAGAATGGGAGAAGAAAATCGATAAAAGGGAGCTAAGTCAAGAATACAGCCAGGATAAAAGTAAAGACACAGTTGACCTGGGTCTTCTTCTTAAAATGGAGATACTGGAAGGAATCAGTTAATTGGAAGGAGAGGTCTCACTCAGAATAACTCTATGGTGAAAGGTAGTCCAGGGATAGACTGAGCTTTCAGAGTGAAGAGATTTCTGATACAGGAAGTCCTGAGGAGATGAGTTAGGAGAAATAAAAATATTAATTGTTGTTAGGAGACATAAATATACTAATTTATTTATTATATTATATATTGTTATGTATATATTATGTTTTATATATATATATAGTATTATATAAATGTGAGCTATTATTGTCAGCAGTTAGCAATAAATCCTTTTTTATCCAACCCTACTCTATTTTTAAACACTCACCAACTTTGTCACATACTTTTGATCTTCCTTAGAACAGTACCATATGATATTAGTCATAAGAAAATACCCATGTCTCTTTGCACTTGATAAACTTGTATGTTTTCTGAGAATTGTATTTATGTTTCATTCTTATATAAGGATCCTTATTTTTTAAGATCTCTATTTTCCTAGTTATTTCATAGGGCTTACACATTTTAGGAAGCCACTGTCAAAATTAAGAGGAAAAAACTGTCTTATTTGCTGGTCCTCACACTGTACCTTCTATTTCCCTTTTCTGTACTTTTGCTTAGGCTGTGCTCTAAACCTGTAATCCATCGTTTCCTTTCCTTCCTCTTAAAAACCTTACTTCCTTCAATTTTTAGCTCAAGCATGATTTCCTTTCGGCAGGAAACTTTTCCTAATTTCCAAAGTTCCTACTGTTTTCCCATCTAAAGTTACCTTCCATTTACTTTTTATAAGTAATATATACAGAAGGGATAAGGACTTATAAGAATACGTGTAGCATAAATATAGACTTAAGCACAAAGGAGTCAAATACAAACGACTTTGGGAAGTCAGGCACCAGGAAATGGACTTCATATAAACTTCATATAGTAGATGGTACCTAAGTTGCATATAAAAGGGAGGAAATTTCATGAAATAGCGTAGAAGAGGGGATGTTTTTCAGATATGATGGCAGCTAAGAGAATCAGTGATGTCTTTCTTACCATCTTCCCTTTTTCTAAATTTATTTTCTATCCGTGGCAAGGTTGGGCTAGCAGCCTAGAGTCTACACTCAGGTGACACCATCCAGAAATGCAGTGATTGTGGGTCTACCATGTTACCAGATAGTTTTTGCTGTAAAGATCTACCTGACAGGACTCCCAGGGTTAGGTCATCCTCAGTGGAGCAAAGAGCATGACACTCCCATCACATAGTTTTCCTTTAATCATTCTTCATCTATAAAATGAGTAGGTTGGATTCTAATTACCTTTGCAGTGACACCCCTATCAGACCTTGATCTTTGACCTGGGCTTTTTCCCAAATTCTCTTTCTCTTTCCTCTTTCAGCCAATTATGGAACACAAATTATTAGCTCTGTATATGCATTTTCCACTTAAAATAACTCACTTGATATAAGTAAACCCACACTTACAAGAGCGATTAAGCCAGAAAAAGGATTTGTATTACAGAAAAATGTTTTTGCTTCACAAAGGATTCCTTTAAATAGTAAGCTCCCTTAGTGCATTTAAAACGTGATTCAATTTACATCTGATTTGCATGCAACTTTGAGCATTTATTGTGTAAAGCATGATACTCCCAGAGTAAGGCTAGTGTGAGATATTTAAATAAAATTGCATGATCTGCTCTTTGCCCTCAGGATCCTTACAAAGGAATAGTGGAAACTGGACACATTTGCAGAAAATGGACAAATCATATTCCAAGCAAAAAGGGAAATAAGGGTGAATTATAGTGGCTCACTGAATTTAGATGTGAAATAGACCTTAGAGAGTTTCTGATCTAACCTCATATTTTACAAATAAAGAAAATGAAACCCCAGTTAAAACTGCAGAGTCACACATATAAGTCACACACAAGTCAGGATTGGAACCAAGCATTTCTGACATTAAATCCAGTGTTTTTCCAACACACATATGTTAAAAAATGGAGATGAATAGTTGTCCTCATTGAGGAAGAAAAAAAAATTGCAAAAAAAAAAAAAAAAAAAAAAAAAAAAAAAAAAAAAAAACAGAGCTATCCTTCAGCTTGCATGTCATTTCTAAAGGCTTAAGGTTTTATAAACCACAAAATACACTCATTATCTATAGGTTTCCATGTGCAAGTAAGTAGAAATATTTAGCTAATCTGAAGACCAAACTAGTAAAACCCATGCAAATTGTAAGAACTAACCCTAGGACTGACTATTGGCCAATAATTGAAGACCAGGCAGCTAAAGAAAGGAACTTGCTGCTTAAGAAATTTGAAGTTTGAATGGAAAAGAACTAAAGATTTTCTTATTGTTCTCTTTAGTTCAGACCTTACCCATTTTAGCTATGTAGATTAGGGTGCATGTTCTTACTGATCATCTTAAAAAACCCAGGAGATAAATAATAGTCACATCACATAAGGCTTTTTAAGGGTTGCAAAGCATTTTTACTCATATTATCTCATTTCATCTTCATAATAGCCTCTATATTATTATTTCCCTTTATACAGATTGTGAAACCAGGCTTACAAATAGGTTAAGTGACTTTCCTAAAGTGAGCCAACATTAGGTACCTGAGATAGCATTTGAATCCAGGTTTTCCCAATTCTAAACCCAGCCCTCCATCAAATATAACCAATGCTTATTAGAATCAAAGGACAGATTTGACTGAGAAAGTATACCTTTAAGCAGTTTTAGTGGGAAGAAAAAAGTGTGACTTGTTAGGGAGGAGTGGGAAGAACTATCCATTGTAAGAATAAGATTTATTTTAAAAAAAGAGATTTTAGGAAGCAAATGATTTTGATAGATGTACTGAGAATAAGCTGTTACCAAAGAGGGAATAATATTTGGTTTTGTTGCTGTGGCTGTTTGTTGCTTGTTCTTCATTCTTGAAAAGGACCACGACTTCAGGGAGGTGACATGCTAGTGAATTGGATTGAAGTGAAAGAGGGCTGGGCAAGGTCACCTGCCTCAGTTTCCCCACCAGAGACTTCTGGGTCCAGTAGTTTGACTGAAGATGACCTTGGATAAAATGGAAGACCCTGGCCTTTTTTTCTTTAGATAACAGCAAAAGGATCACAGATTTGCAGATAGAGGCCTACCAGCAATCTAGTCTAATTGATTAACTCAATTTTTTAAAAACATAGTGACATTAGCACCTCTATGCTCAACCTGGATTAGCTCAGTTGGTTAGAACACAAGCAAAGATAATACAATAGAAGAAGCACTAGAAATAGCCCTGGATTCAGATACTGACTTTGTCATTTATCTCTGACTTGTGTTAAATCACTTTCCAAATTTCTGACTCTCAATGTCCTCTATAAAAGGAGGAAATGGGACCAGATGCCAACTAGATTCCTCTTAGAATCTAAATCTATGATCTTCTTTCAGTAACCTCTGGACTATTGGTTCTAATACTATCTTTTGGGTCTAAGGAGAATAAATGCAATCTCTCTTTCATAAGTCAGCCTGTCATGTATTTCTCTTCTCAAAATGAGAACTAGATCACTTCTGACGTCTCTTGTAGCTTTATTTTTACCCCTAGAACTTTGTCTTCCTGGGACACAGTAGTAGTAGGGGAATGGATGTTCAGGTCACTTCTATTTCCTTTGTATATTTTCATGTTGGGGAAACTCTAAGCAATTTGTATCAATGACCCAATCCAGCTGACCCAAAGCACTGAGAGTAACTGAGGACCCATCTAACTAACATGAATGGGAGGTGGTAAAGCTAAGGCAGAAGGAGAGACAGACACAGACACAGAGAGACCGAGATAAAGACAGAGAAACAAAAAAAGATCAAAGTCAACATAAAGCAACATGGAACTGGGTAAAAGTTATGGCTATAAGTGACACAGGAAATCATATCTCTAAATCTTCAAGGGATCCTAGTGTACATGTGTGTATGATCTGGAGCTAAGAGCATTGTAGTATAGGTTTTAGAAACAGGTAACTCCATTCAGATGGAGTTAGGAAATGAAGAGCCCATCTTCTGGGAAGGATAGTGCAAGAGGAATTATCTTTATTATTAATAAGCCATTGAAGGAAGGGTTGACAAGGCAGAACACAATAAGAGGAGGGTAGCCAGGAAGATGTGGCCCGCATATCAGTTCATAGGAAAAAATGAGTGAGTTTTGTAGTATTTGTTTTTGCTTTTTTCTTCAGTATTTTATTTTTCTAATTATATGTAAAAATAGTTTACACCAATCATTTTTCTAAGATTTTGAGTTCCAAATTTAAAAATGAGTGAGTTTTAAAGGATATTAAAGTAGCTTTCTTCAAGTATTGGAAGGACTATTGGTTAAACTGTATTTTTTTTCTCCTTGGCCCCAAAGGGCATACCTGGTATCAATGAATAGAAGGTGCAGAGAGATAAATTTTGATTTAATATAGACAAAATGTGTTAATAATTAGAGCCATTAATATAGAATGGGCTGCCTAGGGATGTCATCTCTAGGTTTTATTTTTATTTTTAACACAAGGTTAGACAAGATGATCTCTTCAAATATTGAAAACCTCTCTATCTGGAAGATCTTTGCCATCTTTTTCCAACTCTAAAATTTGAAATAACTAGTTTTTTAAACTAATCATTCAGAAGTACGATTGTGAACACATTTTTGGATGAATAAATATTTCTTTTTTTCCCTTTGCATTCCTTTTTTCAACCTAGAACAGTGGTGTTAAACTCGAATAGAAATTCTTGTTCAGTCATTTTCAATTCTGAATGACTTTTTGTGACTTTAATTGGGATTTTATTGACAGAGGTACTGGCGTTTTTTGCCCTTTCCTTCTTTAGCTCCTTTTACAGATGAGGAAACTGAGGCAAACACTATGATTTGCCCAGGGCCACACTGTGATTATGTGCTTGAGGCTAGCCTTTAACTTGAAAGAAGGGTCTTCTGACTTCAGATCCAGGGATTTATCCACTATGTAACCTAGATATCCTAGGGCCACTAATTCAAATATAAGGAACACTGAGCGTTGGATATTGACTTAACTTTAAGATGTAATGTTATCTGTTTTTATTATGTTTTTATTTATTTGTTAAACATATGCAAATTATATTTAAATCTGATTTCAGTGGCACTCAGTATTGTTGATGTGTATATAACCCTTACTGGTATACTTGTCTAGTACATACAAATCATAATTATATATATCCATTGGGACTTCTTTGACATTTATTTATTTTATTTATTATTTGTTATATTTAGAGTTTTCATATACTCACTAAGCGCTATGTTCAGCACAAAAAAAAAAAAAAAAAAAAGGCAGAAACCTTCTAAATAGGAGGAACTTATCTCCTACATATGGCACCATAAAAGATGTTCAGAGACTTCTTAAGACCAAAGCAAATCCCATTAGCAGATTAAAACCTCAACACATATGCAGAATAAAGCCTAGCCAAGATATAAAGTAGTTCGGGGAGCTACTTCTAGCTTGCCATCTTGCTCCAAGGAGATTTCTCAATTATTTGAGAATTTTGATGGGCATTTATAATACTGTGGGTTCTGGACGCTTTTATGAACATTTTCCTTTTTTTCCTGTGTGGAATTAGTCCATTGGGTTTATTCCATCTCTGTCCTTTTTTTTGTAAAGATTTCATGTATATTTAGAGATGACCCAATAAAGACCTTGTGAGAAAACATGCTGATGCAAGAGAAGCCAAGGCAGTCTGAAAGTCTCTTCCTGATGCTGCTGCCCCCACGGCTTCCTTCTTCCTCTGTGCTTGTTAATTACCAGAGGTGCTTAGCTTAGATAGCCAGCTTTTAATTTGTACCCTTTTGTAACTAATGAATTTTCAAACTAGGAATTAAATTCTTAGATAAAAAAAAATCAACCTGTCATTTTAAGAAAATAATGAGCTGAAAGAAGCACAGGATCTTAAAAGAACAATGCTTTAGCTCATAGGCTTTGTTTTATCTATTTTATATTTTGTGAAATTAAAGCCCAATGCCAACTCCTTAGTTCTCATGTTTTTCAAAAGTGAACCCCTTCTTGCTTTGAAATGCTTTTTATAGGGACTCACATGTGCAAAAATGTTTGTGGCAGCCATTTTTCTAATGGCAAGAATGTGGAAACTGAGTGGATGCCCATCAGTTGGGAAATGGCTGAATAAATTGTGTGTGGCATATGAATGTTATGGAATATTATTGTTCTGTAAGAAATGACCACCACGATGATTTCAGAGAGGCCTGGAGAGACTTACATGAACTGATGCTAACTGAAATGAGCAGGACCAGGAGATCATTATATACAGAAACAGCAAGATTATACAACAATCAATTCTGATGGCCCTTTTCAACAATGAAGGTGATTGAGGCCAGTTCCGATGATCTTGTGATGAAGAGAGCCATGTGCACCCAGAGAAAGGACTGTAGGAACTGAATGTGGATCACAACATAACATTCTCACTCTTTCTGTTGTTTTTCACTTGCATTTTGTTTTTTTACTCACTTTCTTTTTTGATCTGATTTCTCTTGTACAGCAAGAGAATTGTATAAATATGTTTATACATATTGGATTTAACATATATTTTAACACATTTAATATATACTGAATTGCTTGCCATCTAGAGGAGAGGGTGGAGGTAAGGAAGAGAAAATCTGACACACAAGGCTATGTAACGATCAATGTTGTCAAATTATCCATGCATATGTTTTGAAAATAAAAAGGCTTAAAAAAAAAAGAAATGCTTTCATCCTGGACATTGGAAATCCTAACTTTTCTCTCATAACTTTTTTATTTCATCATTGTATCACTTCATGGTTATGTAATAATGGAATTTGTGAATCTTAGTTGTGTTATCTGTGACATGGATGAATATTACCTTACGTGCCTGGGGCAGTAAGTTCAATTAAATAATAATCATTTGAGAACTTTCCCAAGTCTGCAATATGATTCTGTGAGTTGTACCTAAATAGCAGGGGCTACCCAAGCAGCAGGTGACTTTTAAGGTGAGAAAATAAAGATGATATTAACAAGATACTGATTGGTGAAAATGTTTGCCTATTGGAGAGGAACAGCATCTAACATTCTATGAACTTAGAACCATGAAGGGAGCAAGTACCATTTAGTCAATCTCCCATAACCAATTTGACAGATGAGGGATCCTGACTCTGAGAGAGATTAAATGACTTGTCTAAAGTCACATAGGTAATAAGTACCCAGAGGGAGGATTTGAATCTAAGTTTTCTGAATGCAAATTCAGGTTCTTTCTGAATGACATTGTATTGCATCCTGTGTCCCCTTGCTTTTACCCTGCCTCTTCTTTCAAGTTACCCTTTCTATTGTAATAACAGTAGCGAAATAGGGCTTTTAGATTTGCAAGGTGAAGAATCTTATGTGACCCTCCAAAAGACACTATGAGTAGGTACTCAAGGTATATCAGCTTTATAGATAAGGACAAGATTAAGAGAAATTAAGTGATCAGTCCATGCTCACCTAACTGGTAACTTGTTTTTTTCAAATCCAATTCTTTCACACTCCAAAATTAGCTTCCCACTTTCATTGCTTTACTGTTTTTCATATTGTACTTATATTGCAAACAGTCTTGTACTTCAAGGAAACTTAGAAATTATCTAATTCAAACCTATCATTTTACAGATGGCAAAACTGAGACCCAGAGTGGCCATTTAGTTTGCTCGTGGTCACATAAGAATTTCACGGCAGAGCTGCAATGGCGTAGTAGAGTCCCTCTGCTTCTTTGGATAAATTGTCTCTTAATCACAGGTACATTGCTATGTACAGCAGTTGTATAAAAGCCTTTCACCATTGTTATCTGGTGGCTATGATCATTTCTATTAGTTTCTTAGGTCTGGAAGGACAAGGGTTTGTCCTCTATTCTCCAAGAACTGTCCAAAGCTTAATCAACACTTAGTATAATATGTGAGCTGTTCTTCTAGACATGACAGTCCAGGTGTTCAAGGAGCATTACCTACATGTGTCCTTTACTCACCTCTGGCTCTCCCCACTGTCCCAACAACAATGTGCCTGTCCACTCTTTTTTGGAATGACTTAGTATATATTTATCTCTGTATATATTTTCTTTCCTCAAGTGAAATGTAGATTTCTGATGGTGGAATGAGGGAAGGAGGTGGGATTTTTTTCCCTCCAGGTTGCCTTACAGTGTTTGACACTTGAAAGAGTTCAGTAAAGGTTTGTTGAAGTCAGGAAAATCATAGTTGAAATTCTACCTGATACTTATTATCTATGACCCTACATCAGTAAGCTACTCCCTCACTGGGCTTCAGTTTCCTCATCTGTAAAATGAGAAAATTTGACTTTAATGATCTCTAAAGCTTTTGTTCAGGTGTAAAAGATTTCTATTATGCTATAAATTGTTGAATATCATCTCCACTTACTTATTGTATATCTCTGGCAAGACATGACTTCTCTGAGATTTTTTCCTCATCTTTAAAAGTGGAACTAGATTGCTTATAGTCTCTAATTCATGGAATTGTAATAATTATGTGAAATAAAGTATATAGAGTGTTCAGCATTCCTCAAAATTTATATAAATGTCAGCAATTAACATGGATTGTTTGATCCTCTTTCAGGATGGCAGAAAAAAATTCACTGAATGGCACTACAGGTAATCACACTTTAATGAGCTTGACAGACCATCGAAATTGCTATTTTACATCCAAAATTTGCAAAAGAGAGCATCAAATTCTATAACACAGAGAGGATATGTATGACATTTTCACTTTTCCTGGGGCTTAGAATTTGTTTACAATTGACCAAAGGATGCCAAAGGCTGGAAAGCAATTTTTACTATTAAAAATATACTTATTTTTGAAGTACTCAGAATTGAAAATGTTTGCCCTTGTCAGATTAAGCTCCTTGAGTGCAAAGCCTCTGTCTAATTCATCTTTGTGCATGCTGTATTTTCAGACAATAGCAAAATGGGGGAAGGTGATTTTTGTAAGAAGGCTCTGGGAAGGTAAAGGCTGCATTGTACTTTGGCTGTAACTATATTTAAATAAGATGATAACTTGTATGAATTCTTAATAAAGTTTTATAAAAATCCTGTCAACATGACATCTTTTCAAAAGACCTTGATAAATTTCCATCCTAATGGCTATTTTAAAAATTGAGTCATCATGGAGTTGGAGATGTAGGTCTTTTCCTTTAAAAATCGTGGATAATAATTCACATTTATATTGAAATTTCAGGTTTGCAAAGCAGTTTTTCTCATATTAACCCATGGGGAATAGAATGTTAGTAATAAAGGAATTAGTATTCCCATTTTACAAAAAAAGAAACTGAAATTCTGAATGATAAAGTTATTCTCCCAATGTCACAAAGCCAAGATAAGCATCTGCTGTTTTACAGAGTTGCAGTTTTTTTTTCCCTTCCTTGATGAATTAAGAATTAAATGTATACATAGTGTCTGAGATTGGATTGGAATTCAGATCTCTTGGTCCCACATTTAACAATCTTTCCACTATGTGAAGCTTAAGGAAAGAATTCAGAAAACAAGAAAAAAAAATGGGTAGAAGAAAAGAGTCACTTCTGATATAATAGTCAGATATTGTGGTTAAGAGGGATGATAGCACCAAGATACTCTGCCCTAGTCAGAAAACATCCATAGCATTGTATTCAAGCACCATATTTTAGGAAGGACATTAACAGACTAGAAAATATCTAAAGGAAAGTCAAGAGTGATGAGACATGGAAGGAAACTGATAGAAGCAGGAGTGTTTAACCAGGAGAAAAGAATGCCTTTTTGAAGAGGGCTTAGAGGTGGTAGCTTTATATTTGTGGAGACTAACCTAAAAATCCATTGGTATAAGATTCTCTCTTAAATGGTGGAAATCAATGTCTTACTCGTGCAAGAAGGGTAGAGGGAAGAAGGGGAGAAGAGAAGAGAAGAGAAGAGAAGAGAAGAGAAGGGAAGGGAAGGGAAGGGAAGGGAAGGGAAGGGAAGGGAAGGGGAAGGGAAGGGAAGGGAAGGGAAGGGAAGGGAAGGGAAGGGAAGGGAAGGGAAGGGAAGAGAAAAGGAGAATCTCTTAATTAACCTTCCTTCCAGGCATGAAGAGAAAAACAAAGGCTCTGGGAAGAAGCAGATTTTTTTTGTGATGCTTTGCATGCTCTTGTGTGCTGAACCTCAGAATGTCATATGAGCAGACCTGCATGCAGTAACAGCAAAGAGTCCCCAATAACTTCCTTTTGACCAAGTATTTAGCCCTTTGTGGGATGAGACTCCAGTCTGTGGGCTAAGAGATCTATAAGCTTCCATTGCTGATTTATTTGCCCTCAAACTTGCTGTTGGCTTGCCAGGGCATGACTGTGCTGAATTGTGCCCCATTCTCACTCTAGTGTGACTGACCTTTCTTGACAAACTTCTGAATTATCTTAAGCTAGAAAATTGTTTTGCCTCATCTTTTTGTGGTTTTGCTGCTCTAGAATTTTTTTAAAAATAGGTTTGGAGGGGAATTTGGAAGAATTCAAGTGAGTCTCAGACTATATTCCATCATTTTGACTCTGTACCCCACCTCCACCCCACTGTTTATTTATCCACCTATAATCCATTAATGACTTGGCCTCTGGATTAAAGCTAAATTTTCTTTGAATACATTGAGTTTGTCTAAATGTTAAGCTTTTCTTCAAAAAAGGCAAGATAGAAAATTAGAGAATATTGTTCCTCCATTATCTTATCTTCCCTATTTAAAAACTGTAGGCATGGCTCTCTAATTCCATCCCAATGTAAATTCTCTTTCAAAAAAAGTCTAATTTTGTCCTCAATACCAAAAGCCTGGAATATCCAAGAAACTTTTTTCCTATCCAAATACCCTCCCACATTTTTGCTTCCAGACTAGTAAAATGTGATCTCATCCCTTCTCCATCTGGATCTGCTATTATCTTTAACATCATTAATTTTTACACTCTTTTCTCTTTCCTTTAATCACAGACCATCCCTAGAATACTACCACATCCAATACCAATCAACATCTGAGAAAGAAATGGGGAAAAAAGAAGCCTCACACTTCTCTTAAATTCCCAAGTGCATGATCAAACTTTTAGCAGAGTTGGTTTTTGGTTAAAAGTCTCAATCAATTTAAACTCTAAGTTATTCTAAAACTCTTATGCTTTGTGTTTGTTCTCATTAGTTATGTATTTATAAACTTAGTGAAGATGATAGTTGGGTAACTTACAGATAACTCCTTCCTTAAAGTCTATTATGGTGGCCTCTGTTGTTTCAGTATCCTCAGGAGTACAGTGATTCCTTTTTTCCAGTCAAAGAAGATCCAGTATTTAATATCTTGAGGGACCAAGAAAATTTTTGTATCAGTCTATAGACCTTCTAGTGTTTAGCAATACTATTTGCTACTATTGCAACAATCCTTGTAATCATGAAGAACAAGGACTAAAGAGGAAATAGTGACACTAGCAAATAAGTCTCATCCCATGGGGCTCTGAGATGCAACAACATAGTATCTACCTACACCAGCATTCCATGGCTAAATAGACACATAGACCAAGCATTTATTATGCATTTGCAATGTGTCAGGTGAAATATTAAGCACTAGGTGTATAAGAACAAGCAAGCAAATTAGACTAAAAAAACTTACGTTCTAATGGAGGAAGATAACATTTGGAGAATCTGGAACTGGACTGGGATCTGCATGGTACTGAGATGTCCAGGAAGTGGCACAAAAGTCTTGCTCCAGGTAAGAGAAACTGTAAACTCACCTTTCAGAGTCTTCCCTTGTAAGACTCCGAAATTTTCATGAGAGGAAGAAAAGGAAGAAGAGGAAGAAGAATGCAAGCAAGCATCATGGTCTTTTTTTTTAATTTTTTAAAATAACTTTTTATTGACAGAACCCATGCCAGGGTAATTTTTTACAGCATTATCCCTTGCACTCACTTCTGTTCCAATTTTTCCCCTCCCTCTCTCCACCCTCTCCCCCAGATGGCAAGCAGTCCTATACATGTTAAATAGATTACAGTAGATCTTGGATACAATATATGTGTGCAGAACCGAACAGTTCTCTTGTTGCTCAGGGAGAATAAATTTTAGATTTAGAAGGTATAAATAACCCAGGAAGAACAAAAAGACAAGCAGTTTACATTCATTTCCTAGTGTTCTTTCTTTGGGTGTAGCTGCTTCTGTCCATCCTTGATCAATTGAAACAAAGTTAGATCTTCTCTTTGTTGAAGAAATCCACTTCCATCAGAATACATCCTCATATAGTATCATTGTTGAGGTATATAATGATCTCCTGGTTCTGCTCATTTCACTCAGCATCAGTTCGTGTAAGTCTCGTCAATCCTCTCTGTATTTGTCCTGCTGGTCATCTCTTACAGAACAATAATATTCCATAATGTTCATATACCACAATTTACTCAACCATTCTCCAATTGATGGGCATCCATTCATTTTCCAGCTTCTGGCCACTACAAACAGGGCTGCCACAAACATTTTGGCACATACAGGTCCCTTTCCCTTCTTTAGTATCTCTTTGGGGTATAAGCCCAGTGGAAATACTGCTGGATCAAAGGGTATGCACAGTTTGATAACTTTTTGGGCATAGTTCCAAATTGCTCTCCAGAATGGCTGGATGAAGACCATGATATTGGTCTTATAGAAATGTGCAAGAAGTAATAAAAGCAAAAGAATCTATGTCTCTTTCCCTTATTCATGCCCAGGGGATATTTCCATCTTTCAAATTCCATATTCAAGATACTGACATCCCTTTTTGAGGTTCAAGTGAGTTATATATGTAATATATAGATGTAAAACTCATGAATATATTTTTTCCTATGAAAAGTAGTTTTAAGTTCCTTTGAATGAGTACTGAGACTCTTAAAATCAATTATTTATATCCTGGCAAAAATTTTCACCAGCAATTTTGATTGGAAGGCTATTTCTATATTTGATATGTTGGCAGTTCAATGACAAAAAAATCAGAAAAGAAATAGAAAATTAAGACAGTCTGTTTAGATTTGAGTAGATAGGATCAAAGGATAGTCCTTATATCCTGAACTAAAATGAAAATCTACTGCATAATAGCACCCTTTCTATTGTCCTCTCCCAACCCATAGTAGTGAAACTGATAGGTTCCCTGAATTAGCAGACACTTGTAGGTAGTTTTCACAAAGGAGAAACTTCACAAAGTTGTATAAGAACCATTCAAAATCAGAGTTCATGAGATAGGCCAACAAATTTGAAGGAAAAAAGGCAGCCAGCAAAGGGAAATCAAAAGGGTAATTCCATAGGCAGAAACTAAAAGTCTAATATCCCAAGGGAACTAAGTGAACAGGTTGAGACTCATAGGTGGGATTCTGGGAAGACTGACATCAAAGCTATTCTTTGATATGCACAGGTTCAAGTCATTGAGAAGCTTGAAGACAGTTATTAGCAATAGGTATTAAATATGTACAAAATTTAGGACATTTATTAACTGCTATTATATGCAGAGCATAGTGTTAGGTATTGAAACTCAGAACCTAGTAAGCGAATAAGGTAACACAGTATGCCATGACTGGTAACTTCAGATTGCAGAACTATTTCACCAACATCAATAGGTGCTGCCTATTGGCCTTCTACTCCTGTGTCACCCCTGTTTCCCTTTCTTTGTCCAGATTAGTAATTTACTAGAAATTTTTGGTATGAAAACTTCTTCTACTCATGTAGATCTACCTATAATAGGGGGCTAATTGGGACCCTGAAAAACTAAATAACTCACTCATTATCACATGACCAGTATATGTCAATGGCAGGATTTGAATCTTATCTTTCTCATTGCAAGGACTAAACCCTACTTGTTACATTAGACTGAATCATTAAAAGGAATTATATTCAACATTAAATAGAAAGATAACCCATCAACCATATGACCCTAATATGTAATTAGTCTGTCTTCAAGACACCATGTAAGTGTCATTCCTTTGGAACCTGTCTCATTGGACCAGGCTGAAATAAAGAATGGGGGAGGAGGATAGCTAAGTAGCGGCCATCTCTTTAGTTTAATAATTGTGATGATAAGCGCAATGAGTGGAGGAAATGTCACTGGGCCACATGGAAGCAACACTTCAGGTGCTTTAGACCCCTGTGGGATTCTAGGAAACCACATTTCCTGAATGTGGCAAAGCTGGGGTGCCTGGGAAGGAGCCCAAAAGTATGGTTGTAAATAGCCCCACATTCTCTACAAGGCAATTCCCATTGAAAATCAAGCGTAATTTTCTCATGTATACAGTGTGCATGCTAGTCACATGTCATTCATTTCAACTACCCTCATGCAACATGATCCCTCCATCACCACATCTGTAAATATAAAGGGCAATTATCCTTTAGTCAAAACACAATTCCATGTCACACTTAGCATAAGTAAGGTACTGGATTTTCTGTCTATTTTTTCTTTATGGTGTTTGTTTGTGATACATTCCTTTTTGACTTCTGAAACATACACAAACTCTTGGCTCAGTGAGGTGACTTTAATAATACCTCTCTTTACTTCCTATATCCAACTAATCGTCAAGTCTTGCAGTTCTAAATCTACATCATTTCTTTCATCTCTACTTAGAGGACCATCACCTTGATAAAGACTTTTATTTTTTTGGAAGTGCTTTTTCAATGACATCCTTAATGTAGTCCCTCACCTTTCCCTTCTCTTTTCCATCCAGTGGATATTTATCAAGTACAGATTTGGTCATGTCACTCTCCTTTTCAAGAAGCTTTAGTAGCTGATTATTATTTCTAGAATAAGATGAAAAACTCCTCTGTTTGAAGTCGAACACCTTTCATAGTATGACTAATTTACCTTTCCAAGTTGATTCCATGTTATTGCCTCTCATGCATTCTGTGCCAGTCAAACTGACTGACTTACTCTTCCAAACTCACAACCCCTTATTTTTCATCTCTGTACCTTTACTTAGGCTGCTCCTAATGCTTGACATGCTCTTTCTCCACATCTAATTCCTTTCAATGTTTATGTCAAGTGCCATTTAGTAGAAAAGGTATTTTCTAATTCCTCCATTTGTTAGAACCTCTACTCTTAAAATTGTATTCTATTTAGTATATATATATATATTTAAGCACAGGGAATAACACCAACCCAACTGTATCTAGGATCTCTCTCTTCCTAGGAAAGGGCTGGTTCACTAAACTCTTGCTGATAGGTAAGGGTAGTTTCCAGGAATATTCCCAGTTTGGGAGGAAGATGTTCACAATCCTTATCCTTACAGCTTATGAGTCCCCCTAGTATGGTTTCCATTTGTAAAAATGGAAACTGGTGTCACAGTGATTCCTTTGATTCAAACATAAAGCATTGACAGCATCAATCAAAGAAACAATCATCATAACATTTACACAAAAGAAGTAAAAAGCAAGAAAAATCAGAACATAATATTCACTCAATACTAAAGAGGAGATCCTGCTCTCCCACTAATTCTTGAAGGTGGGGAGAATAGGCACAGACTTCCAGAAACCTAACAGTGGAGTCCATTTGACCTAATGCCTGAACATCAATGATCTTTTTCAGTAAGGAGTCTCCCTCATGTATAACCTGTCCCTTTCCTTAGGCTTTCAACTCACATACTAGACTTCTACTATTCTTAAAACACTGAAGCAGTGTTAAGCTCTTTTAGTAAAACAAAACATTATAATCTTTAGTGAAACAGCAGCCTGAAGACTGGGAGTCTGCATTTTACAGGTCTGTGCCTTCAGCTGCCTACTAAAGCCATTTGAGTGACAAGGCATTCCTTTGTCATTTTTGTCTACAAAACTGCTCAGATCAGTTAGCTCTCCAGGCTCTAAGGAGTTTCTCCCTCTCATACCAGTAAAGACTAGAGTTCAATATATTAAAGTCACGAGAAGTATCAGGTCTCTCCATTGATTGTGGTATGGGGTAAGAAGGACAATGCTTTACCCAACAGGATCCTGCTTTCCTCCAAACAGAACTTCTGCAGGAGATTTTTCCAGTGAGAATAGCAACTAAAGAAGCTACCAGATACCTTCTCAGCTGATTCAGCCCTAAGCATCTGCTTTTACCTTTTGATTCTCCCCCATTTTACTTCTGTGAAACAGTAAGTGGGACAAGGGGAGATCTCTGTCATCAGTTTCATTCTTTAAACATCTGTGACTTTACTTCTGATGTCCTGTTTCTCATCTTATCTACTTCTCTTCCATTTTCACCTCCTTCTTCTTCCCACACTGTTTCTGATCGACTTCTCTAATTCAAAGCAGTTTTTTTTCATTTATTGATTCGCCTTGACCTCATACCAACAGAGACAAACAAATTCACCTCCCCATCAAGTATGATCCCCAACAGTTATTAAATATTTATCCCTTGGTGCTCAAACAATCCTTTGGTTCACATTTTCTTAAATCTTTGCTTCAAAAATCTGAAAACAGTTATGTGTAAATAAACCAATGAACCATAAAATACTGCAAGCCCACCTTCACTCAGTATTTATATGTTTTTGAGCTCCTTAGTAAATGTTCATTGAATTGAATCAAATAGTTAAAAGGATTTTTATATAGGCTAAGTTCAGTAGGAGTACAGTAATTCAGATGAAACATTTGTTGGGTTTCTTGATTATGTAGAAAAGGAGTTACCTGTTTTAAAACCAAAGTTCACAGATGTAAGGTAGGGTTATGAGTAAATTTTTTGAAATCATCTCTAGAACTGAATCCATTTAATGAAAACTCTGAATTCATAGTTTCAAAAATCTAAATTTCTCAGAGGCAGATTCTGAACCTCACTATCTACTGAACTTATCAAAAGTATAGATCACTTCATAGGAACATCTCTAATGAACCTCCTTGATGAAGACTGTTAGGGTGCATGATCAGTAGAAGACCTAGTCTCAACTTTGCTACTTATAAAGGAGCCTTGGTTGGGGAAGTCAATTCTCTTCTACGAACTTCATTTTTAATATATGAGAAATGGAAATAAATAATATGCCCAATTGTATTTTTTAAAAAGGCATTTATAAATCATTTAGTTATGAGCTATCATCATAACCATTGTGTAATGTATTAATTAGTTTTAAATAGCACTCCTATCCACTAGTAAGCTTCCTTATCATCTCCTCCTCCTCAAAGTAGTTCTATCTACCTCCACTTACCCAATTTGGCTAAGATGCTATGCAAGCAAAAGTGGCCATGTACAAATAAGCTGTTCTGCCGTGAAGTGTCTTTCTTTTTGGGGGAGGGTGTGTGTTGCAGAATTATATAAGAATCAGCAATCTGAAGTCTCTACTGTGAATACTTTGCCATAAGTAACACATACATATGTATATGTTTTTATGCATATGCTTATCTTAACACTTGACTACCTTGAAAAGTATCACCATGGCTCCTTAAGCTTTTTGTCAGCCTTTTCCCTTAAAAAGAACTCTCAAGGAACATGTTGTCTATATAAATGGGAGAATAGAGAACAATAGTCACATATTGTGATTTTTTTTTTTACCTCAAATGAAAGAACTAAAAACATGATTGGCTTTTATGTGGTAAAACAGATTAGTCACATTTTGTTTTATTTTTAAATCTGAAGAAGGGGAAGTTCTTTGAATGTTTTAAAGGAAATAATAAGGTTGAATTTGATTTGATTTGATTTTTTGCAGCCTAAAGAGAGAACACCCATTACCACTTTGCATCTGAGAGTAAAAGCAGAATTCTCAAGTTCGTCATTTGTATGTGAAAGCACACCAAATTATTTGCTAAATCTAAAAGGCACACTGCCAGCATCATGTACTTAAGATGGTGTAAGCCTTCTTGTTCATGAATAGGCTGAATGGAGAGAAGGATATATGCATAGTTAGGCAAATCTTCATGAATAATAATGCTAGTGCAGATGGGTAATGATATGTTGCCTCCCACTGCCATTTATAAACATAGTGTTGGTATTAACACTTTACTTCAATTCCATTACGCATAAACTGAGGGAGGGACTAGAGTCTCCTTTCCTTAATGAATGATTATGAAACTTTATCAGTTTCTAACATGCTATAATTTTAAAAGTATATGATTAGTTTCTCAGTTCACACAAGTCTATACTAATGATTAAAAAACCCTGCCATCTTTAATGCTAAAAATGAAATTTCAGGGATTATAGGTTCTTGAGGTAAAGTGCTATATTAATTCTAACATTTCTGCTCATATAAAAGATTTCTCCAGCACTGAAAGTCTTCAAATATAGGTTAGATGACCACTCGTCAGATTTCGCAGAGGAGATTATTGCTGACATATACACTAGATCAGAGAAAACAGGAGCTTTCATGCCATTTCCCAATTATAATGTTAGGAACACAATTTTCTCTTCTGGTCTCATGCCATTTATCAAGATACAGTTAAAAAGTAAGTAAAAAGCACTTTTAATTAATTTCTTCTATCCTCAAAATTAAGGATATTCTTTTTTATGGATATTCTAATCTAATTGCCCCAAATGCCTACCGTAATACTTGGACAAATGGTACCAGTGGCAACCCCTCCCTGCTTCCTTATCTGCTATGCTTCTCATTCACATCTTTCCATACACTCTCAATAGATAAGCCAGCCCAAAAGCTAGAGATCTTTCTAATGGCCTTTTATTTGATGACCAGTCATTATGGCATCTGTTGTCTCTTATTCTTGATACGTGCTCAATCTCAGGTGCCATGTCTAACACACTGACAAATGTTCCAACAGTCTAATGCTATTGAAAGAGGAATTCAGAATTCATGAGAAAGGTTGGTATGTTCATGAGACTGATAATAGGTCAATAATACTAAAGGGAATTGTGTGGTTTTTTTTCCTTGTGATTTCAAACAGAGCAGAAACCTATCTATAACTTATAGTCTCAAAGAACTGCCTGGCAATACTAAGAAATCAAGTGGTTTACTGAGAGTTACACAACTAGTAATCATCGATAATCCTTCTGATTACGGGACTAGTGGTGTATCTGCTTTAACTCTCTGAAAAACACCAGGAGAAAAAAATATTTCCATAGGTACTTCATAGTAAAAATATATAGTTAGTTCTTGCCCCAAACTGACAAGGATTGTAAGACCCTTAAATTGGGGGGAAGGAGAGGGTTGGGTTATATCATGTTGTTCCTTCATATTCCTGTTGTAGATCAGTGTCTAGAATTTTTTTTGAAACCTGAATGCATAATTTATTCAAAATGGAAAACTCTTGGTATAGAAACTCCCTATGGCATTGCAGATGGGCAACTCTTTTGCAATTGGTGTCTCATAGAGTTACAGGGAATCATTAGACAACATGACAGATGACATCTAGGGAAATCAGTAATGGAAAGCAGGAGCCAGAAAAACCTGATTTCAAGTCTCAATTTCCACATATATTATCTATGTGATTCTGGGTATGTTATTTAATCTTTCAATGTTCTATGCAATTGTTTAGACTATATTTTTCAGATGAGAGATATATGTAATGGTAAAAGGATTTTTTTCATCCAGTAATTCCCTCTATTAATGAAATCACAGATCCACCTTCTATTCTTGTCGAATTGAAAAGGGATTTAATTCTTTATATGTGTTGCATGAGGAGTAGGATAACAGAACCAATATATAAAAATGTATTGATAAGCAAATTTTGACTCAATTTAGGAATGAATGATCTAATAGAGCTGTTCCAAAAGTACCATGAACTGCTTTGGTAGATAGTGAGTTTCTCAATACCAGAAATCTTCAGATAGATGCTGGATACCTTGTAGAGACAGTAGGGTGGCACAGCAGATACAGCACTGAGACTGGAGTCAGGAAAATCCCAGTTTAGATGCAGTCTTAGACAATAATTAGCTGTGTCACCTTAGGCAAGTCCCTAAACCTCTATCTGTCTCAGTTTCCTCATGTATAAAGTGAAAATAATAATAATAATATCTACTTTTCAGGGTTGTTGTAAGGGGTTAACTGAAACAATATTTATAAGATATTAAGTGCAATGTCTGGCTTAAAGCAGATGCCTAATAAATGCCTGGTTTTTTCCTTCTTGTTAAATGCATTTTAGGGATTTCTGATGAAACTAGAATAAATTGCCTCAGGACCTTAAAAAAGTAAAATTCTATAATTCTATAATTTACTTTCCATATAAATTCAGGGAAGCTAAAACACACTGGAAAATGACCTCTCCAAGCTGTCAATCATGTAGTTAAGAACAGAACAACCTTTCCTGGTCCCAAACAGTAAATCAAGTGAGCAGTAAATCAAATGGAATTTCCGTAGATGATTGAAAACCTCTGCTCTGAACAACTTTGAATGTCCCTGAAAGCTCACCTTTTATTTCATAATTAAGTTCATGTGAATTTGCATTTCAAGACATTCTATAATAATTCAAGGGCTCTGTGATCTCTTCAAAATGGATCTTTCTAACAATACAAATTGCAACCTATCTGTGCCTGGCCATCTGGCAAGACTCTCTTCCATGTCCATCCACCACTGAAGGTTCACTCAGTGTGTTGAGAGCTGTGCTTCAGGTCTCCTGGAAGCAAGTGGATAGCAGTAAAGCACAGAAAACATCCATTTCTTCTTTTCTTTTCTTCTGCAACCAGATTCTCCTTTATGCTGTATTCCCTATATGATTTTCCTTTGAAATGTGGAGTTGCAATAGTACAATGCCAAGCAAGTAGCAGATACATAGTAAGTGTTCACTGATTACTGACTGCTCACATCCCCCCATGAACCTCTCTCCATCACCCTTTGGCTGACTCTTACCTTCAGTTCTTTAGACACTGTAATGTTCTTTAACTCCTAACCATACTTGATTCCCCAGAAGGATTTTGATGCTGAATCCAGTCTTTGATTCCAGGAAAAATTGGGTCATAAAAAGCACTGTACAATCTCCCAAATGTAAACCAACCCATTATTCACCTCCTGTCCACTAACTTCAGTAGAATAACCCCAGAAAATATTTGATTTTAAATCTAGCCTACTTGAGTTATAGTGTAAGAATAGCTCAAAAATAGACGAGTGTGTAGCTAATTCATGATAATATGTTGGAGAAAAATCTAGTCTCAGGAAGATATGGGTTCAAGTCCTCTTTCTGACATATTTGACTGTTCAAGTTCGCTTCCTTCTCAGTGTCCTGAGGCAATGCTTAAGGAGTAAAATTACCTTACACCTTTCACATGTTTATCTATATTTGTGAAGGGAGTTTCTTCGCTGGCAGTTTGCTAGCCTAAAGAAATCATAAGTCTGGAACAAAGAGGAAAAAGAATTCCACAAGAAAGCATGCCAGTGGGAGCAAGTGACTTTCTGGGGCCCTTTTTACATCTTTGATTCCTTGCATTAATTTCTGTAACTTCAATGGCTTCATTATTAAGGAAAAATAACAGCTTTGGTAGAAAAGCTTCCTGAATGATGAACAAAGCTGGTTAATTAACAGCACTCTGACTTTTCCTAGGTTGCCAATTCCCATGAGCAAAATGAATAAAATGGATGTTGAAGAAAATGGAATTGTTTTTATATTCCCAAATGAAAATACTAGATTATAGAAAAAGTAGCTTTAATGGCAAAATCTAAAATAATAGGCTTATAGGGAAGGGTCAATGTGTGTTTTTAATGATGATTGGCCTTTTTGTCCTCTTTTGCCTGAATTAGAAAGACTACTCTCTTTGAGTCATCAACCTATAATAACATAAATCACTCGCATTTCCAGAGTATTTTAAAGCTTATGAAGCATTTTTCTCACCACAAACCTTTGATGAGATAGCACAATATTATTATGTTTTGTTTTGTTGTTTTTCTGACATGAAAAAACAGAACTTCTGAGGAGTAAAATTATATGTCTTCTTCTCAGGTCTGGAACTTGAACCCAGAGCATCAGAGCTTAAATCTTGTATTCTTTCTATTACTCCATTTGCCTGACTAGTATTTCTCTACTTTATTTTCTCTTCCCCCTCCATCCACCTTTTGTTTTTTGGATTTTTCCCCTTTTTTCTTTAATTGTATAATAGCTCTTTTCTTCTTTCCCTTCTTGAGTTATACTTTGCTAGAATATAACATACCTAGAGAGTAGGGTTGATCTATAATGGTCTTTCAATGATCAGCACAGAGATTATCCACTTTGTGGCTTATCCATAGCATATTTTTCATCCCAGGGGCAGCTTCCCCACACTGTACAGTATGCTCCTGGGATGCATTCCCTGCCATCAGCTGTTGTGTGGGCAGGGGATGCAAACTAATTTTAATATTAGCCTCACCAAAGCATAATTAGGAAAGTAAATCTGTAGCACAATAATTGTAGGATGTATTCCAAAGACAAATATAAAAGATTCGAAGGTTATTTGATGGCTTAGATTATCTAAAGTTTCTGTTCCTTTCAACCCTGTCCCATTGGGTAACAATGACTGAAAGTTTCCAAATAGATATCTTTGCATATCTATAGTACATAAAGAGAATGGTCTCCCATATATAAACCATATATGAAGAAATTAAATTGATATTAATTATTTTAATGAAAGAAGGAAAGCCTGTATGTTATTGATGCTTATGTATCTTCAGAACCAAAGGGTTCTCTACTCACATTAGCTGGTAGTTGATGGTTATTGTAGTTTGGTTCTTACTGTCATTGTGGCAGTAATTGGGGGTGCCACTAAATATGTGCCATTATTGTTTTTGTTATTAAGCAGAGATTTAGAAAGATAATGGCTAGAGAAACAGTTTGGAAATCAGGTGTTTTAAAGTTTCAAATCATATTCTGACGCATTTTTTGTAATCCCAAGGAAGCTATTATGCTTAGAGCTCTAGGAAATTTGATTTTAAGGGAACAGTATTACCTCTATTGGTAAAAGAACTTTTCTTTTTTTTTTGTTTAAATATATTAAAATATAAATTAGATACACAATAAGTATACATGACCAAAACGTTATTTTGCTGTACAAAAAGAATCAGACTCTGAAATATTGTACAATTAGCTTGTGAAGGAAATCAAAAATGCAGGTGTGCATAAATATAGGGATTAGAATTCAATGTAATGGTTTTAGTCATCTCCAGAGTTCTTTTTCTGGGCATAGCTGGTTCAGTTCATTACTGCTCCATTGGAAATGATTTGGTTGATCTTGTTGCTGAGGATGGCCTAGTCCATCAGAACTGGTCATCATACAGTATTGTTGTTGAAGTATATAATGATCTCCTGGTCCTGCTCATTTCACTCAGCATCAGTTCGTGTAAGTCTCTCCAGGCCTTTCTGAAATTATCCTGTTGGTCATTTCTTACAGAACAGTAATATTCCATAATATTCATATACGACAATTTATTCAGCCGTTCTCCAACTGATGGACAACCATTCAGTTTCCAGTTTTTAGCCACTACAAAAAGGGCTGCCACAAACATTCGTGCACATACAGGTCCCTTTCCCTTCTTTATAATCTCTTTGGGATATAATCCCAGTAGTAACACTGCTGGATCAAAGGGTATGCACAGTTTGATAACTTTTGAGCATAGTTCAAACTACTCTCAAAATGGTTGGATTCTTCACAACTCCACCAACAATGCATCAATGTCCCAGTTTTCCCACATCCCTCCAACAATCATCTTATTTTTCCTGTCATCTTAGCCAATCTGACAGGTGTGTAGTGGTATCTTAGAGTTGTCTTAATTTGCATTTCTCTGATTAATAATGACTTGGAGCATCTTTTCATATGACTAGAAATAGTTTCAATTTCTTCATCTGAGAATTGTCTGTTCATATCCTTTGACCATTTTTCAATTGGAGAATGGCTTGATTTTTTATAAATTAGAGTTAATTCTCTATATATTTTGGAAATGAGGCCTTTATCAGAACCTTTGACTGTAAAAATATTTTCCAGTTTATTGCTTCCCTTCTAATCTTGTCTGCATTAGTTTTGTTTGTACAAAAACTTTCAATTTAGTATAATCAGAAATTTTCTATTTGTGATCAGTAATGATCTCTAGTTCTACTTGTCATAAAGACTCCCCTTCCACAGGTCTGAGAGGTAAACTATCCTGTGTTCCTCTAATTTATTAATAATTTCATTCTTTTACCCTGAATAGAACGCATTTGACTTACTTGGTGTCATGTCAAGTATGGTCATGCCTATTCTGTTAGTTTCCAATTTCCACAATTTATAATTCTTATCCCAAAAGTTGGGATAAAAGAACTTTTCTTAATTGGAGATTCCCTATACCAATGAAATTTCAGATATCCTACTTCTACCTATACTATTATTTTAAAAACATTGATTTCTTTATTCAGTTATTTAAAAAAAAAAACAGGTCTAGGTTTAAATCTCACCACACATACTTAGTAGCTATGTAACCCTGGGCAAGTAATCTCACCACTCTTTGCCTCATTTTTCTTATCTGTAAAATGAGGGAATTAGATCTGGAGGCTTCTGAGACAACATTTAAGCTCTAATCTGTGATTTTATTAGCATGCCCATTGGTGCCATAGCACCTAAGGAACATGAAATAACAAGAATAAGATAATAATTTTGTCTCAAAGTAACTTCTATCTTCTAGTAGTAGTAGTCTAATACTTTGCACAATCTTTAATTCTTTTAAAATAATTCATATTTTAACAGTCACAATGATAGCTAAATTAATTTCTAAAACAGTAATACATATGTTTTAAAGCATTATTTAGTAATTCTGCAGCAAGTATGTTTATATATTTATGGCTTTGCAAATAAATTCCTAGGACTTCTAACATAACTTTGGAATCCTAATTGTATTCATATGATAGATGTGAATATAGACTTAGTATAGATATCATGCTTGGTACCTATACTACAAAAGACATGTATAGGCCATTGTTCTCTTTATTGTATGACTAGATGATCTCTAATGTCTCTTACAATCTTGACAGTCTCTGATATTTAAGAATGACCATGAGATTGCTCTTTTTCTCCCTATAGTTGAGACAGATATAACAATTATCTTTTGGGAAAAAATATAAAAGGGAAGAAAAATCTATCTGTCTCTCTTCAGTTCTACAATACATACAGAAAATGAATCAGGTGCCAGTGGAAACTGAACTAAGGCAGATTAGTGAGCTCCTGAAGAATTTGCTTGACCTGGAAACAGACCCTTCCCTTCCAATTTTTGTTGACGATCAACAAGGGAAAGTTTCTAGGAGAATGTAAAGCATCTTTTAAGAACCTAGCATTGTAATGTCCAACAGAAGCCTATGAATCACAGGGACCGCCTAAGTAACTTATACCATTATTATTAAACTAAAATATGCTAAAGAGTAAAAGAGAGATTTTTCCCCGCTTACATAAAATTAAATCAGGCATGCTTTTAAGAGTTTTTAAGACAGTTCTTTTTAAAATGTCAAGGTCAAAAGCATAGCTCAAATATATGAAGTGTCTGTATATTTCATTATCAGCATGGTTGTGCCCAACATCCAGAAAAAGCCACATGCATACTGTTAGAGTTCATAAACTAGCAAGGAAACATCAATGCCAGAGCAAAGGATCATGTTAAAGGGAAAATAAAAGTCTAGATTAATCACTGAATAACCTATTATATGCAGAATACCTTTCTTCTTAACGCCTCAAAATATGTTTCCTATTTAGGAAAACATAAGGGAAAGATAACATACACTCTATTTTGTAAAGAAAACTGAAATAGAAATAAAAATGTATTGACTTGTCCAAATTTCAGTCATTCATCATTTTGTTCATCTAGATAGACATTCATTCGTCATTCATCAAACACTTGTTTAGCAACTAAAATTTTCAAGGTACTGTCCTAGGTGCTAGAATAGGCTTTCTAAAAGAAATAATGAAAATATAGTCCCTGACATCAAGTTAATCACAATCAAGAAGGAAAATTAAGGCATTTATCTCAAATATTTTAGTACAAAGTAGAAGATAATAAATGAATAAGAGAACCCTGAACAAGATGTAATTACCATTAATTTAAGGGAAAATTCATTTTGTTCTTAGAGTTCATGGAAATCCAAATACAATATTTGTTCTAGATTTTCAAGGATTGAAACAATTTCATAGAAACGGGAGAAGTATATTTAGTTTTGGCATAGGATGGAGAAAGCAATGACACAGATTAAAGTATAAAATGTTTTCATAACAAAAAAAAAGTCGGTCTTGCTGGCAGTTAAAGTATGAAGAGGAGAGTAGGAAAACATGTATGAACTGATAAACAGTGAAGAGGGCAAAAATAGAATAATTTATATGATAAACAACAGTTGTTAAGATAAACAACTTTGAAGTCTTAAGTACTCTGATCTGTGTAATAACCAACTGTGATTTTAGAAGTCTAGTGAATGATGAAACATACTTCTCATCTAACAAACCCTGAACCTAAGAGACCCGCCTACTCTGAATTTATAATACATTTTTTGACAAAGTCAGCATAGGTTTTTGTTTTACTTAATTATGCATATTTATTGTAATGATTTTGTTTTTATTTTATTTTTAAATGGGTTAGGAGAGAAAATAAATGAAAATGAAACACCATAGAACCCAAGAGAAAGATAGATTTCCTGTAGCTATTGGTAGTTTAAGTGTTCCTTTTGGTAGGGTCCCAGCATTCAATAAGCATTTAATGAATGCTTTCACTATCTGTGATAATTTACTGGTGGCCTCAACACCTAAAACACTGCAGAACCATCTGGACAGTATCTATAAACACTAAAAAGTATTTCATCTCATCATATACAAAGGAAAAATTAAATAGATGAAGAATGTTTATTATCCAAGTTTTCAGAGATCATCTATACATACACCTATCTTATACAGACATTGTAAATGTATAAAGGAATGAAACAGGAATTGAACAGGCAGAAGTGAGATTTTGAGAAATTGCAAAAAAAATTTTAACAGTCCCAAGCTTTTCTCTGAAGCAAAGGCACATTTTTCAAATGCCAGTATGCTGCCAGTGTAGCTGCCTGGGAATAGTTACATTGGTGAATGACTTGGTAAAAAAAACTTGTAGGCCTATTTTAAAATTTTAAATATGAATGCATTATTATATTTTAGTATGAACTATGGCTCTTGGAGAAGATTTTCTATTAATCACTGAAGGAAATGATGTCCATCCTGTGTTGATGATCTCTAGTTTCTCTCTGATCTAGTACAGGATATTCAGAGCTCAGGATAAAATTATGAGCCCATTATATACCTCCAATTATGGGTCTCTCCTCTAAAATGACTAATTAAATGTCTAATTGAGAATGGACTAAAACACCTAAAAAAAATTGGCCCTAAGCCACTATTATTGAAAGAAAGCATCAATCATTCTGCAAAATTATTTGTTGACACTCCTAGTCAACCACAACTAGAAAAGATTTTAATCAAAACTGAAAATGAAAAGATTTTTTGTATTGACAAAACTCCCTTGAGCTTTCCTATCTTTGAAAAAATATAACATTTTACTAATGTCTTTTGTTTTTACTCCATAGTCATTTCCAAATATATTTATCCCACGTACACAGCGAATCTTCTCTTGTCACAAAAGTGGGTGGAGGGAAAGGATAGTCAAACAAAATCAATGGATATAATTATGCTATCTGATATTAAAATATTTATATCCATAGTTTCCTTCTCTCTGAGAAAAGACAGAGGTTCCTTTCCTCATCTCTTCTCCAGGGTCAGGATTGGTCATAGCAATTTTCCAGCATTTGGCCTATGTTATTTTTGTTTATGCTATTAGAATCATTGAGTATTGTTTTTATCCTTTTTTTAAAGTCACTTTCATATGCATCAGTTCATATATTTTCTTCCTGTGTTTCTCTGAATTTTCTCTCTTTTCTGTGTTCCTTATCCTGCTGGTATAAATTATAAAAATTAAATATGCCCTAAAGCCTGGAAATCAATAATGAATTCATTAATTTCATGAGCCAAGCTGACTTTCCATTTTTTTTTTCCAAAGGGCAACAGATCATGCATATTCTTCAGTTTAAAAAAATTTAATTCAGTTTTTTTTAGCAGTCCAGGAGCTCTCAGTGAGTCAAACTTACCTTATGAATATTCATAAAACTCTTTGACTTGCCTCTCATGGAATATTAAGACTGGACTAACTGAATACTATCTCTCTTTACACTGAATGTAGCAGTGATTACAATCATTGGAAATGAAAGACTTAACAGAGCTGACATTTAGGTGGGCATAATTAGATTTGAAAGGTAACACCTTATTGAGATGGATAGATACTTGTTCATTTTATGTTATTCCTAGGAGCTCAGTTCTATGGATATCATTGTATAACACCACTGGGCAGGATAGAAGTTCATAAAACTTTGAATAGTATCTAGTACAAATCTAACAGGAGACCATAAATTATAAGAATTCAGAGACTTTTGAATAGTTTCATACTTTTGTTATCCTAGAGCAGGGGTGTATAGCCAATTAAGTGATGTCTACTAAAGAAAACCAGTAATTCATCTGTCCCAGAACCATGGAAAGTGGAGTAACTTCATAATAAATTTGTGCTAAGTTGAGTAATATCTTAGGTATTGATCCCTTACCCAAATCTTCCAACTGAAATGTCTTTTCCCCCCCATAGTATCAGGCTCTGGATTTTTGGATATTTTGGATTTTTTTCACTTATTGTATAGACATAGTACTGAAACAGCACAAATAGATTTTTCATGTAATACTGAATCATACTGTGGGGTTCAATGAATTTCCAAATTGTGAGGGAGGTGTTATCCTAATGTGGAAATGAATCAGAAAAAGGAAATCTTAATTGAGGGCACCGATTCTAATTCAATGCTAAGAAAATAGCTCTGCACTAAAATCCCAATCCCTTTGTAGAATGTGAAGGTGACTGTGTTATCAAAACATGCATACATTGAGCATAGGCTCTGGAAGGTCCCACAATGCTGGGAAATTTCCTAGTAAAGTTCTTGAGATGCATTGTATTTCTGTCTTTCAAGAAGTGCCTAACTAAGAGGCTTATCTCCAGAAGGGTATCCAGATACCAAATTCTAACAACCAGAGCAGGTCAAAGAACTATCTATTAAGCCTTTAGGGAGGGTCATGTTAGGTTCTTTTTCCAGGAATGGGGGTTCCTTCCACTTCCACTAATGAAATCTTGTAACCTTGAGAGTTTTTAAAAATATTATTTTTACACATTTCTTTTTTATATTATAAACATTTCTTAATTACTCACACTTCATGAGTGGTCTCTGTAGTAAAACTAGTAACATAGTGACTTTATCTGAAAGTGAAACCAGCACTTCATGTCTGTAGCACATCTTTTTAAAAATAATAGCAGAAATCTATTTTTTTTCTCTCCAACTCCCCTTCCCCGTGGTAAACAAAGGAAAGAAAAACAAGTTTCTTATAAAAAATATGCATAGTCAAGCAAAACTAAATTTCCTTTGTAGCTGTATACAGAAATAAACATTTCTCATTCTGCATCCTAAGTCTATGATGTCTTTGTCATGGATGTTATGTTTTAGCATTGCTCTTCTGGACTCATGAATGATTTTGTGATTTGGCTTTGAATGTACTCCCTCTTTATTTACACTCACAGATTTGCCCCCTTCCTTTAAGATGCATCTCAAGCAAAGTATCTTATATATGAAAACATTCCTATTCCTCTCTACTAGTCTTCTTTTCCCAACTACCTTGTAGTTAATTATTTTTTATTTATTAACTTCACATTTATTCTGCATTTATTTGCCTATGGTTTTGTTACCTTCCCTATTAGAATATATGTTTATTGTAAGTAGGGATCATTTCATTCTTTGTACTTGTGTGCCCAATTCTTAACACAGAGCCTTGCACATAGTAGGCACACAGCCAACAAACATTTAATAAGCATCTCCTATGTACCAGATACTGTACTAAGCAGTGGGGCTTCAAAGAATAGCAAAAGATAGTCCCTGCCTAAAGGAGCTTATAATTAAATGGAGATTGGAGACTTGAAAACAACTAAATACACAAAAGTGATGGGCACCATAAATTGGAGAAAAGCAACAAAAAGAAAGCATTAAAAGTTACTGGGAAAAGTTTGTCACAGAAGGTAGGACTTTAGCTGATACTAGAAAGATGTTAAGGAAGCCACAAATGGGTGATAAGGATAAAGAACATTCCAGGCATGGAGGGAAGTCAATGAAGACATTGAAAGTTAGGAAACGGAATGGCCAGTTCAAGGAACATATAGAGAGGCAGTGTCACTGGATTGCAGAGTATATGGGAGCCATAAGGTATGGAAAGACGTAAGACAGATAGCATAATTATTATAGTTCCTCTTTTCTAGATGAAGAAAGGCAGTCCACAGAATGGAAGTGACTGCTGCTTAGTTATATAGCCAGTTGTGGGGGCTAGGATTTGGATCCAGGTCTCCTCACTCTGGATCCCTTCATTCATTCTAATACATGACTTTCTCTCTAAGTCAGTGGCATATGGAGAATTCCAGTTTGGAGCATCTGACTCCCAGGACTCGTTTGAAAGACAAGGCTTAATCATCCATCGAATGATCAATTTACTTATTTTGGCTAGATTTAACAGCCCGTTTGGCATAATCAGTCAGAATCAAACTATGAAAACTAATGGCTTTCCTGTTAGTGTAAGAGTATTATGCAAAACATTCGTTATTATTCTAAAATATACACACCAGCTTTTTAACAGAACTTCATGACCACTAGGCCACTAGTTTGTGCCAGCAGTTGACCACTGATCCATTTCACCAACATTCATTTTGGAAGGCTGGATCTCATTATTATAAAAAGCTCATGCATTATCTAAATTTTGCCAAAATAGCATTCCTGATTCCCTTTCCCCTAATTTCAGTGCTACAAGCAAATGTCCCTATGTCCTTGATTTTTTCCATTAATTCTATCTCTTAGCACTCAGCAAAATCTGTCTCTTTCCCAAGAGGATCCCACCTCCTTGGAAACATTCCGGATTGAAGGAATCAAATTTTACTCACTTCTGTAAATTCTCAGTGTGAGGCAGTGGAATTGGCATTCTCTATCCCTCTTTTCTTCCTCCATCACTTTCAGATTAATCTGCCACCTCATCTGTAAACTCTTAGAAGCCTACCCCCACAAATAATACCATGTTCTTCCATTAGAATATAAGCTTATTAAAAGCAGGGACTAAATTTTGCCCTCTTTTAATTGTATCTTCAGCATTTAGCAGTGTCTGGTCCTTAGTAAGTACTTAATAAATATTTATAGATTGATTGATTCCTCATCCTTGAGATCATCTAGGAACCTCTACATTCTCCCCTCTTCCTCAATGACTTTAGTACCTGGTTTATGGTTTCCTACTATACTCCATTTCTTGCCTTTGTTCTAATTTTTTTAAAGACATCAGTTTGACTTTTCCAATAAGATGAATTCAAAATTTCCATATTAATTTAAATTCAATTGTCTCCATTCCCATCACACTTTAGCCAAATTACATAACAAAAACTAAAAGATTATCTCAACTTCCATTGCTTCCATACCTCATTACACTTTAGCTAAGAATTTTAACTTTTAAAAAAATGGGTTTTTTAACTCTTTTCATTGTTTTGATCATTGTAATATTGCATTCTTAGTTGTTTGTTTCATTTTAGATCACTTCACCTAACCAAATCTGAATCTGATTCTATCATTTACTACTTGAAACACCTTTACCTTGAACTCTGAAATTTCTCTATCCCTGTGTCCTTCTCATTTCTTTGTTTCTTTCTTTGTTTCTTTCTTTCTTTCTTTCTTTCTTCCTTCCTTCCTTCCTTCCTTCCTTCCTTCCTTCCTTCCTTCCTTCCTTCCTTCCTTCCTTTTTTTGGCTGAGGCAATTGGGGTTAAGTGACTTGCCCAGGGTCACACAGCCAGGATGTGTTACATGTCTGAAGCCAGATTTGTACTCAGGTCCTCCTGACTTCAGGGCTGGTGCTCTATCCACTGCACCACCTAGCTGTCCTTTATTATTCTCACTTCTTTAATTTTTATGGAACTGCTCAGTCTTCATTTTAAGTTCTGGATAATTAAGGCCTTTATCTTTTCTGGGGCAATCCATAATCTTTCTTTTTCTTGCTTATCTTCCTTGTCTAGATTTTACATTCAGCAAAATGTTTGCTGAATAGACCTTAAAGTCCTCATCTTCCTTGATCTTCCACTATTCCTGAACTGCTAATCCCCAAATCTAGTCAACTTCCATCACACACTTTCCCTTTTCTGATTTTCAAGATACTTAAAATAACTAGAGTAGTAAGTAATATGATTGGTAATGGTGATGATAACAATGATGATGACAACAATGATAGCTAACATTCATATGAGATATATTATGTGCTACATAATAAATAAAGTTCAACAAAGTCAGCCAACATAAATATTCTAAAATAGTCCCTCTTCTCTGCAAAGCAGTAAGGAGAAGTGTCTCCCCCCTTTTCTTTTTTGAGTCTAAACTTGGTCACAACTTCATAGCATTTACTTTTACATTGTATTTTGTTGTTGCAATTTCCCTTTACATTGTTGAAATCATTATTGATATTGTTTTCCTGTTTCAGCTCAATTCCACTTTGAACAAGTTAATATATGTCTTTTCATATCTCTTTGAGTTCATTACATTCACAGTTTCTTATAGTATATTAACAGCCCATTACATTCATGGACCACAACTTGTTTAGCCATTCCCCAATTCCCGCACTTTGTTCCCAATTCTTTGCTGCTACAGCCCCTTCAGACTGTTAGCATGCTAATTCAAGTTCTCATAACTTCTTCGTTGGTTACTCTCATAATAATCTCCTAACTAGGCCTAGAGTAGGGAACACTTAGCTTCTTTAGTTAAGGCACCAGCTGTGTGACCCTGGGAAAGTCATGTAAAACCTATTTGTCTCTGTTTTGTCATCTACAAAATGGCCTGGAGAAGGAGATGGCAAACCACTCCAATATCTTTGCCAAGAAAACCCCAAATGGGATCATGAAGAGTTGGACATGATTGAAATGATTGAACAACAACAAGACTTACTCAACTCGGAAACGACTCTGCAACTCAATATTTTTTTTCCAATAGGCAGGCAACATAAGAGCAAAAAGAAATTAAAATCAATTCATAATATTACCTTTTAGCAGTTCTAATAAAGGCATGGTAAGGAAAAAATGGCTGCAATGAGAATAAAGGATTTCTGAAACTATTTCTAGCCATATGAAAAGATGTTCCAAGTCATTATTAATCAGAGAAATGTAAATTAAGACAACTCTGAGATACCAGTACACACCTGTCAGACTGGCTAGAATGACAGGGAAAGATAATGCTGAATGTTGGAGGGGATGTGGGAAAACTGGGACACTGATACATTGTTGGTGGAATTGTGAATACATCCAGTTATTCTGGAGAGTGATTTGGAACTATGGTCAAAAAGTTATCAAACTGTGTGTACCCTTTGATCCAACAGTGTTACTACTGGGTTTATACCCCAAAGAGATACTAAAGAAGGGAAAGGAAACTTTATGTTCAAGAATGTTTATGGCAGCCCTGTTTGTAGTGGCCAGAAACTGGAAACTGAGTGGGTTCCCATCAATTGGAGAATGGCTGAATAAATTGTGGTGCATGAATATTATGGAATATTATTGTTTGATAAGAAATGACCAACAGGATGATTTCAGAAAGGCCTGGAGAGACTTATACAAACTGATGCTGAGTGAAATGAGCAGGACCAGGAGATCAATAACAATATTATATGATGATCAATTCTGATGGATGTGGCCCTCTTCAACAATGAGATGAACCAAATCAGTTCCAATAGAACAGTAATGAATTGAACCAGCTATACCCAGGGAAAGAACTCTGGGAGATGACTATGAACCACTACATAGAATTCCCAATCCCTCTGTTTTTGTCTGCCTGCATTTTTGATTTCCTTCACAGGGTAATTGTACACTATTTCAAAGTCCATTCTTTTTGTATAGTAAAATAACTATGAACATGTATATATATATATATATATATATATATATATATATATATTGTATTTAACTTATACTTTAACATATTTAACATGCATTGGTTAGCCTGCCATCTGGGGGAGGCGGTGGGGGGAAGAAGGGGAAAAGTTGGAACAAAAGATTTTGCAATTATCAATGCTGAAATATTACCCATACATATATCTTGTAAATAAAAAGCTATAATAAAAATAATAAAAAAGAAAATAAAGGATTTCTAGGTATATTATATATTATGATCTTCTATGTCCTCTATTTACATAAATAATCATTTACATATAGCTTAACAGATAAAAATGTGATATGAAATTATATAAAGAATATCTTATCAACTAAAAACACTAACAACTAAATAGGTATCACATGTATATTCATTAGAAAAAAACACAGGACTCCCAAATTCATGCATTTTGTCAAATAAAACATATGAGAGAAATATATACACACAAGTATAAGTTTCATTAAAAAAATACTGAAGTTTGCAAAACACTTGGCGCCCATCAACCACTGTGTGGGTGGACAGCCCTGCTCTCAGCAAACCCGAAACCCAGAGTAATAATTAGGCTTCTGTTTTCTTCCCCTAGCAATGCTGGTTTGTTGGTACTGAACATGTGTTAGAGTATTGAGGCACCGTCCCCAGAGCTGCCTGTCTCCTCTGATGTCATGTCACAGATGGCCTGTGACCTGAAATTACCCAGTAGGGCAAAATGCAAATCTCATGCTGTGGCTCAGACTTAAAGCAGCAAGATATTCCTTCCATTCCTTTCAGCTCATGTACAAAGTGTGGGAGAATTATGTCTACTCAAGGGCCTGAGTACAGGTGCTGAGCTACTGGAGGCGGGGGGAAAATTATAATTCTTCTGTGGCAATAGGAACTCAATACAAACCTGACAAGGGGGAAAAGAAATGTTAGTGAAGCGATGATGGTTGAGAGCCATTAAACCCTAGAGTATATATGGCTAAACACTTTAGGAGGATGCTCTAAGTACTATGGTGCAGCTGATCCAACCAACAACCTGACTTGCCTGTTCCGGGGGTATGTGCTGGGGGACTTGATTAGAACAACTGGATTGTATAAATCCTTTGTTCCCTTTGATTTATGTATCCTAGATGGTATCCTGAAGAGCAAGGCACTGTCTCTAGATTTCTCTGAGTAGCCAGTACAGTATATTGTCCATAATATAGATGTCTTTAATACCTCCTACAAGAATCCTACAAATAATCCCTATTTGCCCTCATGAGACCCCTATTTGCTTCTGCCACATGTAGATTTTGAGTTTTGAAAATTTTTCTATAATTGAATCCCATAATGAATGGAGAGCTTCAGGGAAGGGAGAAAAATTTATTCATTTCATGGCAGAGAAGCGAGTAATAGAAATGGAGTTGAATCATTCATAGAAAGTCAAGAGTAAGAAGTAACCAGTGTTGAGCCATAGAATTGAAGTGTTGAGCCATAGAATTGAAGTGTTGACAACTAGGAGTCCTTAGTGGATGGTGACAGGTTATTTCTCTCTCTGCCTCCAAAGTCAGAGGATCCTGGGCATTTAAATCCAGTGTGAGCAAGAAGGGAATCAGATATTTCCTCCAAAATCTCTATCTGTTCATCAGGACAAGATTATTTCAGAGCCAGATCACTTGGTAAATCAATGTGGCTGTTTATCATTCTATTAGTTACTATGCTAGCCTCCCTAAATATTGTTCAGCTGTCCATAAACTTAGAGACTCACAGATAACAGGAGATAGATGGCAGAATTACTTAGTCTGCTTTGAGAATGACCAAAAACTATGCTTTAAATTCTGTTTGGGGTTTGGGTATCTTGGAGAATAGTAATGCATGAATATAGTCCCAGTTAACCTCCATTTTGAACAGTTAGAAGTAAGTAACATCATGAGATTGGAATCTTGGGGGAGGTGTAAAAACATATGCATACATATATATACATACATACATATTATATATGTGCATCACATATGTATACATATATGTATATACAAATATTTTGTTTTGTTTTTTCAGATATACATTCAATTGTTTCAGTCGTGCTTTGTAACCCCATTTATGGTTTTCTTGGCAAAGATACTGGTAAAGTTTGCCATTTTCTCCTCCGACTTATTTTACAGATCAGAAAACTGAGGCAAAAAGGTTAAGAGACTTGCCCACAGTCAAATAACTATTAAGTGTCTAAGACTGAGTTTGAATTGAGGTATTCCTGACTTTAGGGCCAGAGTTTGATCCACTGTGCCATCTAATAGCCCAAAGAAATCTCATATATACACACCTATATGTCCATATTTGTTCATATATGTGCATATATGTGTATATATATGTTGTTATGCAATATGTGTTTAAGTATATGTATATGTGTATACAAAGATGTATGTGTATATATCACTTCTGTTACAGTTGATGAAAATTTGCTTCTCTGTCTTTACCTCTGCATTCTCCCCTTATTGAATTTCTTATGTTTGGTTCCATGTAATGATTAATTTCCTGGGTATCTGTAGGCAGTGATTTAAAAAAAAATCATTCTATTCCAGTAGTGTCAAACTCAAATAGGACAGGGGCCATTAAATGGTATATAAGCATCCCAGCAGGCTACATATTGACTTAGAAAACAATATATTAACATTATGTATGTTCTATTGTGTTAAATATTTCCCAATTAAATTTTAATCTGGTTTGTCTGGGTATCTGGTATCTCTTCTCTAATTCATTCTTTTTCTCATTGAACTGGAAAAAACATAGATTGATAATTAAGAAAGCTGAATTCTAGGCCCTTTTTTTGCCACTAATCAACAGTAAAATCTTGGGAATGTCCATTTTCCTTTTCTAAGGTTTCATTTTCTCATATTTAAAATAGAAGGATTGGATTAGGTATCTTCCAGCACTAATAGTATGTGATTTGCTGTCTCCTTTGCAGTGGATATCATTCCTACTCTACAATCCTTCTATGTATGTCATCATCATGCACTTTGAATGGAATGGACATATGATAGTAGCAGTCTTCCTTTGCATTCTAATTGGCTTAGTTCTAATCAGAATAAAGTTCTAGTCTATTCCTCACATTTTTTTACATATAAAGAAATTGAAACTCAGAGAAATAAGGTGATTTACTAAAATATGATTAGTAATCAATAAAGTCAACTCAATACCCTTTCTTCTGTTCTATGCTATTGCCACTATAAGATTTAATAAACCACTGAGAATCATTACTTCTCTTTGAGGTTGTTTCTTCATCTTAAAAAAAAAATGGAGATTGGACTATGCCAGACTAATTACTGCTCATGCTAGCTCTTTGTCTGGATGTTATAAATTCTGCTGATCCTGGTAGTTTTCCTGGCACTTACCAGTTTGGCCTTTATTCCATCCTTTTACAATGTTAATTATTTCTGTGGCTCTCTTGGACCTTCTTAATTCCAAGGTATTCCCAGGTCAATATGACTTTGGTGTCCAATATAAAATAAATTCTTATTATTTTTTCTTCTTCCTTTTCCTCTTTCTCCTCTGCTTCTAACTGATTGGTCACTTGATGGTTCTTTTCTTTTGAGAATCTTTTTAAGTAAAGCATCATTTGATCTTTATTTTCTTAAGCTAGCTCCAAACATCCAAGATGCTTCTCTTCAATCGATAATACATGGCAGCATCATTAGTATTTTCTGTTGGTGATTGAAAGCTAGAATATTTAATTGTTTTGGTCTTGGGTATCTTGAAGAATTGTAATGCATGAACATAGTCCCAGAAATCCTCTGTTTTTGCTAATAAGAAGGCATATAGACACCCTATATCAAATTATTTTTCTAGCTGGGGTAAAGAAGGAGATTATTCCAATCAAATCTTATAACTAGTAATCTTTCTTCTACATATTTGAAAGTACTATTGCACAGATCTTTCTAGAATGTAAGCTTCTTGAAGACAGGAATTATTTTCATTTTTCACTTTTTCTTCCTGATAAGTAGCAGAGTTGTGAACAAAAGGGATGCTTATGTAAGGTTAGTGGTCTCTTTCAGACTCTTTTGACATGGAGCAATGTAGTGAAGAGAAAGGAAAAGTATTTTGCGCAAATTTAGCAAAACTGCTAAATCCTGAAAAAACAAAATTTCAATGATTAATAGTGGTAGCATATTTCTATTGATCGAAGTGGTATTTAAATCATTCGAGATAAAAAATGGCTAGTGGCATAAAAATAATAATTCAAATCACTTTGAGAGTGATTTAGAATGATGCCTCACTTATTTATGCACACTAGAAATTTAAAGATAAAGAAAAATCTTTTATTTATTAAAATATCATTAGAAACAATATTTTAAGGATTGTAAAACAACTAGAGGACATATTAGAAACATAGCTGCTGAGTGTTTTGGTACCTCAACTAATTTGCTTAGGGCTTTTTGATGAAAGAGGGCAAATAACACAATAAGAAATCATATAAATATTTGGAGAAACAATTGTGATTTTAAATGGGCTATCAATTCACAGGAGAAGTTTGGGGAATGGTGATTTTAAAAATAAAAAGTGAGTCACTAAGAGTCAGGAGGCTCTTAATTAAGTCAAAGAAATATATGGGCACCTAAAGAGAAGAACTGTAGCCATGTGAGATGGGGAAGGACAGAAAAGCTTCTCTATCAAAGATGTTAAAGTTAGAAGCAATTAGTTGACAAAAAGCTTACATTCTCCCTACTCATTACTCTAGCCCTTGAGCTCCCATCCTACATAGCTCCTATTTGTACACCCATTCTCTCGTGGAAGAGAAGATTGACTTCATAAGCCAAAGAAAAGCTTCCATAAAAGCTTGGTGCTCTCTACTATCAACTCTGGTTTGAGAAAGAAAAGAAAAAAAGACTTTTCAGCCATCATGGTGTCTTGGTAAATACTGTTAGGCATATTTACTTGACTTTAAAGTCAACCCAAGAGCTGGAAGCTTTGTTCTGTTTGGACTATGCAGCATCTAGGTGAGCAAACAACTGGTTGATCAGGTCTACATATCCCAGAGCTATCCAGTTCAATAACTTTTGCATCCTCTGACTTAAAGAGAACTGCTCTTCACACTGAAGAGTCAACAATGTCCAAAGTGCTTTAGGAGTTATTGTAGATGCTGAGTGAAACGAGCAGGGCCAAGAGATCATTATATACTTCAACAACAATACTATATGATGACCAATTCTGATGGACCTGGCCATCTTTAGCAATGAGATAAACCAAATCAGTTCCAATGGAGCAGTAGTGAACTGAACCAGCTATGCCCAGAGAAAGAACTCTGGAAGATGACTAAACACCATTACATTGAATTCCCAATCCCTACATTTTTGCCCACCTGCATTTTTGATTTCCTTCACAGGCTAATTGTACAATATTTCAGAGCCTGATTCTTTTTGTACAGCAAAATAACGGTTTGGTCATGTATACTTATTGTGTATCTAATTTATATTTTAATATATTTAACATCTACTGGTCATCCTGCCATCTGGGGGAGGGGGTGGGGGGAAAGAGGGGAAAAATTGGAACAAGAGGTTTGGCAATTGTCAATGCTGTAAAGTTACCCATACATATAACTTGTAAATAAAAGGCTATTTAAAAAAAAACTCTATGCAAAAAAAAAGAATATTAAAATTGTTTTACATGTAATTTGAAAAAAAATAAAGTATTAAAGAAAAATCACAAAGGCAAAAAAAAGAGTTATTGTAAATTAAAAGAGCTTCTAAAAAATTTAAGTAGAGAAAATATTTGACTAAAGAAATGTGGCATGAAATAGTAGTCAACTAATGTGCAAAGGAACGATTTTGTATCTATATTCCTTAATTGACATATCTCTGCTGCCAGATTCCTGGCTTGTGAATACTATGTATTGTGTAAGTGCGTTACATTGTAAGTGACTGGTTTAATAGGCAAAAAAAATCATAGGAAGGGGGCTCAAGAGCTAGATTAGTGGATAGAAAAGTCTGTCTTCCTCTGCAGAGAAATATTGTTTCCCTGTAGAATGATTGTTCAGGATCTTGAGAGAGTTTAAGTGAAACTATGTGAAGTTGGTCTAGTCTGGAACTAAGATCTATCCGTGTGAGGGTAAGTTAATGTGAGAGAGCCAACAAGAAAGTTATTAGCTGTTGACATGCTTAGATGAGTGGTATGAGATTCTCACAGGGTAGAACATGGTTAGCATACCTTGCCACCAAAACTTCCATCCTCAAGTGGCTCTTCCAAATATCTCTGTCCCCAGTCTATCCAAAGTCTCTATCCCCCATGTCTCTAGTTCCATTGCACCATGCTTACATTGCCATTGAACTTAATAAATGTAATTGAATGGAGCTGAATTTCACCATATTACATTTCTTTTTATCCTCAGCATCTAGTTCAAGATCTTGCACACAGTAAACATTTAATAATTCCTTTTCTGAATTAAATTTCTATGGAGTAAATAGAATGACTATGAAGAAAGTAATATTATTATTTCTGTTTCACAGAGGTAGAAAGTGAGGACAATAATGGTTAAATTATTTGATTCAGGTCATACCATTTATGAAGATTAAAGCAAGGGACAGATTTGGTCTCACAAATTCTAATAATTGATTTTACTCAGTAATTGCCTCTAGATTTTCCTGCCTTTTGAGAGACAGACCAAGGTGAAAGTAGGAAAGTATAGAGAGGAATTATTTTGATTTCTTATGCATTTTTTTGACAAAATGTCTACCTTGAAATTGAAAGCTTAATATGCACTTCACTAAACAAAGTTATTTAATTCTTTTCCAATTAGTTTTTAGTATTTGGGATTTTTTTTTATCACATTACAGCTACTCTCAGGAAATATCAAATTGAGTTCAAGATACAGCCAGTGTCGGAAATGGAGAAGCTTTGAAACATTAGATTGTGATTTGTTCTAACTGAGTTGATGAGTATGTCACTCACTATTTAAGTGAAGATACTGTGAGACTGTTATTTGGAGAAAGTCAGCATTAAGCTGATAGAACGACAATCCAATGTATTGACTAGGTACTGTAATTAGCTTAATAGCTACTCACACCATTTCTGCTTCAACAAATTAAAAGCTCAAAATAAGGAAAAAACAAGGAAGGAGAAAGAAGTTTTGAGAGACAGCACAATGTAGTGAAAGAAATGTTGGAGTGGGAGACGTGAAAGCAGGATTTTAATAGCTGCTTTGCTACTTACTGTGTGACTTTGGGCAAGCTGGTTAACTTCTCTGAGCATCAGTTGGGATAACACTTACTTGTCTAATTCAGAGGGCCACTTATCCAAGGCTAAGATAAAAGGTTTTTTTTTATTCATTATAATTAGGCAGTGAGTGGAAAATTAGCCTTAGAGAGGGTTCAAGTCATTCCTCTGACAGAAATTGTGAAAATGAGCATGTCATATAAATTCTCAGAGCCCAAGAATATATTCTCTAAAACTGCAGAGCATAATGGACCTCAGCTCATTTGAATATAAATTGTAAATGAAATTACAAACATGCATTGGTGGAAAGATTTTTCTTCATGGGGAAAATCATGGGTCTGGATTAAAATATAGAGAGGCATAAATACATACAGATAGCAAACCACTACAGTGGAGAATGTCAGACTTTCAATAAAGAAGACATGAATTCAAATCCTGCTTTTGGATATTTATCTAGCTATGTGACCCTGGGCAATTGACTGAACTTTGTGAACCTCAACTGTAAATTTAGTATAATAATATCTGTCTCACAGGGTTATTTTATAGACCAAATGAGATAACATATGTAAGTTTTTTTTCTTTTTTTTGCAAATCTTAAAATGCCATATGCATGTATGCTATTATCATTATGTGTATAGTGATTATAATGGCATGTATTAAGCTACTAATGCAGAAAGTTTTAATTAATGTAAAACTATATATATATATATATATATATGAAAGACTCCTTCACTGGGTAAAAGCTTTCTTTGCATTTAGTAAATAATGAGCCAGCTTCTGGGCACTAAATGGGTCCCTGGTGTCTGAAAGAGTGAATGCATCTCCCAGAGTGCCCAACTTGTTACCCTGGAGTGACTTCAACATCAGGGGGAAGGGAACTCATTATCAGTCAGGCAGCTATTTGCCTTCCCAGTCAGCATTATTTGGCTATAGAGGCAGGCCTATCATTAAGCAAATGCTTTTTTGTTTGTGTTCATCAAATTCTTGTTATTTTTTTTTCCTTTCCGCTTTTGAACAAATTTTTACACTTTCCTTCTTTTCTTTATTTTGGAGAGCTTGTGTTGTCTTCCTGACCTCTTTTTCATGGGACTGTTTCTCTGGGGTGGAAAGAGGATCTATCAAAATGTAAATGGACTCCAACAGTGGTACTATGCACATCAATTCCTCACTTGATGGCTGAACTCTTGGGCCTGTCAACAATTTAAATGTTCATGGAGAATTTAAGCTTTATCTTCTGTGTTATAACAAAAGAAAATGTAAAAACAGAAAAAAAAGGTGCATTCACTCACAATTCTGCTTTTTAAAATATGTAACTTTCTAAATCTCTCTGTAGAGTATTTCCTAAGGGAAGAGGATAGACCACATGGATCCTCCTACTTTCCTGGAGATGAAGAAACTAAATTCTATCGAGGTTCACATTATATAATTACCTTAGAAGGGTTTGTGAGAAGGTGACCATATCTCTGAATCTCCTTCTTCAGCAACCTTCATAAGGAAACGTTACCCAAAATAAATGGTGGTCTATTTTTGCCCAATGATTTTTGGTTCAAAGCCTCCCCCAAACAGTGTCAAGTTAGTTATTTAAACCTTAATGTCATTTCAAATGTAGAAATTGGTTTTAAAAATGAAACTCATTAAGGAATTTTTTCCAAGGTCTTTTTCATCAACTTTCCTCTATTTCTACAACTGACATTTATAAAATGTGTCATCACTCAAAGGGAAATGGAGGAATGTATGAAGAGTATAAGCAGATTGCACATGAGACACACATACACACGCAAATTGAAAATAAAAAACAGAGCAAAATGATGATTCAGGAGAATTTTTTATTGAAAAAAGAGATGAGCTGATAATTAAACAAGGAATTAATTGAGGAATATTGCAAGACAGCTATTGCTCTTCATCTATATATCTATCATGCTCAATTCGTACTATGCTTCAGGAAGCTTCCCTTTTGGGGTAGGGGGTATTTTCAGAGAACAGTACTTCTGATGTAAGGGCTTCTTTTTTACCTTTGGTGTCCACCTGATCCACCTCTCATCAGTGGCTCCAAGAAGCTGTAGCATACACAGCAGCCATATTCAAATAAACCATTTTGTCAAATGGGCTAAACCAGATTGAAGGTAACTGAGGGATCACAAAACCATCAGTGAGTTAGGGGGTGTCTGCCCCCAAGCATATGAAGACTTTCCCTATGAATGGGGTTTGTTCCAACAGCCATGAAGGCAGCTGAAGCAGGCACTGGGAAGTGCTTAGTGCTTGGTTACACATTGAAGATGACAAAGTCATTCACTGCACCTTGAGCCATCACCAGCCCTCTTGTCTCCATCAAGAGATAAAGAAGCCAATGACTTCATGTGACTCTGCCTCACTTAAATGCAATTTATCATTTCCTATTGTTTTCATCTATCTCAAAGTCCTGTGGTGACAGGCAAGTGACAAAGCTGCAGATGTGGATATTCTGGGAGACCATCCTGTCCAGAAATAGCCCAGGCCTTAGGGGTGACTTCTCACTGAAAGCAGCAGTAGGATTTGGCAATCCCCTGGGTATCTAAGCAGCCTTTAAAGGCTCACATTGCTCATCTCTTGGTATGAGGAAAGGTCTAGAGAAAATGCCTTAAAAATTGTCTGTTAATCCAATTCTGGCTATATTGCTGTGTCAGGTGGGTGTCTCACCCTGCAATCAAAACACAAAAAATAATATATAAAAACTTGTACAGCGATGGTTCCACTCACCATCAGTACACGCAATGTGTGCACACTTGTTAATAACACAAAATCCAGTAGACCTTTAAGTTATGTGTTGCAGGAGAACTCATGAGATATCACATCCAAATAGCAGCCCTGAGTGAAACAAGGCTGGCAAATGAAGGCCAGCTTACTCAAGTTGGAACTATATATATACATTTTTAAGGAGCAGCTGCAGTGAAGGAAAGCAAGGTGAAGCTGATGTAAGTTTACATGCTTGTATGCTTATCACAGGCGCATGATAATGCAATTGCCACTTGCAGGAAAATGACACTCCAATATCATCAGTATCTATGCTGTATCCTGATGAACCCTGATAAGGTTAAAGAAAAAATTTATGAAGACCTGAAGACCCTTATCATCAATGTGTAAAAAGAGGGCAAACATAATTTTGGGTGACTTTCGCTACAGTAGGCTCAGATTTCCAGACTGGCACAAAATCCTTGGGTGGAATGGCACTGGATCCAGCAACAGCAATGGCCACTTAGTATTAAAGATTTGTGTATCTCATGACTTCATCACCAACATGTCTTCCAATTATCTTAATACAATAAGATGTGGATGTCCCTTTGCAGCAAATATTGGCCTTTACTAAATTATGTGATTAAAAGGAGAAGAGACAGACAGGATATGAGAGTGACAGAGGCAATGTGTGGCACAGAGTACTGGACCGAGTACAGACATCCTATCCATGCTAAAAACAAATAACAATAAAACAAAGAAACAGAAAAAATTGCATTCAACAAAAAGCTTTAGTCCCAAGGCAAAAAGACTATCAAAGAATTAATAGGGTAAGAGCTCTTTTCTGAGCAGGAACAAGTGGAAGAAAAGTTGAATCAACACACATTTGGAAACAGTGAAGCAGAAAAGCAGTGGACCGCTTTCAGAGATTTGGTAAATGGCACTGCATTTGCTCATCTGGGTCAGAGCACTCACACATATCAAGACTTTTTGATGAAAATGATGGGGAAATTCAGAAACTGCTAAATGAAAAACGAAAACTCCACAGTATGTACCAGCAGGACAATTCATTCATCTGGAAGAAAGCAGCATTTAATTCCATCAAAAATAAAATACAAGTGAAGCTTAGAGAGATGCCGGATTCCTAAATAAGAAGACAGATGAAATTCAGTTTTATGCCGATGGCAAAATTCAAAGCACTTTTATCATGCCCTGAAGGCTACTTATTGGTACCTATGCTACATCTCAGCAATTCAGTGTTAAAGCCACATTGATAAGTGACAAGAATATGATCCTAGAAAGATGGACTGAACACTTCCAAGTGTTCTCAACAGGCCAGCATCAATCAATGCTGAAGCTATGGACTGTTTTCCTCAAGTTGAAGTCAATCCATCACTGATTGGTATTTCTCAAAAAGAGATTTTGAAGCCATTAGGTTCCTTTCATATGGCAAAGCACCGGGTGCTGATTCTATTCCAGTTAAGATTTATGAGGTAGAAGTCCATTGATCATACAAAAGCTAAATTACACTTTCCAGGTCCTACATCAAGAAGAGGTTATTCTCCAGGAATTCAAGGATACCTCCATTGTCCATCTTTATAAAGGTTAAATGAATAGATCGTCCTGAGGCAATCACAGCTGGGGGTTGGAGTGGAAGGGAGTCTTTCTCTTAGTCATTGCTGGCAAGATTCTTATCAGAGTCCCCCTTGATAGGCTGATATGCCACCTGGAAAATGATCATCTCTGAGTGCAGATGGCTCTCTCCAACACAAGCCTATTGAAATTGATCTGAATCATCTCATTGTTGAAAAGAGCCACATCCATCAGAATTGATCATTGTATTATCTGTACAATGATCTCTTGGTTCTGCTCATTTTATTTAACATCAGTTCATGTAAGTCTCTCCAGGGCTCTCTGAAATCATCCTGCTGGCTATTTCTTACAGAACAATAATATTCCATAACATTTATATACCATAACTTATTCAGCCATTCTCCAACTGATGGGCATCCATTCAGTTTCCAATTTCTTGCCTCTACAAAAAGGGCTGCCACAAACATTTTTTCCACAGATGTATCCCTTGGGATACAGGCCCAGTAGAGATTCTGCAGGATCAAAGGAGAGACCAAAGAGTGTTCAATCATGTTGTCAAATGCCTTCAGTGAGGATGAACGTGTCATCAGCATCAACTACTGCACTGATGGTGAATTCTTCAACTTGAAAGGGCTAAGAATAAAGTGGAAGAAGTGTTGGAACATGATTTTTTTGCATGCAGATGATTGAGATACACTCAATGTGGCTTCTGAAACTAAGATGCAAACAAAGTATGGATTGATTCTCTGCTACTTAGGCTAATTTTGGTCTAACAATTAATACCAATCATGCATATGTGGAACCTTCAGTTACAGCAAATGGAGAAGTTTTGAATGCTATCGATAAAGTTCACTTATCTTAGCAGTATATTTTTCAGGGATGTACACATTGATAACAGAGTTGACATATGCATTGCCAGAGCTAGCTCTATGTTTGGTAAGTTGTAAAAAAAAAACTGTGGAAGAGAAAAGGTATTAGATTGACTACCAAACTGAAAGTTTACAGAACTGTTGTGCTGACCTCATCACTGTTCAACTGTAAAACTTGGACAGTCTACCAGCATCATGGCAAGAAACTGAATCATTTCCATTTGAATTGTCTTAGGGAGATTCTGAAGATCATCTGGCAGGATAAGTTCCAGACACTGAAGTCCTTTCTTGAACTGAACCACCAAGCATTCAGACTCTACTACAGAGAGCACAACTGTTATGAGGCTGGCCACATTGTTCCAATGTCAAATGTACACTTGCCAAAAAGCCTCCTTTATGGAGAGCCCACACAGGACAAATGCTCGCATGGTGGTCAGAAAAAGCAGCACAAGGGCTTATTCAAGGTTTCCTTTAAGAACTTTGTAAGAAGAATGTATGATATGATTGACACAGGACTATCCAACATGGCGTCCCTGATTCAGAGAAAGTGTCATGCTGAAGTAGCCCAGAAGAAATGTAAGAAGTGCAAATTTAGAGAATTTGTCTGAAGTATTCACATAGGCTGTGCCTGATCTGTTGTAAATCATTCTGAGCATGTATTGGTCTGATCAACCACAGTCAGACACATTGTAACTCAACTGTAACAGAGTGATGTCATTTTGGTCCTCTTCAAGAACAAAGGAAAATTAACATTTGGTGATATTTGGTGAATTCCTGGTAGTGGGAGAAATATAAAGGATAAGAAAGATAAAGGGATAAAAAAGAAGAAGGAATAAGAGAATAAGGAGGAGAAAGAGTGAATTTATCTCTCAAAGCATCAAATTTAGAGCAGAAAGGAAAAGGGAAAGAGGAAAAAATAGAAGAGAATGAAAAGGAGTTAAAAAGAAAAGGATGAGAATAAAAAGTTAAATAAACAGAAAAGGAGAGCAGAATGGCAAAATGGAGAAGAAAGAAGATAAAGACAAGAGAAAGAGAAGGAATAGTGGAAAGGTAATAAGGAGTGGAAATAGGAAGAAAAAATGGTAATTATCTTACCAGAGAAGGATTTGTTGTGGGAAAAAGGAAGGAAGGAAGACGCAAATAAGGAGCTCTCATAATCAGAACTGAAATGACCATAGAATCATAGGTTTAGAAGTAAATGGAATTTTTCACCAGCCTAGTTTACCCATGTATGTATCTCTAACAGATCTATTAGTTTTTTTCTTAAAGATATCTTTTTATCCAAAATTTGCTACTAGTTGGTTGCAGATCTCTATTGCATCTAGTCTAATTCTCTCAATTTGCAGATGAAATTACTTTCTCAAGCTCACAGATAGTTACTACATGACAGGACTCTGGTATCCTTAATATCTACTTTGTTTCAACCTTTTCCTTAAAGGAAACAACATGACATAAACATAAACAGCACTGACTATAGACACAGACACACACACGTCTCATATATAAGGTGATGAAAACAAGATTACTCTGAATAATAACCCATGCTTAGTGTTATGCAAAAATACAAAGATAAAAATAAATAAATAATTAAATAATGCCCATCAATTAGAGAATGGCTAAATAAATTGTGGTATATGAATGTCATGGAATATTATTGTTCTGTAAGAAATAACCAACAGGATGATTTCAGAGAGGTTTGGAGAGGCTTACATGAACTGATGCTGAGTGCAATGAGCAGAACTAGCAGTGAAATGAGCAGAACTATACACTTGAACAACAATACTACATGATGATCAATTCTGATGGACGCGGCTTTCTTCAACAATAAGTTGAACCAAATCAGTTCCAATTTTTCAATAATGAAGAGAACCAGCTACACCCAGTGAAAGAAATTTAGGAAATGAGTTTGGACCACAACATAGCATTTCCACTCCTTCTGTTTTTGTCCATTTACATTTTTGTTTTCCTTCTTAGGTTATTTTTTACCTTATTTCTAAATCTGATTTTTCTTGTGCAGCAAGATAAGTGTATAAATATGTCTACATATATTGTATTTAACATGTACTTTAATATATTCAACATGTATTGGTCTACCTGCCATCTAGGGGAGGAGGTGGGGGGAAGGAGGGGAAAAGTTGGAACAGAAGGCTTTGCAAGGTCCATGCTAAAAAATTACCCGTGCATATGTCCTGTAAATAAAAAGCTATTATATCTATATCTATATATACATGTAGATATCTATATCTATATCTAATCTATCTATGGCTTATTAGAAGCCAGAGGGAAATTACTGTGGGCTCAAAGCTGTAAAGAAGAAATCTGATCTCTGAGGTAGGTAGATTGAATGGTCCCATTTTAATGGAAAAGCAGAGATTGCAGGGAGATCCTTCAGCTCTTAGAAATCAGAGGCCCTTGATTCTAATGATCTATCCTAATTACTGTCCAGCATACACTGAGTTAGTCTGGCAAAACTTAACAGAGAATATAAGATCTTGAAGGATGGGAAATAGTTGTGAACTGTCAGCTTTGTGCAGTCTATTGAGTCCTGGATTTAAAAAAAAAAATTAAGAGGACTAGACTCAAATCCCAGCTATTCTAATTACTTTGTACTGAATTTTGTTATAACTTCTTTAAGCTTCAGCTGCCTTGTCTATAAAGTAATGCTAATAGCACATACATTACCTGTAACACAGGAATAGTCTGATGAAGGTGTTCCATTCATATATTCACATGATCTGAATATATGTTAATAAGTAGGGAGGGCAAGATTCTAGGGAAGGAGAATTTGGTTTTCAATTTCTACATAAGCAATGGAAATCTGCAACCAACTAATAGAAAATTTTGGACAAAATATATCTTTAAGAAAAACAAACTAGTAGATATGTTATATATATTACATATATAGTCAGTTCTCTGACCCTCACTCATCACAACCATACCAATGCAACTATCTAAAATGTCTCTTCAACATCCTATCAGGAAAATAAATTTGAATTATCTCTTGCAGACTTCAAGTCTGTGGAAAAAATAGTATGTAAAAGAATGGACAGGTCAATGAAAGACTACCAAGCCATTGTGTGTACAAGTTCTCAATGCAGGAAATAGCACGTATCTTTGTCTGTGTCCACCGTCTTTTCAACCTCTCAATTGCCTAAAAGCTCAGTTCCAGTATCACAATGTCACCTATTAGAAAAATCTTATCTTGATCCAAGTTGTCACTATTTCCCTTCCTTTCCTTCCTTTGTATGCATATATACCCACACATATAAATATATACTGAAACACACACATACATATATATACATATATGTATATACACACACAGACAGATCTCACTTTATATAAGTTGACATTTCTACAGACTTTTATGTATTGTCATGTAATGCTAATTTGCCCCTAGGCATCCACTTCCCTTAGCCTGTGTAAAACAGTTTGTTTTTCTTACTAATACCCTAAAATAATACCCTTTACACAAGTTATAAAATGTACATGTGGAAATATTAAATACTGTGCCATGATAATAAACAGAATTATGAAATGAAAGGTAAAGTTAATGATAAAGTATGCACAATACTATATAATAAAGTTAACCTTTATACAATAAAGGCATACAATATGTTGCCCCTTCTCCACCCATTGGATGTAATCTTTCTCACTGGCAGTTGGCTGTGTAATCTTTTTTATGAAGTTATTGAAAGATGTTTGAATATTGGCTTTCTTTTCCCCCCTCATATGTTTGAGAAAAGCAAGCAATATAATCTTTAGGAGTTCTTTACATCAAGTCAAATTTATGTAATGCAAATTTACATCAAGGAAGAACTGTCTGCTCTAAATATTAATATATCCATATCCATATACACACACATATATCTTTTCATGTACAATATAAGCTCCTTGAAGCCCTAAATACCATCTCACCTTCTAGAGGAAGCCTTTTCCAATAAGGGAAAATTAACTATAGCATTCCCTCTGCTAAGTATTTCTTATTTATCTTATATATAGCTTGCTTTGTATGTATTTATCTTCATGTTATCTCCCCCATAAAATTGGAAGTTCCTGGAGGGGAGAAATTGTCTTTGCCTCTTTTTGTATCTCCAGTACTTCTTCTGGTGCTTGCACACAGACAATGCTTAATAAGTGTTTAGTTACTAATTGAAGGAAAGAAAGAACTAATTTGGTTTTGGCTTTGAACTCCATGACCTACATATTCTAGAAGCCTAATAATTGCTTATATGATAAGTGGATGAATGAGACACCTTTTGAATTGCTGATGAATATGCTATAATAATAGTTACCATTACAGAACAATAATAACAATTCCTTATCTGACCTGGTAGGCAACAGTCAAGAACTTATTAAGCACTTATGATGTCCAGACCTTATGCTAATGCTGGGAATACAAATAAAAGCAGAAAAAATAACAGTTCTTGCCCTCAAAGAACTTACATTCTCCTGGTAGAACACAACTCATAGAAGAGAGCTGGCAAAGGGTGAGAAATGAAGGTATCTGGCTAGAGAGTACAGTGAGGAAAGCTTAGAACTAAACATAATTTACAGTGGACTGAGACTTAGCTGACTTGAGTGCTGTCTTTAATGGATGTTCTGAAAGGAGGGATAACATTATAAGGAGAGGCAACAAGCTATTTCCAATGTGTGCATTTCAGGTCTAGAGTCAAGAATAAAAAAGTTCTCATAAGTAAAAGGTGCATTTTACAAGGTTTGAACAAAGCTTTTCTCTTGAGTTTCTTGTTTACCTACATGTTTATCTGTTTTTAGGATACCTGGTCTAAGAGTTTTGGAAAATAATTTATTTTTATCACCCTGGGATTCATTATCCTTAGACTATTTTTCCCCCAGAAATACAGCCCTACTTCAAAATGCTCTTTGAGAAGGGTCTATGTAGTCCTTTCATCCCCATCACCACCCCACCTCTCTAAAAATCTATTTCCTTCAGAGTTAATCACAGCATGATATTTAAGGTGGCATCTCTTATGGGGTATTGTGATGACTTATGCCATTCATTTCAATGAGACCTTTTCAACCTTAATATCAGTTCCTGTGATATATGGAGTACAGCCTTAAAACTTAATTACCATTATGTTTCAAATGGTAGTGCTGATGGACAGCATCTTGCTTTAACATCATTAGGCAGTCCTTAGTTTCACCAATATAAAAGACTGAAAGCCAATCTATTGCATGTCTTTAGCTTCATTATGATCTGTGGATTCAGTCCCCCATTTCTCAGACTCTGCCAGCTATAAGGCACCTAAAGAGATAATCTTCTGTACAGCCTATGTTATTTCACTTTGTGGGAAACCAGTAAAATGCAAAACTACTGAAAAGAAAACTATGGAGATTGATGGATATCACCAAGGTGTTTTCAGCATTTGGTATACTGCCACTGACTTGGTCTCATTGGAGCAAGTAGTACAGATGAATTCCCAGAAGCAGAGACTTGACATTTATTCATTAGTTCAACAAATATTCACTATGTACCTCCTATGAGCTGAGCCCTGGGCTGTCATGTTGATCCATTACTAGAACAATTGAGAATTAGTATAGTAGAATAGATAGAATATTAAATATGGAGTCAGGAAGACTTGGGTTCGAGGTGTGAGACCCTCACACTAGCTGTTTGAACACTGGCAAATCATTTCAGCCCTTGGAGGCTCCAAGAAGTCTCTAAGGCTATAGATTTTTAGAGAGGTTCCAGTCTCTGAGAGGAAGATCCCACACTGGGAGTCCCCATAGGAAGGATATCATAGGTCATTGGCATTTAAGTCATACAATAATAGAGTGCCATTTTGGAGTCAGGAATACCTGAGTTCAGATCCACCCACAGACATTTACTAGCTTTGTGACAAATCACGTGTGCCCCATTTGCCTCCATTTCCTCATCTATAAAATGGGGATAACAAAAATAGCATCTGCATATTATAAAGCACTTAACATAGTACCTGGAAGACAGTAAGTGCTAAACATTTATTACTAACATATGGCTAAGCAGAATGGCTAAAGTTTAAAAAGATGATTCAACTAAGAAAATCTAAATACAAGTTTTAACTTTACCTACATCTATAAATCTCAATGCTGTTGGCCTGCTGACCTAAGTTCTTAGTTTTTGTCAAGCTAGTTCCAAATGCCGCCTCTGACCCATCTTTATTTCTTGCTTAGATGTAGCTGATTCTTTGATCTCAAACGAACCACTACTTTGATCTGGTCTATCACTGATGCTCATACCTTTCTTCTGTCCCAGCAGTTCTATAATTGATTCTCACCCACAGTCCTTGGCTGGAGCTGACACTACCCACATATCTGAATGGAGGAAAAGAGGAACATTGTCAACATTTGTATTCCCAACAGTCAAATGTAAAGCACATCTGAAAAAAATAATATTTTTTCTGCTTTGCATCATTTATCATCAATAATAATGAAAACTCTGGAATTAGAACTTAAATCTTCCTCACCCCACTATCCTTAAAGATGCATTGGCTTTTTCTCAAATATATTACCTCTGTAGACTAGATTAATATAAAAGTTAGTTTATCCATATACCAAGAATATGTGAAGTAGGGATTGGATAACATCAAGAACAAGGTTACTCTTCTCAGAATTACATTTTAGAACCTAAACATACATGAAATAAATATGAAAGTCTGTTAAGACCCACAACCAATAAACAGCAGAAACACTATTGACTAAGGGGAAAGAAAACACTCTGATATCCATCTTCCTCCAAGGTTTCAGAGTAATTGATTCCAGAATAAAGGAAAAGCATGTAATACCTGGTGTACAAGAAATTAAAAAATGATCAGTAAAACTTGTATCTCTAAGTATTAAATCAAGTAGATGCCTGAAGCAATGATTAAGTCTAATAATCATTCTTTAAATATCAGTTGGGAGGAAGAAATGTGTTGGAATGGATGAGAAAGGTATAAATCATCTGAAGAAATTCTGGACCAACGACCTTCATTTTTCAAAGATAGAGATTAAATTCACCAAGCTAATAAGTTTTTTCCAAGGACCTACAACTATCAGCCCCAAATGTGGAAAGTGTACCTCTCCCCAAAGTTAGCATTTTCTTCTCATATTGGCTTATAAATAATAGTTATCTTTTAGAGATTGAATATTAAGCTTGTTTATCTTAGGATTGCAAGTTTGTCATTCTAGTATGAAAATTATTCATAAAACCCTTATGAAAATTCATAAATTCATTTTTCAGTTTTGATTGTATGGATTATGGCACTTGTTTTCTAACTTACTCCCTTCCTTCCTTTAGCCTTTTCCCTTTCTAATTTATCCTATATTCTACATAACACTTCCTAAAATACTGCTTTGGGGAGGTAAATCTCCAAAGACCATCAATAGCTCTTAATACCAACAGAATAGGGGCAGCAGTAGTACAATGAATAGAGTGTTAAAACTGGAGTCAGAAGGATTCATCTTCATGTTCAGAACAAGCCTCTGATACTTACTAGCTGTATGTCTCTGCAAAAGTCACTTTAACCTGGTTTGCTTCAGTTTTTTCATCCATAAAAATGAGCTGAAGAAAAAAGGGCACACTATTCTAGATCTTTGCCAACAAAATTCGAAATGGGGTCACATACATCACACAGGACTAACACAACTGAACAAGAAGCAATTTGGATTAATGCAGAAAGTGCTAGTCATATATAGCTGGGTTCAAATTCAACTTATCAACACTTATCAACTGAATAGTCTTGAGTAAAGTTTTTGAACTCTTTCAACCTCGTTTTTCTCGTCTACCAAATGAGAATAATATTGTCCATAGTCTTTACTTCACATACGTTTTCATATAAAATGCTTTGCAAAACTTAAAGCATCCGATTACTATTGGGTATGTGACAATTAAATGTTGTTAACAGTAAACTATACAATAAAAAATAGCAAATTAAAGGAAATGTTCAGAGTAGAGTAGCACAATACACTCATGGTTCTGTTTGTTTCTTTCTTAGGATGCTCTAGCTGAGTGGTTTCCCAAGGATTCTTCCTGCAGTATATCACTTACTATGGAGTTGCCCATACAAGTCTCAATATTGTTTTCAAAGAAGCTCTAAAAAGTAATGGGAGCATAGATTTTTAGCTGAATAGGGCATTAGAAAGGCATAAAATCTAACCCTATTAAATTATCAGTAAAAAAAAATGAGGTACAAAGAATTTTATGTGACTTGCCCAAATGAGAAATTGAGTCACAGAAAAGTTATGTAGCTTGCCCAATATCATAAAACTCATAAGTATTGACATAGGATTTTAATTCAGGTATTTCTGGCTCCAAGTCCTGTATCCTGTTTACTAAATTAGCAGTTCTCATAGTATAGCCTGGGAAACCCAAGGGATTTCTAAGATTCTGTCAGGGTATTCATAATTTCAAAGCTATTTTCTTAATAAAGCTAACACATGTAAATTCTAATATGATAAATATTCATAGATTTAACCTACATATATAAAAGCTCTTTGGGGAGTTCTTAATAATTTTTAAGAGTGTAAAGGGATCCTGACAACAAAAAGTTTGGAACCATTGTCCTATACCATGTTATTTCTCATGGTCCAAGGGAAGTAAACTACCTTCTAAATTTCTTCTTAATTCTGTTTTGTTCCTTTATATGAATCCCACGCTAAAAAGTCACTAGTAGAGCTTGTTGAGTAGGAGTTATGTGTATGTATCTGCACTTAAGAAAAATTACTTTGGAAGCAGTATATAGAATGGAATGAAATGTGGAGAGAAAAGGCAGGGAGACCAATTAAGAAGGCAAAACATTTAGTTGAAGGACAGGTAAGTTGCTCTAAAATATGAGGTTAGAAAGAATTTGTCTTTGGATATACTTGAAGTTCATTATACCTTTAAGATTTCTGTTCCTAACAACAATAATTTATTTTAAATCTCTCATTTTGTTCATACTGTCTCCATTTAACCCTCATCATAATTCTAGTAGGTTCCTGTAATAGTCATCTATTTTGTTTTATGATTCCTCTCTATTCCTTGTGTGGTTAAGAATTCTCTCCCAAGACTTAATTGTTAGGGTTCCTTTCTTCCAATATCTTCTCCTTTTCTATTTATTGTGCTAAAATGATATAATTATTGACCTGAACATATTTTATGCCAAACTACTTTTCAATTTTCCCTGTAGTTCTGGTTAAAAAGAAAAAAAATCCTGGAATCATAATGGTATAGATTTAGATGCAGAATGGACATTAGAGATCTACTAGTCTCCTCATTTTTAGATGTCTGTGTCAGCTAAGTGGTATAATGAATAGAATACTAGGTCTGGAATCAAGAAAATATGAGTTCAAATTTAGCCTTAAACATTGACTAGCTCTATTACCCTGAGCAAATCACTTAACACAGTTTATTTCAGTTTCCTCATTAGTAAAATGAGTTAGACAAGAAAATAACAAATAACCCCAGGAATTATGCGAAGAAAAGCCAAAATGGGGTCAACAAAGAGAAATGACTGAAATAAATGAAAAACAAGCCAAGATCTGGAGAAGCTCAGTGCTTTGCTCAAAATCACCTAGCCAGTAAGTGGCAGAATCTATTTTTTTTTAATTTATGTTCTTGGATTTTGACAAAACAGGGTTACTACCATATTCAATTGCTTGTATTTTTTATTTATTTTGACATGATTTAATGATCTTCTTTTCTATCTTTTAAGAAAAACCAAATGGTTATAATGATGACTACTTTACAATGTAGTTTGAGAACTGATAGAGCTATAAATTGTTCATTTACTTTTTCTCACTACTTTTTGAAATGTAGACTTTTTATTCTTTAAAATAAGTTTTGGCATAATTTTTCTAGTTTCAAATTATCTCTCAGTTAATTATATTGGTGTAAAAATAAATCTGCTAAATAGCAGCATCATTTTGCTATGAAACAAACCTGAAAACTTAACATTTCTCTAATTATTTTTGTCCCCTTTTTATTTCTTTAAATGTTCTATGGATATGTTTTTATAAATCATCTCCAAACCTTGATAGATTATCTCCTCAACATTTTAAAATAGTTATTTATTTGAAATTTCACATCATTTCTTCCAAATTTAAAAAATATTTTATATTTGAAAACTATCTTACTGGGAGTTTTAAAAATAATTTATTTCAATTAATTTCTTTTCTAACATTATTATTTCCCTTGGAAATAGAGATAATTTCATCTCCTGTTTATTGATTTTGCATGCCTTTGATTTTATCTTATGGCTATAACTTTCACTTCTAAAATTTTTAAAAGTAAAATTGAAAAGGAACAATTTACCTTTATTAATGTTGAAAAGTTTCTATTTTCTTCCCTTTAAATAATGGCAAGAATTAAGATATAAATTGTTGATATTAAGGAAGGGTCATTTCAGTATATCCTTGAATCATCCTTCTGTTGATTTTTAATGAATGCTATATTTTCCATAAACTTTAACTGTTGTTGAAATCGTGATTTTGTCATTTTTGTTACTTACATTAGTTATATTAATTGTTTTACTCATGTTGCATCACCTTTGCAAGCTTATTATGAATCCATTTTATCTCTCATGGACTACTTTATATATACCACTATTCTTCTCAAGATGATAATATTTAAAATTTTCATATCAACTTGGAATTGTCTATATATCTCTTGGAATTTGGAATTTGTCTACATATCTCTTTCTCTGTTCTGCCACTTCCGGTTTGGGGTATCAACATCATATTTATCTCATAAAAGGTATTTTTCAAATGCCTTTTGCCTCCATTTTTTAGAACTGCTCTTTAAGTGCTTTATAGAATTTGTAAATCCATGTGACTCAGTATTTTTTTTCCTTAGCAATTTGCATATGGCTAGCTTAATTTCTTTTTCTAAGACTGAATTACTTAAAATCCCTATTTCTTGGGAAGGATTGAATATTTTAATATTTGAAAATATGTACTTTCTTTGATGTAACAGATTTGCCTTTATAAAATTATGATTTTAGAGGCTGATAATTCATAATTTCCTCTCCTGAAAATTCATCCTATCCTTTTCTCCCCTTTTTTGGTTATCTGTTCTTTTATTTCTTTTTTTTAAAAACTCAGCTTCATTTAAAAAAAAAAAAACCCTAATGTGCTTTTTTTATACAAATATCATTATTTTCACTTTATTGATAGGTTTTTTATAACAAAAAAATTAGAGAAAGTAATAATATGATGTTAGTTAAAAGTACATGCAACCTTTTATATTTGTACTTCTCTCTCTGTCTCTTTGTCTCTCTCTCTGTCTTTCTCTCTCTTAAAAAAAAAAAGAACAGAAATCTTGCCCATGCTTCACTGAAAAAGAAAAGAAAGTAAAACAAATTCCTTGTAATAAATATACATAGTCAATTGAAATAAAATTTGCTCAATTGTAATATATGCTAAACTCATTTTATATGCTAACCTCACTGATTCTCTATAATGAATAATGTTTCATTCTTCTATCAAAACATGAATTGTCACTGTATTCAAAAAAGTTCTTAGACTTTTCAAAGTTGTTTTTTTTTAAACTGTTGTTTTTATTGTATAAATTGGTCTACTATTTCTTCTTATTTAAATTTTTGAAAATTTATAAAAGTCATCAAAACAATTCATTTTTATAATGTTGATATTATAGTAAAGATTATTCTGTTGATTCTGTTTACTTCACTCCGTATCAGTTTCTGTCCTTCCATGCTATTTATTTCTTTGTATTGAGCAGCATAGCAGTAATTAACAGTAGTAATACCACAATTTATTCATCCATTTCCCAATTGATAAGTATCCTCCCCCTTAATTTTCATTTTTTTGCCTCCATAAAAAGAGCTGCTATCAACAATTTTGTACATAAAATACCTTTTCTTCTTTCTTTAATTTCTTTTGGATATAGACCATGTGATATAGCTATGTCAAAGGATACACATTATTTAGTAACTTTTTAAATATAATTCTAAAACTATGCCCAAAGGGTTACTACTGTGATACCCTTTGATACAGCAATGTCTCTACTGGCTCGATTTACCAAAGAAATCATAAAAAGGAAAAAGGACCCACAATTGCAAAAAAAATTAGCAGTGAGTGGATGCCCATAAGTTGAAGTCTGGCTGAATAAGTTATCCATGTGCATGTAATGGAATATTATTGTTCTATCAGAAATGGGGAGCAGGCTGATTTCAGAAAATCCTGGAAAGTTTTACATCAATTAATGCTAAGTGATGTAAGCAGAACCAAGTGAACATTGTATACAACAAGATTATGTGATGATGAATTGTGATGGACTTGGCTCTTTTTTACAATGAGGTGATTCAAGCCAATCACCAGAAAGGGGACTATGGTAATTGAATGTGGATCATAACATAATATTTACACTTTTGTTATTGTTATTGTTGTTTACTTCCTTGTATTTTTTTGTGTTTTTCCCCCTTTTGATATGATTTTTCTTGCATATGGAAATATATTTTTTAAAAATTGCACATGTTTATTCTATATTGGATTGCTTGCTGTCTAGGGAAAGGAGAAGGGGGTAGAGAGGGAAAAAAATTTGGAACACACTATCTTTGTATGTATTTGGAAAATAAAAAGCTATCATAAAAAAATAAATATAATTCCAAATTATCTACCAGAATGGTTGTACATTCTCACAACTACCAATATTAATGTTCTCATTTTTGTATAGCTTTCAAATATTTATTATTTGCCTTTTTGGTCATCATGAATTCTATGAATGTGAGGTGAAATTTTTAGAATGGCTTCATTTTGTATTTTGCTAATAGTGATTTGGAGCATTTTTTTTCATGTGACTACATATAACTGGTATTTCTTAAGAATTTTTTGTTCACATCTTCAAACCATTAATTAAAAGAGCAATGTCTCTATTTCCTTATATGTTTTGGAAATGAGACTTTCATCAGAGAAATTTAATGCAAAAAGGTCTCTCTTTTTTTTTCAATTAAAATCAGTATTTTCTCTCCTCACTTAAATAAGAAAAAGGGGAAATAAGAAAATTTTCAAAACTAAAATCCATAGTCAACCACAACAAGGTACTTCATTGTCTCTATGTTCAAAAATGTAAATCTTATTCTTCATTTTAAGTCCATTAATTCCCTGTAAAGAGATGGATGGCGTGTTTCATTTCTAGTCCTCTGGAATCATAGTTTGTCTTTGTATTGATCAGTGTTCAAAAGTCTTTCAGGTTTTTTTTTTAAATAATGTTCCAATCATTTAACAAATTATTCTCCTGAATATACTTACCTTACTAAATTAATTTATATAGACATTCTCAGTTTCTTCTAAACCTCTCCATTTCATCATTTTTTTTTTTTTTTTTTTTTTTTTTTTTTTTTTTTTTTTTTTTTTTTTTTTTTTTTTTTTTTTTTTGCTAAGGCAATTGGGGTTAAGTGACTTGCCCAGAGTCATATAGCTAGGAAGTGTTAAGTGTCTGAGATAAAATTTGAACTCAGATCCTTCTGTATTCAGGGCTGGTGTTCTATTCACTGCACCAACTAGCTACCCCTCATCAATTCTTTTTAAAATTATTGGTAGAGTATTATATTCTTTTTTTTTTTACAAACATCAATTGATTTCAAAAATTAGGTTCCAAATTCTCTCACTTACTCTGCCCCTTCTCCATCCATTGATAAGACAAACACTATGATATCCATTATACATGAAATCTTATTTCTATATTAGACATGCCACAAAAAGCAAGAAAAATAAAGTTAAAAACTGTTTCAATCTAGAGTCAAAATTCATCAGTTCTCTCTCTGAAAATAAATAGCATTTTCCATCATGAATTGTTAGAACTGTTACAAATCATTATATTGATCAGAGTGGCTAAGTCTTTTACAATTGATTATCTTTATAATATTGCTATTGCTGTGGATAATGTCTTCATAGTTACTCTTTTCACTTTGCATCAATCTATGTAAATATTTCCAATTTTTTTTTCTGAAACCACTGCTTCTTCATTTCTTACAATACAATGGTATTTCATAACAATTATATACCACAACTCGTACAGCCATTCCTTAATTGAACTTTGCCTTGATTTCCAATTCTTTACTATCACGTAACTCTACCAACAATGCATTAGTGTGCCTATTTTTCTTCATCATTCTTATAATACAATTACATTCCATTACATCAATATAACACTTTTTAGACATTCATCAACAAGTGAACATCCTCTTTAGTTTCCAGGATTTTTCTTCTATGAAAAGAGCTACTGAAATATTTTTCTTTCTTTTATCCATCAACCTAGTAGTAGTGTCACTGGGTAAAAAATGTAAGTAGAATATAGAAACTTTAGGGGAGTAGCTCTAAATCATTTTCCAAAAGGGCTGGGAAAAAATCACAGTTCTAAGAATGGGATATTAATGTTCCTGTCTTAGATTTATCATAAAACATTTCTTTATGTCTCTGATTCTCTTTCTCTTTCCCATGTATATACAAACATGAGCACATACATGCACATACATGCATACACACACATTTTTGCAAATATGAGAGGTCCTGAAGTATGGAACATTACATATAATTTCAATTTTTTGGATGCATAAATAAGTTGTGCTGATTTTCTTTCCTATTCCTCTTTAAGTTTCTTGAAAAAATATTCTTTTGCATGGAGTGATTTTCTGGAGGAGAGAAACATAAAGGTTCAGAGAAAAATATAGGAAATATAGAAATAAACGATCTCAAATTAAGATTTGTCCCCATGTGTTCTAATTTTCCTTCCAACACTTGTCATTTTTCTTTTTTTTTTTAACCATTTTTGCCAATCTAAAGGTCATGAGGTAGAAGAATCCAAAAAGTTGCTTTAATTCACGTTTATGTAATGATTTGGAGCATTTTTTCATATACTTAATTACAATTTGGATTCTTCCATTAGAAACTGCCTGTTCATATCATTTGACCATTTGTCTCTTTAGAATATCTCATTCTTATAAATCTGAATCAATTCCTTATATATCTTTAATATGAGACTTTTATTATATGAATATGCTACAAATATTTCCCCCAAGTTACCTATTTCCTATCTAATGCTAATTACAATAGTTTTGTTCCTTCAAAAATTGTTGTGAACTTTATATAATTAAAATTGCCCATTTTATCTTCAGCGATCTATTCTATTCCTTGTTTGATAATGACCTCTTCCCCATCTATATATGTGAAAGGTCATTTCTTGTCTTGTTCTCCTAAACTGCTTGTGATATAAATTTTTATGTCTATGTCATTTATCCATTTAAAGTTTATAAAGGTTTATGGTATAAGATGAGTACCTCTACCTAATTTTTACCATCATTTTCCAATTTTCAGAATAGTTTTTGTTGAATAGTCTTTAGCTTTAGATTTATCAAAAACTTTTTTTTTTCCATTGTAGCCCTTATAAATGTACTTGTTATCACCATTTCCTTTCTTCTCTAATTCTTGTCTTGCTGTACTCTTCTCCTAAAACATGCTGTGTCTTCTGTGATCTCTCTGGCTACTGGTGTTGAGAATAACTTCAAAGGTCAAGGAGGAATGGATTGTATTTATGATTCTCTTTTCCTAGGAGAATTTTGGGGCTCCAGCTTTTTCTAAAATTCATTTTCTATAGTATTTGGGATGTCCAAAAGCAGAAGTTTATAGAATCTTTCCTGAAGCAGCTGAGGAAGATATGACACTAAAAAGGTGAATTATATATAATTATAAGAGGAAAAAGGTCAGCCATGGGCTGGGGCATATGGAGTGAAGATTATGAAGCTCCTCTTCCTCTTTTTGTTTTTCTGTAAGAATTATCCTGTGACAGGTTCTTTCAATTTTCCTCTTCCTGTCATTGATTTTTTTTTCTGCATTGGGGAGATGGGAAATGTTCTTTTCATTTATATGGGTTGGTAGAGAATGAGGGAAAGTGCCATTCTTGATTATCTCTTTCATCACAATTCCTTCCCCTAAATGTTACATTTTTTTCTGAAATTCTCTGATTCTTTTCTAATTTGCAAATCTGGCCATAGCTTTCATAGATTTTGAAGAAGATGTGGATTAAGACAATGGAACACACAGGATAAAAGAAAGTTCACTCCATTATTTCATTTTCTCTTCCAGTTTCAAAAAGTTAAAGAGGGGTGTGTGTGTGTGTGTGTGTGTGTGTGTGTGTGTGTGTTTGTGTGAGAGAGAGAGACAAGTAATTTTACTTAACATTTCAGGGAATCAGATTATTCCTAGAAAAATGGCACTTAAATGAAGAAGGGGGTGGGGAAAGGAAGCAAAAGAGAGATGGACAAAAAGCAGGCTTGAATGCATAATGAGTGCTTTACAATGCATTGATGGACAACCCTTAAAACAAAGCATTGTTGTGTGAAATGTTCCAAGAAAAAGAACTCAAGAGTTTATTAAATGAGTTATTGGGGAAAAAAAATTTAAATATGTCAGAAACATACCAGGTCATTATTATGTCTTATAAATTATTTATTATTCTTAGATGTGTCATAAAGTCCAAGACAAATGCCAGGAAGATGTTGAGAAGACAGAAAAATAACTGCAAGTGGAAGAAGGTTGACTGCGGTCTTAGAGAGAGCCTTCAAGAATATTTGGAGTCCTTCAAATTCTTATCCTCCTTTGTGATTTGCAGTGGTGGCATTTGTATTTACCAAGATCTTCTTTCCTCTTTTATCCAAGTCTTCCCTTTTTTACTGTCTTCCATATTAGATAAGTAAAATAATATAAATTATATCTACTGGAAATCAGTCTACACATCATCCTTTTGAATATATTGTGTTGCCTATCTCCAAATATTTAATCATTTATGTTCTTTTTAGATGAATTCTATCCTTGAAGACCCATATTTCCATTATGAATCTCAATCCACAAAGTTTCAGAAAGACTTTGAAGAGGTGACAGCAGTGTTCCAATCTGAAGATAGTTCATAGCTTCTTATAGCGGAGATTAATTACCCATCAAGCTATAAAAGCTTGTTTCATACTTGTAATAAAGAGCATAGCTGTGATAGAAAACTGTTTGTCAAATATACAATAGCCTATGCTTACAGAGCATAGAGAATGAGTATTGGCTTGTGTAACTTTTTTAAAAGAATTAATGTATTGATGCTTTTGCCAATGGTGGTGGTGGTGATGGTGGTGGAGGAGGATCATAATCAGGTATAGATATTCAAGTATCAGGCTGTGCATTTCATGCCTTTTGATTTCTTCCTCAGTAAACTTCATTCAGGAGATGTAAAGTGATTGAGAATGCAGATAGGTGCCTTTCAACTCTATGTAATTGCCAAGAACTGAATTTACTACAACTTAATGGCAGTCATCAATGACAGATTCAGCACATTAAGACTAGCAACCCTAGCCTTGGCAGATGTAGAAATTTAATGTGCACACTTCAATATTGATTTTGATATTGATATCATTGATTTTCAAACATTATATGAACACTCTTTTTTTTATTTAATAGCCTTTTATTTACAAGTTATATGTATGGGTAACTTTACAGCATTGACAATTGCCAAACCTCTTGTTCCAATTTTTCACCTCTTACCCCTCCACCCCCTCCCCCAGATGGCAGGATGACCAGTAGACGTTAAATATATTAAAATATAAATTAGATACACAATAAGTATTCATGACCAAACCGTTATTTTGCTGTACAAAAAGAATCAGACTCTGAAATATTGTACAATTAGCTTGTGAAGGAAATCAAAAATGCAGGTGGGCAAAAATATATGGATTGGGAATTGTATGTAATGGTTTTTAGTCATCTCCCAGAGTTCTTTTGCTGGGTGTAGCTGGTTCAGTTCATTACTGCTCCATTGGAAATGATTTGGTTGATCTCATTGCTGAGGATGGTCAGGTCCATCAGAACTGGTCATCATCTAGTATTATTGTTGAATTATATAATTATCTCTTGGCCCTGCTCATTTCACTCAGCATCAATTCGTGCAAGTCTCTCCAGGCCTTTCTGAAATCATCCTGTTGGTCATTTCTAACAGAACAATAATATTCCATAATATTCATATACCACAATTTATTCAGCCATTCTCCAACTGATGGGCATCCACTCAGTTTCCAGTTTCTAGCCACTACAAAAAGGGCTGCCACAAACATTCATGCACATACAAGTCCCTTTCCCTCCTTTAAGATGTCTTTGGGATATAAGCCCAGTAGTAACACTGCTGGATCAAAGGGTATGCACAGTTTGATAATTTTTTGAGCATAGTTCCAAATTGCTCTCCAGAATGGTTGGATGTATTCACAGTTCCACCAACAATGTATTAGTGTCCCTGTTTTCCCACTCTATGAACACTCTAATAGTTTCTACATGAGAAAAGAGAATACTTGGATTGGTAAAAAATGTTCCTAGAACTAGTGTCTGGGTACAATTAGGTGTATGTATCTTAGCTGGGAGTAAGGAAACCAAATTTGCCTCCTTCACTTTAATATCCCTAGGTAACCTTGCTTGTTAACTATATTTTATGCATTTCTCTACATAGTTAAAGTCAACATTATTGTCTTCTTTCTTGAGTTTTCTCTGCTGTGAAATATTTTATACGTCTCTTCTGCTATCTTTTCATCTAATGTTGTAGCTGCTATTCTCTTTGCTATTTAACATCTTTTTTTCTCTCTCCAGTTCTTTATAGTTTAAAACCCTCCCATTTGATTAGATTTGCAAGACTCCAGGCATATATATCTATTTTACCAGCTCTCATTAGGTATATTAAATTCCTGGCTAAGAGCCCAACTTTCCTCTATTATACATTGCAGTTTTGGAATCCAAATCCTATTCTTGAACACTGTCTATTCTTAACCAGCTGTTCATTTCTGAAATCTGTTCTCTCCCAAAGCTCCTACCTTTATTCTAGAGTTATAGTAAAAATACCATTGGCACCCCTTAAACATTTAAACTTCTTGTTCATGTAATCCCTTGTAATACTTCCTACCTTCTTTCTGTCACTATCATTTATCCCCATGTGAAGTAGCAAAAGTAAGAAGTGGTCATCAGGTTTAATAAATTTGGAAGGTACTCAATCACATTATGAATATATATCCCAAAAATAGTAGACATCTCTTTTCTCAATGTTTACATTACCAAAGTTCTTTTGATTCCTCTTCAGCAAGTAATAGGCATCCATAACTACTTGCCCCCTTTTCCACTAACAAAGGTACTTACATGAGCTCTCTTATGACTCTTCATTAACTTTTCTTGGAGCACAATTAACTGCTTCTTCCTTAAAGGGTGTTCTTCAATGGAAAGACTTTTATAAACATTACTTAAGGCCAAGGTTTTGGTGGTCTCCTTTATTTTCTCTTCTGAATCAAATTCTCTCACCATTCCATAATTTGACATAAGAGAGTCTCCCTTTTCAGTTTTTTTGTTATTTTGTTTTGCTTTTTAATGAACACTCAGTTCTCCCTAAGAATCTGGAAGGAATAGCATTGATCATCTGGTTATTTTTACCTTCTCTTCTAAACCTGCATTTTGATTATGGAGAAGAACTACTTCACTATGGCAGAAACTCGAATGGCACACACATTCTGCAGCACACTGTATAACTCTCTTTTCCCTTCTTAGATGACAGAAGTGAGATAGTTTCTCTCTCAAACTCTCTATCATTAATTAAGCACATACCAGACCTAGATACAGCAACATGTAGGTTTTTTACATTTTCTTTATGTGTTAAAATAGAGTAAGGTCCTAGGAAATTTATTATGAAAGCAGCATCAAAATGCCAATATAGATAGCTTTTATAATCTGAATATTATATTCATATATTATAATGAATATTATATGTTATATAATGAATGTTATATTATTATTAATCATTATATATTTATTGTATATAATTATTGTTAATTATATATAATAATCATTATTATATAATTAATATTATATATTATAATCTGAAATTATCTCTAAATGTACAAATTGCTCAGAGAATATTGGATTCATTTCCCCACTAGCTATATTTTCCTAGAATTGACCAATCCAAGGGCTTCAAACGCCATAATGTTAGAACCAGTAATGCCATTGTCTAGGGTGTTTCATTCATGTAGTTACAGAGGACATCTATAGTGATCAAGGCAATCAGAATTAAAGAAATGACATTAGGCTTCCCCTCAATTTCCTAGTGAGATCAAGGACTTTTAAAAGATTTTTACAAGGCAATATTTATGTTCAGAAAAGAAATTCTTTTAAACCCTAAATTATGGAGCAGGAGACTACTATAATGGTAGAGAGATTTTCCTCATCAGGTGCTGCATAAAATAATGAATTCACAGGTTTAGTTTTAAAATAAATCTTTTATCTCCTCCTAACCTCTCTCTTCTTCCTTCCTTTCTTCCTCTCTCTTATTCCCTTCCCCCCCACTTTGAATAGATGGTATAGAGCCGAAAAAAACAAAACAAAAAAAAAGTTCTATTAACCCCAATGAGCCCCTCTGTGCTTACAACCCCCCAAAAAGAAGAATAAATAATCTCAACCCCCAGAAAACACTTCTACCAGGGACTGAATTTGCTCCTTTTACTCCTGGCTCCTTTCTGGTAAAGATAGTATGTTAAGAAAATGCAGGGCACACTTTCAGCTATTCACCCAGAAAGATAACCTTGCTTTGTCTTAGATCAACTGAGATGAGATTGGTTTAGCCTATAACAATTTAAAAATCTTTATTTCTATTGGGATTTTAAAGGTGTTAACTGCCGGCTCCATAAATCACCAGAATCTCCATGCAGTCAACAAGAATATTCTTTCCTTTCTTTAACTGTTTTGTTGTTTTAAAAGCGGGGGATGAGATTACATGCATACCCACAATGCCCAAGCTAACTAGATCTGTTTGTAGAGAAGAAAAAGGAATGATTTAAAAGGATTCTTTTCTTTTTGATTCTCAAACACATACATGGAAACTGCCCTTGCTCCCTCCACCTGCTGCCCCCAGCGTGCCCCAGCAAGCCTATTTAATAATCATCATCATCTCAACAGTGGTATGGCCAGCTGTTCCATGTCCTAACGTCCCATCCAGAGGGTCCTATTCGGATGCTGGTTGACCCAGTTGGTTGTCGTGTAATAGCTCCGAACATGAATTATGAATGGTACTTGGCTTGCCCATCCATCATCTTGACTCACCAGGCCACATTTACCTGCCAGAGAGGGGCCTTTTGCAACAGTGTTAAAGGTGAGAGGAAATAACTTAGCAGTCCATGTTAAAAATGAGAGCTTCTGCATGCATTTCATGCTCCCCATCCCCACCACCCTCCCCTTGCCGTCCTCTCAACTTCTCTCTTCCAAGGCATAATTCATTTTTCTTCTCCTCACAGAGTAAACTTCTAGACTGAAATTTCCTGACACCCACGAGACCCAGATGAGAGAAAGGAGTCTGAAAAAGTCCCGGGTTCCATACAGGGCTGTGAGCATATTCACGCAATCTGCACCCACATATTCATGGAATGAATTCAGTTTTTGGAAATTTGGCTCCTGGCCCTGCTTCCTACAAAAGATGGCGTGCCAAGAGGGTAGCAGCTGAAAGGGGAGGGACAGAGCACTGAATAGTGGGATAGACTAATTGGTCTTGTCACATAACATGGGTGAGAGTACATCTGCCTGCCTAATACAGGGGAGGAGGAAGAGGGGAATAAAGGGGAGAAAACATAATTATTCATAGTTTGTACCCAAAAGGTTAAAGGCAGAGCTTGAGTGACAAATAAGAACTTGGGGAATGGAGCACAAATTGAGAATCCTTACCACAGAGCTAATAAGAAAAATGAAATAGCAAACATGGAAACACATGACATATTACTCCTGGTTTTGGCCCTACATGGACTAGGTCCAATTTTGGGGACTGACTCAAAAATATAATTCTCGCCCTAGCTCTTGTTGTCTCCACCCAGAATTTACCCTGGGGAAATCTTGGAATACAGCTTACGCCTATTTCCACAGATGTAAGTGAAAGGGTCCCTCACTCCTAAACAAGCAAGCAACATAACAAATACATTTATTAGGTACAGGCCAGATTTTATTTCACCAAGTAGATGGTGCAGAAAATGCAAGGAACTCTCAGAAAAAAAAAAAAAACGTGGAAAATCACATAAGTGGATGAGTGATAACTCATAAATAATCAATGCAATTGTCCTCCCCTCCTACTTTTTGATTGTCCAATGCATTCACCTCTCCAAAAGACTCTTAGTGATTTGGATGCTTTGCAGAAGAGAAATATTTTAGCATTGCTAAATTAACAACATCCCAACATTTTACCATTATCCTCTTCCCACAGAAACCTATTGATAATTTGGATATTTTTGTAGGGAAACTCATTTAGGGCTTCTGGATAAGCAACCTCCTTCCATTGAACTCACACTATTCACATGAACTATGTAAGAGCTCCTGTTGCTGAGACAATAAGGAGACATCATTATTCTTTTCATCAGAGATACCAATGGGCATTACCATATCCTCTATAAAGAGATGCATTTAAAGTTCTTTAAAATGATGTTTAAACTTCCCAATTTCCAAACAAAAATTTTCTGCCTTGTTAAGTTAAGAATTTGATTGGGGAATTCTGTTCAACTCCTTGAACATAAATAAATGGATTTAACAGCTTGACATGGAGATCTAGTCCAGTCTCATCATTTCACAAATAAGGCCTGAGTAGGGGAAATGATTTGCCCACAGTCCCAAAGGTAATGAATCAAAGAGTCAGATACCAACCTAGATTCTGACTCCAAATCCAACTGTTTTTCCACTGAACAATTTTTCTCTCTACCTAATAGAGACAAGAATTACAGGACTAGAAAACTCACTTCAGCTCAATATTAATGATATTCATAATAATATTGTAGTAATTCAATGAGTGGGCTGAAATATCCCTTGTTGCATAAATTAATAGGCAAACATGTTTAAGATTGAAATAAGAATTTTTTTCAAGTTTTATAGCAACAATTCTTTGTACAACTTTTGTAGATACTAATTACAAATCATTCTTATCTATCATTAAAACTGGAATCCTATGAATCTCCACAAGGCTATGTTTTGTTATTATTTATATATCTATTTACTTTAGACATAAAGGAAACTGGCAACAAAAAACATTATACTTCAATTTCATTCAGGCAAACCTTTCCAATAACTTATTGTACACAAATGGAATCAATAAAAGCAAAGATGCTTCTAGACCAAGACAAACATGATGTTAAAGTCCTGGAATCTGCTTTATAGCAGAAATGAAAATGCTTATTTCTTCCCCCTGCCTCTTACTAGCATTCCAGTCTCCTCACATTTTACTGCTCTTTATATATTCTCTGGCACTATATATATATATGTGTGTGTGTGTGTGTGTGTGTATACACACATACATGTGTATAAATATATATAGTGCCAGAGAATGTATATACATACATACATATATGTATGTATGTATATACATTCTCTGGTGACACTGACCCATTTGTTACTGGCACAGGATATGCCATCTTTTCACTGACTGCCCCCCATATCTAGAGTGTTCCTCTCTCACCCCTCCATCTTCCACTTTTCTTGGTTTCTTTCAAGACTCAGCTCAGATTTTAGCTTCTTTAAAAGATCTTTCCCAATCTTATCTTCCTTCTCTCCAGTGTCATCCTCAGAGATGACTTCCCATTTTCACTGTAAAAACATTTAATGTTCCTTATGATTACCCCACTGAAGAGGTACCATGATTTTGCCTTCTACCTTTCTACCCTTAGGGCCTAGCACAATACCTGGCACATAATAAGCATCTAGTAAATTCTAATTTACTAATTGCTTGCCTTTTCTTTTCTCCAGAGTCAAATACAAAATCCTCTATTTGGTCCTGAGAGCCCTTCATAACCTGACTCGTGCCTACATGTCTAGTCTTTAAACATTTTATTCCCTGTCACATACTCTTTAATCCATGACATCAGCCCGGTGGCTTAAGAATAAGCCCTGGTCTAGATAACCTTTACAATCTCTACCACTCTAATTTCTATGATCCTGGATTTTCCTTCCAAGCATAAGATTTTCTTTGACTTAGCCAGATTCTGGGTTGGTGCCTAAAACTAGTTTGAATAGTTTTCATGAATAAGACACTCCAGATCTCATTCCTAAACTTTTCTCTGATGCTCCCCCTACCTTCTGGCTCCCATTAAGTCCCAATTAAAATGGTATAGACAGGAAATCTTTTTCAACACTTCTTAACTAGTGCCTTCTTTATCTTATTTATATATTTATGTAGTATGTAGGTCATTTGCACATTTTGTTTTTTGTTTCTCCCAAAAAAAATAATAAATTGTAAAGTCTTAAGGATAAGTACCCATTTTTAACACTTTTTGTATCCCCAATCCTTAATACAGTGCCTAGAACAAAGTAAGTGCTATGTATTAAATATATAGCACTTACTGTGTTCTTAATAAATGTTTACTGATTTTCTTCTCTCTTTTCCTTATTTGCTTTTCTCCTACTCTTGATTATCTCTTCTTTATTTTTTCTTTCTCAATATATGTAGATCCCTTACATTTTGTATTTTAGTCTTTTAGCAATAAAATATGGAGTAAAAATTGTGATCACTTAGTTGACAACCCAAAAATTAGCTTAGACTGTGAGCAATTCTTCATGCGGTAAAGAACATTTTCCCCAGACTATGGAACATGAATGAAATAGATCTCTCTCTGGTGATTATCTCTGTTGTCTCTGGCTATGGCCCCATGTTAAATAAGCCTTCCTGGGTTTGTCATCCATACCAAATTGAATATCCTAAATATCCCCGTTTATTAAATACAGCTGTGGCTTAACTAATAGCACCCAAAATGGATGCTCCCCTTATTTTATTGTTGAGAGAAATACTCCAGGGCCATGGCTTCTTCTGAATAGCTGAGCTGGTTTTCACAGCTTCAGTAAATAATTGGTGGCTTGTAAAAGAAAAGTTGCCTGTAATTGGGTGAGTGGGGCTATCATATTGCATTATATCAGTGAATTTGGAAGTTGCTCTATTTTTAACCACTTCTGAGGGTTTTCTTTCCCCAACAAACCTATCCAACTTTTGGCTTCCCCCCTATTTGATATAACTGCTGGACATTTGTTTTCTGCAAAATTGCAATCAGTGGTATTCCTAGATAAAATAATATTGGGTTTTATATTGCACCTTTCACACTCAAGTTATTCCCAAATGCTTTTAGCAAAAGTAATACTATGGTAATGTAGTTACAGTGAAGGCAAAATGAATCAAGCATAAGGCACCCGGCAACAGCTTACCTATGAGCTGAGATAGGAATATGTTTTTCTGAGTAAGGGAAATTGGCCAGGAAGCTGCAAGAAAGAATGATTTCCCTCACACTTTCAGGAAAGTCACAAACTAGTTTTAGGCACCAACCCAGAATCTGGTTAAGTCAAAGAAAATCTTATGCTTGGAAGGAAAATCCAGGATCATAGAAATTAGAGTGGTAGAGATTGTAAAGGTTATCTAGACCAGGGAATCTGAATCTGGAGTCTGTTAAGTATTTTGTTTGGGTTTTTAACATTTTAGTAACTGAATTTCAATATAACTAGTTTCATTTATAATTCTTTATATTTTATTTTATGCATTTTAAGCCATTATTTTGAAATAGGGTTCATTGGTTTTACTGAACTACCAAAAGACCTATGACAGAAAAGAAGTTTAAGAACCCCTGATTTATACCATTCCCTTAATTCTAAAATTAAGATAGATGGATAGCAGGTAGCACACCTTTATTTTCAAACTAGATACTCTAGTTCTAAATCTATCAGATTTACAGATACATTAGACAATAGTAATAGTTGCCAATCCATGATATACTTTGATTACAAGTTGGGAGATAGTGGGAAGAAAGGGAATTTGAGAAAAGCATAAATAAAGGTGGGAGCACTCATGTTGAGGTAAGAGGATTTTTTTTCAGCTGGAAAGATTAACAGTGAAATTTAAGCTTAGGGAAAAACAGAGTTTTTTCCAGGAATTAGGAATTGTGATGCAATAAATCTTCCCTGTGGAGCACTAGTACCTCTCCAACTTGAGAAAAATAAACACATAGAAAATAGAGTATGAGCTAGTTAGATACCTGGATCATACTGATGAGATATGAAGAAATACTTGAAGCACTGAACTCTCTGGTAGCTTCTGGGACTTACCTAAGGACAAAGAACCAAATTATGTAGAGTATCAGGTAGAGTATCTAACCAGAGATGTTCTGGAACCAGCTCTAACCATACCAAGACAACTGATTGTTAAGTGACCTATTTCTGATCCTGAGCTGGAGTTCATCCTTGGTAAGTCTTCTCTGATCTTGTTTTGGTGTTTGTTTTTCCTGTTTGTTACTTAATACTTATTCCTGTTGAATTTCAAGGCACAATGTGTTCTTCCACTTGCTAAATATTGATAATGCTTCCAAATACTGACTTCAAGTTCTTCCAACTTCATTGGTCACTTTAAACAACCCACCCATTGAATGCAGAAGTGATATCAGTACTTTGCAACCCCACCCCCCCAGCCCACCATTAAATGTAGAATGCGGCAAGTTTTGTTCTTTTTTTATGAATTGTTTTTAACCACATAGTTGAATTTAATAAGGTAGAAATGGTAACTACATTACTTCAGTACCTTCCATTTCCATCAACATTTGTATTATCTCAACAAAAAAAAAAAAAAAAAAAAGCCTTTAAGTGCTCTGAGATCATCCTTCATTCTCTTGATTTATAGGGCTAACCAGGACTTTGCCTAGAACAGCTGCTGCTGTAGCCTGGTTCTGAAGGGAGAAAACCATTGTGATCTTGATAAGGTTCAGTCAAGAAAAAAAGATAGGAATCTTTCTTAAATAAGAATTATAGAGAGACACTACACACAGCATCTTGTTGAGGGCAGCAGAACATACATTAGCACAAATTAATTTGATTATCTTTGAACTTTCCCTTTTCTAAGTGAGGCATTCCAAGCCTGGAGTCAAGAAGACTCATTTTCATTCAAGTTCAAATCTGGTTTCAGATAATTACTGTGTGACTCTGGACAAGCCAGTTAACCCTGGTCACCTCAGCTTCCTCATCTATAAAATGGAGAAGAAAATGGCAAACCATTTGCCAATAGATATCTTTTCTAAGAAAACTCTAAATGTAGTCATGTAAAGTCAGACTCAACAACAACCTTTCCTTTTAATGAGTGAAGCTTTTTTTTTTTCCACACCCATCTCTCCCTCAGCATCTCTAATTTGCTAAGCACTCCAACAGATATCACTAAAAACTGTTCCTGTCTTTACAATGTTATATTTTCTTTAAAACTGTATTCAAAGACAGATTATATCCTCATAATGAACAAGCCATATATATATATATATATATATATATATATATATATATATATATATATATCCTGAGTCATTTGCTGAAAGTTTAAAATGAAGGGGTAATGGCTGTGGAAAATGACATAAAACTAGAACATGGAGAATGGAACTATACCTTAGAGAACTAAAATTTGGAAGATTAGGGTTACCCAGGTAGCAAACATAAGGGATTGGATATGAACTCAAGATTTCTGCCTCCAGAGTCATTATCATTCCCTCAGTACCACATTGTCTCCTTTTTAGCAGCAAGGGGAAAAAAAGGAATAAAAAAACATTAAACTTTGCATCAAGTCAGCAAGAATAACTAATTAAAATGAGCAGTTACCAGATGGTGTTCTTTCTTCTCATACAACCCTCAGTGAGTATGTCTCAGGTGAGTTCTTCCCTAGAATGCTCCATATTGCTTCATTCACCTGGCAGTGACCCCATAATGGCCTTTGGTATTCTGGGGTTCCTGTATCTCTCCCTCTCATCTGTTGGTCTCCTGAGGTCTTTCCCAATTCAGTTAAGTTGCAGAACAAATATTTATTAAATACTTTTTTGTGCAAAGCACTTTTCTAGGCATGGGGATTTAAAGAAAAAAATTAGTTTTTGACCATATGTACATTACTTTCCTGCCAGAGGACACAGCATTCACACATATAAAGAAAGACAACATGATACTGAGTAATTTTCAAAGGAAGAAAGTATTTATACCTGAAGGGATCAGGAAAGGTTTTGACAGGTTGCACCTGAGCTATATTTTGAAGGAAGGTAAGTATTCTATGGAGACCACTACAGAACCTACTTTTCCAGTATTCTCCATAACACAAAACAAATTTCTTTTTTGAAGGTGCTTTGGAATGGAGTAGAGTGTATTTCTTGCTATTTGTCTTGAGCACCAAAATTGCTAGTTATGACTCTGTGAATCAGCACATTAATATTTATTGGGCAGAACCATCTGGGCAAATCAGTGGAATTCCAAGTGGTAAAAAGTCTCTAAGTTGTTATTACTTGATGGCCAGTCAAGAAATTCTAGTTTGTGACAATTTATATATAGGTGGTAAAGTGGGCGTGGATCATAGAATCATATATTTGGAATAGAAAGGATTGCATTCTAAAGATGTGAAAATTGAGGCCCAAAGAAGTTCAATTATTTGCCAAAAGTAATATAGACAGCATAAGCCTGCAGCAAGACTTGAAGTCGGTTCTTCACTCTAAGTCTACCACTCTATCCACTCCAATAATAAAAAAATAATAATAACAAATTGCCTTTTACAAACTATGCTGCTTAGACAATGCTTAGGAAATACTGAGCATGCAAGAGTTAAGGTAATTTCCCTCATTTCTTCTGCCTTATACCACCTTTGGTTTCCTTATGGATAACAGGACCATGAAAGCAAATGGTCTAAGATTTTTATAACTCTAAAAGACTTTTTGCCAATAGCAGCAGATTCCTCAATTCACATGACACCCAAGATGAAAAGTTTTCTGAGAAAGTGCCTTTAAGTTGTTGCCCACAGCTTTTGTTGGAGCCTTGGCATAAATTGGCTTTGAGTCTTCAACAAACCAATGTCGGTTGACATTTCCCTAACTTGTCAACTGCTGCATGACTCACTGAAATTCCTAATTCATAAACCACAGAATGGTTTCCAGACTTCTCTCTTACTCATTCTTTTCCATATTTAAGAATGAAACAACAAAATACAGATTAATCATTTATATACATTATTAGAGCAGGAAGAGACTTTAGATCTCATCTTGTCCAATTTTGTTAATTTTACTGATGTGGCAATTGAGGCCCTGAGAAAGATGGCAAACAGCCTAATTCGCCCACACAATTAATTAGTGATAGAGTTGAAACTACAATCCAGGCCAGTCGAGTCCTTTAACAGTATTCCTCAGAATACAACATATTATTTCCCTTGAGAGTCAATGTAGTATAGAGGAAAAGCTTGGAGTCAAAGATTCGTAGCTTTAAATTGTGATTTTTCTATATGATCTCAGGTCATCTCTCTGGGCTTCAGTTTCCTATTCTGAGGAAGTTAGTACTAGATAATCACTGAAATATCCTCCAGGTATAACTACAAATTTAGTGCTCTTCATTCTGATAAAAGATGGTACATTTTTCACTTGAGATAAATATAATGGGAATTCCCATAGTCCCTAGGCATACAGATACTTGTAAAGTTTCATTCAAAAATATAAATCAAGATATCTGTTGAATTTGTTTCTAATTTTTTGTCAGTCTAGCCTAGAGTATTACTCAGTGTAGAGGGCATGGCCTTCTGTTGGCTGAACTTTTCCACTTAAATGTTCTATTTATATTTGGTTTTCCCTTCAGTTATTTTCTCTTTTAGAGTTGGTGATGGCTTGCTTTTCTGGGAAATAAACAGACATCTTGCATGTTGGGCAAAAATATCCCAAATATCCCAAATTCCTCTTCTGAGTGAATTCTTTTCAACTTTTAAGTAATATTTTCTGTGTGGGCACTTTTTGATAATTATCATTTTTCCACCTTCAGAATGACATTTTTAGGGGATACAATAACACTACTATATAAGTAGTGAGTGAAACTGATGCCCATTTCTAAAGCCCAACAGTCAATTATGAGTGAGAAATACTCTCTGTGCTAATACTTGGAAGAAATGAAAGAACAACTGTCATGGGATTGATGAGATAAGGTGCTCCATTATCCAGGGACTTCAGTTTGTCCTCCTTTCTATGAGTACTTGTGATGTCATTTTTGGAAAGTTTTCTTCTAAGCCCTTCTGAGTTTTTGTCTGTGTAAGATGTTCACCCTTTTCCCAATCATCTCACAGAACTGACCCAACTAAGTTGCTTTATAGAGATGTCTCGGAATTTTCCTTGGTACTTTGAAAATGAATTAGATAGGAATCCCCCTTGTTATCTCCATGAACCAGCAGAACTTTGGCTGATGATTTTATACCAGACTATCCTCCATATTTCTTCCTAATGTACTTGCTTATTTAGATTTATAACCTTAACAGTCTGGGATCAGTTTTGCCACTTTTTTGTTATCTGCAGATAGGTTCCCTGAGTCAAAATGAATGGCACTGTGCAAAGAATTTGGAGTGGGAAGGAGACAGATTCTAGTTGCAGATTTTTTACTTAATGAGAAGTCATCTATATACATTCTATCATCATCTACAGCAGCACACTTCCTAGTAATATCATAAGGAAGGATAGAATAATATGTTAAAACCTCCTTTACAACTACAAAAGATAAAAGATAATTTCTAAAGTCCTTATCTTTTTCAAATTGATGTCTGGTATAGATGTCTCAATAGGCTCATCCGAAAAAAAAAAAAAAAACATTTGCTCTAGATAATCCTGAGATATTGATAGTTGAAGACATAACAAAATTTTTCCAGATGGGCCAGAAACTGTTGCTATTCTAGAAATTCTATCCTGATTCTCCCATATTTCTTCATTTCTTCTTTATTCTTTAAAAGTTGGCTCTCTCCCCCCTCAAGTTTTTCTGAGTCAGAATCTTCCCAAATATTTTCTGAATTTTTCTGAATAACACCAGCTGTTCATTCCTAGGTTGGCTCTTACCCCAGTGCAGTAATGGCATGAAGCCACTGTTCTCTCCTTGACAGTATCAAGGAAATGAACATTTTCTGGATTCTCTTCACTCATAGTTCCTTTGCACAGTTGATTTCAATGGAAGAAACAAAAAAAGAGTGAGCTAACTGGTATCTTGGCATATGTATAATTTTACAACTTCTAGACTCTTTTCTGTGATATATTTAAGCAGATTGAAAAGCCACAAATTTGATTAAGCAATAATGTGTCTGGATCTTTATAAAGTTATAGAATCATAAAACTGGAACTGACCTTAAGAAGTCATGTCATCCATTTTCCAATGCTCAGTCACGATCATTCTTCAGCCATGTGAAACTTCTGAAAACCTCCAGAGAAGAAGACTTCAATATGGTCTCTTGACATCCCACTGAATAACATCACTCGGGAGGTTTTCTCAAATAAATATACATTATAAAGGAGCGAATTTTAAAAGGTGAAAACAGAATGAAAGAAGAAAAATATCAGGGTAAAGCAGAGAGCTTAGGAGAAAAGATGAGCCCTTTGATCTTCAGTCCATTGGTACATGGGTAATAACAGAGAGTAATGGAGGATGAAATTAAGAGGATATTTAGACAGAGTTCCATAAAAGTTTTAGCAATAAGAGTTACTCGCCTATAAATTAATCTTCAGACAAATCAACATGAATTTCACTGTTGATATACATGGAACAGAAGAAAGAACATAGAGTTATGAATAGAGTACTGGATTTGGAGTCAAGAAGGTATAGCTTTGAATCCTGCCTCACATGAATTAATCAGTAACTTCCCAATACCTATTTCTTCATTTTGTAAAACATGGAAAAGTTGGACTTTCTGGACTTAAAGCTTTATTTCAGTTCAATCAGGCAAAATTTTCTCTGAGTTACTGTGAAGATTTCTAAATTTGTATTGTCTTATATGACTTGTGACATAGTTAATTTGTTAAACCTTATTCATCTCTACCTTTATCCTATGATGAACTCTAATTTCTGGTGATTCTATTGCCAGTATATTTATTCCCATTCTCACTGTACTTGTGGTAATCCCATAATAGTGGAATAAATTCCTTTCTAGTTTTTCTACCTTCCACAATATTTTTGCACTATCTAAATTAATCTGAACCATTATTTTATTTTTGTATACATATACAGTAGGAGAGGTTATGTAGTATTTGTTTATTCCATTCTGGGTTTGATCATATTTCCTCAACTTTTGTCCCATTTCCTCCATGGGCACATATATTCCCCAAGGGCAGTGACCCTATAAATGTCAACATGGCTGACTTCCTTTTTTCCTCTATCAATGTTAAGAATGCAATTGGTTTGGGAATTTTCAAGGCTCTTTATCAGTCAGACTAGAACAGATTTTTTTGCCTTGGTCAACACAGTGCCTCTGCCAAAAAAATAAATCCAACAAGTAGCTGTTGCACTAAAACAAAACAAAACAAATCACACCAAAAAAAAAAAAAATATCAATGGATAGATAAACAAAGAAAGGGTGGGTAGGAAATCCCGGGCTCATCAAGTTTTGGGCTATGCTACCTTTGTTCAGCTTATGTTGCGCCTTAGTCATAACAGATGTAATCTATGATATCCTCTCCAAAGTTTATTAAAAGTAGAAAGAGTACTGTGTGTACCATGTGACCCCAATAACAACTTGTATTATTAAAATGGACTTTCTTCTCCTTGCTTTTGCATTATTGCCTCAATGAATCTTTTTATTTTCTGACCTGCAAGCAAGAAGTCCCAAGGGGCAGCACAAAATGAAAATGCCTACAGAACACTTGCCTTCCAATAAATGAGCAAAGCTTGGTGATTCCCACTTTGGTCAAGACTCTTTGCCAATGGCACTGCAGTGTATCATGATCCTTTCCAAAGTACATTATGTCTCTGCCAGGCTTAGCCATTCTGAAAGAAGGAGCGTTAGTGTAATATTATGGTATCAGAGTCCTGGCCCAACATTAGAAGTTATGGAGGGTGATTGGGAACAAAGTCCAGATCCTTTCTATTCCTATCTGCCAGATTTTCCATCAACTGGTATACCAAACCTTTAAACGAAAAGTGATGAATGGGCAGTGAGAATGTTTAGGAAACATTCAAACACTGTTTTATTCCAAGATCTGTTCAACACATAGACAAAACATGACTTAATAGATGAGAATTGCACTCTAGAAAGAAAGAAAGAAAAAATAACACATGGTCTTTCTGTCCTTGTTCTTCAAGCAAAAATCTGTAGATCTAAGAATACGAACGTGTAGTTCTCAGGGAAGAAATCAAGGCTATCTAGAGCCATATGAAAGGTGCTTCAAATCACTAATTAGAGAAATATAAATCAAAGCAATTCTGAAATTCTACCTTATACTGATCCAAACACCAAGCATGACAAAAAAAAGGAATCAGTGTAGCAGTGTGAGAAATGAACATACTGATGTGTCATTGGTAGCTGTGAATGGACATAATCATTCTAGAAAGCAATCTGAAATTATACCAAAAAATAAAAGTCACTTAATAATGCAAATCCTTTGATCCAGCATTGCTAAGCCCATACTGAAAAGAGATCAAAAAAATAGGTAGAAGTCCTAGGCATACAAAAACATTTACATCAGCCCTTTTTTTGATGGAGACTAATGAGATACACATAAGTTAAACAATGACTGAAAATTTTTATAGCATATGAATGTGAGGAAATATTATTTTGCTACAATTTTTTTAGGAAATAGAAAACTAGCAAAGCAATGAAAGTGGTGCAGTAGATAGAACACAGACTTGAGTTCAAATCTGGCCTCAGATTCTTACTATGTAATAAAAAAATTAAAAAATACAGGAAAAGATTTATTTGAACTGAAGCTATGTGAAGAGAGCAGAAGCAGAACAATAACATTAGTATAAAAATTAATAACTGAAGTTTTAGAAACTAATGAATAATATACAGGCAATGAAGGGATTTCTTTTGCTTGGTTATGCATATTTGTTACAAATAATTTATTTTTCCTTTCTCTCTTATTTCTAGTGAGGTAATTGGAATTAGAGCAAATAGATTTCTGTTCTTTTTTCAATAGATAAGTGGGGAAGGTGTGATATAAATATGCAATTTTACACCTCAGATGAGGTCACTGGATTATTTATTTTCCTTAATTGTTTTATTTTCTTATAAGAAATATCTCAGAGAATTGGGGAAATCTATAAATGTTTCTAATATAAAAGCAAAACATTCCAATAAAACATTACCCACCAATAAACAAACCCACAAGAGAAAGGCTTCTAATCTATAGGTCTCCAATATTCTTCCTGTAGCACACTGGATTGAAAATAATGAAAAAGCTAAATGATGTAATAGATAATGTTGCATTTAGAGTCAGGTAGGCAAATCTTACCTTAGTCACTTACAAATTTGTATGACTCTAGGAAAGTCACTTAACATCTCTCTCAGTACTCATTTTCTTCATCTTTAAAGTGAGAACAATAATAGTACCTACATCACAGAGTCATTAAGAGACACTAATGAGATGAATATAGTACTTTGTTTTATGACTCTTAAAGTGCTACATAACTTATTGTTACTATTATTATTATGAATTAAAGCTAACATAATTGTAGGCTGCATTAATAAAAACTACAATTGGAGTAGCCAGAACATGTAAGTGAGCCTTCCCATTAGATTCTGGGGAATCTTATCTCATTTGGAGCACTATGTTTAACACTTGGTACCAATGAGTGACACTGTCAATCTGGGGCCACAACCAGAGAAGGATAATCTGTAGGATAAAAGGAACCATAACTCTACTATAAAAAGATCAGTTGGAGGAACTTAGAATGTTTAAATGGAGATGTGAATATTTAAGTGGAACATGACCGTTATCTTCATGTGGAAGAGAATTTAGATTTGATTTTTCTTCTACTTAGCTCCAGAAGGTAGAGTAGTGCAAGGACTGGGGGTAAAGAGGCAGATTTAGACCTGTTGGAAGGAAAAAAAGAAATTTCTACCACTCCAAGCTATCCCAAAGTGAAATGGAGTGCCTTTAGGGGTAGCTGGCTCCCTAGCACTGTAAGTCTTTAAGCAGAGGCTGGAATAACTAACTTGCTGAGAATGTTGTAGAACAACTTCCTGTTTAGGTAAACTAGTCCAGGGATTCTTACCAATTTTTTGTCTTGGACTTTTCTGGCAGTTTACAGCCTGGTCCAAATAATGTTCTTAAATGCCTAAATTATAGCACAGTATTACAAAGATATTGAAATTCAGCTATCAAAATATTTGCTTTCAAAACAAGTTCATGGATCCCAGATTAAGAACCCCTGGACTAGATAGTACTGAAATCTCTCCTAATTAAGGTTCTGAGATATTTTGATTGTTCAGACATTTCAAAGACATAAGAATAAATATGTATTCTCAAAACTTCCCAGGCATCCTAAGTGTCCTGGTATCAGAATGAGATGGGAGATGCCCTTCATCTTGGAATGAGGAAGAAGGCATCTTTTCCCCTAAATCTCATGATTCTCTTTATGAGTATAATTTTCTGTATTGTGTGGCTCATAAGCAATGGGGATGACTAAACATTCCTCTCTGCAGAATTCTCTTCATTTGTCCTTCATGGTTAACATGTGGATGAGAGTAGATAAGAGGGCACCTGCTCAGCCTCCACCTGAAGCCTAACACTTTTTCTGCTCTATGTGCTTCATTAATATGGAGTAGACCAGGGTGTCAGAGGGAGAACTGTTATTTGATGGGAAAGAAAATACAAAGCTGCCCTCTATGCCTTAAAGCCTCATGGTGCACATAAATAATTCAAAATGTGGATTATCTTCTTTTTTAAAAAATTATTTCAAGAGTTTACTAGAATGTCAGCTTTCAGCAGAAAGCCATCTTCCTTGGGATGAGAGAACAGAAAACAAGTTAAACATACATTTCTCTCATTTGGATGCTTTCTAAATGCAGATTTTTGATGTTGGCTTCTTTGAGTGAAAGATTTTCAGCAGCCTTCTATTCTGGGCAATTATGGGTTAAATTTTATTTTTTTAATATCCTTTTGCTTTGTCCAATAAAACTGATCAAAGTAGACCTTAGACATTCACAAGCCTTGGGAATGATCACTATTTTTACCAGAAGCTGGGTGGACAATGACTCAGAAAGGCCAAGAGCAGGAAAGAAGGGGCAGAGAGTCTTGGCAAGATTGTCCCAATAAGAACAAGATTATTACTCAAGGAGCTAAGGGAAGTGGGCCTAAACATAGGTTGTTTTGGTAAAAAAAAAAAAAAAAAAATAAGTTGGAAAACTTTATGTTTCCATTTCATCACTTTAAAAAGTGGGAGGAAGTGGTCATCATATAGTATTGTTGTTGAAGTATATAATGATCTCCTGGTCCTGCTCATTTCACTCAGCATCAGTTCATATAAGTCTCTCCAGGCCTTTCTGAAATTATCCTGTTGGTCATTTCTTACAGAACAGTAATATTCCAGTAGTAACACTGCTGGATCAAAGGGTATGCACAGTTTGATAACTTTTTGAGCATAGTTCCAAACTACTCTCCAAAATGGTTGGATTCGTTCACAACTCCACCAACAATGCATCAATGTCCCAGTTTTCCCGCATCCCCTCCAACAATCATCATTATTTTTTCCTGTCATCTTAGCCAATCTGACAAGTGTGTAGTGGTATCTTAGAGTTGTCTTAATTTGCATTTCTCTGATTAATAATGACTTGGAGCATCTTTTCATATGACTAGAAATAGTTTCAATTTCTTCATCTGAGAATTGTCTGTTCTGATGGATCAGGCCATCCTCAGCAACGAGATCAACCAAATCATTTCTAATGGAGCAGTAATGAACTGAACTAGCTATGCCCAGAAAAAGAACTCTGGGAGATGACTAAAAACCATTACATTGAATTCCCAATCCCTATATTTATGCACACCTGCATTTTTGATTTCCTTCACAAGCTAATTGTACAATATTTCAGAGTCTGATTCTTTTTCTACAGCAAAATAACGTTTTGGTCGGGTATATTTATTGTGTATCTAATTTATATTTTAATATATTTAACATCTACTGGTCATCCTGCCATCTAGGAGAGGGGGTGGGGGGGAGGGTAAGAGGTGAAAAATTGGAACAAGAGGTTTGGCAATTGTTAATGCTGTAAAATTACCCATGTATATATCATGTAAATAAAAGGCTATTAAATTTAAAAAAAAAAAAAAAGTGGGAGGAAGGATGGATGAGTGAGAATAAAGAATTCTGTATTTTCTACTTCCTGAACATTTTCTGTACATTAATGATACCTGATTACCTCTACAAAGTTAAACAAATTCTTATTACTTACTTAATCCAAATGCAAACAAGCATTTGTTAAGCATCCATCCATTTATTTGATAGGTATTTATTAGGCACCCACAAAGTGGCTGAACTGTGCTAAAAACTAGATATCTAAAGGTATCTAAAATACAAATTAATTTAAATACAAATTTCTTCCCTACTGATAGGGGAAATACATACAAAGATAAGAAAATTCAAAATGTATAGAAAATAAAAACAATTATTTTGGGGGAAGGAGCACTAGCAGGCTGAATTAGAAAAGATCCCTTACAAGAGATAAGAAATGACCTGAACTTGCAAAGCAGCTAGGAATTCCAAGATAGAAGTAAGGAGGACAAGCATTCCAGACTTTGAGAAAGACATGTAGTTGGGAGATGGATCGTCACATGTGGCCAAGATAAAGTATGCCAATTTGCCTTGAATAGAAAGCATATAGGGAGAAAGGTATGTAATTAGGCTGAAAAGCTATGTTTAAGCCTTCAGTTCCAAAAAGAAGATTTTTAATTAATCTCAGAAGCAAGATGAAGTCACTGAAGCTTTCTTAGCAAATTCATCTTATCTCAGAAGGAAGTAGAATATGAAAGGGGAAAGAAAAAGGAGGAGTGCTGATAGAAACAAGCTTAGAAGTAGGAGGGTCAAAAAAGGGTGTAGGGTTAGTAGAAAGGAGGTTAGACAGAGAGAGGTGATGATCAGAAGCAAAACATTGGTGAAAGGGTGAAAGGAAAGAGAAAAGTATAAACATGAGGAAAATAGGTTGGAGGAGAAAACACAGGTAGTAATCATAACTGTGAAAGTAAATGGAATGAACTTTCCCATAAAATGGAAGTGGATAAAAGACTGCATCAGAAACTAGAATGCTACAATATGTTGTTTATAAGGAAGATATTTAAAATAGAGAGATAAATATAGAGTAAAGGTAAAATACTGGAGGAGAATATATTATGCTTCTTCTACTAAGGCAAAAAAAAAAAAGCAGGAGTAGTGATCCTGATTTCAGACCAAGCAAAAGTAAAATTAGATTTAATTAAAAGAGATAAGAAAAGAAACTATATCTTGCTAAAAGGTACCATAGACAATGAACTAATATCAATATTAAACATATATGTAACAAGTGGTACAGCATCCAAATTCTTTCTTTTTCTTTTTTTTAATTAAAGCTTTTTATTTACAAAACATATGCATGGGTAATTCTTCAACACTGACTCTTGCAAACCCTTCTATTCCAAACTTTTCCCTTCTTCCCTCCAACCCTTCTCCTAGATGGCAGGTAATCCAATACATGTTGAATATGTTAAAATGTATGTTAAATCCAATATATGTATACATATTTATACAGTTATCTTGCTGCATAAGAAAAATCAGATAAAGAAGGGAAAAAAGTGAGAAAGAACAATAAAATGAAAGAAAACAACAATAGAGTGAAAATGCTATGTTGTAGTCTACACTCAGTTCCTACACTCCATCCTCTTCTCGATGTAGTTGGCTTTCTTCATCACAAGATTATTGGAACTGATCTGAATCATATCATTGCTGGAAAGAGCCATGTCCATCAGATTGATCATCATATAATCTTGTTACCATGTACAGTGACCTCCTGGTTCTGTCATTGCACTTAGGATCACCTCATGTAAGTCTCCCCAGGCCTCTGTAAAATCATTCTGCTGATCGTTTCTTATAGAACAATCATATTCCATAACATTCATATACCATAACTTATTCAGCCATTCTCCAACTGATGAGTATCCACTCAGTTTCCAATTTCTTGCCACTACAAAAAGGGCTGCAAAAAAAATTTTTGCAAATGTGAGTCCCTTTCCCTCTTTTAAAATGTCTCTGGGATATAAGCTCAGTAAAAACACTGCCGGATCAAAGGATATGCACAGTTCTAAATTGCTCTCCAGAATGGCTAGATCCATTTACAATTCCACCAACAATGTATAAGTGTCCCAGTTTTCCCATACCCCCTCCTATATTTGTCATTATATTTTCCTGTCATCTTAGCCAATCTGAGAGGTGTGTAGTGGTATCTCAGAGTTGTCTTAATCTGCATTTCTCTGATCAATAGTGATTTAGAACACCTTTTCATATGACTAGAAATGGTTTAAATTTCTTCACCTGAAAATTGTCTGTTCATATCCTTTGACCATTTATCATTTGGAGAACGGCTCAAATGCTTATAAATTGGAATCATTTCTCTCTATATTTTAGAAATGAGGCCTTATAAGAAGCCTTAAAGGCAAAAAATGTTTTTTCTATTTAATGCTTCCCTTCTAATCTTGCCTGCATTATTTTTATTGGTACAAAAACTTTTCAACTTAATATACTCAAAATTATCTAGTTAGTGCTCAATTATGAGTTCCAGTTCTTCTTTGGTCACAAATTTCTTCCTTCTCCATAGATCTGAGAGGTAAACTATTCTATGTTCTCCAAATTCAGCTTCCAAATTCTTAAAGGAAAAGATATGTGAGGAAAAAGTAGAAAGCAATATTATACTGGTCAGGAACCTAATATTCTCTTATAAAAATTAAATAAACCCAAGTACAAAATAATCAAGAAAGAAGTTAAGAAATTGAGTAAAATTTTAGAAAAGTTAGATATAATAGAACTCTGGGAAAAAAATGAATGGGGAAAGAAAAGAATATGCTCTTTTTTTTTTTTTCTCAGCAGTTCTAGGTACCCACACAAAAAGTAACCATGTATTAGAGCATTAAAAACCTCATAATCAACTGCAGAAAGGCATGACGTATTGAATGCATCTTTTTAAGATCACTTGCAGTAAAAATTATGGAAAATAAAAGGCCATGGAAAATAGACAAAAATTAATTTAAAACTAACTAATCTAATCCTAAACAATGAGTGAAGCAAACAACAAATCATGGAAACAATAATTTCATCAAAGAGAACATCAATAAGGAAACAACGTTTTCAAAACTTGTGGAACTTAACCAAAGAGTTTTTATGGGAAATTTTATATCTCTAAATTGTAAATTGCAAATTCATGAGAAAGAGGAAATCAATGAATTTGGCATACAGCTAAAAAAAAAAAAAAAAAGGTAAAAAGAACAAATTAAAAATCCCTAATTAAATACAAAATTAGAAATTGGGAATATTAAAGGAAAAAATCAAGAAAACCATTGAACTAATAAATAAAACTAAGAACTGATCTTATACGAAAGCAAAAATAAAATAGATGAACCTTTGGTTAATTTGATTTTTTTTAAAGGGGAAAACTAAATCACCAAAAGGATAAGTTCACCATCAATGAAGTGGAAACTAAAGCAATAATTAGGGGCAATTTTGCTCAAATGTATACCAATAAATTTGACAATCTATGTGAAATTAATGATATATACATATATTTGTGTGTGTTGCCCAGATTAACAGAAGAAGAAATAAAATACTGAAATACCCCCATTTGAGAAAAAGAAAATGAATAAGCCATCAATGAATCTCCTAAGAAAAAAATCTCCAGGGCCAAATAAGTTTACAAGTGAACTCTACCAAACATTTAAAGAACAATTAATCCTAATTTTATAAACTATTTGGCAAAAAAAAGGCAAAGAAGGAGTCCTATCAAATTCTTTTTTTGAAAAAATACCTAAACCAGAAACAGCAAAGGCAGAGAAAGAAAATTATACACTATTTCCCTAATCAATATTGATACAAAAAGATTATAGCAATTTAGCACCAGTACAATACACTATGAAAAAGTGAAATTTATACCAGGAATGCAGGGCTAGTTCAATATCAGGAAAAACATCAAAATAATTGATCATATTAATAACAAAATCCAGAGAAATCATGTGATTGTCTCAGCAGATGTTGAAGAAGCTTTTTAACAAAATTTATCACCCATTCCTATTAAAAACACAAGAAAGCCCAGTTTTCCTTAACATGATAAGCAGAATCTATGTAAAACCACCAGCAAGTATTGTATAAAATGAGGATAAGCTAGAAGTCTTCCCTTTAAAATCAGAGACGAAGCAATGATGCCCATTATTACCACTATTATTTATTATAGTACTCATTGGTATAAAGAAAAAGAAATTGAAGTGAAAAGTCAGTGAAAAATCAAAACTATCACTTTTTTGGATATGATATAATAGGATACTTAGAGAATCAACTAAAAAGCTACTTGAAACAATTAACTTTAGTGGAGTTGCAGCATATAAAATTCACATAAATCATAAACCTTACTTTATATTACCAACAAAACTCAGCATCAGGAGATGGGGGAGGGGGGATTCCATTTAAAATAACTGTTGACAATATAAAATACTTAGGGAGTCTATATGCCAAAATAAACTTAGGAACTATATGAACACAATTACAAAACATTTTGCAACAAAAAAATAATCAGATTTAAGCAATTGGAAAAGTATCAATTACTCAAAAGTAGCCAGAGCTAATATTAAAAGATGACAATTCAACCTGAACTAATTTACTTATTCAGTGTCATACCAATTAAACTACTAAAAATAATTCATAGAGCCATGAGAAATAATAATAAAATTCATCTGGAGGAACAAATTGTCAAAAACATATAGGTAATTGATGAAAAATTCAAAGGAAGGTAGCCTAGTCATGACAGATCATCTATTTGGGACTGACTAAAAATTAGAGTGGTGGATGAGTAGAATAAATAAGTTAGATGCATGTGTCACAATAGTCAATGACCATAGTGATTTATCATTTTATAAATACAAAGACTCTAGCTTCTGGGATAAGAATTTACTATATGACAGAAACCTCTGGTAAAACTGGAAAATTGTATGGCTAAAACTAGGCACAGAATAACATCTCACACCCTGTGCCAAGATAAAGTTGAAATGGGTATGTGATTTTAACATAAAGGATAATACCATAAGCAAATTAGAAGAGAAAGAATAATTTACCTATCAGATCTAGGGATAAGGGAAAACTCATAACCGAATAAGAAATAGAGAATGTGAGGAAATACAAAATGGATATTTTTCTTACAATAGATTAAAAGGTTTTACACAAACAAAATTGATGCAACCAAGATTAGAAGGAAAGCAGAAATATGGGAAATGATTTTTACAACCAGTTTTTCAGATTAAGGCATTATTTCTCAAATATATGGAGAAATTGAATGAATTTTATAAGAATACAAGACATTTCCCAATTTACCATTTGTCAAAGGATATGAACAGGCAGTTTTCAAATGAAGAAATTAAAGCTATCTCTAGTCTTATAAAAAATGTTCCAAATCATTATTGATTAGAGGAGGGATAGCAAACCTTTCTTCTGCTAATGAGCATTTGGATATTTATAACATTTTTCTTGGGCCACACAAAATTGGCAATTTATAGAACTCAAGAAATAGAAGGTTGTTGTACCCCACTTTCAGCTCATCATAATCTGCATTTTTCCTAGAAAATGATTGTACAGCACCAGTCTTAGACAACCCTGAACTAGAGAAATTTAAATTAAAACAACTCTGTGATACCATTTCACATCTATCAGATTTGCTAATATGACAGAAAAGGTAAATGATAAATACTGGAGAAAACATGAGAAAATTGAAACACCAATACTTTGTTGATGGAGTTGTGATCTGATCTATCCCGTCTGTAAAGCAATTTGAAACTATGCCCAAAGGGCTATAAAACTGTGCATACCTTTTGATCCAAAAATACTACTAGGACGTCTGTATCCCAAAGAGATTTTTTATATTAAAAAAAGGAAAAAAAACCCCACATGTACTAAAATATTTATAGCTGTGCTTGTGGAGTGAATTTACTGGAAATTGTGGGGATGTCCATCAATTCAGGAAATGGCTCAGTGTCTTGTGACATATAAATATAAGGGAGTAGTATTATTCCACAGGAAATAATGACCAGGCAGATTTCAAGGGGGAAAAAAAAACTTGTAAAGATTTATATGAACTGATGCTGAGTGAAGTGAGAAGAACCAGAAGAATACTGTACATAGTAACAGCAATATTGTGTGATGATCAACTATAATAAACTTAGCTCTTCTCAGCAATATAATGATTCAAAAATAAAACTCAAAAATTCTTGCCATGGAAAATGCTATCTACATGCAGAGAGAGAAAATGGAGTCTGAATGCAGATTGAAGCATATTATTTTCACTTTTAAAATTGTTTTTTCTTTCCTTTTTTGCTATGATTCTTCTTCCACAACATGGCTAAGTCAAAACGAGTTTAACAGGATTGTACATGTGTAGTCTATATCAGATTGCTTGCTGTCTTTGGGAGGGAGAAGACTAGAGAATGAAAACTTTGGATTCAAGATTTCAAAATCTTACAAAAATGAATATTGGAAGCTATATTTACATGTGATTGGAAAAAATAAAATACTATTAAGTGCAAAAAAATAAGAAACATAGCTGGATATAAAATGATACATTATTATTAAGAAATTTGCATAAATAATGTGTCATTGCTATAATTATACACCTAAGCAAATACTTGTGAGAATTGTTTACTGTTCATTTTTAATACATTTTATTGGAATAATTTTTAAATACTGTGAGATGTCACATTAATACTACAGGAGTTTTCAAAATAACATGCATGCAGATACGAAACATACCACAATGGTCACAATGACTTTGAGAGCAATAGTATTAACCAGAGTAATAAATAGGAAGGTGCAAAATGGGCCTTGCCTTAAGGCACTGATACTGTGAAGTTGAAGGAAATGTTTTGAACCAGGGATAAAGAGATGAATGTTCTCCACAGGCTTATTGGCTTAGCTAGCCAATGTTGCTACAAGTTGGACCTCAACTTTGCATCGCCAAAGCCAGAATACTTCTTTCTCTGGTATCAATACAATCAATATATCCATACAATCTTCTGTCCTCTGTGTTATCACTCACTCCTCTTCTTCAATTTTTTTTGCCTCAGGTGAAAATAAAATCTAATTATGGCTCTGGTTTTCAGAGAATTGTGGGATGTTGAACTAGGGAAACAACCTCAGTGGCCAACTCATCTAACTTTACCCCCTCCCAAAAAAAATCCCCTCTATAATGTAACTGAGAAGTGGTCATCCAGTTTTTGCTTGTAGACCTCCAATTAGAGGGCAAACAGGTCTTGTATAACTTTCCAGATATAAAAAGTCTAGGCTAGGAGTCAGTAAAACTGAGTTATAATCATAGCTCATGTGACAGTGGGCGTGACTCAGTTTCCAAATCTCTAAAATGAGAAAAATAATACCTTTAGTTCCTAGATCTGTAGTGAAGTTGAAACAAGCTATGTTTGTTCAGGCATATGTTAATGTCAGTCATCATGATTATTATTATCAGCCTTTTTATAGTTTATCGTACTGAATTTCCCTACATTTGTGCGTTGGTACTAGCTGCCCCTTATGCCTGAAAAGGACTCTCTCTTCACCTCTGCTTCTTAGAGTCCCTATTTTTTTCTAAGTTTCTAATTCCATTATATACATGAAGTTTTAACTAATTGCTGACTACTAATGGTTTATAATACATTTTTTAAAAAATAAATTAAAAAATAAAATCTCTACATATTTGTGTTTTCTCCCTTGATATATTATGTCTGCTATAGGAAGACTATTTCACTTTTGTCTTTGTCTCCAGGACCTCACATCATTGCTAGAACACAATAGGTACTTAATAAATGCATATAGATTGAACCTATAATAGTAACTATAGAGTGCTTTTTAACTGCTGTTATTATTATGATTGTTATTGTTATCATTTAATAATCCTGCACAAACACTAAAGATATCATCAGAAAGGCAGATGAGCTAACCATGTACCTAGAATGAGGGATAACAGGCTGATTAACTTAGTCTGATCTCTGTGAAATGTTGCCAAAAAAAAGGTAAGCCTTTTAGTGTGTTCAGCTAGGTTGAAATGGGCAAAAATTTCCCAAGAAGAAAAGGCATAAGCAGGTTGTCCTTTGGAGACAGATGGAGAGAGATGAGAGCATGGAGTCATCAAAGTAAGATGATACCCTGTTTTCAGACACATGAGTCATTGAGTGTCCAAATGAAACTCATATTCTGTCTCCTTCTGGGGGGGATGACAGGAGAAGGACTTAATTTACCATTCAGATAGGTTTTCCTTAGAATTTTTCAAAGAAAGCAGAATAGTATCTGATAAGAGTTGGACAAAAGTAAATTTTGGCACTAAACTCTTCCTGTTGATGTTTATACCTTGAATATGATGACAAATTGACTGGGTCTCAGTTTGTTTCTAAGTTAAAGAGATTGGGCCAAGATGATAATTTCTAAAGTTCTTTCCAAGTATGTTATACAAATTTTTATCAGTGCCTTAAATTGTTAAAGAACATTTTATTTTTCAAAACATTTGTATATATGATATGTTATTTGAAATTCCTTATAACTTTGTGAAGTCCCTGGCCAATAGTACCATTTTGCAGGTGAGAAAATCTAATAAAATAAATACCTTAGCCAAGGTCATGTGATGATTGTCAAAGTTTTCCTACAATTGAGGTAAACAGACCCCCACTCTTTTCGCTATACTATTTCAACTTCCTTTATTCAATCCAAATCAAGAAACATTTATCAAATACTTATGAACAAGGCACAGTCTGGCAACCATGCAAAAGTGAAGACCATACATAGGCTCTAATCTTTTCCACTGTAACTAATTTTGAAAATCTTTATGAAGGCTTGTTTTGCTTTGTTTTTCAATTGGATCTTAGTCTAATTTAATTTTGCTGGGTAAGGCTGCTTTGCATAACAAGGCCTACTTTAAGGATCTCAAGGATCCTTGAGAATTTCCATTTCTGCACTAGAAACATTTATTGAAGATGTCAGTGATGTAGAATGCAATGGAAAATGCAGTTTCTGAAGGACATATTCAAGCTGCTGTAGATAGCAAAACTAAAGTTCCATAGCATCTATTTCAAAAAGACAAAAAGGAATTTCAATGGAAGGACCTTCAATGATGATCTGATCCAACAACCACATTTTACATATGTTCTGTCTGACATATAGGAATGTAAAATGACCTATGGAGTCAGAAAATTGTTTTTTCTACAATTTATCTTACAGCTGTCTTCTTACCATTCATATGGCACTTCTTGCCTGGACTAACTCAATGGCATCCCAAATTGGTTTCTCTACTACCAATCTTTCCCCTCTCAAATCTATTTTCCATTCAGCTGCAAAAATGAGTTTCTTAGGTAAAGCAATGACCAGGTTACTCTCAGAATTTCCATTTGTCCCTTATTGCCTCTTAGATAAATTATAAACTCCTTAGTCTAGTATTTAAAGCTCCAAACAATATAGTTTTAGTCTATATTTCCAGACTTATTTCCCATTATTCCTCTTCATGCACTTCACATTCTAGTCAAATTGAGTTAGTTGCTATTTTTAACTTATCAAAACTCCTACCATTAGCTGCCCCTCATGATAGAATATATACCTTTCTCACTCCCATCTCTTCAAATCTTTAGTTTCCAATCCCTCTGGGAACTAAGGTGAGAACCATATCTTGTTTTTACTAGTATGTTTTCACATCCTATGGCTCAGCAGAAAGTAGAGTGTTTAAGAAAAAAGGCTGTCATTCCTTTTTTACCTTTGTATTTCCCCTGGACCTAGTCTAGGACTTTACATGTAGTAAGCCCTGAAAAAATTTGGTTGGATTGTATTTTTTTTTATCTTGAATTTTCTACTTCTGTATGCGGAAAAACTGTCTGACATAAGAAAACTTTTTGAAAGACAAACGAATGCCAAAAAATATGATTGCTCTGCTTTTAAATCTATTTTCAAATGGGCCATTGAGATATCTTGTTATTTTCAATATTATAATGAGCTCATTGAGGGTGAAGATGACTATGTCTTTACTTTTGTTTCTCTGCCAAATCCTTCAGACCATAATTTAAGAGAGGGAGGTGACCTTAGAGTTCATCTAGTAGCAGTTTAACTCTCTCATTTTATAGATGGAAAACCCAAGACCAAAAAGTTTTTAGTAACTTGATAGCTAGAAATTTCTTTACACAGATTAAAGCATTATGTAAATGTGAGCTCCTATTCTTGCCAAGGTCACATAGGAAGAAGTAAGATGCTAATCCAGATCTTCTAAATCACCATACAAAACTCTTTCCAGTATGACACATAGTTGTACTTAATAAATATTCATTGACTTAAATTTAATTTTATAGATTTCTATAAATTTTTTTGAAAACTCAAAATGACTTCATTACAATCAGGAAGGGCATATACCAAATTGTGCCTGTGACACTAATGAAGGCGGAATAGATTAGTGAAAGAGAACTAGATTTGGAGTCAAGAAATGGGTTAAAACCTTAGTTTTTCTACTAATGACTTGAATGACATTGGGCAAGTCCTTTAACCCTTCTACATGATAGTTTCTTCCTCTATGGAATGAAGGCGTTGGATCTGAAGCTTTAAACCCTGTGATCACAAAATGATTGTTTCCTCAATACAAAGTATATGGAAAGAAAAAAAAATTATCAAACTAGCTAGTATATGGAAAATAAAAACATGAGTCTTAATAAAAGACAATTTAGAACATTTATGAAAACAAGGCACTTGAATGTAAATTCAATTTTAATATTAAATTATTTGCCAGATTTTTGTAGTGTTAAAATAAACTTGAAATGAATCCCACACATGATATCAATGCTATATTTCCTAATCATAATGATAAGATTACAGGGCATGGCCCTTTCTTTTTCTTTTTTTAAAGGTTTTTTATGTTCCAAACATATGCATGGATAATTTTTCAACATTGACCCTTGCAAAACCTTGTGTTCCAAATTTCTTCCCCTTTTCCCTCAACCCCACCTCTCCTAGGTAACAAGTAATCCAATATATGTTAAATATATTAAAAACATATGTTAAATCCAATATATGTGTTTATTTATTTATTTATACTATTATCTTGCTGCACAAGAAAAATCAGATTAAAAAGGGAAAAAATGAGAAAGAAAACAAAATGTAAGCAAACAACACAAGAGTAAAAATGCTATGTTGTGGTCTACATTCAGTTCCCACAGTCTTCTCTCTGGGTATAGATGGCTTTCTCCATCACAAGATCATGAAACTGGCCTGAATCATCTCATTGTTGAAAAGAGACACATCCATCAGAATTGATCATGGTATAATATTGTTGTTTCTGTGTACAATGAATTTCTCCTGGTCCTGCTCATTTCACTCAGAATCAGTTCATGTAAGTCTCTCCCAAGCTTTTCTGAAATCATCCTGCTGATCGTTTCTTATAAAACAATAATATTCCATAACATTCATATACCATAACTTATTCAGCCATTCCACAGCTGATGGGCATCCACCCAGTTTCCAGCTTCTTGCCACTACAAAAAGGGCTGCCACAAACATTTTTGCTCAGGTGGATGACCCTTTCTTTTAAAGCATGTCAGGGGCACTTCTACATGCTGAATGTGGACATTCTCATTGAGGTCTTGCTGAAAAGTCATAGAAAACTACTGGTTGATACCCAGTGGCTGAAACTACCTCCCTTTAACAGGGTGGCTATTCCTCAAACAATGTCTCTGGACTAAAAGCCCTAATTCCCCAATACTTATGGCCACTGGAGTAGGTAAGACAAATGCCATCAAAAGGTTCATTTCATTTCCATGGGATATCATTTGCATCAGTTCCCAAGATTATCTAAAATCACTGTATCTCTCGTTATTTTACGTCTTACCATCTCTTTTGCTAGGAAATTCCACTTTTTATATTACTTTCCTCTATATAACAGCACATAATCCTGCCTCAAAGTAGTTATTTCAAATTTCTATATTGAGGGGAGGCTATTTATAGATTCCCCCATACTCAGTGGTACAGTTTTGTTCTGCTGCATGATGGTCTGACTTCTAATGAGGGTAAGGCAACAAATAAATTCTGAAAATAGAGAGAGTTTTTCTCTACTTGCTTTTAGAGCCCATGGAAAATAATTCCTCTTCTCACAAAAACTCTTATCTCCTGAGTCCTATTCACCCATTCATTTTGTAGGGAGCCTGAGGCTCTAGGGTCCAAGCAAGAGTTTGTGATACACACTTAGTCAATCACTTTTGGATACATCCACACTCTGCATGAGGATGTGCTCCTGAGACACTCCCAAACAAATGTTTCTTCTTCGCATTACAATGATTCACCATTTATGAAACTGAACAGGGACTCTACTGATCACTTCCCCTTATACAGAATTAGAAACATGATAACCTACTAAAAACAGAATCCAAACCCCCAAAGCACATTGACCAAATAACCTTCAAAGTATCTTACAACTCTTAAGTTACATCATGGGCCACCCAAAGGCCAGATTGCAGGAATATGGGGATTTTCTTTTGTTCTGAAGGATGGGCATTAATGGTCCTCTTGGTTTAAGAAATACATTGGTAAGGTGATGCTATTCAAGAAGAATATTTTTCATGAAAACAAAGTCTTCATTGTTGTTCATCATTCATCGATACAGTTTTGGGTCTGTTCCCAGGATTGCAATATAATTATTTTATTTAGCTTGTAAATTTCAAGATCATCCTGAGGTCAAGTTTGTTAGGATGTAAGATTGAAATGGATCACATATCTAGACAATGCTGTAATACCCTTGAATAGGAGATGAAAATAGCCAGGGCTGTACCAGCCAGACAAGTTCCAGGTGATTCCCATTTACCTCTGATTGCACTGGATGCCATGGCATGAATTTCAAGCCTTTAGCAAAAGGAAGAGGTATGATACTAAGTTACCTTCCAAGTTGGAATTTAAAGAGAGGGTGAGGGGGGTAACAAAGTGGCAAATATTCTCCTTTTAGGGGATGACTGGCTTTCTTGGAGCGGTGGGCACAATGGGAGTGGATGAAGCTCTCCTTTGTTCTCTCTCAGTGTTGGCAGACTTGTAGGGGCAAATTACTGTTCCTAGGCTTAGCTAACGAAGCTTATTCCTGGATTTCCCTTGAAGGTTAAAAGCATGCAAGATAGCATTAGTCTACTCTGCAGATCTGAGATCATATTTTCCTGTGAAGTTACTCATATTGCTAGAAGTACAACATTAAAAAAAAAAATCCAAGAATGGCAATGGATAGAGCCTCAGTTTAGCTGAGGGATTTAAGGGGCATTAAGGAAGTCAAAGAGGATGGAGTGAAATCCATCCAAGGGTATAAAGTTAAGTTTAAATAAATAGTAAACTTTCATTAATAATTAGCTATTATGTACCAAACAGTGAATTATGTCTTCTGGATTCTCTATTGAGAGGTTCTCTCCCTTCTTCTATTGGCAAATAAAATTGAATTAATTGCAATGAAACATGGGAATACAACAAAAACACAATGGAATCAATAAACATTTGAAAGAAATTTTCTTAGCTATCCACAAAGGAAAAACCTAGAGGGGGAAGAAAAAAAATAAAAGCTCTTCTGAGACTATGATGTGTTACATTCGTAGAAGGTGCTTAGGGCAGTGTGTCAGTGCAATGAATACAAAACATCAAGTCTAGAGTCAGGAAGATCTGAGTTTAAAATTGGTCTCAGACATTCCTAGATGTATGATTATGTGGAAGTCATTTAACCCTGTTTTACTCAATTTCCATCATTAATGAGCTGGAGAAGGAAATAACAAACCACTCCAATAACTTTGCCAAGAAAACCTCTAAATGGAAACACAACTGAAGTGATTGGACAACATTAACAACAACAGAATCTTGGTCCTGTTCCTTGCACATAGTAGGAGCTTAATAAACATACATTCCCTTTCCACTGAACCTCTATTCCATCATCTATCAAGAAAGAGTTTTGGTCTTAGTCTTGGCTGTATCCTTATCGTCTATATCCTGCTAAAATTGTAGAGTTATATTAAGATTCTCTACTAGGGTCTTATTTTTCCCCTCTTTCTGTTGTTTGTTGTTTTGTTGCCTTACCCTCGTTAGAAGTCACACCATCATGCAGTAGAACAACATCCCTTCATCAGTTTCCATAAATTTCAATCTGTGCAGATGATCTCCACATCTATAGATCCATCCCTAGTCTCTCTCCTGAGCTTTACCCTAACAACACTAACTTCCTATTGGACATTTTAAATTTTACATGCCTGGCACCTCAAACTTAGCTTATCCAAATCAAAGTCATAGTTTTTCCAGTAACAATGGACCTCTGTGAATATTCAAGTATGAGAAAAGCTGAGTGCTGCAGAATCAACACTTTCAAGGTGAGATGCTTGAGAATACTTTTGAGAGTTCTTAGACATCAAGAAAATTAAATCATTCAATATAAAGAAATTAATTCAGGCTATTCAATGAAGGTAAATTACTGAAGCTGAAGCTTTGGTCACACAAAGAGAAGGTATACTCATTGAAAAAAAACCCTTGATTTTGGAAAAGATTAAAGACAAAAGGAAAAAGGAGATGGCAGAGGATGATTGGGATAGTGTCATGGAAGCAAAAACCACAAGCTTGTATGGACTTCAGGAGATAGTGGGACCATGAGATCATGAAGAGTCAGGTATGACTGAACAAATAAACACCATCACCATCAACACCATCATAACAACAACAACAATAACAATAAATCTTTCTTCCTGATCCTACAACTTTCCACGCTTCCCTAACTCTGTAAAGCTCAACATTACCTTTATAAAGACCAGATTTGAAAGCACAGTCATCCTTGACTCCTCCTTCTCCATATATCAAATTACTTGCCTAATCTTGTAGATTCTCCTTACACACACAGTTCAAGTCATTATTTGTCTCTTGAAATATTGTAGTTACTGTAGTGTCTGATTCTTCATGACACCAATTTGAGTTTTCTTAACAAAGATACTGACATTTCCTTCTCCAGATCAATTTACAGATGAGAAATTCTGGTAAACATGGTTAATTAACTTGTTCAGGGTCACACAGCTAGTAAATATCTGAGGGCAGAATTGAACTCAAAAAGCTGAGTCCTCCTGACTTGAGACCCAGAACACTGAGCCAACAATAGCTTTCCTGGTCTATTGCAATAATCTTCTAAATAACTTCTCCCTTCTCTAATTCTCTCTCCCCTTAAATCCATCCTCCATTTAGATTCAAAGATATATTCCAAAAAGTACAAGTCTGACTATGTGATTATCTTCCTCAAGAACCTCCAGGGGATCCCTTTTTGCCCCTAGAAGTAGAAACAAAAATTTGACATTTAAAAACTTGCAGAGCTTAGTTCCAATCTCCCTTTTTAGACTTGCCACATATTATTCGGTTCTTTGCACCAGCAGGTCCAACTAAACTGGAATTCTTGCTATTATTCATAGCAAGTATTGTAACTCCCATTTCAATGCCAATGCACAGGATATTTCTCATGCCTGGAATATACTACTTCCCTCAAATCAGCTCTTGAATATCTTTTTGCTTCAAGGCTCAATTCATATATGACCTTCTACATGAGACCTTACTAATCCTTCCCCGATGCTAGAAACTCCCTGCTAAATTACATTGCATTTATTTTATAAATTTATATGGAACATGTTGTTCATGTAATCTATCCTTAGGGAATAGATGCTCCATAAAGAAGATCGTGTCATTTTTGTCCCTGTACCTCTAGCATTCACCAATGAACTAATCATTTAGTTGGTATTTAATGAATGGTTGTGGATGGATGAGAAAACATGATCTATACTCAGATTCTGGAGTCAGCTTGAACAGGTTTAGAGTCAAATGCTAAATTTTTACATTTTGAGCATTTATATCGTGGAAATAGGCAATTGCTATAATTCAGTGCTTGATGTATTGCTTGATTGCTTAGACTTAAGAAAATGGTTAATATTGCATATTAATTTGTAAAAGTATGTTCTGTATACCCAATAACTATAATAGTGAAAAGCATGAAGGTGTCAGGATAGCCCTTTCTAAGCCTTTGTCTCTCTCTTTTGTCTCTTTGTGAGAGACAGAGAGAGAGAGAGAGAGAGAAAAGAAGAAGAAGGAGGAGGAGGAGGAGGAGAAAGAGGAGGAAGAGAAGGAGGAGGAGGAGGAAGAGGGAAGGAAGGAAGGGGGAAGTGTGGAAGGAAGGGAGGAAAGGAGAAAGGAAGAAGGGAAGAAGGATGGAAGGAAGGAAGAGGTAGGAAGGAAGCAAGAAAGCAAGGAAGGAAGGAAGAAAGGAAGGAAGAAATATGGAAGGAAAGAAGGAAAGAAGGAAAGAAGGAAAGAAGGAAGGAAGAGGTAGGAAGGAAGGAAGGAAGGAAGGAAGGAAGGAAGGAAGGAAGGAAGGAAGGAAGGAAGGAAGGAAGAAGAGAAGGAGAGTTAGGGATCTGAATAGAATTTTAGAAAAAAAATGGATGTAATAGCTCTTTGGTGATTGTGGGCTGAGAACAGAATATACAATAGAGTGTATCTACTTGAACTGTGTATGATATATTTATGAAAATTAGTCATATATTGGGAAATAAAAATCTCACAAACAAATGTAGGAAAGCCAAAATACTAAACATATTCTTTATTAACCACAATACAATAAAAATATATTCAATAAAGGATTGGTAAAGAAAGCATTACATTTAATTAAGTAAAGACAAACTCAGTCCTAAAGAATGGGTGGGCAAAAGGACAAATTATCAAAACAATAGATAATTTACACAAACTAACATTTTGAGGATGCAGCCAAAGTACTCTTTAGAGGAAAATTTGTAGATCTAAACACTTTAACCAACAAAATAATAAAGGAACAAGTCAACAAATTGATCCTGCAACTAAAAAATAATTATCAAAGCAATAATTATTTTTAAAAAGAAATAAAACATCAAAATTTTAAAATCAGAAAAATCAGAACAGATTAATAAAATAAAAAAACAATTATTAAATTAATATAGCTTTAAGCAGGTTTAAAATAAAAAGATAAACTATTGGCTATTATATTTTTAAAAATAAAAAGCCTATCAAAATATTTATAATAAATGAAGAAATAAAAGAAAATGTGATAGATTATTCTGCCTTACTATATGCCAAGAAAACTGACAACTTAAGTGAAGTAGATGAACATTCATATAAATATAAAATGCTCACATTAAGAGAACAATAAATAGATGACTTAATCATTCTCACTTTAAAAAAAAAAAGCCACGGACGATATAGGAATTTGTTTTTTTAACTCTATATGTAATAACATTTTATTTTTCTTTCATAATGAGGGTTTTGTGATGTAGCAAGAAAAATTATATTTTATTCATTAAAAAAGAGTATTTAATTAAATGTTTAAATAGCCCACTCAGAAAAAAGAATGACAATAAACTCCCCTTAAAAAAAATTGACTGGATTTGACAGAATTGTTCATGAATTTAATGAAACTTCCAAATAACAGTTAATTCTAATATTGTACAATTGACTGGAAAAAATAAGAATAAAAATAAAACCACAACAGGAAAAGATAGAATATTATCCAATTTCTTGTATGATACAACTATAGTCTTGATACTTAAACCAGGGAAAGTTTAAACAAAGAAATAATATCACAGAACTATATCTTCAATGAACATTGACATAAAATTTGTAATTAAAACAAAGATGCTATAGCAACAAACAAAACATGGTCAGGTTGGATTTATATCAGCAATTCAGTATTGATTCAACATTATATAACCTATCAATATAACTGATGATACTAATTTTTAAAATCCATGTGATTATGTCAATAATTGCAAAAAATATATTTTGAAAAACACAATAGACATTTTCATTTAAAAAACACAACTAGTAAACATGAGAATAAAAGCACTTTGACTCTATATGGAAAATAATATTTCTCTAAGACCAATAAAGACAAAGTTGAAGCCATTCCAACAACAACATGATAAAGTGAGTTGGTCCCTTGTTTCTACTACCAAAATGCTAGAAATATAAACTATTGAAATAAGAAAAAAAAATTTGAAGGAATAAATATAAGGTGATGAAGCAAAATTATTATTTTGCAGATATGATGGTTTATTTAGAGAATCCTAGAGTCACTAAAATAAATTGAACTAACATAGCAAAATTGCAGCATATTACATTGTCTGAATATATCATCTGTATTCTACTAACAAAACCTAGCAGGAAAAAAATTTCATTTTCAATAATTAAGACTATATAAAATTTTCTGGAGTCTACTTATAAACCACACATTGGAAACATATTAACACAGCTGCAAATGCATAATTTGATAATAGAGACTTAAATAATTAAAGAAATATTAATTGTTCATGGATTGGCTAGTCCAATATAATTAATATTTAACAACACCTGAATTCTGGGAAGATGGCAGAGGAGGTTGGTAAATTTCAAGCCCTCCAGATTTATCCCACAAACAAGAAATCTGTGCCTCAGAGTGAACATAGACTGGTGAAAAATCAAGAAAACCTGGGACAGAACAGGATCCTCCTGGTACAACCCAAAAAGATTTGAAGGAAGAAACTAGACCAGGGATTAACCTATGTGAAATTCCAACTCTTCTGGACTAGCTACCCAGAAACACCGAGTGGGGACCCTTGGGACTAGCTGTGTATGGCTGGAGCTTCAGCAGGAACTGCAGAAACTTTCACCTCCCCGACTGTATGTGGAGGTAGGGTCTGAGTCCCAGAAGACGGAGGGAACCTTGGCTGATTGGGAATGCCAGGCCTAACTTTGCTCCTGAAACAGGCCCTGGGTGAGAAGAAACCAAGACACTGGGAGTGCAGAAGCAGCCGGGCAGGTTGTGAGCACTTGCAGAAGAGTGGAGCTCTTGGTAAGGGGATCCAGGTCAAAACGGAAAGCTCAGATGAAGTTTGAGGCACAATCCCCCAACCCCATCATTAGAGGTACTTACACTAATACCTCTTATTTAAAAAAAAATGAACCAGCAAAAAATCAAGAACCTCACCATAAAAACTTACTATGGGAACAAGGAAGACTAGGGTTCATCTTCAGAGGAGGACACTGAAATAAAATTTAAAAAATAAATTAAAAAAAAGCTTCTACCCCAAAGAGTTATGTAAAATGGTTTCCTTTCCAGAGGGAATTTATAGAAGAACTCAAAAAAAATTTAGAAATCAAATGAGGGACATTAGGGAAAAACAATAAAATAAAATAAAATAAAAACCATCCAAGAAAAAGAAGACTAGGAGAAATTAAAAGTTAACCAACTGGAAAAGGAGAAACAGAGTCTCAAAGATGAAAATAATTCTTGGAAAATTAGAACTGGGCAAGGGGAAGCCAGTGAAACTATGAGATATTTAAAAACAACAAAACAGATTATAAAGAATGAAAAATATAGAACAGAATGTGGAACATCTTATAAGAAAAACAATAGATCTGGAGAGCAGATTTAAAAAAATAAAAAATCTCTCATATACCTCCTCACACTAATCAAATTAGCCTATATGACAAAAAAGGAAAGTAATAAATATTGGATTATTTGGGAAAATTGGAATACTAATGCATTATTGGTAGAGATATGAACTGATCCAACCATTCTCAAGAGCAATTTGTCCAAAGGATTATAAAACTGTGCATACCTTTGATCCAGTAATACCACTACTAGATCTGTATCCCAAAGAAATTATTAGAAAGGGAAAAGGACCTTTGTGTGCAAAAAATATTTACAATGCCTATTTTCCTGGTGGCAAAATATTGGAATTTTAGGGGATAGCCATCAATTGGAGAATGGCTGAATAAGCTGTGGTATATGGATGTAATGGAATACTATTGTGTAATAAGCAATGATGAACAAGACATATTTCAAAAAAAAATCTGCAAACACTAATATGAACTAATATGAACTGAAGCAAAATGATTCAGAAAACATATTATACACTATCAGCAATATTGTATGATAACTGTCTAAAATTCAGCTCTTCTCAGCAATACAGTGATCTAGGACAAGATTAAAGGACTCACAAAGGAAAATGCTATCCATAACCAGATAAAGAATTGATAGACTCTATTTTTTCCACTTTATTCTTTCTTGTGTTTTTTTTCTTTTGATTTGTTTTTTTTTTCACAACTGTTACTAACACGGAAATAATTTTACGTGATAGCACATGTGAAAATCATATTAAATTGCCTATAATTTGAGAATAGGGGAAGGGAGGAAGTGAATGAGGGAGAAAATTTTGGAATTCAAAATCTTGTAAAAATTAATTTTAAAATTTTTCTTGACATATAATTGGGGAAAAACAAAATGCTATTTTAAAAAGACAAACTGAGAAATTAAATTTATACTACTATTAAAGTGACAGTTCTATGGCATGTTTTGAGTTAGTGGAGCCTTCTTTCTAGAACTCATATTAATGTTGTCATTTTTTGCATACCCACTCCTAACTGCATTCTACATTCTAACAGATGCAGTATTTTAAGTCTGGCAGAGTGGCTAATCAGTAGTTCTTAGACTGAGATTGGCAACCTTTGCCAATCCGTGAATTTTATCTACTCTGTCAATTTGCACTGGGCTCAATGATCTAAGGTAGCTTTGTCTCCTCAAGCTTGAAATTAGACTCTCCTACTCCAATGTAGGGATAGGAACAATTTTATTTTACCTTTAATCTGAGGGATCCTCCCTCAGGGGGACGAGAAAAAAAAAATGATACCCCAGAATACAAATATGAATCCACTATGGAAAAGGTAGTCTTATTCCCATGTATAGAAAAAATGCTTAAATCATAAAAAAAATTATAGAATTATTACAAACATCTGAGAAACTAGTACATAAATCCAATTGCGACATATGAAATTAGGCTATTCCTTAGCTTTTTTCCATTCTTATCTATCTCAATTGAATACAGATAGATTAATATCTTATAAATTTTTTTCTTTAACATGGTTTCTCTTTTTGTAAGCTATTCTTTCCCACTTGGCAAGTTGGACACTACTTCTGCCTCCATCACAGCTGCTGCTGTTGTTGAAACTATTCTGATAAGTGATAGTGCATTATTTAAGGGTCTGGGAGGGAATAAGTTGCCAGCTGCTTCTTCTGATCTCAGAAGGCACTGCATTAAGGGAAAGAAGACAAAAAGAGAAGGCAGTTTCCTCCCAGACAGAGACTCGCCTGGAAGGCCACATGCTCATGGATGGCTTAGTAGGTAAAAGGACCCAGAGTGTTGCTCTTACACCCTGTAAGTAGGAAGAAGGACAGGTTTTAGGGATGGGGATTGGCTATTAATAGAGCCCTGGAATTATAATTGAATATTCAATTCATATCCAAGATTTCATGGGCTATAAAAACTTCTCCATCATATGATCTCCAAAGGGGAACTACAAAAATAACTTTTAAAAGGGGCAATCACCTCCACATAGATTATTGAAAAATTTCCTAACAATCATAGAGGAAGTTGACTTGACTATTTTGCCAAACAGAGGGATGGCATTCTCCTTACTCAGGGGTAGAAATACATTTGGACATAAACACAAAGGTTTTGGAGAAAGTCCAATCTCTGTGGCAGATATGTAGGGTTTTGTTTTTTGTTTATAATATACAGTATTTTCATTGACATCAGATCTGGCAATAGCTCAGTAATGAATGGAAGACCCAGCAACTCTGATTCACATCTTTCGCATAGATCTCCATTAAGTCTGGATCATGTCCAGATTCAAGCAACATTAGTGAAAGAATTATTTTGTATTTGCTTCAGATACTCTTAGTCTTCTCAATTGGAATTTTTTATGAAAGATGAAAAAATGTTTTTTTTTAATTTTGATTGTTTTCTCAAAATTCAACCTTGTGATTACTTAGATGATTAATATAGTAGTAACTTGGCCCACTCCCTTTGTTTTTAGCCTCTTTCCCCAAAGCCAAATAGTCACACTGTGAACATTTCAAAGTCAAAGATGAGATTAAATGCATTCATTACCTGATTTTGTTGTTTATGCCTATTACCAATACAAATTTATCATTTTTAGCAAATTGATTTATATCCCACTTTTTTGGGTGGAAAAGGGAGATGAATCAGAAAGCTATTTAGTATAAAAATAGATGGAAACTTGATTTTTCCTGACAATTTTTCTCATCAAATCTTAATTTCTTGATAGGAAACCTAATGACTGATATTACAATAATAGAAGTCATAACCACATAACCTCAGGTTAAAAGAGGATATGCTGGGACTCTCAACTGTCAGACACAGACACTTTAAAGTTGAAATAAACCACATTTCTTCCAACATGTAGAGTCACAATGAATGTTTGGTCATCAATTCAAGAGAATTCTTTTGGGATATATGAATAGTCATAGAACTATCTCTAGGCTACAGAGTAGAGGAGAGTGTTATCATATATTTTGAAAATTATGAGTCAACCCACAAAAAGATAGGATGCATACATTCAATGGTAAAGCTATTTAACATTTATTTCTAAGGAGCAATACTTTGTAGAGGAAATTCTTCAGCTTCCCTGCTGCATATAATTCCCTGAGGATATCTCCTCTATAACCCATATTTTAAAATATAACATCAGGTCTTGGATTGGGAATGATCTTAACTGATTTTATGGTTTTCTGTCAAGTTTTGTAAGTTTGTGTGTGTAAATTATTTATTTTCCCAAAATAAGTATGGAAATATCCATAGATGCTATTTAACAAGTGTTCCTTTTCCACTAAATTATATCAGAAATAGCATTTGTTTGGCAGCATTGTGTCCATAATTATGAAAAAAGTAGTTTTAATACACCAAAGGCAATTCATGTAGTACGAGCATAAATGTGAGTTTACTAGTGGTTCTCATTTGAAATTTTCATCCATTAACAGTAATATTCAGTAGAATTGGCTCCATTACTGATTCACATTACCAGGGCTTCATTTCTTTATCTAAAAAGGCAACTTTTTTCTATAAGCCACATCTCCAGATCCAAACTAGAATATACAATGTGCCAGAGAATATGAGTCTATCTTATATTTCTATAGAGAGAAGGACTTGGACTCCCTCAGAGAGTTTTGAAGAGGAGTGGTAATGGGAAGTTGGAAAGCTTTGCCCACTTTATGGATCTCAGTGTGGTGCATTATAATGATTGCTGTTTTGGAGTCAGAGGACTCAAGTTCCAATTTCAACTCTGCCACTTATTTCCTGCATGATCTCAGGTGAGGTATTGAACTTCTCTGGCCCTTATGTATAGAAAGAGAGGGTTGAACTGGATGACCTCCAACAGCCTTGCTAGCTCTTCATTTCTGATAGTTATGTTCTTGTTGCCTAGGTGAATAATGGAAAAGCTATTCAATTAACTCAATTAGTTTCCTTTTAATAGAAGAGGGTGGTCAGATTTTTTTTCTCTTGACTACAAGCAGAATAGAAGGAAATAGATTAAAACTGCATCAAGAGCAATGAGTTGAGATAAAATAAACAAGAACATGAAATACTCTGGGGCTAAAATATGTTGACTTCACTCACCTAAGTCAATTCAAATAAGTATTTATTAAGTACTTCCTATATGGATGGTGCCATGCTAGGTGGGATACAATGACAATATGAAAACACTCTGCTCTCAGAGACTGTCCATTCAATCCAAATGGATACTACATGTGTATCAATCAGTAAATAATGGGCATTTTTATATCAGAGAGAATGTTAAGAACTTTGTGGAGAGCAGGCAGGAATCAGGAATAAAGGATGTGGCCCCAGAGTTGGACTTGAAAGAAAGTAGGGGATCTGCGAGATCAAGATAAGGAAAAAGCTAATTTCAAATATGGCAGATATCTTTTACACATTTATTGGGGCATAATATTCGATGCTAAATATCCAGGAGCAAAAGTCTTAGTCCAATTTGCTTGGAATGGAGAGTAAGTAAATAGCATAGAACAATATAGGCTGGTACCAGATTATGGAGAGTCTCAAATACCGAATTAAACTTTAAATTTTTATTTTTAAGACAGTAGAAAGCTACTGAAGGAACTTGTAAGAGGGGAACAACATTATCCAGACCAGGGGTGAGGAAGATTATTTTGATAGCTTTATGAAGGACAGATTACAAAGGGAAAAGACCAAGGAAACAAATTAGGAGCCTATGACAATAACAAAGACATGAATTGATGAGGGAGGGTTGTGGTCTTGGTGAGGGGAGAGAAAAGAGCAGATAAAAGAAATGTTCTGGAAACAAAGCTGACAAGATTTAGCAATTAATTGGATGCAGCGAGCTGAAGGAAAAGGAGTCAAGGATAATTCTTAGTTTATAAGTTTGGGAGGCTCTGAGAATTATAATGCATTTGATGAAAACAGGAAAGTTTGGAGGAATGTTTAGGTGAAAAGATCAGAAATTGAATTTGAAATGGCAATGAGATAACTTAGTAGAGATGCGCATCAATAATCAGCCAAGTGGATCTAGAAATCAAGGGAGAGATTAGAGTTGAAGATAGAAATTTGGAAGCCATTTGAATAAAGATGTTCATTGAATCCATGAAAGGTTATAAGATCACTAAGGAGCAGAGTAAGGAGATAAAAGAAGTAGGTATTAGGAATATGACAACTATATATCAATATATTTGCTTTCCTTTGAAACCTCTGTATTTTATTTTATGCAGTTAAAAACATTATTTGGAGAAGATTCAGGAGACTGCCAAATCTATGACAAGAATTTTTTAAAAAAACGAACCCTTATCTTAGGAGACTGAGACACTTAATAAATCCACAAGATAAACCAAAAGACAATAGCCAAAGTGGCAGGAATTTAATCAGGACAGAAAAATCAGAAAGACGCCAAGGGATGAGACAATATATACATGGAAGTCATAGTCAATAACTTCAAAAAATGTAAAAAGTTTCAGGAAGTTAAAACCCAAGTTAGGAAAAACATTACTGATTCTGGGATCCTGTGTAATGGATAACCTACATTATATTGTAGATATTTCATAAACAACATATAAGTGCTTAAGCCAACTAGAATGCCAAAAATATTGCATATATTTTTATAAATGTATAATTTTATACTTATTTTCTAGTTCTGAATTACTGAATGAGGTTGTAGCATCAGCAAGTAGGTGGGGAAAGTGCACTGGATTAGGAGTTGGAGGAACTGGATTCAATTATTCTACTCATTTGACCTTAAATAAATCACTTCATTTTTGTGAACCTGTCTATTCACTCAAAAATGAGAGAGATGAGCTAGAGGTGATTTTCTGTTCTCCTGAGCTCTAGCCTTTATCACCAATCTGTTCTCCAGACTCCCATTTTGGCTCCCTGAACTTCAGTGTGAGCATACCCCATATGCACATTGGATCAGAAGCATCACTTTCTCCCCAGCCATCTTCAAGTCATAACTTTTGTACACCCCTTCCCTACCCTTTCTTTCCTACTCTAGCACTGATAACAGTCAAATTGATACAATGCAAACCCTCCTTCCCTGACAACTCTCCTATATGTGTTGTTATCCTCTATTATATTACAAGCTTTCAGAGAGTAAGGGCTGCCTTGTTTCTTTGTACAGGATATCCAGAAGTCTAGGTGTTGGAAAAGTTTTGGGGCAATTTCAACTATTAAAGCTTAGAATTGCATTAAGATGTTGAGCTACATGCATCCCCAGCACATAACACAGAATGTGATAGATAGTGAATGCTTAATACATTCTATTCTATTCCAAAAAGAAGAGGGGGAGGAAAAAAAGGAAAGCACAGGAGAAGCTTGACAAAGCAGCACTAGAAGCAAGCAGTATAAATGATGAGATTAGAAACCAAAGGATGTGTGAATGCTAAAGTGAGAGTGGGGAATGTATAAACAAAAGCATGTACCAGTACCATATGGCCCAAAGAAGGCAGGAATTGAGATAAATGGACACATCATTTTCACTTCCATTTGTCATATCCTTTGACTGATCCTATCATCCACAGTCTTGCCTTGCTTCTCACCACCAACATAATTGGTGAGTCTACTCACAAATCCAAGGATGAGGGACCATTATGAGCAAAAAACAAAAAGAAGAAGAAATTCCATAAAGAGAAATTAATGTTAGCTTGGCTTCATCAATTGCAGTGATTGGAACTCTAATCAAAACTTAACTAATAGAAAGAAAATAAAATAAAAGGAGATGAAAGGCAAATCTACATAATTACCAGGTTTAGAATTATAGAATTATCTCAGAGATCATCTAGACTAATAACCTCATTTTATAGTTTAGGACCCCAAACCAAGAAAAGTAAAATGACAGTCACATGACTATTAAAGGTTTAAGGTAGACTTTGAAAGTACAACCTTCTGTGTTTTCAAAGTACACTGCTCTACCTAACATGATCCTAGATGATAGTCATCAGGCACTTATTAAATGCCTATAATCTGCAAGGCACTGTGCCAGCTACTGGGGTACAAAAGAAAAGAAAAGAAAAAAGAAAAAGACAAGCCATATCCTTAAGGAACTTACAACTAACAGAGGAAGACTATACATTTTTAAAAAGGTGAAAAGGAGAGTGAGTTGTGGGGAAAGGATGAAGAATGTTGAAGTTTTGCATTCAAAGTGGGAAATTATGAGAGCACTGACCTGGTGTGCTCCTTAAATGAAGGATCTGGGAGATATTCTTCAATGTCCACCTTCTACCATCTCTAATCAAAGGGCAGGGGTACTGAAAAGGAGTCATATTAAAGGATGATGAGTTTCTGGAGATCGTGACTTCTAGGAGAAGAACTGGGTAGAAAATAATGAGGTGGCTCACCTTGGTACCCTTCTTAAATGGAGTATCTGTGAGGATGCTGCTTTTCATTTATTTATGTTATTTAGCAAGACTTGTCAGCCATTATGAATAACTGAACTTAAAACCTCTCACTTCCTATGCTTAAAATTTTTTGACTACTTAGCTTTCTTGTCACTTGGTGAGAGGTAAATCTAAAGAAAAATATTATTTCAAGGGATTATTTTCATTCTTACTTTTCTTTTTAAAGTAACCTTCCATAAACTCTATATGTGTCTTGTATAAATCTTTTTATATACAGCTATCTTCTCCAATACAATGTAATCCCCTTGAAGGTAGGGACTATACCTTTTTTTTATCCCAAACTTTAAATAATGCCTGAAACATAGTAAGGGCATAATAAAGGCTTATTGGCTAATCGATTATCCAATCTGAAGTTTATAACTTTAGCATCCTAAACCACATTTTCTAACTTTGGAGGTAAGAACTAGGAACCATTTTTTCATCAAGACTAAACCAAGATTTAACATATATTTCCACCATGTTTAACATATATTGGACTACTTGCCGTCTAGGGGAGGGAGTGTGGAAAGGGGGCTGGAAATTGGAACACAAGGGTTGTTGTTTTTTTTTTTTTTTGCAAGGGTTAATGTTGAAAAATTATCCATGCATATGTTTTCCAAAAAGCTTTACAAAAAAAGTGGGGAAAAACACTAAACCAAGAGCTCAATTTTAAAAGACCTTATTAAAATGCCCTATTGTTGCTCTACAGCCTCAAAGTCAATGATTTTTAGATCTATTTATGCAGCCATGCCCTCTCTTCTAAGCTCCTATCTTATATAACTGACTGCCTATTAGTCATCTCAAACTGGATATCCCCTAGACATCTCAAATTCAATATACTGAAACAGAACTCATTCTCTCACCCATGCTTACTATCTCAGTGTCATCCTTGATTCCTCACTCACAACCATTATGTTGCCAACCCTTATGGTTTCTCCTTTCACAATATTTTTGTATACTTCTTTCTACTCATCACTTCACATCTTGACTATTATAATAGCTCTCTGGTTGCTCTCCCTGCTTCTAGTCTTTACTTACTCTAAACCGTCCACTTAGCCACCAAAGTAATTTTCCTAAACTGCATGTGATTTCCAACTCCAGGGTCTCCCCATTACTTCTAAGATCAAATATGTAAATTTTCTATTTGACTTTAATAGCTTTTTATAACCTACCCCTTTCCTATCTTTCCAATCTTCTAATACTTTACGTCCATCCTCATTCCGTATTATTCAGCAAGATTAGCTTCCTTGCTGTTCCTTATACACTTCACTCCATTTCCAAAGGATGCCTTTTCACTGGTTGTTACCAAAACCTGGAATGATCTCCCTCTGCACCCCTAAATTCCTTTAAGAACAACTAATATCTCACCATTTGTAAGAAATTATTTCCAGTCTCCCTTTCTTTTCCCCTCCTCACACATGGTTAATAGCTTCTCTCTCAGATTACCTTTCATTTACACTAGACATCTTGTAGATTATCTACATTGTCTCCTCCATTAGAAAATGTTTTTGCTTTTCTTTGTATCCTCAGTGCTTAGTATAATATCTGATGCAGTTGCTTTTCACTTCTCGTTTTAAAAGAAGACCAATGGCCCATCAAAGATTTTCCTCCTGACTTGTGCACAAATTGGATTTAAGCGAAGCAGAGTTATACAAAGTCACCAGCCTCATTCTCTCTGCCAGAGTTACTGAAGCCCAGTGGCAAGACAAAAGTAAAGATGACTGGCTATGGCCCAGGATGTAGTAGATGACCTTTATGTCTTCTATATTTAATAAAGAGCTAAGCCTCCACGGCATCTGCTTTAGCCAATCCCATTCCCATTGGAACAAATCATTCTCATCGGCCAATTCCACGGGTGTGTGCGGGGGGAAGCCCTTAACATTTTGGGGCACATATCCCCATAATTTACTGCCAGTCTGCTGTGACAGTTTTACTGGGGTGTTGTCATTCTTATGTGATCACGGCCACAGGTGAGCCAACAGAGAGCACTCCACTAACCCCATTATGAAGTAAATACTTAATAAATGCTTATTTACTGTAAAAAGTCAGAATAGGAACTCTCACATTTCACGATTGAATGATGAAGTAAGCTTTCATCCTACCAGTTGAGACAAATTAGTTTTATATTCCAGTGGCCCTAGGATCTTTTTGGTATCAATATCCCCATTAAAGGCATAGATTATAATCCACCCATATCTTCTCATAAATTTTAACTCTGGTTTATGTCTTCCTCCAATCCTTCACAAACAGATCCGTCCAGTGTGTTGGAAGCCTTTCTTTATCTCTCTTGACATAGAATAGATACCAAAGGAGCAGGCTAGTTGTGCATTGATGGTACTTCAAAATTTAGATTAGATAGAAGAAAATTACTGACTGGAACATATTATTAGGGATATTAAGAGAAGCAAAGAATTGTGGCCAGGTTTAGAAAGAAAGGGCAGGGGAAAGAGAGGTGAACCCTTTGACTCAAATAAATGATGATGTGGAATGTTGGTTTTTTACTGAGTGTAGGTTCTCACCTATTCAATTGTATGCATGAAGCTAATCTATATGTATAAAAATAGCATAATTTAAGCAATTTAAAGTGATCTATCACTCTGAAGTGAAACATCATGCTATAGTTTTATTTTTCCCACATGAATTACATTCAATTTTATTAGTGTTGATTGTTACATTTGAAATTACCATACTTATGCATGAAGACACAAAATCATCAATAATTTGGACCGTAAATTTAAGGGAAAAAATTATATAAGTTGAGAATTTAAATTTCATCCAAATGTACACTAAGAAAGTATAGGGTGAAAGAGAGGAACGCACACAAGCTAGGTAGAAATTACTTAGAGATAAACATTTTAGGAGTTACAACTGTGGCTCATTTTCAGATAAGTAAGTTTCATTACTTCAGTATCTGGGCAAAGATCAATACAGTTGAGAAAAAAGCATTAAGTAGTTTGAATATTTCCAATGAATTTCTTTTAACTACAATAATTCATGAGAACTCTGGAGGGTTTTCAGTTTTCATTAGAAAAAGGCGTACCCATATAAAGTCATATTCTTTAAAATATTAAACACATTTGTTTTATCCTTATGATAGGCATATAAACTCCTTGAATGTAGATATTATTCTTAACTTTTTCTTATGCCTTGAATGTAATAGGTACTTAATAAATACCTGCTGAGTTGTTTTCCACAAAAACCAAAATTAGATTTTTGGTACTCTCAACCCAGAGTATGTTCTAGTTTAGAAGCAAAGGTGAACAATATTTTATTCTTGAAAGTTTTATTAGAATTTGAAATAGCTATCTATTGGTAGTAATGGGACAGAGAGAAAATAGATTAAAAGTCAGAAAAATGAATAGTCACAACTTTATTAATTTCTATTTCTAGGAAAATAACATACATATATACATATATAAGTACACACAGGCTATACTTTTAGAAAGAATCAAATAGAAACCTATTACTGGCATGTCTCATGGACTTTTTTTATTTGGTTACAAACTGAAAGAATAATTTGCCATTTCAATGCTACTCACTGCTTATTCTATTGCTGCTGATGTTGAGATAAGATGAAAAGAGATATTTTCATTTTCCTTAGCTTAGTGATACTTGAAAAATGAAAAATTGCATCTGTTACTATCAATAATCTATTGTGGGCCTCAAAAAGTGTTTGCTTAAAAGGAAATGTCAAATCACCATATAACCTGTCATTTTCTTAAGAATTTTTAAAATATCAACAAAGGCGTTTCTAAATAATGAAGTATGTTCTTTCTTCTTTCCATGTTTCATTGATATTTATAGAATGATCACATACTGTATTTGCTGGTTTCTTAAATAAACAAAGGAGATTAAATCAAAATCAAAAAATGATTCTTGAACCTAGAAATGTAGCAGGGACTGATGAGAAAAGTAAAGAGGATGTTAAAAGGCAAAATGTCCTGGGGAGAAAAAAAAACTGCTAAAACTGAACATTTGAATTTTATCTTATAAGAAATGGCAAAAAAGAGAAATGTTCTCTGGCAATTCAATACAACAAGACAGTCAATAAATCAGTCAAATAAGCTTCTTTAAGTTGTCCTTAAAGTTCTTTAAGTTATCCTGTGCTAACATACATATATATAGAGAGAGGCAGACAGACAAAAAGACAGACATTCAGAGAGAGAGAGACAGAGACAGAGACAGAGAGACAGAGACAGACAGTGAGAGAGAGAGAGAGAGAGAGAGCGAGACAGAGACAGAGAGACAGAGAAACAGAGACAGACAGAGAGACAGAGACAGAGACAGAGACAGTGACAGAGAGAGAGACAGAGACAGAAAGAGACAGAGGAATTCAAAGAAACCTCACAATCCCATCTCTGTCCTAGAGGTGTGAACATTCTAATGGAAGAATATTTGCTAAAACAAAACAAAAACAAACAAACAAACAAAAAAAAACTATTACGTTCTTAGACTAAAAAGACAAAAGGAAAAGAGGTGTTATTTTCAAAAGACTCTCATTATGCTGGGAGAAAACAGCCCTTCCATTGACAACATTGTAGTCTAGCGGACAGAGAGAGCATTAGACCTCAATTTAGGAAGCTTTAAGTTTGATTTTAGCCCCCAGCACTTATTAATTGTGTGATCCTCATAAATCACTAAAACTGCAGCATGCCTTAATTTCCTTATCTGTAAAATGGGAATAATAATAGCACCTGTTTCCCAGGATTGTTGTGAGAAGAAAATGACAGAGTATTTGTAAAGTGCTTTGCAAAACTTAAAATACTATGTAAATGTTAGCTATTATCACCATCATCATTATCATCATAAATGCAAGATAATTAGAGGAATGAAAGGGCATAGAAGCATTAGAATCAGCAGGTGACTCCCCCGTTAAGCCTTGAAGAGAACTCAGAATTCAAAGTAGAGGTGAGGAGGGAGTACAATCTATGTATGTGACACTATCTATGCAAACTAAGGAGATGAATAAAAAAATTCAGCCTTCCGGAATAACAAGTGGGCCAATTTGGATGGAAACAAACACCTATAGGGTAATCATGTAAATTAATTCTGGAAAAGCCGGTTAAAACTAGGACTTCAAATGCTATCTGGGTCATATCAAATATGGACAAAGCTCATTTCCTTTCTGGTATGTGCTGGTTAAAACACATGTTACAAATAAGTCTTTATCTCCCACTTTCTACATGCAATGCTGTCATTGTTTATTAACTCCATATCTTCTATGAATCAACAATAAACTCGCTATTCAAACTTCTCAATACATAAGAATATTAGATAAACACAAGGGTTCTTCATCATGCTTGACTCCTTGTAAAAATTAATTCTGTAAAATGCATGGAATGTCTGAGTGTGAAAACAAGGAAAGAAAAGGTGCTAGACCTCTCAACAAAGCTGCCAAAATGTCAAAACAAGAATTCTCACTTTTCCAAGTGTAGGAAGATCATGCTTGGGCAGGCAAAATAAACAGATATTATATTATAGTTCCCTGGGAGATTGAGTGCTCTAACACAGGACAGGGCAGGACACAGTGTTTTTCTCATTATTCCCAATCCCTAGGACATAGTTGGTGCTTGATAGTCATTAAGTTGAAAAGAAAGCTTATTTTCCAATAGAATTTAGTTTTAATAAAAAGGAAGTTGGCAAATGAGGAACACATTCATTTCTAATATGGTTCTCAAAGGAGACTTTTCCATTGGTCAACTCACAAACACATGTAGCACATATAGCACAAGAGCTCAACTTAAGTTAAAGTTTTCTGCATAACAACAATAAAAATATTGAAATGTTGAACACAACAGATATTAGTTCACTGACATTTATGACAAGTTTGTAAATTTACATTATTTTGAAAACCTACCTATAGAGTCATGTGAATCTAATACCTCTTGGTACTTAATTATTTTAACAGCATAGTTATCTCTTATCATTCCTAAATTTCATATTGATTATTTTATTTATCATTTCTCATTTTGAAAGGGGCCAAGACAAAGCCATAAACTTTACATGACCAAATTTTCAAATAATGGATATGTAGGTTTTTCCATTGACCATTCTCTTAGGTGTTACAACTCATAGGTGTACAACTGCTACAGATATGAGCATGATCTTTTGATATCATTAAAATCTAATTGATAGTCTCTCATATCTCAGCCTTTTAATTTCTGATATAATTGTTATTAAAGTATCCAAATGGCAGTTTTATTTTCATACTCTGCACCACAAACATACATCTATACCCAGGATCCTTTTCAGAACAGGGATAGAGGTGCAGAGAAAGCATCTAGCAGAGAACATGTAAGCCATATTCATTCATTCATTTAACAATTATCATAGAAGACAATTGATGAGTACAAATTTAATATCTAGTGTTTCTTTCTCATTTGAACAATTAAATTGTATTGTAATTCTGAACTGTCATATATTTATGAATGGTTAAATCTAGGTTGTATAGTGGATAGAGCACAGGAGTCTGGAAAATATGAGTTCAAATATGGTATCAGAATCATTTAACTTCTCTTTGCCTCGATTTCTTCCTATATAAAATGAGGATAATAATAATTTCCCCTTCACAGGGTTGTTGTGAAGATTATATGAAATAATAATTGTAAAGTGCTTAGCAGAAAACATAGTATATATAGTAGGTACTTTATAAATGTCAATTACAAGTAGTAGTAGATTATGCATTGTGTATTTATGTGTATAAATATCTTCATTTACAATGAACTTGTAAAATGATATTATATCAGTAACCATACTTTACCATTTCTGTGCATTTCTATATGTACATAACTTCTCTAGACCTCAGTTTCCTTATCTGTAAAATAAGTGGTTGGACTTTCTGACCTTGAGATTTTTTTCTAGTTCTAAACATACGACCCTATAAGGAAACTCAGAATAAAGGACCCCTGGAGTTTCTTCCATCTCTGTGATCCTATATAATGCCCATAGGATCTTAGATTTGATACCTCTCCTGACACTTACTGCCTAGAATATCTTATGGGCATATGGACTAACTGTGTCCGACCTGTAGAGCACTCTGAGCTTGTATCGGTCTGATCAGCCATAGTCGGACACACTGGAACTTAACTCGCACATAGTAATGCCATTTTGGTCCTCTTTGAGAACAAAGGACAAGAACCAATCAATTTGTTGAATGAATAAACGAATGAACATGACTTACCAATTCTCAAGACCATCTTTATCTGTGCATTTTTCATTTCAAGAGTTCATATTCTTTCCTATGAACTGTTTCTTGGAAACAGTTCCTAAGTTTCCTCTGACAAATTTCAATGAAAGTAATTCTAGTATCATAAGTACCCCAGCAGTAATATTTCTTGTTGGGGCAAAACAGACAAAAGAAAAAAACTTAGGCAAGTGGAGAGAGCTCTCTGGGCATAGTCAATATGACATTGGGCTACCTCTTCCAAGGTCTACATTATTCTTCTATGTGTTAGTCATCCTTGGAAGTCACATTAAGATTTTCAAAATGCCACTAAGGTCCTATTTAATGCAGAAGCTAGATGAAAAAGTAACTGACTCAATAGGTGTTACAGGAATAGAGTTTTGTAGTTGCTCAAAAAGCACAGAGAAGCAGTTAGACAACAGAATCTATCATTTTTGCAAAGTCACTAACTTTCTATGGGCCCCAGACACAAGATAACAGCCCTCATCATCTCTTCCACTTAAACGAAAACACATTTGACCAAATAAAAACAGAAACTCAGACAAGTCAATAATAATTTCATTTTCATCCAGTTGGGCTTGATTTGGTCCAATAATAAATAATTTTGTCTTTTCTTATTTCCCAGTTAGTCCTTCTGGTAATTAAGCTCTTCCCACAGGGAAAATAATGCATTGGAAAAGTATCTGTTGAGTAAATCATTGCTTAGAGAATTCTACAAATAGCACTCTATCCCCCGGCAGGAGTTCATTGCAGGCTGAACATTTTCAAACATTTTCTTTTCACAGATATGAAATCTGCTAATTGAAGCAGAGAAATCTGTTGCACGTAGGCTATCCCCAGTAGAGATGCTGAAACGGCATAAGTCAATATACTGTGACTATGGAACTTAGATACTATTAAAAAAGGAGAAAATAAATTCAGTTCTAAGATTCAGTCCATTTGAAAAAAAAATAACATGAAACAAATCATTGTTTCACCCCAATTAAAATGTTACATTCAGATTTGGGGTTTTCTATGCTCTAGACTCAGTGATAAAAATTAAGGTTTGTACCCTTTTCTAGAACTCAACTCTTGTAAATAATGCCATCACTGATGACATGCATTTTGATAGTTCCTAAAGTTTCACAAAACTCTTCCCTCACCATCATTCTTTGAGATAAGTGATGTAAATGGTACTATCTGCATTTCACAGATGAAGAAATTAGGTTTCAGAGAAAAGAAATGACTCACACATGATCACCCATAAGGGTCAGAACTGGAACTCCAATCCAACCAGGACATCTTCATACACACAGCACTAGTAGTTGCAAAATTTACAGACCACAGAAGAAGATGATAAAGCGGCAGGGAGGCTTTTCCATATGGTAGATTTCATCTTCTATTGGGGATGAAATCATAAGGATATTAGTGTATTAATGATATTAAAATCCAGTATCTGACACCTGGTAGTTGGGTCACATGGAGAAGCTGCTTAGCTTTTCTGAGTCTCAGACAACATTTTAGTGCTACATTGAATGGATGAATTGTAATTTGCCAGTAGAAGAATTTACCAAACTGAGAATTCTTACATCAACGAAATTCTAGGTCCTCAACATATTTCTGTAAGATAGAACTTTTCCATTTCCACTTTCTTACTAAATTAGTCCTTCCATTTTGTCATCCAGTTATTTAAAAATCAGGTTTGGAAGTTATATTCCTCTTTTGCTAAGATCAGGATTTTTTTACAGTGTTATGATACTCTCAATGAATGTTCACAGTTTTTATCAGTCTTGAGGAAGCCTCACAGAAGAATCTTTTTATAATTTCCTTGTGGGTGATTTATTTAGAAGCTGAGTTCATCACGTATGGCACATCTATTGATCCCTTAGTGTTAAATCATTTCATTGACATGAAGAGAACATATTGTAAAATGTCAGTTTTGATGTAAGCCCACAAGCCTTTGAGATCAGAAAGCTGCTGCCTGGTCCAAGATACTTTGAGAAGCTAGGATAGGGATGACATTTTAGGGAAAGAACTTTTTAAAAAAGAGTCAAGGAAAGAAAGAAAAAGGAGAAGGTAATGGTTATGGTAGGGAGCGTTCCCAGTTCCATACACTTAAAGTTTACCCATAGTAAAAGTTTTCCTTTTCCCCTTCTCACAATAGATTTTTCATCATAGAAATTCAGTTGATAACTCAGTTCTGTCCCTATGTCTGACTTACAAAGTCTCCTTTTCTGTATACCTATTCTTCTGAAATGGACAGAGTTTCTTATCCCAAAGTCTTATGGAATTATGCCAAATCAAGTAAGTTCCGCAGAGGTGAAATATCTAGTTAATTCATTGAAGGTAGTCAAAATACTGTGCTTACTCTGCTGAATTCACTCAAGCAAAAAATTGTTTTTCGTCAGAATCTACCAGGTAAGTGGACTATTCTGTAATTTATAGAAGAGCTTTCCCCAGAAAAAGAATTCAAGGACCCCTGAGATTGTACTTGAACCCTGGAATGACCATTTCCCAGTTCAAGAAAAATGCACATCTCCATAATTGTTGGGAATACTGTCTCTCTCCCTTCATACCACACCATGTCTGCTCACAGGACCCAGCATCTGTGATCACTTTACACTTTGCCTCATCCATTCTGTGAAGCAACAGATTGGTTTTTAAGCTTATCATGTTGACATTTTAAGCTCCTAAGAGGTAGGAAGCATTTTAAAAATTATTTTTGCTCATAGTTTCTTCCTAGGGGAGGATTGTGCCTTGAGAAAACCCATATTTTAGGGATTTTAGCATCCCAACAATATAAACTTTAACCTATCTCCTGGGGTTTGGTCAATTCAGGTAAAACCTTAAGGAAACCAGGTGGTGACACAGAAAGAAAATTTTTAATTAATTTTTTTTCATTGAACAAAAATCTATTTTTCTCTCTCCCACCTCCCATCATTTCAAGAAAAAGAAAAACAAAATCTTTCCAAAATATATGTCCATTCAAGCAAAACAAAGTCCTTCTTTAGCTATGTCTAAAAAATATATTTCATTCTGTACCCGAGCCTATCATCTCTCTATCAGGAAACAGTAACATTATCAACTGGCCTCTGGAAATAATGATTGCTCACTAATTAAGAATTAGAGTTTTTAAGTCTTTCAAAGTTATTCTGAAATAAAAAGAATAACTCGCCTTGATCTTCTGCATTTCTTTTTTCACTTTTCCTGGAACTCTGAGTTAGACAAAGAACTCTTAGCATGGTTAGGTGCTCATATTCTTCCTTGTTGTATGATATAAGAAATGGGGAAAAGGATGGATGGATGAATGAATAGATGGACATCGATATGACCATGTCACTCCTCTGATCAAACATCTTCAGTTGTTTTACCTCCAGGATATCCTATAAACTCCAAAATTTAGCATTTAAAATCCTTCACAAAGTGTCTTCCCAGACCTATTTAGAATTATTTTCCAAGCATTTTTAGTTGTACTTGAATTAGCCTACTGGCTCTTCCCCAATCTACAGCAATTGTCTTCTGCCTGGAATTCAATCCCTTCTATATCAGTCTTTACTAATCTTTCCCTTTCTTTGAGGCTTAATTTCCCCAAGGCCCTTGTGAGTGTTCACCCATGATTTCTTCCCCCTGTGGTATCTCTTAATCCTAATGCCCCCTTTACCATCTTCAAACTTTCCAGTTGTAGCTTATCTCCATCAATTGTTCCTTTTCAAAATGTTCCTTATTTTAGACTGGTCTTTATACTGATTATATCCTCCATAAAAGACCACAAGTTTCATCAAGTCAGGGACAGTGTTATTTTCCTTTTTTGTTACTTTAATACCTAATGTAATTCTTTTTTTCTAGAATTAGTGCTAATGAAATCAGAATCTAGAAAAAAAATTTGCCTGGAGTTATGAAGAATTAAGTTCAAATCTCACATCAGATACTTATCTGAGTCACATTTATATATGTGACACTGGGCAAGTCAATTGTTCCCTGACTCAGTTTTCTCATCTATAAAATCAGTTAATGATCACTTATAAAACACCTAATATGTGAAAGACACTATGCTAGGTATTGGGGATACTCCTTTTTTCCAGGAGCCCACCATCTAAAGTGAAGGGGGGGTGGGAAAAGGTTTTTATATAGCACATACTATGTGCTAAGCACTTTACAAATATTTTATTTGATCCTCATAACACAACTTTCTCCTGAGAGGCAGGCATTGTTATTATCCACTCTATTCACAGCACCACTTATCTATGTTTATTATCAGTTATTGGCTCTTGAGCAGAAAGTCTATGTGAAAATAGTATTTTAAGAAGGTGTGTCTGGCCAGTGAAGAGACTGGTGATAGGAAAAATAATTAGGAAGCAATTACAGATATATAATGGCAGGACCCTGGACTAAGCTGGAAAACATGGAAATAAAGGCTATTTTAATGAGAAATGAGTACATCATAGTGAAGGACTTTCCGTATTTCAGATTAAAAAGGCATTGAGTGCATGGTCTAGTTGGCAGGCTTACACTTGCCTTCTGGACCAAACCATCTGCATTTTGGTCTTATGGCAGTAGCTGTGTATTGGGTACCATAGGTCCTGTCCTTGATTGGCACATGATTGCCAGTGGGAAGGCTTTCTGTGTCAATGGGACATATCTATCTCAATCAAAGATGGTGATGGCACAGTTAGTGAAACTGGACTCTTCCCCTTGCTGCTTACCATATTCTCCCATTCTAGTTACTCAGTAAGATGGGCTTTTCCAATATTGGGGATATTGAAACTGAGCAGTTTCTGCAGATTGGTATGTGGGGAAATAATGGTATAGATAATGTGGGATAATAATGTTCTGTGATCAAGTTTGGCTTCTAGTCTAGTCTAGCAGTTGGAAAAAAAATGGATTTGGATGCAGAATTTCTGGTGGAATCCTGATTCTGACACTTACTAGCTATGATTTTGAGCAAACACTTCATATATCAAGGCCATGATTTCTTCATCTCTAAAGTGAGAGAAGTGGATTAGGTGATTTCCAAATTTCTTTTTGGTTCTAAATCTATGAACCCTCTATTCTACAATTCTTTGATCCTATAATCCTGACCTATAGTTAAAGGAGAACACTGTAGGGGAAGGCAAGCTGGGGATGATACAAAATTGAGAAAGAAGAAAAATGTAAGGAAGATGTCAAAGATGATTATCATGTAGCTCTCCTTGTTCAGCTTCTAGTTAAACCCAAGGTATTTCTGCCAGCTGGTTTCCCTGTTTTAGAACTTAGAAAAAATAAGCATTAAAAAAAAAGCATAAATCATCTTTATTCTTCCTCAATGATATATAATTTACAGATCTATATTATGGATCAAAGTCAGTAAGAAAGCACTGAGCAATTTCCTAAATGAAATCTAGCCTAATGACTTATTGTTCAATTCTGAAACCAATGACTTGTTCATTAGGCATATTTAAGCTATGTTTTGATTAATGCACTTGTTTTCTCCTGTGTGTGTTGTTAGATTGAGGGCAGTCAGGAGCCACAGTTGATAAAGTAAAATCAGGAACATTCCTCTTCCTGAGTTCAAATCTGGCCTCAGACACTTATTAGCTATGTGATCCCGAGCAAGTTACTTAACTCTGAGTGCCTCAGTTTCCTCATCTGTAAAATGTAAAAGGAAATGATCAACCACTCTATTGTTTTTGCAAGAAAGTTCCAAATGGGATCATGAAGAGTTGGGTATAAAAACAACTACAACAACAAAACTAGGTTGAGTTCTTTTGAGTAACTAAAGATCTCATTTAGAAAGTTATGTGATAATTTGGATTTATTCAAATAGCAAATTGCTATTTTTTCTTAGCAACAAAGTTATTTTAGTTATCATATATGGTTAATAGCATAGAATATCAATTTTCAAAGAATAAAAGATAAGGGTCACCTAAAAAGCAATCAATGGAGAGGTTCATAGGTACTTCAGGAATAAGGAATTGTGGAGATGTAGAATAAAAGAAATTACTAAAGTGAAAGCAGACTGACAAAGCAGCTTACATGCTCCATTGGTGTCAAGGTAAAATTGAGAAATTACATGAAGGCTTATGTAATACTACTTGGATCTTGCAAAGGATTTATAGGAGAATATGGAGTCACTGAGAATAAGGAGAAATGAACCATTGAAGAGAGTACCCATACCAATGAGATCCTAGGTTTGTTAAAATTTCAAAGGCTATTGTGGCTCTAAGATCTTTCCCAACAAATTGGGACCTAATCAATTAGGTCTTGGTTTTGTTCATTACATAAAGATCCAGGCAGCCATAAACCATCCCCGAGGTTTGAATTATTTAAATAAAGAAAAAACAAACAAACAAACACACAAATAAATAAAAGTGTTCTTTATTGGGTAGCTCCAGAGCTTCAAATTTTCACTACCAATGACTTCTATAAGTACAAAAATGCAGATGTCAGATGAGAGGAGAAGCATTTTATAATGATAATAACAACAACAGATATTTATATGGCACTTTACCATTTACAAAAAGCTTTACATAATCTCATTTGACCTTAGCACAAATCAATTTATCAGACTGGCTAGCCAGTCAGAGAGTAAGTCTTTAAAGACATAGTAAACAGGACAGATAAATTGGGTTGTCAGAAAAGGTCTGGAATACAAGCCAAAATGGGGTATACCAATGGATCTGAATAAAATTTTGCCCAACCTGGCCTTCTCTGCTTTGTACATACACACACATATGCGTGCACACACACACATACATACACATTTTAAGGTATCTTTGCATTTTAAAAAATACATAATTGCTTTTCCTATTTCCCTAGTTTTATTTATACCTTTTTTTTCCTTTTTATCATCTATGGAGGCCTAAGAGTCACAGCACAGCATGGAAGGAAAGGAGTTATATAATTATTCCTTTTTTAAGAGAATCACTTATTTGGGTTCTACAATACCTATGATGTTTCAAATAAACATATTTTTTTAATTCTCTTTTATAGAACAGCAAGGTATCTTCGTGTAGGATGACAATTTATAGGACTTATGTTTGCAGAAGACAGAATTGATTTTTCCCATGATTATGTTTCACTTCTTACAAAATCTCAGCACATGTTGCATCATCTGTATAAAAATACAGATTTTATTTCTAGACCCACAATTACATCAATGTTGAAACTGTACTAAATCTAAATAAAATCGACTTTCAAAAATAAATTATCAAAACCTTTTTCTTGCTTATAGTTCATATTCTGGTAGTCTCTATCAGATACTTTGATACTTTAACAAACTTGGGATCTCAGTGGTATGGGTACTCTCTTCAATGGTACAGATTGTAGCCCATCCAGTCAAGCACACAGAAATGGATATATTTATCATTTTATTATCAAAAAATCATTTACTTTCTCAGTAGAAGCAGCTATACAGTATAGTTAAGAGATGTAAAACTTGAATCATGAGTTCAAATGTGACCTCAGATACATACTAGCTGTGTGATTGTTCAAGTCAACTTCTATCTACCTCAATATTCTCATCTATAATGTAGAGAGAATAGTATAACTTATCTTCTAAGTTTATTGTAAGCATAAAAATGATATAATATCTGTACAGTATTGTGCAAACTTTAATTCAACATATATTAGCTGTTATTATATAAAGATATATGTATATATATATATATATACACATATACATATATACATGTCAACTTTTATCTCAGAGAGATTTACATAAAGGAACTCTACCTACCTTGGCAGCATTACATGTGTTCATTATGTTAAGATGGTCATTAATCCTTGAGCACCTGGGATGCTCAAGGGAGCAGCCCAGAGTCTACAAAGAACTATGCCCTTGGAGGCAGAAGAAAACTGGATTCTAACCCTGCTTGTGATGCTCTGCAAAACCAGAGACAAACTGCTTTATGTTTCTGGTTCTGTTTTCTCATTAGTAAAATGAGAGTATTAAAACTGATTACCCATATCATTTCTTCTAACCCTGAAATACTAAAATCCCATGATCCCAGAAATGGTTGGAAGTGATGAAGTTTTATGTAGCATGATGCTCTAAAGTATACTTACTGCTTCTAGTTCAACTTTTACCTCTGATGCTTATCATCTTTGTGATTTTTCAAGTCATTTAAACTCATTAGAGCTCAGTTTATTCCTATGTAAAGTGAGCACTGGATGTGATGGCTTCTAAGGTCCCCTCCAGCTTTAGATCTATGACCCAATGATCCTATGCCATAACATCATGTAAATAATGGATCTCATTTTATAGAAATTGTGGGAGGAGGAGAAGCAAGGGTGGTTTTCAGGATCTATGTAGGGGGGGGGACATTTAGTAATAGGTCATTTATGGCCATTTTTATGTTTGTAAGGCTTTATTTTGGTGACCCTAAATAGACATAACACATCTTTGAAATGGTAGCTCAGTTTTACTTATCACTGTTTCTTATCAATGTCTTTCTAATTTATATCAAAATCCTTTATATCAAAAATAGTTTAATAATAGCAACATTTGTTGTTGTTCAGTTATTTCAATCTTGTCCAACTCTTTGTGACCCACTTTGGGTTTTCTTGGAAAAGATGGAGTAGTTTGCTATCTCCTTTTCCAGTTCACTGTCTGAAACCAAATTACTCACTAGTTGTGTGACCCTGAGCCAGTCACTTAACCTTGTTTGCCTCAGTTTCCTCATCTGTAAAATGACTGAAATAACTGAACAAAAACCAAAACCAAATTAAAAAGGAGAAAAACAACAACAACAAAATGCTGATCAGCATTGGTACAGGATGTTTCCTTATCTGAAAATCTATTCTTTCTAAAGGACATCATTTCCAGTGAGAAGTTCAGTAATTCTCCTTTTCCAGTTTTTTGGATCTCCAGTAAATAGCACAGTGCTTGACCTATAAATGCTTGTTGAACTGACCTGATAATAATATTCTTTCAACATTTATCTTCCCACTAGAGAGCAAGCTTTTAACTTTTATTATTTTAGAAATGGGAGTCAGAGTGAAGGAAGGAGTGAAGGAGAGAACCCTCTGTAAAATGCCTAATCTCCCAAGGAATCATCTATATTGCCACATGTAGTTCAGAAATGATCTAAAACATAGACAATTGAAAAGATGTAACAAACCTGAAGTTCAACCTTGCATATCTTATTGTTCTTGGATCCATCCCTGTTCCCTCTGGATGCCCCTTGATTTAATTTGGATTTTGCTGTTTCAAAGATCATATTACCCAAGTAAGAAGTGGTATTTTTGAACTTAGCTGGGTCATAGGAACTTTCTCCTCACTCCATTCTAATTTGCAGTTTTGCTACAATAAAAGCCCTAAATATATTGCTACTGTCTAGACGTTTTATCTGAAACAAGTGTCCTTTGTAGTCTCAGAGGACTTTTCTCTTTTATTTCCAGTAAATCAAAGCCTGGGAAGAGCTGTGCTTCGTATTAAGACATACCCTTCACAGTCCAGTGACTGCCAACGGTGGCAAGCCATTGACAGTTCATTTACATATAAGTGATGACTTCCATCAGGTAGTTGGCTCAAAGATACAATGGACATTTCAAGCACAGCCAATATTTCTTATTCTTTGATGAGCATCAAGTGCCAATTTAGATAGAGAAACTGACTCTTGAAAAGTGAGGAATTCTTTTCACTGACCTTAAACTGTCTTCTACAGAGCTTGACTGATAGACTGTCACTGAACTTTAATGGAAGTTCACTCCTCCAAAAGACACTGTATATAACTGTATATAGTGCATGACTGTACATAGGTAGTTAGGCTGAACAGCCAGTAGAATTAAAAATATATAAGGAAAGTCAAGAATACTCAGATGTTAAAATGGATCTTTGATCTCACTAAACTAATAGTATAAAATCATAAGCCATCCAGTCCTGCCCATGATCCTTATCCATATCTTTCCATTAATTTACCACATGGGGTCAACCCAATATACTGGAGGTGTTCTTCCATTTTTCTTGACATAATGAATACAGTAGTGAATACATGGACCATTCATAGTTATGCCTTAATCCCATCACATGCGGAAAAAATTAGAAATTGAAGAAATACCTATGTATTGGGGAATGGTTGAACCTTGGGGTACATGGGTGTGATGAGCAGGATAGTCTTAGTGAAACTGGAAAGATCTATATGAATTCTAGGATGAAGTGAGCAGAACCAGAATATCATCCTATGCATTCTAATGATGATCAACTACAAAAGATTTAGCTATTCTGATCAAAAGTAGTGATACAAGTCAATTCCAATTCATGAGTCATGATGAAAAATACTATCTACCTCTAGATAGAGAAATTATGAACTCTGAATGCATATTTAAATATAATTTTTAACTTGCTTTATTTTTCTTGGTTTCTTTTTTGCAACATAGCTAACATGGAAATATATTTTACACAATTTCATATGTAAAAGTGATAGCATATTGTTTGCCTTCTCAATGGGTGAAGGAGGAATAGAAGGGAGTAAAATAATTGGAAATTCAAAAAAATTGAAAGTTAAAATTTTTCAAAATAGTATTTTATTTTTTTAAAATTTGAACATATTCCTTCTGCTTATTTACTCATATATTTCTTTGCTGACCATTTTACTTCAGTTCTTTGTTATAATTCCTTTCCTGGAGCAAATTAAAAGAAAGATCCAGAAAGACTCTTCCTGTATCTTGCTTTTCTAAGTCTCAGGAATAGCTAGACATTATATTTTATTTTTCCAAAAGTATTTTTCAGTCTTTACATTTTTCCTGATTTTCTTCTAAACAGGACAACTTTATCCTCACCCAATATTGATGATAAAATTGTCCCTTGCAAACCCTGTATTTAAGAATGCAAACGCCTTCCATTATAATGCCATGTTTCTGTTCTCATTGTTTTCAGGGGGGGAAATCTAGCCAAATTCTCCTCATAAGTAATTCTACGGGAATAGGCTAAAATTTAATTATGGTTTGGTAGAAGCTTCATTACCATGCTTGGACTTGTCTCAAGTGTGATTTTCTTTCTTTTTTCTCTTCTAATTTGAAGGTTCTTTTCAGCTGTTTTAGAGTTACTGAAAAAGGGGGAAAAAACTTTTTCCATTAAAGTCAAATTTCCTCTATAAACTGTTTTTAAAAGAAAAAACCTCAAAATCTGCATGAGTGAACAAAATCAAATCAGCTCTCAATTATCCACAGAAGGATCAGAGGAGGAACTGAAATACATTTATACCAGGCCCTCTGGTTAAACTATTAAAGTTTCCTTTTTATGCAAAACATATTTTCACATTAGCTAGCCATTTTCCAAACAAAGGAAGAAAGCAAAACAAAAAAAGAAACAAAGATAAAATTTTTCTTTAAATGCTTCAATTTACATTCTGATCCCATTATTTTTCTTTCTAGAGGTAAATAGTCTTTTATATCATGAGGCTACAGCTTCCTTTCCTATCAACTCTTTAACTAAAGCTTCTAACATCTGTTTTGAGTTTCACATTCTCTCTCAATTCACGAAGAGGCTAAAAATGAGGCAGTAATATGGTCAAAAGACAGTAGCATTAGCATTAACCAAAAAGGTCCCCAAGTTGAGTATTTCTTCCTTGAGTAGTAGAAGAATATACTATACAGAAGAAAAAAAAAAAGGTTTGCATTATTCCTTTTACTTCCCTTTCTGGGAAGATGTATGAATAAAGAGTCCTTGACCACTGTTGACTCATCTTGAGCTGGTCCTTATGAACTCTTCAGTTGGAAGTGAAGGTAGTAAAATGTCTACATTTATATCTATAAATAGTAGGAGACAAGGGAACTGTAAATAGTTACATTTTCTTATTTTCACCACCCAGTGTTAGCTATCAGATATCCACTAATAAAACTAAGACAGGAAATTAACTGAATAAATACCATAAAATGTCTGCACTTAAAGGCCTGGACTGTATTGTCTCTAAAATTCTGTCCTTCCATGTCATTTCACTTTAGATAATACTATATACTAAATGGATATAGAGAATTGCAAGTTGGACTTTTTTCCCCCTAAAATTGTTGGCAATACTTTGCCTTCTGTCCTTGTATTTTCCATTACTCAGTACCAGTTAGTGAACCACACAGGTGTACCAGTCATGTGTTCAGTCTTCATAGTGAGTAGCTGAGACTATGGGCAATGGACCATATCAACACTGCATCCATGTCGACAGAGATCACTGATGACCTTGGAAACAAATCTGTATTTGTGACTCCTTCAGAAAACAACCTTTAAACTTTTTATCAGCTATTCAGGTTTTTTCTCCAGTTTAAATTGAAACAAAGTGGTAAGAGTTGCTTTTAGCATTAGAAGTAGGACACAAATCAGTGAAAGAAATTTCTTTTTTTTTCCAGACCATTTTTGCCCACATATTTTTCAAGCACAGTGCAGTGAAAGCTCCATCATTTACCAGTTGTCCAAACTCTTTGCGTTCCATTTCCTTCTTAGGACCATAGTGCAGTAGTGTTTTTGATTTCCTTCTTAAATTGCAAGCCCATCAAAAAGGGTTTTGATTGTGATACTCATTTCTCCAAAACTGACTACTTGTACCTTATCACTTACTTTTTAATCTCATAACTTAGTCTCAATATCCCTTAACAGTTTTCTTGATTCCAAATAGTATTTGTCACTTCTCTCATATCCCTCCAATTTAATTCAAACTAAAAATTTGGGGGAGGAAGAAAGAGGTACCATTTGGCAATACCTTTCATTACTAACTCTAAACCTTATCTTCCATCATCTCTTTCATTTGGAAATCTCCCACTTCACATCCTTTAAAAAAAGGGAAAAAAAAGAAATTCATATCTTCTTTGGAGTCTCTTCTGATTGAATCGAGGGGAAAATGTGAGCGATTACATGGGCTAAAGTCAAATAGCATGAATCTTCTCTATTTCCAACTCAAATTAGTGATATAAAGAGTAAGAGAGAAGGAAATGAAGGAAACAAAACTTTCTACATTAAATTAATGCCTAGTGATTGTTTCTATTTTACCATCTTTGGGCAGCAAATTCCAATGGGTCAATAATACCTTCTTTAGTTTTCCTAGAATAGATCTACAGTTATAGAATCTCATGGTTGGAGATGTCAGAGATAATTTCATTCAATACCCTATCTCAAATTTGATATTTGAATGGCCATTGAAAATATCTCTGACAAGTTATTTAACACCTTCTATGGAGAACTAACTACCAAATAATATAAATCATTACACTTTTGAATAGTTCTTACCACTGGAAAATTCTTCTTTATATTGAACTCAAATTTAGCCTTTCCTAACTTCTATGTATTATTTCTAATTCTGCCTTTTGGGAATAAGTTAAGTAAATCTAATGTCTCATGTGACAAACTATCAAATATCTCAGAAAAGTTAAAATCTTTTTCAAGGGTAAATACTCTGATTCCATAGACCAATTTTCATGTGGCATGGCCTTTCCTGACATGGTCATTTGCACCATGGGAACATATTTCAGCTTGGCAATGTCCTCCCCTAAATGACTCATGAATATTTGAATTTGCTATCCAGACCTGGTCTGATGAACATATTGGGCTGTGACATTTTCACCAGCTATGTGGTTCTAACTTTCATCACAATGTCAATACCATGGCACATTTATTCTCTTCAAATAACTTGATTTCTGTCTGCCTCAGTTCCTTCAATTATATGAAGAATATAGTTCTAAATGAGAATAATAATAGCACAAATCTTACAGAGTTGTTGTGAGGATCCAATAAAAAATATTTGTAAGATGCTTAACACAGTGTCTCAAACATAGCTGGCACTTAATAAATGCTTGTTATGTTCTACTTCTTGATCAGTTATCCATTACCCTTAAAGCTGACATTATTCTAGTCTGTAATGTTCTTTGTTTTTCTGGAGATCTTGGAAGCAGCCTTCTTTTCAGTTCAGTAATCACCACGAGAATAGCCAGGTGTTAAAGTCCAAAAGTCTTTATTGTCTCCTCACCTGGTGCTCAACTAGCTTTCTTGTGGCCTTCAGAGGGGACTTGGTTTCAGTGGAGAAAATGCAGGAGGACAGACCAGCCTCCACAAGGCTGATGAAGATGGAAATGAATCTCTCCCCTTGGCTCTGAGAGCTTGAGCTCCCACCTGCAGTCCGCTTGTCTTACCTGGCTCTGAATGAATCTGAGGGTTTTTGCTTCAGCCTCCAGCTACCACAAAGGGGGAAGAGAGAATGAATCTGTTCTCTGCCTCCCTTGACTGAGTTTATCTCAGCTTATATGCTCTACACTGAGTATAAACCAATCACTATATCACTAGGAAACCATTATTTTGTTGTAAGATTAAATCAATCATAGTGAACTTAGAGAACTAGTAAGCACATGCTAAACTAGTTAACTATTGTCTTTATCAATTCCACTGACTTAACAACTTGTAAGAATTCTTGTTTTAAGTACAAGAGTTCTGGCCCATAACATCTCCTGCTTTCTTTTGTTTTAGAACATAGGGTAGTCACACCCTCCCCAACTCCTCAAGGAGGTGAGAATCCCCAAAAGGAGATGATCACACATTCCCTGACTCCTCAAAAAAGGGGTGAAAACACAAAAAAGGAGGTGAAAATGCCCTCCCTGGTGTCTCAGGAAGGGAAATGAAAACCAAAGGAAAATGGAGAATCGAACCAGATTAGCGGGTTTCTGAAGTGTCTCACTTGAAACAGGTATACATAAATCTTTCAATATGGGAGGTATTACATAAGCACATAGTAATATAACACAGCCTAGTAGTGATGTAACAAATATGAATCAACATGTCCATAAGTGCTAGAAATAGTCCAAAACCAATCTATTGTCCATTACTTCATGTGACTGGGAATCCAATGATTCCTGCAAGTTTTGAAGTCCTGCAATAGTCTCATCATATGTCAGGAAATCCAATGATTCCTGCAGATTTTGAAGTCTTGTGTCAGTTTTATAATGTCTCCGGGAACCTGATGATTCCTGCTAGTTTTGAAGTTCTACAACAGTCTTATTAACAGCCATGCTCTTTCAGTGTCAGATGTGTTTTAGGTATTCTCCTTTGTTTTGAGGTTTTTCTCTTTTTATGTCTCTCTCTGATGGAAAAGGCAAATACGGCTCATTGGCACCCATCTGATTCCTTCTCCATCTGTAGAGATACAAGCAAACCCTCTCCCCCAAGCAGTTAACCTATCTGGTCCCTTCCATTCATCACTTTCTTGATCTTTCCACATCACCTGACAATTATCTAAAGATAGTATAGCTGCTCACACTGGACATTGCCCTTCCGATGGGTTATAAAACCTGTCTGCTACAGACAGTGCATCTTTATCAAAATTTAAAAATTAATGGTATAGAGAGCTAAATTTAGAAATTCTCTAGGGTTACTTGTGGCTCCTCCTTTCTTTTGTTTTTGGAGAAACGTCTTAATGTCTCTGTTTCCCCTCTCTACTATTGTCTGTCCTTGAGGATTAAAGAGTATGCCAGGGGTGTGTAAAATTTTATACTGTGCACAAAAGTGTGTGAAATATTTAGAAGTATATGCAGGTTCATTATCTATTTTTATTGCTTGTGGCATCCCTATAATTGCAAATACTTGTATAAGGAATTCAGTGACCAATAGGGCTGTCTCTTCTGCTGCTGGTATTGCAAAAGTGAATCCTGAAAAGGTATCTACCACATCATGGATAAAAGATAGACGACCAAAAAATTTATAATGGGTCACATCCATTTGCCAGATTTCATTGGGTCTCACACCACAAGGGTTCTTCCCTGGAGGGAGCATAGGAGTGTGGAAAGGAAGGCAAGCTATACAAAATATAATGTTCTTTGTTTTTCTTGAGGTCCCCGGGGGAGCCTTCTTTTCAGTTGAGTAATCACCACAAGAATAACCAGGTGTTAAAGTCCAAAAGTCTTTATTGTCTCCTTCACCTGGTGCTCAGCTAGCTTTCTTGTGGCCTTCAGAAGGGACTTGGTTTCAGTGGAGAAAATGAAGGAAGACAGACCAGTCACTACAAGGCTGATGAAGATGGAACTGAATCTCTCTCATTGGCTCTGAGAGCTTGAACTCCCAACTGCAGTCCGCTTGTCTTCCCTGGCTCTGAATGAATCTGAGGGTTTTTGCTTCAGCCTCTAGCCACCACAAAGGGGAAAGATGGAATGAATCTGTCTCTGCCTGCCTTGGCTGAGTTTGTCTTAGCTTATATGCTCTACACTAAGTATAAATCAGTCATTATTTTACTAGGAAATCATTATTTGTTGTAAAATTAAATCAATCATATTGAACTTAGAGAACTATTAAGCACATGCTAAACTAGATAACCATTGTCTCATCAATTCCACTGACTTAGCACCTTGTAAGAATCCTTGTTTTAAGTACAAGAGTTCTGGCCCATAACACTAGTCTACATTAAAAGAATATAGAATAAGTTCAAAGAACTGGTGACTGTAGAGCAACTGGAGAGCTTATCACATAGTTGACATAATAAATGCTTTTTACTTTTTATTTCTGGATCAGCTATCCATTATCCATAAAGCTTACATAATCTTAGTCTATATTAATAGAATATTTCAGAATAAGTTTATAGAATCTGTAGAGGAATTGATTAGGAAATAGTGGCAGAGATTGGGATACAACAAAATCTTGAAAACACTCATAAAGTTCATGAGAATATAGCAAAGTGAGATAGAGTTCCCCTAGGACTGTAATAAGAGACAACATATCCTACTGAAGGAGAAGAGATATCAATGCTAATTTTGCACAAAGATTACAGAATGTTTTCTTTTATATTAACAACCTTCTTTAAAAATTATTCAATACAGTCAAACCTATCTCTGATTACATCAAATCATGATGTAAGAAGGGTAACTGACCCTTCCAGTTATTCACATTATAATCCATCCAAGCCAGTCCATCTTGCACAACTTTTATTCATATTCTCTTAGGATTGTTGTGAGCCATGAATATAGTGAGGGGTGTCAAACAGGGGCTTCTTCATCTTTCATAAGGTCATGAAGATATGAACAGATATGAACAGAATAACACATGGGCTGTCCACCACTTATCTCTGGTCTTATAACCAGCTCATGTATTTTTATAACATCCTTTATATCATATGTCCTTCATAATTTACTGTTTGTAAAGTGCTATAGACTGTTCAGAACTAGCACACATTTCTCTGTTGCTGTTTGGGTGATACTTAATTTCATTTCCTTAAAGAATGTAGGGTTCTATGATTTGTAGTCATATAATTACCTGGGGAGAATATTGGGATTAAAAACTAAGACCTTTGGTTCAGGAAGGAGCTTAAAGTCATTAAAATAATTTTGCCTTTCATCAAAGACAATCCAGCTTCAGAAGTTAGGGAAGAAAAATATCAATAAAAGCAAATAAAAAATTTATAAGGAGTTAGTGAGTTAGACACATAATTGACATAACATAAAGTAGGCAAGTTCTCCTTTTATGTTCTGTCAATTAATACCTGTAGTGCTTTTTTTACCCAATAAACATTGTGTTGTTCTTTAGTTATTTCAGCTATGTCCATTTTTTTGTGACCTCATTTTGGGTTTTCGTAATAGTAATCCTGGACTGATACTATTTCCTTCTCCAGCTCATTTTACAGATGAGGAACTGAGGCAAAATAGGTCAAATGACTTGCCCAATAAATTCATACTGTATTTTTGGAATAATGTATTTCACGCCAAGCTAAATTATTCAGGTAGTTCTAATATAGCCTCAGATACTTACTAGCTATATGACCCTAGACAAGTCATTAACACTATAATATAACTGTAACAACAGCTAAAAGAGCTTTATATAATGCCTAGTATATGTTAGTCATTATGCTAAAATCTTGAGAAACATTCTCTCATTGATATGCCTCTGGCTGATTCAGTTTCCTCATTTGCAAAATGTCAATAATAATAATACCTACCTCTCAGGATTGTTATAAAGATAAAAGGAGATAATATTTGTTAAGTGCTTTGCAAATCTTAAAGCATTATATAAATGCTAAATATTCTGATTATTCAGTACCACTGGCTTTCTTTATAGATAATAGGTTACAAACTTAAAAGCCTTAAGATTTCTCAGTTCAATTGCTAACCCAATATTCAATGTCAGTATGCTCAGTATTCTGTCCCACATTTAACTATTAATACTGTAACTTAACATCAAATAATCAAACTCATCAAACTCAATGTGTAGTATACAAATTCAGCAGTCAGTACCCCAAAGAAGAATTCAGTATCTTCAGTCCTCAAAGTCTACAAGCCAATTTCATGTTAATTATTCAAAAATAAGTATTTTAGATCAAATTTTAATAGTTGATGTCTAAGTTCCATTAAATAGCAATCCTTATTACTCCATACCAAAAAAAAAACTCCAACACCTTATTCAGTATTCAATAACCAAACAATATTTAGCATTCTGTACCTAACTTCAGTGTAAGTACCCAAACTTAGTATTCAATACTGAAAACCAGCATTCAGTATTCAAACTCAGCATTCAATATCCAAAGTCAGAATTCCATATGCACAGTCAGTATTTCATATCCAAACTCAGTATTCCATTTCCAAACTCAGAAATCATTATCTAAAAATGATTATTTAGCATCATGTTCAGAATTCTGTACTAAAATTCAATATTGTGTACCCCATTATAAATTCAGTAACAAAAAGAATCATCCATTATCTAAAGTATTCAACATCCACATTCAATATTCAATACCCCAAATTCAGTATTCAGTACCTTGAGTCAGTTTCCTGACAGTGTTCAGCATCCTAACTCAATGGTCAATACACAATTCAATATTCTATTAACTAATTCCATATGGCACCAAGGCCCAGAGTAGAACAAGAAGGCCTCTTCCCCAACTCAAAACAGAACAATCTAATGATTAAGATGGAAAAAGATGAATAAGTTTATTGTCCACGTTATAATATGCAACTAATGGGGAATTATAGGGTTAGTCCAAGTATATATATATATTGGACTTATGCTACAAATGGGAATGAGCTAGAAAAGAAGGGGAAGGAAGAAGATGAAGAGAAGGAGGTTCAAGAAGAGAAAGAGGAAAAGAAAGACAATATTGTATTTGGAGAACTGTCCATATCTTTCAATGATTCCATGTTATTGTAAGCCCCAAATCCATCTTTTAAGCTCAATATTCTGCGTATCTGTAAATACCACAACCACTGAAAAATTAAAATTATAAATAACACAAAGAGTAATGTAAAAGTGTAAGCAAGCTGTATTTTCAAAAATGAACTATGGAGAGAAACGATAATTAAAGGTATCATCGAGGATATGTATGATTGTTAAAAGAAATGAGTTGGGGCAGAGCCAAAATGACAGAGAGTAGATAAGTCTTTGAGCTCTTCCTAGCTTCCCTCAGATCAACACCAGATCAAAATTCTGAATGGGTTTTGGAGTGAGAGAACACACAAATATTTGAAATATAACAAATTTCCAGGAAAAGATATTTTGGAAGAACTTCAGAAAAAATTTGTTTCAATTTGGCAGGGGGGGAGGTGACCAATACAGGCCCAGCTCAGGGACCCAAGGCAGAGTCCACCCGGGAATCTACTGGAAAGCTCTTAGCCAAAATACAGCAGCGTTGGCTACTCTGTCTTGATCCAGAAGCCAGTGGATCAGCAGGCTATCTGTGAGACAACCAACGCATCAACAGAAGGCAAATAGTGAGTCCCAGAACTCCAATATACTAGGTCAGTCTTGACAATGCCCATCTAGCACTGGGAAGAAAGCCAGCAGCTCTGGCCCCAGGGAAGTGTGGAGTTATTGCCTGTAGAGGAAGCTTGAGACAATCCCCTCTTTGCCCTAAAAGGAAGTCTTAACTTTTAAAACTGAGGGGAAAAAAGCAAAAAAGGAATTCTGATGATACATAGCTATTATAAAGACAGAAAACAGATCTCAAAACCTGAGAACACTAAAAGCAAAATATCTCCAGATGAAATCTGAAAAGATAATATGAGCTGGTCTCCAACTCAAAAGACCCTCTTGGAAGAATTCAGAAAAGATCTTAAAAGAGAGTTAGAGGAAAAGTGGGGAAAGAAAATAAGAAATTAACAGGCGATTTTAGAAAAGGAAACAGAAATTATCTAAAGAAAACTTCTTAAATAGTAGTTTGACAGGGGAGGAGTGGGGAGGATTCTGGAAATATGATGGATAAGGTTGATAAACTTCAAACTCTCCAGATTTCCCCCACAAATAAAACAAATTTGTGATTCAGGGCAAACACAGATTGATTTTAAAAAATCAAAAGATTTGGGGCAGAACAGAACTCTTATTATAACCCAACAAAATCTGAAGAAAGACTATAGGCTGGGATTAATCCAAGTGAAGTGAAAATACCTCCTAGCTAGCTCCACTGAAACACCAGGTGGGGACCCCTAAGGCTTGCTAGATGTGGCTAGAGTCTCAGCAAGAACCACAGAGACTTTTACTCCTTTATCTGTCCAGTGGGGAAGATGGAATGAACCTCAGTGTGATTGAAAATGCCTGACAGCTGTGCTGCTGAGTCATGGCCCTGGGCAAGGAGGAACCAGCAGCTGATGAGTGCAGAGGCAGCGAGGCCAGAAGTTGCTGGCTATGGGCACTTCTATAAGGGTGAAGATTTTGGTTTAGGGTTCCTAGTAAGAGTGGAGAGCTGAAGGAAAGCTTGAGGCACCATGCCCTACTCCAAAAAAAAAATCAATTGACAAAGAAGAAAAAAACCTCCTGAAGCATATTATAGGAACAGGGAAGACCAAGGTTCATCTTTACAGGAAGCACTTTAGTTAAAAAAAAAAGTTTTACCGCAAAGAGTAATGTGAAATGTTTCCTTTCCAGGGAGAATTTATAGAAGAACTCAAAAAGAATTTAAAAATCAAATGAGAGACATTGAGGAAAAACTAAAAATATATATTTGGAAATAAGGGTGTCATTAAATCAAAATATATAAAAATTTTAACAAAATTTTGAGGTTATCACATAGACAATGACAGTAATAATTATTGTATTTATATAATGTCTTACAATTTGAAAATCCTTACAAAAATGATTTTGTGTTTGATCTTCACAACAGCTAAAGTCAGTAGTTACAATTTTAAAGTTGGTAGTTCAAATTTAATTATCTCCATTTGACAGATGGATAAACTAAGGATCTCAAAATTGAAGTGACTCATCCAATATTGTATAGTTAAATAATGGCAAAGCTGAAATGAATCATGAAAAGTATTTAGATGGAAAATGAATGATTACAATCATTACTTCTAAGATTAACACTAGTGGTTTGTTCTGGGGTTTTGTTGTTTTTGCTATTTTTTTTTTTTGCCAGTAACAGAGCACTGTTTATTCATATTGAACTTGTAGTTATTTTTAAAACCTTAACCCTTTTGAAGATGAACTGCTGTCTATCTATATCTATGCATTCTCTACTTTTGTTATTGATTTTTTTGAAGTTGTATTTGTTCAGTCATGTCTTACTTTATGAGCCCATGAACCATATTGTCTATGTGATTTTCTTGGCAAAGATACTGGAATGTTTTGCCATTTCCTTCTCTGGTGGATAAGACAGAGATTAAGTACATCAGGGTCACATAGCTAATTATTCCTAAAGCCACATTTGAACTCAGTTCTTCCAAACTCCAGCCCCAGCATTCCATCTACTGTGCCACCTAGTTGCCTCAGAAACTATGTGTAGGCTTCTACACATATCACTATGATTTAATCTTGTAAAATTTAACCTATCATTTAAGACTATTAGAATGTAACTAGACCTGAATTCTCTTATTCATTCAATTATTCATCCTACTTAATTATAAGTAGGCATACATATGCCTTCAAATTTAAATATTTGGGAATTCTAGAGGAAGTTCATACTTCAGGTAAGAATTGAAAATGATTTCCAAGATCTTTCCTAATTCAAAGATAGTATGATGCTGACTTATGGCAAAACAAAATTAGCTGTCCAACAAGAGACTTTTTATGTTTTTAAAATTGTTACTTGCATTCAGGTTTATTGGTATGATAAAGCATACATTTTATGGGAAACTACTAGATCTATGCTTAGATTTCCTTGTTCTTTTCCTCTTGTAGTCACCAGATTTGTCCATGGCATGATCAGGATTGTTGTTTTCTCCACAAAAAGTCGATCCATCTCAATGAATTCAAAGAAAAAAGGTACTCTTTCACCTGATTATTCATTTGATGATTTGAAACGTATTTTCATTCTCCTCTCTCTCATGGACCTGGCTACTAACTTTCCAACAATCCGAATGTCAGCTTTCTTGATTATTGGGTGTCCAGAAACTTAAAAAAGAAACAAAAAACATTAATTTTTATTAGAAATAAAGAATTCTGTCCAATGATATAAATACAGAAATATTATCTATTCTGAATATCTAACAGAAATTGGTAACCATTAACAAATAGTTTACAGATTGGTTCAGTGATGGGGACCAAAATTCCTCCTTCTTCCCTTAAGTGCAAAGGCAAGAAGAGTTGGCACAGAAGCAAGTAGTCCTGCTTCCTCAGGCTTTATACCCTTTCTTTCAGATCAGCAAGAGGTAAGGCCTCTGTTCCAACATAAACTCTTTGAAGACAAACATTAGCTTAGATGTGAGCCAATCAAAATGTGAAAATAAAAGGAATATCAAATATCATGTTCCACATTCTCAAGAGTTTCAATAAGTTAAATTCATTTACATGTTAAGGAGTCAATTATTAAGGAAGGTGATTTCAAGGATGCCTTATATTTCAGAAACAAAGCAAAATGCAATCAATTCATATTAGTTTGTTGTTTATGAAGTCGTGAATAGTTTAACAAATTTGTAAAAATGTTTTAAAAATATAAAAAGAAAAAAAATTTAAACATTCATATTGCTTTACCAAGTGATTCCATTGTTGGGTTGATGATACAAGGAAGTCATTTATTACAGCAGTAAAAGAATTTTACAAGAAAATATTCATAGTGATTTTGTTGTTCAGTTGTTCCAGTCATCATGTTTGATTCTTTGTAACCCCATTTGGGATTTTCTTGGTAAAGATACTAGAGTGAAAATTTTCTTCTCTGGCACATTTTACAAATGAGGAAACTGAGGCAAAGAGGGTTAAATGACTTGCTCAGGATCACATAGTTACTAAGTGTATGAGGTTATAAGGTTAAACTCATAAAAATGAATCTTGTGATACCAAATCCATTGCTTTATCTAGCTGCCTCATTCATGGTGGTACTATCTACAGTATAGTACAGTATAGTATCTACAGTATAGCCCCCAAAATGGAAACAAATAGTCTATCTATAACCTTGGAAACCGTAGAACAAATTATGGCATATGAATATGAAGGAATATAGAGAATGCAAAGAAATGCTAGAAGATGTATGAAGTAAGGCAGAGATAATCAAGAAGACTCGAAATAAAAATATTCACAATAATTACAATTATGTAAATTAAAGCAATTTTAAATGGTCATAAAACTTAATATTAGACAATGTAAATACAAACTTAGGAAGTACATATGTACATTCTATCTTTTAATAAACTATGCAAGTCCTCTAACTTTTACCAACTCACAATTATTCATGATTACTTTTAACATCACAATCATTTGTTTTTGCCTTTAGATCAATCATAAGCACAGGATAAATCTATTAACTTTAATTTTTTGGGGGGGATCACATTAAATGTACAATAATCAAGTTATTCAAATAGAGATTGTTTGAAAAATCCCTAAATATCTTCAATGGTTAAAATCGTTTATATTAAGGTGTCAACTATCAAACAAGTTAAATTCAAGTGCATCACGTATTTTAGAAACTAAGCAAAATGATGCTAGCTTATACTAGTTTGCCACTTTTAGAGGTTTTGAACAGCTTCAACAAGTTTGGAAAACATCTTAGACCTACAAAAAGAAAAATTGCAAAACTTTCATACATATTGAAACGTTGATCCCACCACTGGTTGATGCCCTCAAGGCAATCATTGACAATAACAAAATAACTTTTCTATATGAAAATATTCAGTGTGGCACTATCCACAGTATACATGGGAAATATCTATAGTATATGTATAAATGAGGTGTCTATAAATAATAAGCTGTTGAATGAATTATGGCATTTGAATATGATGGAATAAAAAGAACACAGAGAAATATTGGAAGGCTTATATGAAGTGATGCAGAGAGAAAAAAGAAACGTCAAAAAATAATATACATAATTACTAAAATTATATGTATACATATGAAGGTAACTAAATAATCACAGAACTCAATATTAGACAATGAAGAAGTATAAATGTATCTATAGTTTGATATAGTATAGAAGAACAAGGTATTATTATCCCTTACAATCAACCCTTTATGTTTGATTAATCCATGGTAATCCATTAGTTTTACATTTTGGGGATGGCATGGTCCACAAATACATTTAAGCTGATTCAAATAAAAATTATTTGGAATTAGTGAAATGACCAATGTTGTCCCTTTATTGGTTTGGAATCAATAATAAATTATCTACAATCAGTTCCCAGCAAATCTATTTCTTATAAGAGCATGTAAAATAATTAGTGTCCAGTTTTTTGTTTGGGGTGATATGTGTATGGGAGAGGTGTGGGTGGATCTGTGTGTGGATGTGTAAGTGTGTATGTTTGCCTATGGAGAACTTTTGGATTGGTACCCATTATAGAAGGGGAAAACTGCTAAAATTGATATTGAAACAAGAAAGCAAAAGGATTAATAACCAAAATTCTAGAAATGAACAAACTTCAATCAACCAAGTGGAAATGTTTCAGTCAAGCTCTTTGGGATTGCTCATTAGATATTTGCCAAATCAACTCAGATGCAAGAGCCAGCCTCCACCTCCCTATAGCAGGCTGATATCACATTCTGTTATTATAGAGTAAATACCATCAGAGGCATTAAGACCACCAAAGAGTTCTGTGAATGGATTTATAGAGATTCATGAATTTGATTAGAGAGATAGACTGACAGACAGATGGACAGATTATAAACTATTGCAATATAAACAATTTCCTTTGTATTCCTAAGTATTTTATGTTATGATTTTAAAGAATGATTGCCAAAAAGAACTAAATTACAGTAGACTTCCAAAAAGACTCTATGATACATACACAAATATTAAGAACCCCTGGACCAGATGATTCCTAAAATCTCTCTTGTATCCAAAACCCTTGATTTTGATATACTAAATGTAGGATAATTTTTCTCTTCTATTTTTAATTGGAAGCAAGTTAATTTGTACTTTCTTTTATATAGTTACATAATAGAAGATAAACTATTACTTTAACATTGTTTTGAATTTTCTCATATAATAAAATATAAACCCATAGGTAATTAAATTTGTTATTTAAATGCCAATCTGATTCTGGCCAGCTTTTCCAAACTTTCTTTGAGTTATTCTTCTTCATTCACTTTGTATCTGACTAGAAAAGACTTGTGGCTCTTACCAAACAATAGCTTGTCCCCTCTCAACCATGCAGAATTCTTAACGCACCCTTTTTACACTTCCAAGAGTCTTTTCCCTCCTTTTCAATGGTTTGGCTAAAAGCTATTAAATGCAATTTGCAGAGACTGCAACCCTCCAATTAAAATTAATTGGGAAACATTTAACAAAATAATTAAACATACAATAAGATATAGATAATGTCAATGTGTAATTTTATAAGTCAATTTGTTATCCACAGTGCTTAGTTGTCCCCATTTCTAGTGAGTGTGATTCCCACTAGTTTAGCTCCTCTTTCAAGGCTCAGCACTTATTCCATGAAGCTTTCCCTCATTCCTCCAGCTGAATAGAGAGTGTTCCTTCAAATTTTCCTGGAGTTCTTTGAATCTCCATTTCCCCCCTCTTTTAATTTATTTAATACCATGCTTGTATTGTATTTCTCTTAGTAAGCAGAAAACTCCTTGAGGGCAGGAATTGTATATTTGTTTATTTTCATAACCTCCAACTCTCATTAAAATACTCAATAGTGGATATTTCACAAATGTTTGTTGAAATGAATTAACAGGGCCCATAATTCCTCTGCTGTGGTGAAGTGATACTTTACTTGTAGTTAATATGTGTCATATAACTTTTTAATTTTAATATGTGGAAAAAATAGGAATTTATGTAAAATAATAAAAATATTTCACGTGAAGCTAGAAATATATTACATATTACATATAACTTGCTATTCCTTTTAAATATATAATATAGTTATCACACAAATTTCTATTTTTTTTTCCTTTCTCTTCCCTTTCTACCTTAGAAATGTCTGCCATTAAACACAAATGTATGTAAAATTATTCTATACATCTTCTATTTGTCAGTTCTTTTTCTGGATGCAAATAGTATCTTTCTGCATGTCCCTTTAAAAATAAATCCTTGTTGATTTAGAGCTAGGATCATAATTCTGAGCTGGAAGAATTTTAGAGATCCTCTAGCTTTCCCCCTTCCCCTTCAAAGTTGTGACTTCTTCAAGGTTGCTCAATAGCCAAGTGAGAATAAATGTTACTTCACTTGTTACTTTGGCCAGAGATAAAAAGAATAATAATGACATTGATGTGTATGAATTCATCTGGTAGAAGATCTGGTAGAAGATTCATCTGTAGAAGATGAAGAGCTCTGAAACCAGATTAAACCTTAAATTGTTGAAGAGCTGCTTAAGAGGTGCTAATTTGTTCAAATACAAGACATGCAAATAAAGATCTCCCAATTCCAAGGCCAGTCATATCCAAGTTAGCCATATTAGGCTAACTTTTTCATTTTTATTGAAGTTTCTTATTTTCAAAACATATGCAAGGATAATTTTTTTAACACTGACCCTTAAAAAATCTTGTGTTCCAATTTTCCTCTCCTTCCCCCCACATTCCCTCCCTTAGATAGCATGTAATCCAATATATGGTAATATATATATTTTTTTTAATTCAAAATAGGAATACATATTTATACAATTATCTTGCTACACACATGAAAAATCAGATAAAAGTGAAAAACAAAATAAAATTAAAACAAACCACAACAAAAAGATTAAAATGCTATGTTGTAATCAATCTTCAGTCCCCTCTCTCTAGGAGTAGATGGCTCTCATCATCATAAGATTATTGGAACAGGATCAGGCTAACTTTCAACAATAATATTAACTAAAATTTACATTTGTACAAGAAACAATTTAAAGCTTAAAAAGTATTTGGTGTCCATTACTCATTTAATCATCACAATCAGCTTGTAAGATAGATGCATTTGAAATAGGTTTTAGAAATGGAATGGGCAGAATTAAATAAGTCACGAGCGGCAATAGAATGAAACTCCAGTTTGACCAACAGTGAACACAAAGGCAAAAAGGAAAGAGAGCACAGAACATATTCAGAGGGCAGAGTAAGGCAGAATGGAATGTCAAAATAAATGAACGTTCGTTGAACTAAATCAAGTTGAATTGAACAGAATGAAACTGGATTGAAATGGAGGTGGAACAATTTTGAGAACTCTTAAACATAACTATGGATGTAATTGAATAGAGAAGGAAGTCCTTGGAGTTGAAGTTATCAATGACTAAGGATAGAGTAGAGGGAAAAATGAGACAAGTAACTAAAGTCACCAAAATAATTGAATGGCATGAAAGTTGGTAGGTGAGAACAAAAGAGAAGAATATATAAGGTGGTACAAATGAATTACAAGGATGCTGGAAAAGGAAAGAGATGGTTGTTTCAGAGAGACAGTAAGGGAAACCAGGTGAGTATCAAAGTTTGTTCTAGGCCATATGCATTTAGGGAGCTTGGTTAAACTGCTTCAGTTTGGAAGATTCCAAAGGACAGTTTGACTTTTTTAGGAAAAAAGGAAAAGTCACAATTTATTTAAGCAAGGAAGTAGAAGAAGTGGTTGAAAATGGTAGGAAAATTGGTATATAATTTTTCTCAATCCTTTTCTCAATCCCACTTTCATCCCCATCAGCATTCAAACACTGATTGTATTGTTTATTATTGGTTATAATTCTTCTCATGGCTCATCATGAAGTTGAAGCTAGTTATCAGCAGCTATGGCAGTGGAGTTCAAGAAGAGATGCCACCCAAGCTGGAGCCATCTCTACCTCCTGAGATTTGATTGTGTATTTTCAGTGTGATCATTTTTATCTCAGAAATTGACAATAGCTATAAATCACAACTTGATTCATTGTTTTCTTGATTGTCATCCTACATTTAAGAAAGTGCTGCTAATGCAGATCAAATTTAAAGATGGGAGAGAGAGAGAGAGAGAGAGAGAGAGTGAATTCCCCAAGAAAATTCAGTTATTAAACATTTACCAGCACACTGATGTGAAGGTTGCAGGAATGCAATAGAAAACTCAGAAAATGAAGACATCAGAAGACTTGAAAGTCTAGTGACTTTAGGATGCTGGTAGTGGTAGTGATGATAAGCAACATTAATGTAGTGTTTTAAGATTTTCAAAGTGTTTTACATCCATTTTCTCATTTAGGTTTCATAACACTCCAACCAATATCTAAAAACCTTGAGTATCCACTCATATGTATATCATTCAAGGACTAGTGTAGCTAAACACAGGAAATCTCAAGATTATCTGAAGTTGACCACAAAGATAATGTCCATATTTATAAGTGAAGTAACTTGGTTCATAAATATTTAAATAATTTCAATAAAAATTACAGATCTGCATGGAGTTAGGACTACAAAAAAATATGAAATGAAATCGTAGCATGCATCACCAAATTTTTAGGAACAGAGTTAGACAATATCAAAGGGTGACAATATCAAAATTGAAATGAAAGATGGAGGAGAGATTACTCCTAGTAATAAATGCACATAAAATGATAGCTATATTATTGTGAGGCTGATTGGTTAGTTGTTGTCCTTCATTCTCAGAGAGGACCAGAATGACATCCCTATGTTAAAGTAGAGTTACAATGTGTCTGACTGGCTGGTCAGATCAATATGACCTTGCATTTTCTGCCACAGGTCAGACACAAATAATCCCTATGAACATTTGGGACAGCTTCTCTAACTGTGGATCTCATGTTTGTTCTGAACTAATTCAATTCTGTTTTGCTCAGAAGAGTACAGCACCTTCTCTAATGAGGGCAAACTTGGCATGACAGTGGCATTATCACTGTTTTACAAAGTGAAAAAACTCAAACTCAGAATTTAAGCAACTTTTTATCAAGAAATAATCTGTCTATAATACATAGCCAGGAAATCTTCATTTAGGTATGGAGAGAAAGGATATGTTGCACTGTCTTCTGGAAAACAAAATAATTTTACACCTATAGAGAGGAAGGGGTATTTATGCCAGCTTCAATAAAAAGACTCAAAAGGAGATGGGCACAGTTTGGCCAGTTTCAAGGTCTTAGAATACACAGAGAAAAATAAAAGTGCTGAGTTTTCAATTTTAAGTACTTCTTAGATGTTATAGGAAAGCTGATGAAGTAGGAAGATAGCAAGTGTTGTTTCAGGAAGAAATAGATGAAGATAAGAAGCTGGATTTCAGATAAAGATCACAATAGCAGTTCACATTTCCCAATGCTTTAAACTTTATAAAGGATTTTATCCAGAACTCTGTGGAGAAATAAATAATCCAAGTATTTTATTTATATATTATAGATAAGAAAATTAATATTCAGAGAGATTGTTCCAAAGATTTTTCTAAAGTCACATGGCTAGTGTCAGAACTGAGACTCAAATACAGATCTTCTGACACCCAGTGATACTACAGTGAGAATGGCCCGAAATGGACAAGACATTCTCTGCGATTCAGAGAGAAGAAAAAAAGAGGAGAGAGGGAAAAAAAAGAGGAATTGAAAAATTAAGAATAGGGAAAAGGAGCTTTATTATTTATATATATATATATTATATATTATCTTAATGAAGATAATATTCATATTCTAAATATATATTGAATGGCAAAAGAATGAGTAAATGGATGAATGAAAAGCAATTATCATTAAGAAATGAGAGTTTGGGCAAGTGACGGGGTATACCACTGTAAGAAGGAGACATGAGATAACACAGAAGTTAAATTAGAAAGGGAAGAAAGAGATGACTCCAAAGAGGGAGGGATTATAAGGTGGCCCTTTAAATCATTGAAGTCTTCAGCTCTGCGGCCTCTTTATCTAAAAAGAGGAAAGATAATTGGAAGGACCTATGATGATGAATGAGTTGATAAATAGAGGACTTCAATACAAAAGGAACTCTACCAACCTTGAATTCATCTTTATCTAGCCTCATAATTGATAAATTCAAAGATTGCTAGGGCCTACATGTCTTAGATGCTTTGGTAAAAATGAGGGGGAAAGCATCTAGTTCCTTGCTCTCTTCATAATAAATGAGGCTTTTTCTGACCATTCTGAAGTCATCTGGTTCAGTATAACATTCTCGATAGAACTTTTCTCTCTTAGTAAGCATACAATGATTTTATATTATATTTATACATACACAAATGAATATATATATACATGTGTACACACATATTTATGTCTAACAAAACTATATCTCTGGGATTGTGTAGAGGGAAGAAAAACAAAGAATAAAAAGACAGTTGCATGATAATTTCATTATATATTTAAAGGACCAGCAAGTTTTACATAATAGACTTGTTGTTTCATATGCAAACATCTTTTTCTTTTTGTAATTCTACTGTGTCATGAAAATGTTTGTGCTACTTCATAAATTAAAAATGAAATATTTTAAAAGAAATCTAAGGACATTTTGATGGCATAGTGGACAGAGTACCAGCCCTGAAGTTAGGAGGACCCGAGTTCAAATCCAGCCTCAGACACAACACTTACTAGCTGTATAAACCTGGACAAATAACTTAACCAAATTACCTTGGGGAAAAAAATTTTTAAAAAACTTACTATCTTCACCTCTTAAGATCAGAACCAAATGAACTATGGTACATAACAATAATGGGATAGTCACAGCATCCATAATTTCCATTCCCTTTGTCTACCAGATCAATGTATGTGCTATCAATAAACCTTGCATCTACATTAAAAGATCTTTAGGGTGATTCATAGATTCAGATTTAGAAGGAAGTTTAAAAGCCATCTAGTCAAACTCTCTCATTTTACATATGAGAAACCAAAGCCCAGAGAATTTAAGTGACACATGATAAAGTGCAGAATATGCAACTGGTCTTCAACTCCTATTTTGAGTTTCCTGACATCTCAAACTTGCCTAGTGCAAGCCTTGGTTAAATTAAAGTAACTAAGTGAAATTCCAATAGCAAAAGAGTTCTAATGATCAGAGATATTGCCTGTAAAACAATGAGAAAAAAGGAACTACACACTCTGCAATATTATATGGTATGTGGTGGATTCCAGGGATGGAATCTGAGACAATTCTTTTGTATATGAACAAAATGTTTTTGATGTTTGTTCTGCTGTAAACAGGGGTGAAAACATTCAAAAGGAAACCAAAGTGACAAGGGAGTAAAATTGTTGCTTAATAAACCCAACGTGATAAAATAAACCCACACAAATCATCAGTATTTCTATATATTTCAGACAAAACCCATCAGCAAGAGATAGAAAGAGGAATCCCAGTAAAAATTACTGTAGACAAAATAAAATACTTGGGGGTCTACCTGCCAAGACAAACCCAAGAACTATATAGATGAACACAATTATAAAACACTTCTCACACAATTAAAATCTGATTTAAACAATTGGAAAAATATCAATTGCTCATGGTTAGACAAAGCTAAATACAAATGACAATTCTACCTAAATTGATCTATTTTTTCAGTGCCATACCATTCAAACTGCCAAAAATTATTTTATAGAAATAGAAAAAATAATAACAAAATTCATCTGGAAGAACAAAAGGTCAAGAATATCAAGGGAATTAGTGAAAAACAAATACAAATTGAGGCTTAGCAGTACCAGATTTAAAACTTTATTGTAAAATAGCAATCATCAAAATCATTTGATATTAGGTAAGAAATAGAGTGGTGGATCAGTGGAATAGATTAAATACATATGATACAATAATCAAGATCTATAGTAATCTAGTAGTTGATAAACTCCCAAACTCCAATTTCTGAAAATAAAAACTCACTATTTGACAAAAATTGCTGGGAAAACTGGAAAATAACATATTAGAAACTTGGCATAGACCTACATCTCAATCCTATTCCAAAACAAGATCAAAATGGGTGCCTGATTTGGGCCTAAAGAATGATACTATAAACAAATTAGGAGAGCAAGGGATAATTTGCTTATCAGATCTTTGGAGAAGGGAGGAATTTATGACTAAAGAATAACTAGAGAACATTATGAAAGGAAAATGGACAACTTTGATGGCATTAAATTAAAAGGGTTTTTCACAAAAAAACCCAACAAGATCAAAAAAGAAGTACAAAGCTGGGGAAAATCTTTACAGCCAGTGTGTCTGATAAGGGCTTGCTTCTAAAACATACAAAGAACTATGTCAAATTTATAAGGATACAAGTCATTCCAGATTGATAAATGATCAAAGCATATGACAAGACATTTTCAGATGACAAAATTAAAGACATATATGATTATGTGAAAAAATGCTCTAAATAGATGTTGATTAGAGAAATACAAATTAAAACAACTTTGAGGTACTACTATCTCACACCTCTCAGATTGGCTAAGGTGATAGGAAAAGATACTGATAAATGTTGGAAGAATTGTGGGAAAACTGAGATACTAATTCCTTGTTGGTGAAGTTGTGAACTGATCCAACTATTCTGGAGAGCAATTTGGAATGATGTCCAAAGGGTATAAAACTGTACATATCCTTTGATCCAGCAGTGCCTGTATCCCAAGGAAATCTTATAGGGAAAAGGACCCATATATGCCAAAAAAAAAAAAAAAGGTGCAAAAAGGGATTCACATGATGCTCATTAATTGGGAAATGGCTGGACAACTTGTGTTATATGAAGATAATGGAATGCTAATGTTCTATAAAAATGATGAATGACCTTCTATTATCTTAGAAAGGCCTAAACAATTTATATAAACTGATGCTGAGCGAAACAAGCAGAACCAGGAATACATTGTATGCAATAATACCAAGAATGTGCAGTGATGAAAAACTTGGTTCTTCTCAGTATTTCAGTTACCCAAAGCAATCCTAATAGACTTTGGACAGAAAATGCCAACTGCATCCAGAAAAAGAACTAAGGAGACTGAATGTAAATCAGCACATGCTATGTTCACTTTTTTTTTCTGTTTTTTATCTCTTCCATGGTTTTTCCCTTTTGCTCTGATTTTTCTCTCCTGAGAAAAATGTCATGACATGATACATAAAGTAATGTGTATTAAAAATAAAAAATGTATTGATCCCTAAAAATAAAAAATTGGAAAAAAAAACAAGGTAAATGTTAGGAAAAAATGAGTTCTGAATTTGTTTTTTGTTTGTTGTGCTTTTTTTTTAGCATGAATATGAGTTGAAATTGATAAGAGGATCAGGTTTCAGAGACTACAATAACAATAACTTGCAAGAACCAAGCAAAAATAGAATCCTTGAAAGATATCATTAAAAGGAGAAGGTTCTGTCAGATACCAAAAAAAAAAGCTAATCAATGCAACTTTCTTGATAGGTTGGTACATTCATAAACTTAATAAAGGCAGAGGAAGGATGCCTTATTATATACAGCAGTCCCCTAGTCATATAGAGGAAAGCTAATTACTCTTATAGCGAAAGGATATGTCATCATTATTAGGCTGATTCTCTATGAAGGATTTATCAAAGGAGATAAACAGAAGTCACACAGGATGAAAGAACATTGATGGCTTCTGATTGGATCTTTGTAGAGAGCTTTATTACTGAGGCAATCATAGGTCCATTGTACTCTCAAAGGTCCTTATCCATCAAAAACTAAGACACTAGGAATTCCCATATTATATCTATGAAATCCAAATACCTTTGAGAATTTAGCAAAGAAGTTCCTTGAATTCAAGCAGTCTTTTAGAATAAACAGTTGACTACATTAACCTCAATATAACATTAATACACCTATATACAAAAACAATATTTTTAATAGATAATGACATGATCTCTAACATACACTCTCTTGCTATTGTTCAGTTATTTCTGTCATGTCTAACTTTTTATGACACCATTTGGGATTTTCTTAGCAAAGATACTGACTGGAGTGATTTCCTTCCAATTCATTTTGCAGATGAGGAAACTGAAGCAAACAAGAATCACTTAACTATTCAGTGTTTGAGATCATATTTGAACTCAGGTTTCCCTGATTCAAAGTCTGGTGCTCTATCTACTGCACAACTTAGCTTCTCCACTAACGTATATGCCAAATACATATGGCAAAATGTACATAACATGTGCACTATCCAAAGTACATATGATGAAAAGCTTTCAAAATATAGAAACATGCGGGAGAAATTAACCACATAGAAACAAGATGAGACTCATATTATTTCCACCATATTATTTATTACTGAATCTATTCAAAAGATATTGTCAGTAAGCCTAGATAAAATGAGTTTATATCTTAACATTTTTATTTGATTTGTAAAAATAAGCAGGCGAAATAATTGTGAGGGCTTTGAGAAAACAATATGCAAGATATCTAATAGAGGCATAAGCATGAAAAAATTTCAGGCCTTATTAATACTAATTAATACTATTAATGATAAATTAATACTTATTAATACTAAATTATTACTAAAAAGATTGATAATATCAATAACTAATAACCTATTTGACTACAGTTCCATTTATACAAAATCTTTGTAAGTCATCTATTATTTTAAGGTAAAGTATCTATCACAAACAAAAGAATAGTTAATGAGAATATTGGTATGGAACAATATTCCACAATATTCAATGAACCACATTTGTACCAATTCACAATTTTCATAAGATGCAAACACTAAGTCTATATCCTGATTATTCCAAATAAGGAAGTCTATGAAGTGGTCTCATTATTTGAAATAGCATTATTTAAAGTTTTAATTACATATAAAATATGTTAATTGGTTCTAACCCAATACAAATATATCATGAAAATTTGAATAATGTGACCACTTTATAGGATTCATTAGTCACACTAATCAGGATCCAGATGTACAAAAACACATGATGTTTGTTGTTGAGGAGTCTTCTATATCCCATGGGCACAAGTCAAATTTCTTGGTCAAAACTGTTTGTTTTGCAGGAAGAAAGGAGAGGAAAATGGGTAGGGCTAATACAGAGTCAATTCCAGGTGAAATAAGTAATTCTTTCTGAAATAAACATTGTGCCATCCAATTCTTATATTTTCATATGGGAATAATTTAGATATTTTAAGAATCTATATCTTTTGTTGACATGTTTGACCATAGAATTAGTATATAAGCTTTGGATAAGTCATTTAGTCTAGAGTAGGTGCCTTGTAGTTTTATAATTCAGTGAATGTAACTATTTCCAATAGGAGAAAAACTTTGAGGAGCTATCTACATCTGAAAAACCTGCAGAGATCCATGGAGGTTTGGGGTAGAGAAGCGAAATTGAGGAGAAGAGTTAGCTCCAAAAGTAAAGGAATAAAGGAGCAAGAGGTCACAGTCTATGCAATGAATGAATCAAACTGAAAAAAAAAAAATATGCTACCTGTACTAATTTAAACTTAATTGAACATCCTATTCCTCTGAATTCTTGCCTTATCTTATATTGCTTTTGCTGTTTTGAAAAAATAAAACTGCTTTCCAAACAAAAAAAAAGGAAAAAAAACTAGAATGCCCAAAACTGCAAAAAAAGAAATGATCTGAGTCTTTTATCTAATGGAAGATTATTATACTCATTTTCATTCACTTTGAGTTCTTGGCACTCTAAATCCTTTCTGAAATAGTCAAAGAAATATCTATAAATATTTTGGATTCTGTAACATTGCCTCGATTTCAAATACTTAACATAATCATTTCCATTTCATGTGATCTGGCTAAACTGTCCTCTTCCCCCCTCTCTCTCACTGTCTACTCTCCCCATCATCCACACACAGAGGAGATGGTATTTTAGAACTACCGATAGGAATACAAGCACAATACTCTCTGCCTTCAACAACCAAACTCTACAAATTTCTTTGGCCATAAATAACTGGGTTGCTCATGTTTGTTACATTTAAAAGGTATCTTTTCCCACCAGAATAAAAATTAGTTCTATTATTTGGATGATACCAACCTTTGAATTTTGCCTATATTCTAGAAAAGGTCTAGGACTTTCTAGACCTTCAAAATAGGCTGTTTTGCCTTCATATATCAGAGTAGAGAGATGAAAATGGACTGATTAAAAGAGCTTATGGCAATGGATATTCTTACTATTTGTCTACCAATACCATCAGGTTAGACTGAAGCAGTGCACATCTATATTTCTGGAGATTTCGAATTATACTTATTTTCCATTGTATCATTCCTAGTCAATATATATGTTGGCAGTGGATAGAAGGAATATCAGTATCTTTCTTTACAATATTGACTTTGGACATCTATTCATTCTCCTCACCCATTATCCTTCACATCTTTTCTCATTCTTTTTCATTAAACCAGTTTAACAAGAGAGGGTCCTGAGGCAATATTATCCTTTTTTGCTCCATTTAAATATTTGTGGTACTTTTCAGGATCAAGAGCATCTAAATTAAAGGACTCTCTTGCTCTTTGAATTAATTTAAAGCTTATCTAAAGAAATATGTCCCTAATTTAAAATGATTTTCTTTTCTGTTTCATATATTAGGCTTATTTGAAGAATGTTCCCAAGATTATCCAACCTGGGTATTTCTGAAATCAACGGTGCCCATCCATTCTTACCTACAGATAAAGGTAATACCACCCTATTACCAGTTGTTGTTCAGACATTTTTTAGTTATGTATAATTCTTCATGATTCCAGTTGAGGTTTTCTTGACAAAGATATTAAAGTAATTCACCATTTTCTTCTCCAGCTCATTTTACACACAACTAGAAAGTGTTTGAGGCTATATTTGAATTCAGATAGATGGATCTTCCTGGAACGAGAGTTAGTATTCTATCCACTGTATCACTTGACTGCCCCTATGCTTGTCCAATTATTCGGACTTTACTAAGGCATTTACAATCACCAACTGTTACTTGGTCTTGGCAAAAAGTAGAGCTCTGAGATCCCCTATTGCAGATACTCTGAAGGTTTAAAAGTTGGTGTTTCCCTGTGCATACCCTTTGACACAACAGTGCCATTTGAACCCAGGAATTCTGACTTCAAAGCCAATAACCATTGGATTGCATTGCATTGCCAGCAAGTTCCATTTTTTCAGCTTTTTCAGGGAGGGAAATGTTGTGATATTTTTCAATTGCATCTTCTTTTTAAAGGAATGTTCAATTCATTAAATAATTGGAATCAGAGAACTATAGAGCTAAATCTGTAATGGACCTTAGAGGTCATCTCTTCCAATCCTTATATTTTGCAATTGGACAAACTGAGGCTGAGTGAGGTTAAAAGGCTTGCCTAAAGTTACACAGACAGTAAGTGCTAAGAGCCATTATTCAAACCCAGATCTTCACATTCCAAACTCAAGAAGTAAGGAAACATATACGAGGGTTGGAGATGCCTTGCTGAAGACTTCTGGGAAGATGTGAGCAAGAGTAAAATGTCATGAGAAGGTCTGGATGGGTTGAAATCTGCATTGTTAAGAAAAAATATACACATTAAGGAAATCAGGGATCCATAAAAGTTTTGTGGTTTACTTTATTATTTGTGGTTTACTTAATTTAACAATTCATTTGTTTTTTTAAAAATTTGAAGATGTCTTACACTTATTGGTTGAAAAGGCTCCCTGATCTTTCTATCAGAGTTTCTTAAATAATTTTGTGCCATGGACTTTTTTGCCACTTTGGCGAAGCCATAATATTTGTTCTGAATAAATGTTTTCAAATGCACAAAAATAGGTAGAGTTATACAGGAAATCAATTATATGGGAAAAAATGACCTTTTTTTAAAAATGATCATGGACCCCAAGTGAATAACTCTTTGCTGAATAGGATAGGATATTTTATCCCCACAGCAACTTGCAACAAATGTATGCAACTGTAAATTAAAATAACTAAATTAAAATAAGTATAATGGACATTTACTGATGAATGGCTGGCAAGGAGAAGAACAGCAGGAGCATTAACAACATTTGGGAAAAACTGACAGCCGTTTGGTGCTTTGTACCTGACCAAAAATACTTTCAGCTGGTATTTGTGCTACTGCCTCTCTGGGCGCCTACAGGCCATCTGATGGTCTGCTTTAATTTCCCCCTCCCTTTATGAGTGATAGAAGTCAGGTCTGCTATTCCAATTTGCCACAAAATCACTGTTACTATGAACAAACTTAGAAACTCTTCCAAACAATCAGTCAATCAACACACCTACTTTAAAGTTACTGCTATTTGCCAGACATTGTGCTAAAAACTGAAGATGAAAACAAGAAGAATGGAACAATTCTCAATTTCAAGGAGATTGCCAAAGACAGACATGGTTCATACTAGGGGAAACTGACCACAGCCACCCCTTTTCCTAGGATCAAAAGAAGAGAGGACAAAATGAATTAGTTTTGAAGGCCATTTGGACACATATCAAGAACAGAGTTCTTTAATAACAACAAAATTTTTAGTTGAATGGAAGATTCTACTCTTTAGAGAGACTTAGCAATTGTTATTGCTGTTCATAATTCTTTCAGAGGGAAATTTGTCTTTATTCTCTTTTCTAGCTAACTAATTCTTTGATTTCATCTGATCCATGCTCTATCCAAAATATAATTGTTTTTTTCTTTTTCTTCTGGGAAAGAAAAATAAAGACTATGGCATTTTTTTCAATGACATCATCCTAAATGACAGATAGCATAAATTTAGAGTTGTAAATCTTTAATCAAGTCCAACTACTTCATTTCACAGATGAGGAAACTGAGGCACAGAATAATAATTTTCTCAAGAATATATATGCTGCATTGGTAAAGATTTTAATCCAACTCCTCTGATTCCAGAGCTAAAATGCTTTCCATTTCATGTCAATTATTATTGCATAGTGAGCTGAGTTTAAATCCATGAAGATCTCTGATATATAATGGCAATGTGACCTTGGACAAGTCATTTAACTTCTCAGTTAGGCAATTCTCTAAGATGATAAGTTTTCAAGATGATATTGATTTACATTTGGAGAGTTTCCCTAATCTATATTTAAAAATCCAGCTCCTATCTCTACTTTATGATTCCCAAACCAGAATGCTTTCTATTATATTATGCTGATCATCATTCATCATGGTGATGGGTCTCACACATAGCTCTGGGTAGACATAGGAGGTAGATCATTAGACATGTTAAATTTTAAAAAGCTTTATTGTCACCATATTGTAATCCTTTCCATCTGAACTACTCACTTCTTCTAGTTTACTCCTATACTTAGATCAAGGAATATAGTAGCTTTTAATAGCTAACTATCTCATCATAATTTCCATCCCAGAGCTAACCGTTCCATGAAAATCAAATAAATAACCTTTCCATGAAAATCAAATAAATATTCAATAATTCAATTCAACAATGTATTATTGAAAACATAACAGGCTCAAATGTGAAACTGAAAATTGATACCCCACTTGTTTATTGTATATCATTTTTAATTATAGATTGAAAATAGTATCTAATCCCTAGAATCAATACTTATGAATTAAAATTAGATGTAATTGTATAGACCTTGGTATTAAAATTTGATAAGAGTTTAATTTCCTCATTTCTCTGGGCAACAGCCAGAGCTCAATCTGTTTTACCCCAGAAGAGTGGAGGGGAAAAGGAAAGATAAACTGGCTTTCATGAGAAATTCTACCTGATCATAAACACTCTGTGTAGGGAATCATTGATATGGGACTTAGGAATATGGGGTTTTCCAAAGGATTTAAGTCTAAATCTCTGTGTTTTCTCCTTACCATGGACTTTGAAAACCCCCTTTTACAAGCAAGTCAGCATGATTATACCAAATGTAAGGCCATTCTATACCTTTGCCAACTCCATCAAAAACTTCTCAGTCTTTTCTGATTCATCCTGTAATCCTGAAGACTCCTGGATCTCTTTTTATTTGGCAGCTGGATCTCTTTTTATTTGGCAGCTGCTAACTTTGCTAATTAATTGATTGTGTTTGGAATTTTTGTCTCAGATTCTCTCAAAGCTGAAAGCAATTTTAAAGATCACCTATCCCAATCCCTGTTTTACAAGTGAGCAAACTGAGGACCAGATAAAGATACACACATATGGCACGAAAGTTACAGAACCATGTTTCATATTCTGTCCATCTTCCTTTAAGTACAAGGTAGAGTGCACCTTAATCCTGACATAGGGATATCATTTTGGTTCTCTTCAAGCACAAAGGATGACAATTAATTGACCATTCTGAGCATAGCAGTCTGTCTTCTGTCCTTTCACTTCACCTCCCCTGCTATGTTTCTGAGATGCTTGATTTTTCTTTGCCTTATTTTTAGGCTCTAAGCATAAAGATCAATTTTTACTTATCCTAACCAAATTTTTAAGAAGGTCGAGGCATTTTAATATTTATGAATAACTATCATTCCTATTATATTTCAGGTCATTCTCACCAGCTTTCTACTATTTTTTAATTCACCCTTAGGGTTTACTATAATAGTAGCAGAAACAGCTGATTTTCACATAGTTTATCTAACTTTGCAAACTCCTTTAATGTAAACCTTCTTTGATTCTCTCAATGACAATGTGATTCATGTGCTATTTATTAATAATATTAATTATGATTCATTATTACTTTTAATTACAGAAGACAATACAAGCAGTAGGAAAAGTGTTCAGTTTGAAATCAGAAAAACTCAGTTTAACAACCAGGTCTGCCACTTAGAGAGTTTATAGAACCAGTTCAATTCAATGAGCATTTATTAAGAACCTACTTTGTGGCAGACACAATGCTTAATCCTGGAAATACAGAGAGAGGCAAAAGGTAGGCCCTGCCCTTCAGGGAGCTTTCTCCATTCCAAGGTGTGAGAGTATAGATATGAAATGTTGAATACTGTCCATCAAATGCAATCTCGTGTCAGTAGTTTCACTTAACTGTTTTTCTTTGCATGAGAAGAGATGTATATATGGGTGAATAGGTATATATTTAGAAGTGAACTAAGTATCAGCAAAAATAAAAGTCATTAACAAAAATAAGTAAATAAATGTTTTTATATGGCTAAAGTTTTAGAAACATTCTATAAAGTGAAGCATGGGATTTTAAGTCACACACCTCAATATTTCCTTTATATCTTCCCCACACATTCCCATAAAGCAAGTTTTCCTCAGCAGGAAAGGAAGAAGGGTTATTGCTTTCTATCCAACTGATCTATAAAAAAATTTTACATGCCATTATCCCGCCTCTGATTTCTAAATAATGGGGTTTTATAATGAAACTGAATAAAGGACTCTAGAATGATGAACTACAGAAAAATTTACAAGATGCTATTGCCAAAAAAAAATGAGAAAGATAGCATTCAATTATTTTTAAAGCCATTCTTATCACATCTTTTCCTAATATGAGCTTTTTCAATCAACAATAGCTGGCTGCATTATTGCCAAGGTTGCCAGCTGAGATGACAATGCACAGTGACAGACACATTAGGTCCATCCCTTAAATTTTGTTTGGCACAAACAGCCCTCACTTCCCTCTCAATTATTAAGATTATTCCATAACTCTTAAACTACATTAATATTTACATGATAAGGTTGATGACTATGGTCCCCCCCTAAATATTTTCTGCAGCACAAAAATAACAAATAATAAAGGATTCAAGTTCAATTTTAGCAAAAGACAGCACAAACTTGGTTTTTTAATATAACTAGGCCCAAAGTGTATATACACAGAAATATGCGCTAGTCTCAAAATAAATAATAATATAATAATCAATAAATAATAATAATAAAATAAATAAATAAAACAAAAGCCCTTTCTTTAGGACCTCTATATATAGATTTTTCATACGACTGTACTTTTGTACTTCCAAGATGATGGGATTGGAACTCAGAAGTCCTAGATTCTGTTCCTAAGTTCTACTAATTAATATTTCTGACTTTGAGCAATAAAGTCATTTAACCTCTTCTTCCTTGATTATTAGCTAAACTTTAATCGCTAAATGAGTATTGCTTTAGAAAAACTGAGCCCTGAAAAGACCTTAGCTTAAAAAGATCACAGTTTCCTACTGCATTCAGGGCCATTGCCAGTTGTCCTGACCTTCTTGTCACTGGCTTCAGTAAGTCTAGAGGAGAGAGAGAGAGAGACACTGATCACTTTGTACAGCTCTGTCTCACTTAAATCCAATTCACTTGCCAGTCAAGACATCACCTTCCTAATGTCATTGGTCCTTTTAGAGAATGAGGGGCAAAAAACAACATCATTTAATCTTTATAAATCTCACTTTTTTCCATCTGTAGAAAGGATTTGGATTATATTATCTCCAGGATTTCTTATAGTTCTAAGTCATAAAAGTCTACATTAAGTTGTTTGGGAGTAAACTTTTTTCTTTCTCTTTACAAAACTCTGTCTAATACAGTTAATTTTCTTAAATAAGAATAAAGTATTTGTTTTTATACTATGCAAATTCCAAATAGTTTGCCAAGATTCACATTTTCAGCCTTTGAAAAAAATTTAGCTCCGTTTTCTGAATTAAATGGATAATAAGAGAAGTAATTATAATGAAATGAATGTTTATAAGTAATTCAAAATTTCTTCAAGGCAACTCAAAATTTTTATTTTCAGAGTCAATAGATATGAGGATATGTTTCAACTTTTACACACAAAAAATAGATTAACTCAAGATTGGGAGAGGAAATATGTGGAGAGTGAGCCAGGCTTGGAGTTTGAAAGAATTGAGGTCATGCTACTAACCCATGCAAGTACTATATGTCACCATTGGCAAGTCACTTTACCACTAAGTGCCTTAGGCAACTCTCTAAGATTATAAATTACATGGAAATTTTAGCTCTGAATCAGTAGGTAGAGTTTTTATGTGAATTCCCCATTCTGATTTAATCATAGGTCCAAAAAATTGTAGGCTATAATCCAAGATTTTAAAAACCATGGCTAATCCAGATTTAGATTCTTCATTTATTTCTTCATTTTTTTCACTACCACACAAGAAGTTGTGACTTTTAACTCAATTCAATTAAATAAATATTTATTAAAGTCTTATAATGTGGAAGGCAATATGCGTACAAATATAAAACTAAATAGTTCCTACCCTCACTGAGTTTACAATCTGTTGTAAAACTTGGGAGAAGGGTAACATAACATACACAAATAAATATATTCCAAATAGACACAAGATAGTTTTATAGAGGGTGTAAGATGAAAGATCGTTTTATTAGAATAGGACCAGTGGCAATATAATGAAAAAATAGTTAAGAATGGTTTAAGAACATCTGGATAAAGATGTTGGTTAGGTCTTTGGTTCAATAAAGAAATGATTCTCATCATTATCAATAAGAAAAGATTCCCTCTTCCCACAATTAAATATGGATAACAATTTTCCAGGGCAGATAGGATGGAAAGAAGATAGGGACATGGATAAGTAGTACAGTAGTGATTTCATTATTAGTGGGATGGAAAGGTTTTGTTAATTTTCCCTCCAAATAACCTCATTAAAATGACTGTCTAAACATGGTTTTATTCTTGAATTTGTATATAATAACTTATATAGATACACTCACTCGATAAACATAAAGTTAATAATGGAAATAATAGTTTAGTAGCAAGAGTACAGAATTTTGTCATAAGATCATATAGATTTAGACCTAAAAAGAATGTAGAGGCTATCTGATCCAATGTCATCATTGTGCGGGTGAAGAAATAGAGACCCAGAAAATATGAAGGAATTGTTCAATGTCACATAATTAGTATCTGAGGCAAGCTCTCCCTCAGGACTTCCTGACACCTGGTTCAGAGCTTTATCTTCTATGCCACTCTGATACTAATTTTTCATTTTTTATTTCCTTTTCTTAATTTTTAAAAATCACTTTTCTGGGAACACTTTGGATAAATGAAGCCTGTTTTCTACTAATATTAACCTCACTTAACTAAAATTTGACTCTTGGAATGATAATATTAAGGAAGTTTTTTTTGACATTCCTCATATACAAAGCCAAAGGGAACTTTTCCTGAGCTTCTCAAGGTGATTTAACTATTTCTAAAGAAATTCTAAAGCACCAAGTCTGTAGTTATCTTTAAAGCACATAAATCTGCCCTCTCAATCAACCATTCATTGTAAACCTTCTAAATGTAATTTAACATGCAGTCTGATTTAATTTACCTATAGTCTCTTACTAGGTGTAGTTACTTAAGAGATGTATGAGATTATGGCTTTAACTGAGCTTGCTCAATTTCTATGACTTATGAGGATGTACTAGATTATTATATGTTAAAAATTATTTTTCTTCCTCTCTGGTGTAATTTTTTCTGTAAAAAGTCATACCAGAATCCTAATCTTTGCTCAGAATTATTTTTCTACCTCCTGAACCTATGCTTAAGCATAATAAAACCTATGTTGTGATAGATTTTGCAGGAATGACATATCACACAAACTCAAAAAGAAACTATTTCGCCTATAAAACTATCTACCTAGGTTCAAATCCTATTTCTGCCACAGCTTCAATATAACCTTCAGTGATTTGTAATGTTAAAGCGTTCAAGGACACTTGGTGTCCAACCACCTCCAAAGTGGTTGAGCAACTTGTCAATGGTAACATACAATATTTGACAATATACATCTCTGAGTCTCAGTCTTCTCATCCATAAAGTGAAAATAATAAACTAGATGGCTTCTAAAGATCCCTTTCACTCTGGATCTATCATCTTTGTCTTTCCACAATACAGCTCTTTACAGCTCTTTACATTTTCAAATGTTATTCACATTAGAGGATTTAATTTTGTCCTTTGGCAAAGGTGCCATATGGAAAGACATAAGGGAACACAGACTGCTCCAAAAACACTAAAAAGAAATACATAGATTAAATGAGCAAATTAACTAATAAAGTATTTATACCATATTTTAACAATGGCCAAGTGAATTGTATTTTTGAGAGCAGTTGTAGATTGAGCCTATTGGGACTGGAATGATGAAATCACTTCCTCTAAATTTGCTATTTTGATAGAATTGTAATTTTATCCATGTGAGTAATCTTTGTAGGTTCAGATGGCAACCCACACATAATTTCTGTAAGATTCTCATTCATGTCCAGTCCAAGTTATCCTGTATAGAGAACCTGTCCACAATATTAGAACCTTTCTTTTTTGCTCTTTTAATCATTCCCTCACTTCTAACATAAGGGAAAAGTTTTCCAGGAAAAAGATAACATCAGAAAATCCTATAATGAATTATTCTGATCTTGACAAACTGGACTGGAAGATGCTTTTAGACATAAAAAGCTACTTGTCAGAGGCTGGGCAACAAATGCAGATGATTAGGTGAAAAGTTGGAATAAATCTGTCTACTTTGATGAATTTTTCACAGACAACCATCCCATATAGGTAAGTAGAGAATATTTAAATTAAAAGAATGTTAAATGGGGGGCGGAGCCAAGATGGCGGAGAAGACACATGCGACTTTCTAAGCTCTTCTCTTACCCTCTCTATCAATATTATATCAAGCCTCAAAAATAGTCTTGACTGCTACAATTCGTAAAGATAAGAAGTAGAACAACTCACCAGCATAAGAAAATCTGCAGTCTCGCCAAATAAAAGGTTGGTTCCGGGGACAGGGGGGAGATCGGCGCAGACGGGGAGAGAAATTAGGTTCTGAGGAGTGTCTCAAACTGAGGGTGAAGGCACAGATCTCAGCACAAGCGCGCAGCCCCAACCCGCAGTACGGGGCTTCTCCTTGGGGCAGTTGTGATCCTGCACGGCAGGAGGACACAGCCCGGGTTAGCCTCCAATCTGCGCAGTGGGGAGCTCGGCTTGGGGCCATAGAGCTTTTCCAGGGCCGATTTGCATTGGGCAGAGACACTGGGGCGGAGTTCGGGCGGTCATGGCTCCTGCGGTCTGTGGTCAGCTGCTAATACTCACAGTCCCACAAGAGGCTCCGGCCTGGGGCAGTGACACTTTCACCCCTTAGTCTCTAGCCCAGGGCAATCGCTAACCCACACAGCCCAAATGGGCACTTCGATAGCTCGGCCATGCTGAATCCACTTCCTGTTGGGGGAAGGGAAAACTCTCACTCAGAGCACTCCCATACCTCGGAGCGGAAATCGGTTTACATCTTTCCCTGCTCTGCAGAGGAAGCTGGTAACCCCCTTGCCTAGGAGACCTACCCTAAAGGCTTTAAAACATGAATAAAAAGATGAAAAGAACGATCTACAGCTTCTATGCAGAAAAAGAGCAGGTCAGCAAACCTGAAGAGACCTCAAACAGCAAAAATGCATCAAACTGTCCTCCTTTACATGATGCTCTCATAGAAGAGACCATTAAAAAGTCTCAAAAGAGAGTTAGAAGATAAATGGGGAAAGGAAAGAGAAGCCTTTACAAGAGAGCAACAACTTCCTGAAATACGAATTGAAAAGTTAAAAATTCCAGGAAGTGCAGGGAAACAAAATTGGTGAATTGGAAAAAATAAAAAATCTCAGGAAAGTAAGAATTGTGAATTGAAAAAATAAAGAATTACTAGAAAGTAGGATTTGTGAATTGAAAAAGACAAAGAACCTGCAAGAAAGTAGGATCCGTGAATTGAAAAGACAAAGAACACGCAAGAAAGTAGGATCTGTGAATTGGAAAAAGAAAATAATTCACTAAAAAAAATTAGTGAAATGGAAAAAAATTCCACAGACCAAAACAATACATTCAAAAACTCAATTGGACATATACAGAAAGAAGTAAAAAAGCTAATGAAGAAAATAATTCTTTAAAAATTAGAACTGAACAAACAGAAACTAAAGATTCATTGAGACAGCAAGAATCAGTCAAGCAAAAACAAAAAAATGACAAACTGGAAAAAACCATGAATTATCTACTTGCAAAAATGACAGACTTGGAAAATAGATCTAGGAGAGATAATCTGAGGATTATTGGACTATCTGAAAACTATGATGTAAAAAAGAGCCTAGATACTATTTTACAAGAAATCATCAAAGAGAACTGCCCAGATGTAATAGAATCAGAAGGTAAAATAGGCATTGAAAGAATTCATCGAACACCTTCTGAAAGAAACCCTAAAATAAAAACCCCAAGGAATATTGTGGCAAAATTTCAAAACTATCAGATTAAGGAAAAAATTTTACAAGCAGCCAAAAAAAACCATTTAAATACCGAGGTGCCACAATAAGGATCACCCAAGATCTGGCTGCCTCTACATTAAAGGAAAGAAGGGCCTGGAATATGATATTCCGAAAGGCACAAGAACTTGAGATGCAGCCAAGAATAAACTACCCAGCTAAGCTGAGCATTTTCTTCCAGGGAAGAAGATGGACATTTAATGAAACAAATGAATTCCATTTGTTTCTGAAGAAAACCAGAACTAAACAAAAATTTGATCTCCAAGCATAGAACTCAAGAGATGCAGAAAAGGTAAAAATAACTCTTGAGAATTGTATTTCTGTTGTGGATATACAAAAAGAATACATGTATAATTTGATTGTAGTGATATAACATAAAAAAGGGAAGTAGATATGGAAAAGGGATGATGGCAGAATAAGGTGGGAAGGAGGGATAAAAAGAGGGAAACCACATCCCACAAAGAGGCTAAGGAAACTTATCATATCTGAGGGAATTTAGAGAGGGGGAGGAACACTGTGTGAATCTTACTCACATCAGAGTTGGCTCAAAGAAAAAATAACTGACATTTGTTTTAGAGAAAATTCTCTCTCGCCTCATTAAAAACGGGGAGAGGAAAAGGAAAAGAAAAGAGTAATAAGGGAAGGAAGGGGGAAAGATTCAAAGGGGGGGAGGGAGGGATTATAAGGAGGATAAGTATCGTGATACAAGAGGAGTACATAAGTTTAAAAGGGGGAAAGAGGGTTGGGGGAGGCAAGAATAAGTAAAGCACAATCTGGGGTTATTAGGATGGCAGGAAATACAGATTTAGTAATTCTAACCGTAAATGTGAATGGATGAACTCCCCCATAAAGAGGAGGCAGATAGCAGACTGGATCAAAAGTCAGAACCCTACAATATGTTGTTTACAAGAAACACATTTAAAGCAGGGGGATACATATAGAGTAAAGGTAAAAGGCTGGAGCAAAATCTATTATGATTCAGGTGAAGTCAAAAAGAGGTAGCCATCCTTATCTCAGATCAAGCAAAAGTAAAATTGATCTAATTAAAAGAGATAAGGAAGGAAACTACATCCTGCTAAAGGGTAGCATAAACAACGAAGCAATATCAATATTAAACATATATGCATCAAGTGGTATGGCACTCAACTTCCTAAAGAAGAAGTTAAGAGAGTTGCAAGAAGAAATAGACAACAAAACTGTAATAGTAGGAGATCTCAACCTTGCAGTCTCAGAATTAGACAAATCAAACCACAAAACAAATAAGAAAGAAATTAAAGAAGTAAATAGAATATTAGAAAAATTAGGTATGTTGGATCTTTGGAGAAAATTGAATGGAGATAGAAAGGAATATACTTTCTTCTCAGCAGTTCAGGGAACCTATTAAAAATTGACCATATATTAGGACATAAAGACCTCAAAATTAAATGCAAGAAAGCAGAAATAGTAAATGCTTTTTCAGATCATGATGCAATAAAACTACATTCAACAAAAAGTTAGGGGAAATAGACCAAAAGTAATTGGAAACTAAACAATCTCATCTTAAAGAATGATTGGGTGAAGCAGCAAATTATAGATACAATTAATAATTTCACTCAAGATAATGACAGTGATGAGACATCATACCAAAATTTGTGGGATGCAGCCAAAGCGGTAATAAGAGGGAATTTTATATCCTTAGAGGCTTACTTGAATAACACAGAGAAAGAAAAGATTAATGAATTGGGCTTGCAACTAAAAAAACTAAAAAAAGACCAAATTAAAAACCCCCAATCAAATACTAAATTGGAAAATCTAAAATTAAAGAGAGAAATTAAAAATATTGAAAGTAAAAAAACTATTGAACTAATTAATAAAACTAAGAGATGGTTCTATGAAAAAGCCAATAAAATAGATAAGCCTTTGGTAAATCTGATTAGAAAAAGGAGGGAGGAAAATGAAATTAGTAGTCTTAAAATGAAAAGGGAGAACTTTCCACCAATGAAGAGGAAATTAGAGAAATAATAAGGAGTTATTTTGCTCAACTTTATGCCAATAAATTTGATAACCTAAGTGAAATGGATGACTACCTCCAAAAATACAGACTTCCCAGACTAACAGAGGAGGAAGTAAATTGCTTGAATAGTCCCATTTCAGAAAAAGAAATAGAACAGGCAATTAAACAACTCCCTAAGAAAAAATCCCCAGGACCAGATGGATTTACATGTGAATTTTACCAAACATTTAAAGAACAATAGGCCCCAATGCTATATAAATTATTTGATAAAATAGGGAATGAAGGAGTCCTACCAAATTCCTTCTATGACACAGACATGGTACTGATACCTAAACCAGGTAGGCTGAAAACAGAGAAAGAAAATTATAGACCAATCTCCCTAATGAATATTGATGCTAAAATCTTAAATAAGATATTAGCAAAAAGACTACAGAAAATCATCTCCACGATAATACACTATGATCAAGTAGGATTTATACCAGGAATGCAGGGCTGGTTCAATATTAGGAAAACTATCAATATAATTGGCCATGTTAATAACCAAATTAACAAAACCATATGATCATCTCAATAGATGCAGAAAAAGCATTTGATAAAATCCAACATCCATTCCTATTAAAAACACTTGAGAATATAGGAATAAATGGACTTTTCCTTAAAATAATCAGCAGCATCTATTTAAAACCATCAGTAAGCATCATATGTAATGGAGACAAACTGCAACCATTTCCAATAAGATCTGGAGTGAAACAAGGTTGCCCACTATCACCATTACTATTTAATATTGTATTAGAAACACTAGCTATAGCAATAAGAGCTGAGAAAGAGATTAAAGGAATAAGAATAGGCAATGAGGAAGCCAAATTATCACTCTTTGCCGATGACATGATGGTATACTTAGAGAACCCCAGAGATTCTAGCTAAAAAGTTATTAGAAATAATCCACAACTTTAACAAAGTTGCTGGTTATAAATAAACCACATAAGTCATCAGCATTCTTATATATCACTAACAAAATCCAACAGTCAGAGTTACAAAGAGAAATTCCATTTAAAGTAACTACTGATAATATAAAATATTTAGGAATCTATCTGCCAAGGGCAAATCAGAAACTTTATGAGCAAAATTACAGACCACTTTTCACACAAATTAAGTCTGATCTAACCAATTGGAAAAATATTAAATGCTCTTGGATAGGGCGAGCAAATATAATAAAGATGACAATATTACCTAAACTCATCTATTTATTTAGCGCTATACCAATCAGACTCCCAAAAAACTATTTTAATAACCTAGAAAAAATAACAAACAAAGTTCATATGGAAAAAACAAAAGGTCAAGAATTTCAAAGGAATTAATGAAAAAAAAAATCAAATGATGGTGGCTTAGCTGTACCAGATCTAAAATTATATTATAGAGCAGCAGTTACCAAAACTATTTGGTATTGGCTAAGGAATAGATTAGTTGATCAGTGGAATAGATTAGGTTCAAGGGATAAAACAGTCAACAAATATAGCAACCTCGTCTTTGACAAACCCAAAGATCCCAGCTTTTGGGATAAGAACTTACTGTTTGATAAAAATTGCTGGGAAAATTGGAAACTAATATGGCAGAAACTAGGCATTGATCCATACTTAACGCCGTACACCAAGATAAGGTCAAAATGGGTTCATGACCTAGGCATAAAGAATGAAATTATTAATAAATTAGAGGAACATAGGATAGTCTTACCTCAGACCTGTGGAAGGGGAAGGTCTTTATGACCAAAGCAGAACTAGAGATCATTACTGATCACAAAATAGAAAATTTGATTATACCAAACTGAAAAGTTTTGTACAAACAAAACTAATGCAGACAAGATTAGAAGGGAAGCAATAAACTGGGAAAATATTTTACAGTCAAAGGTTCTGATAAAGGCCTCATTTCCAAAATATATAGAGAATTAACTCTAATTTATAAAAAATCAAGCCATTCTCCAATTGAAAAATGGTCAAAGGATATGAACAGACAATTCTCAGATGAAGAAATTGAAACTATTTCTAGTCATATGAAAAGATGCTCCAAGTCATTATTAATCAGAGAAATGCAAATTAAGACAACTCTAAGATACCACTACACACCTGTCAGATTGGCTAAGATGACAGGAAAAAATAATGATGATTGTTGGAGGGGATGCGGGAAAACTGGGACATTGATGCATTGTTGGTGGAGTTGTGAACGAATCCAACCATTTTGGAGAGTAGTTTGGAACTATGCTCAAAAAGTTATCAAACTGTGCATACCCTTTGATCCAGCAGTGTTACTACTGGGATTATATCCCAAAGAGATTATAAAGAAGGGAAAGGGACCTGTATGTGCACGAATGTTTGTGGCAGCCCTTTTTGTAGTGGCTAGAAACTGGAAACTGAATGGATGTCCATCAGTTGGAGAATGGCTGAATAAATTGTGGTATATGAAAATTATGGAATATTACTGTTCTGTAAGAAATGACCAACAGGATAATTTCAGAAAGGCCTGGAGAGACTTACATGAACTGATGCTGAGTGAAATGAGCAGGACCAGGAGATCATTATATACTTCAACAACAATACTATATGATGACCAGTTCTGATGGATCAGGCCATCCTCAGCAACGAGATCAACCAAATCATTTCTAATGGAGCAGTAATGAACTGAACTAGCTATGCCCAGAAAAAGAACTCTGGGAGATGACTAAAAACCATTACATTGAATTCCCAATCCCTATATTTATGCACACCTGCATTTTTGATTTCCTTCACAAGCTAATTGTACAATATTTCAGTCTGATTCTTTTTCTACAGCAAAATAACGTTTTGGTCGGGTATACTTATTGTGTATCTAATTTATATTTTAATATATTTAACATCTACTGGTCATCCTGCCATCTAGGGGAGGGGGTGGGGGGGGTAAGAGGTGAAAAATTGGAACAAGAGGTTTGGCAATTGTTAATGCTGTAAAATTACCCATGTATATATCTTGTAAATAAAAGGCTATTAAATTAAAAAAAAAAGAATGTTAAATGCTTTATTGCATAAAACATTATAAAATACAAGTTATCATAATTATCTATCATGGAATTGGAGACTGACCTTGAAGATGATGATACTTGACCTCCCACTTCATGACAGACTTTTCATTGGAACATCCAAAAATATAAATTAGCTTATAATTGAAATAATTCCAATTTATTGATAAATTTTATTTCATTGAATAGAATATTTTTTCTTGCTTATATCATGTCTCAGTATTTAAATAAGTTAAACATATACGGTTTTCCTATATAATACAGTTAATAAACATCATAAGGCAAGAGGGAGGGAGTTGCTGAATTATTTAAATTGGCTGTCTCTACTACTCTAATTAAATGGATAATTGCCAACTCTTCACTTTGTTCTGTTTAGACCTTGCATCTGCGTTTATTTCATGGCCAGAATAGGGATATAGAGAGTGATTTTGCCAGTGAAAGAAATGTTTTCCATGGAAAGTTTGGTAAGCTGATTACAATGTAATTGACACCAGGTCTGGTTTTAGTTTTAATATGACTCCTCGGTCTATTATAATTTCAACATTCAATGAAAACCCCTTCCAGCAGGATGGGGTACTTCCAGAGGAATGATTGTTTTTACAGCTCATAGATAAAAGGAATAAGTTGTATTTGGCATCTGATTGCTTTAGGCCAGTAGCAATCTTCAGAGATAAAAATACAATGTCAGCTAGAAGGAGAAGAAAGGAAAACCCTCTGGAAGAATAGAAGGGAATAATCTCTTGAAAACTGTCTCTGGATGCTAATGAACCAACAATAACAGCCCTATTATATGGCTGTTTTGAGTGATGTTGTTCATAATATGTTTCAATGATGCCAAAGGCATCCTCACCCTGAGGGTTGGATATATCTATTAGAACAATGTCAAAGATTTAAGCTCATCAATTTTGATAATAGTTGATGCATCTGGCTTAGATCTGAAATGTTTTTTGTGTTTTTTTTTTAACTGCACATTGGGTCTTATTGGTCTTGTTAATACATTACTGATCGTATTCTGGGTGTTGGAAAGAAAATATGTTAAGGAAAGGAAGGAAAATCATGTTAATTCATCTGACTGTGGATACAAATACATATCTACATGAGACAAAGCCAGCAAGAAAAGTTATTAGGAGGATGGTGTCTCTTGATCTTTCTAAGGAACTTCAGGAGTAACATTAAAAGAGATTACCTTGAAGATTATATGTCTTAAGAGTGGAAGAATTGACAACCAAGGAGATTTTGGTATTTCCTTTCATGGTCATTTGCCAACACTTAAATGATGGTGTAGGTGTAATGAAGTGGGGCAGAACACATATTCGATTCATTATTTACTTCCTAGGTCCTGTTGGAGCATCTTACTACATTGTGAATCCACACATGAATAATGAATACCTCAGTGGCCCTTTAGCAATGGGGAAAGTCTGATTTAAATATAACCATTCCTGTGCTACCTATCCCATGGGGCACCGATGAGATGGCCATCATTCAGACAAGTCAATGAAGTAACAGCTGATGAAATCCTATCTTTCATTTGTAAAGAATATGGTACCCAAAACAAAAACTCAGCATCAGCTAAAAAATTATAGTCTATGCTCCATCAGGGTGTGGAGGTGATCATGAGCTCCAAAAAGCTATGCTTGTAGAATTCAAACTCTCTTATGCTCTATCCAAATAGCATGCTTACAAGTGCAATCCAGTGACTGTAAGTGTATCTGCTAGATAAGTGCACAGGAAGGCTCATCACTACACCATTAATCACCAAGTAATATATATTTTGGTCTCAAGTACTGATAAAAACACTAAGAGATGGACAGTGAAAATTTGCACCAGACAAGGTATAATCCACAGCAATGAAACCATAGATTCTTCTAGTCTAATCATCTAAAGCAACCTTTATAAAATCAGAAATGTCAAGCAATTTGCTCAGGGGTTACACAGCTAGTGTATATCAGAGATGGGATTTGGAACCAAGTCTTCATGACTGTGATCTACTTGACTGTGACTCCTGAGACTCATGTTTTCTTTTGAGAGAGACAGAGACAGAAAGAGACACAAAGAGAGAGAAGAGAGAGAGACAGAGAGAGACAGAGACAGAGAGGAAAAAGGGAGGGAAGGAGGGAGAAGAAGAAGAGAACTACAAGGACCATCTTTTATTCTTCTTGTTTTTCTTTTTTGCATCACTTTTGATAGTCCTACTTTATCTCCTAAATCTCCTTCATTTAAAAAAATCCCCTTCAGAAGAACTTTTTTTTTGATTGTTTAAAAAAAAGTTTTATTGGTGTCTTTTTTTTTAACATTACAAAGATTTTCATATTGCTTTCCTTTTGTGAGAGGGCTCTTGAAAATGAATGAAACAATTAAATAAAATTAACAATGTGCAGTTAGAATACACACAGGCACAGTGGATAAAATATTGGGCCTGGCAATTCATCTTACTGAGTTTAAATCCAGCCTCAGACACTTCCTAACTGTGTGATTCTGGACAAATCACTTTATTCTGTTTGTCTCAGTTTCCTCCTCTATCAAATGAGCTGGAGAAGGACTAACAGACCACTCCAATATCTTTTTCAAGAAAACCCCAAGTGGGGCCACAAAGAGTCCAATACTAGTAAATTTTTTTTAAAAGACTGAAAAATAACAACAAATTAACAATAGTGACAGAGTATGTGACATTACACATCTGCAGCCGTACCTCCCTTACCCTCTATTAAAAATAAAAATAACTAAAACAAATATAAATTTATTTTTTCTCCCTCCCTGCTCAGCATAATTTTTAAAAGTTATATACAGAATTTATAAAAGTCACCTTTTGGATTTGTATCTTTTCTATTTATTTTTACTGAGCTAGAAATTTTGGGTAGAGCTAAGATGGCAGAGTAAAGGCAGCCTGAGCTCTCCCCCAGATCACTCTAAATAACTTTAATTAATAACTCTAAATTAACTCTAGAACAGCAAAATTCACAAAAAGATGGAGAACAATTTTCTAGCCCAAGAAAACTAAGAGTATCAGCAGAAAGGATCTGTGAGAGTGTAATACAGTCCAGCCCAAGCCACAATAGCACAGACCTAGCTCTAGAAAACCAGGACTGGGCATTGGGAACTACTGATGCATCAGTGACAGCCATGGCTTCAGGAGCTCTCAGCCCATAGATGGTAAAGGAGTCAAACAATTGGTCAAAAGGAAATTATAGGGGTTTCTTTGCTAGAAGTGAATGAGGTGGAACTCTGATGTTTTGTCCAAAATTGAATATAAGTTGCAACCTTCAGTGGAAATCCAAGGGTGAGAAGGAGCACTATTACCTCAGAGGTTATAGCAATTTAGAAGAAGGAACACTCCCCAGGATTCCAGGACAGAAAACAATGATTGTGGTTGCTCACAGACCAGAGCACAGGCCAGGAGAGAAGTAAACACATTTCTCCTTAGGTCAGATCACCTTGGAAGAACTGAAACTTACAGGTCCCTAAAAATATCTCTTAAAAACAGCTGCATAAAACCCTTAAATTTGGGAGGATGCACTCTACAGCCTGGAAGTAAACCCCTATTTAACAAAGAGTTAAAAGTCAAGTAATAGAACAAGAAAATGAGCAATCAACAGGAAAAGATTCTCACCATAGAAAGTTACTATGATGACAAGCAAAATCAAAACACACACTCAGAAGAAGATAACAAAGTCAAAACTCCTACATCCAAAGCCTCCAAGAAAAATAAAAATTGGTTTCAGGTCATGGAAGATCTCAAGAGAATTTTGAAAATCAAGTAAGAGAGGTGGAGGGAAAATTGGGAAGAAAAATGAGAGTAATGGAAGGAAATCATGAAAAATAAGTCAACTTGGTAAAAGAGAAAAAAAATGGAAGAAAATAACACCTGAAAAAACATACCAGACCAAATGGAAAAAGAAGTGCAAAAAGACAATGAGGAAAAGAATGCCTTAAAAAGTAGAATAGGACAAATGGAAAAAGAGGCATAAAATTTCAATGAAAAGAGAAACTTCTTAAAAAGTAGAATTGACCAAATTGGAGGAAAAGAAATCCACAGACAAAAAAACATTCCTTTAAAAGTAGAATTGGACAAATGGAAAAGGCGGTATAAAAGTTCCCTCAAGGAAATAATTCCTTAGAAATTAGAATTAAGTTAAAAAAGCTAATGGCTTTATAAGACATCAAGAAACAAACAAACAAACAAAAAACAAAAACAAAAGAATGAAAAAAGTAAAAGACAATGTGACATATCTCATTGGAAAAACAATTGACCTGGAAAATACACCCAGAAGAGAATTTTAAAATTATTGGGCTACCTGAAAAGCCATGATCAAAAAAGTCATTATTTTTCAAGAAAATGTCAAAGAAAACATTCTAGAACCCTCAGGTAAAATAGAAATGGAAAGAATTTTCCAATTATCTCCTGAAAAGTAGGCCAAAATAAAAACTCCCAGGAATATTACACCCAAATTCTAGAGCTAGCATGTCAAAGAAAAAACTGTTAAGTGTTCAGAAAGAAACAATTCAAGTACGGTACAGCCACAGTCAAAATAATATAAGAATTAGCAGTTTCTACATTAAAGAAATGAAGGTCCTATAATGTGATATTCTGGAGGCTGATGAGCTAGGATGCCAATGAAGAATCACCTATCCATCAAAACTGAGTATAATCCTTCAAAGAAAAAAATGGATATTCAATAAAATAAAGAACATTGAAGCATTCTTGATTAAAAGATCAGAGTTAAATAGAAATTTTTACTTTCACATACCATAATTTAGCAATACATAAAAAGATAAAAAGGAAATGAGAACATAAGAGATTTAATGGCATTGGACTATTTGTATTCCTATGTGGGAAGATGGTACTTGTAACTCAAGAATTTTCTCATTGTAGGACACTTAGATGAGTACATATGGACAGCAGAAGTGTTAGTTGAATATGAAGAGATGATATCTAAAAGGTGAAATTAAGAGATGAGAGAGGAATGTATTGGAAGAGAGGCAAGAGGAGAGATGGAAGAGAATAAATTATCACAATCACAAGAAAAAGCTTTTAACAGTGGAGGGAAAGAGAGAAGAGTGAGAGAAACTTACTCTCATTAGAACTGGCTCACAGAGCAAATACACACACTCAATCAGTTACACAAATCTATCTTACTCTACAGGAAAGTAGAAAGGGAAGGGATACAAGAAGGTGGGGCAGTGACAGAAGAGAGACTAAATTGGGGGAGGAGTAGTCAGAAATAAAATACTTTTGAGATGGAACAGGGTAAAAAAAGAGGAGGGGAGAATAGGGGAAATTAAGGCAGCAAGAGTAATAAAAAATACAACATTTTTCTGACAAAGTCCTCATTTTTCATACATAGAGAACTGAGTCAAATTTATAAAAATAACCCAATTACCCAATTAATACATGACCAAAAGTTAGGAATTTTTCAGATGAAGTATTCATAGCTATTTATAGCTACATGAAAAAAATGCTGTAATTTTCTATTTATTGGAGAAATATATGTTAAAACAATTCTGAAGTATTACCACATACCTATTGGATTGGCTAATAGGACGGAAAAGGAAATGACATATGGAGAAAGGGATGTGAGAAAAATGAGACATTAATGAATGCATTGTTGGAAGAGTTATGAACTGATTCAATAATTCTGCAGAGCAATTTGGAACTATGCCCAAAGGGCTCTAAAACCATACATACCCTTTGAACTCGCATTACTACTACTAGGTCTGTATCCCAAAAGATAAAATAAATAAAAAGAAAAAGGATCTCCAAGCAATAATGTCTCCCTGTTACTAACTAAATGATGTCAGATTTTTTTAAGATCCTCCAAAAACTATTTAAGTCCCATCTGAAACATAATGCTCATCACAGTTAGACAGGTGTATTCTACAGGTCAAGATCTTTCTAGTGGCCACATTCATTCTTGTTTTATATCTTATCACTTTGCTAAGAATTTCTTCCCAAATCTTCTCTGCCTCTGAATTGTTCTCATACTTCAAGACCAGAATATGATCCATTTTTCCATGAAGCCTCATCTAATTACTGTAGCTCACACTGATTTCCCTTCTATATGGAATATATTACATTATGTATGTAATATAAATTACATAATATACTTTATGTATATTAGTCTCACATAATTTATTCCTAATCATAGTCTCCTGTATTATTATCAAATTGTCTCGTGAACTTTATTCTTTTATGTCAAGAGTTTTAGACAAAAAAATTATTTGAGAGTAGGGAGTTAGGTATATGGCCCCTCTTTAAATATTTCCTTTGACATATATTCCTTTTTCTTCAATAGAGTTAGATTCTTGATAGCAGGAAGTGATTTTTCTTTTGTCACTGATCACTAGGACGTTGCAGAAGATCTTAAACATTTCAGTCATTTTTCAGTCATGTTGGACTATTCATGACCCTATTTATGCTTTCCTTGGCAAAGATACTTTGCCATTTCCTTCTCAAGTTCACTTAACAGATGAGGAAACTGAGGCAAATAGGATTAAGAGACTTGCCCAGAATCGCACAGCTAGTGTCTGAGGCTAGATTTAAACTCAGAAAGATGAGTCTTCTTCACTCCCAGATCAGCATTCTAAACCCCCTATACCACCTTGTGCTGTCCCATCTTGAGCATAGTAGGAGCTTAACAAATGTTTATTGGATTGGATTGGATCCTCCACAGCTGGGCATATAATAGCCACTCAATCCTTACTTGCTGATTGATTGGATAGTTAGCCTAAGAAAAACTATTTTCAAGCACTTAATAGCAAATTAATTATGTGCAAATGGCTGGCTGTGGCTTACAAATGATCCTTATCTATTCATTAATACAAGTCTGGCAAGTTCTCTACTTGGCAACACTTTGTTAGCCATTAGTTTGCATTGTGGGGTTGAAAGTAATAACACTGCATTTTCTTTAAAACTGTTCCATTCAGACTTTTCATTGAATTACACCAGCCTTTCTCCATTAACACACATGAGGGAGCTTGTAATTCTTTCCCTAAATCAGAGTTCTTAACTCTTTTTGTGTCTTGGACCCTTGGGCAGTCTGTTAATGTCCATGAACTCTTTATCAGAATAAAGTTTTTAAATGTATAGTATAAAACACATAACATCACAAAGGAACCCCAAAATTAGTAAAAGCAAAGATGTACTTTTCCTCCCAAACAAGTTGAAATCTATCCATGAGCCTCAGAATCCTTGTTCTAAAGATTCTAAAGTTCATTGCAATGAACTCTGCAATGCCGTGGTGCCTATTACCTCATTCATAAAATAAAAAATAAATAGATAAAAGCAAAAATAAGTATAATTGCAGTAACAATAATAACAGCTATATGTATATCAAGTTTTAAATTTTGTACAGCTCATTTGATCCTCACTTAAACTGAAGGATTATCACTCCCCTTTCAAAAATGAAGAAACTAAACCAAAGAGAGTAATTGCCCACATAACTAACAAGTTGGGCAGGATTTAAATTCAGCTCTTCCTGATTCCAAGTCGAAGGTTCTATCTGTTGAATCATCTAGAAGCTACAAATGCATTTTCTTTACTTCACCTGCTTTAAGCACTTGAAGGCAAATTAATTTTTATTGAAACAAGCTATTGCTTCAACAAGGACTTCAAGAGAATTGTTCAACAGAACTGTTCTATAGTACAAAAGTCACACAGGATGACATCAGGTGAAATAATGATCAGAATTTTAAAAAAAAGAAGGGTGAAACATTCAGATTTTAACCAAATATGGTTAACATTCCAAAGGGAATCATTTTGTTAAATTGTAATCTATACAATTTTAACTTTTAGTGATTAACCTTTAAATTATTTGAAGCAAAAAACAAAATGTCCCTAAATCAAGGCAGGGAGAGAGAGAAACGTGAGGATAATCTCTTCCTATGAGTACCTTCCATGTGTTTTACATCTGACAAAAACAGGGAGTTTAATGCCCTTAGAAGAAAAAAGGCTCTGAGCATCCTTTTTCATCTGGAGAATAAATCAAGTGAGTCCTTCATTATGTGTCTGACCACATTGATCACCCTGAAGACTTAATCATAGAACCTCACTCTAAATAAGCTGGCATTTCTAAGATATTCACTCAGAAAGAGGTAGAGGATTAATTTATATCAAAGAAAGCAACTTAGCTACAAATGGTCCAGAAATGTACCTAGCACTGTGTGATAGAATTTCATCACCTGAAAGTCCTACATCATTGATTGCAGCAAGGTTACTTTGGGTTTTAGGGTCACACCAAACAGTATGCTTTTGACTCCAGGATAAAATATATTTGAAGGAAAAAATACATTAGAGAACTTTTCTGTATAAACATAAGTAAAGTATGCTCAGAAAGAAAGCATCTAAAGATATCCCAATGAAAATTAAGGTGGTGGGGTAAGGAAGAGGGCAAGAAATCTCCCAAACATTAATGCCCAAACTCTCCAACAGGAAAGACTGCATAAAGCACCATATACAAACATATCTATAGCTAGCATTTGTTTTGATCACAAGTTCCTCTAGGAAACACATGGCAGCTAGGAAAGAAAACCCTATTTTCATTGCCAACAGTTAAAGGGCTAACCCGCCTTGGCGTAAAAAGGATAGGGGTGTTGTGTATATGTTCAAACTCAGTTGGTGCTGCTCTGCAGAATTGTTGGGAGCCACTTCTGCATCAGTGGCAGCCATTTGAGTCATAGGAGACTTAGTCCCTTGGCCATATGGGTTTTAGGAAAAACTCCCGGCATGGGGAATACGTGGTCTCCCATTCTAATATGAGAGTATTCTTTTAAGACGAATTTCATTATGGGGCCCAGAGATATATATATATTTTTTCATTAAAATCCTTTAGTGTGTATAAAAAGAATAGAATTATGAAAATAAAAAACTGAAAGCATCTGAAGAGACCATCCATCTCATCTGATAAAATGTAATACACACAAATTACAAGGTTACCAGTTCTTTGTCAAAAAGTGAAGGAAATTTCTAAATTATACTTGATAATTCACTTTGTTGACTACCAACATTTCTTTTCAGAAAGTATTTCCTGGGTCTTGCAAAAAATCACATAGTAGAAACATCTTCTCTTAACTCTTCAACAAAAAAATAAAATAACTAGAAATATTTCTCTTTAAAAAGAGTCGTTTGCACACTAAAACCTCCTTATTCAGTATTCAGTTTAATTCAAACACAAATTTGATTTTTCCTGATAAGTCCTATTTCTCAGTTCTAGTTTACTTTTCCTTTTGAACTTCTCCCTAAAACTTCTTTGCCACGAGATTTGAAGATGAAAAGCCAAGTGGATATTGATATAAAAAGTGATGCTCATATTGCCCTGTTCTTAATTTTCCTCCTGATAGAGACTGCTTGTTTATGACAGAAAGCAGCATATTATAGTAGATTAGGCTTTTTTTTTTTTTTTTTTTTTTTTTGCTGAGGTAATTGGGGTTAATGACTTGCCCAGGGTCACACACCTGGAAAGTGTTAAGTGTCTGAGACAAATTTGAACTCAGGTCCTCCTGACTTCAAGGCTGGTGCTCTATCCACTGTGCTACCTAGCTGCCCCTAGATCAGACCTTCTTAAGCTTTTCCCATTCACAATCCCTTTTCACTCAAGAAAGTTTTATGTGACTCCAGTTATATAGGTATATAAAACAGAATACAAATCAAACATTTGCTGGTAATAAGTTGTAATTTCACAACACTTCACATTCAGTTACCCCATATGGGGGTTGTTAACTACAGTTTAAAAAGGTGGGTAGTAGATAATAGCATTGGAATTGGCGTCAGGGGGTCTGCATTCATGAGTTCAAATATTTAAATCTAGAAAAGGTGTTGATATAATTTTAAATACACCCTTTTCATTTTGCAAATAAGGAATCTGAAGCTAAGAGAGGGTGAATGACTTGCTCATAATTCTACCTGTATGACCTTAATCACGTTGGGCCTCAGTTTGCCTTGCTTATAAAAGGAAGGAAGTCCTTTCCAGCTTTTAAATCAACAACACAATGATTGTAATATTGATATGGCCAACACAAAAGAGTTCGCAGCTTGCAACATGAAGACTCCCGAGTCACACAAGTAACATCAGTAGACATAATAGTCGTCACCATCTCATACAATCAGAATTTGTCAAAGGACAAAAAATAAAATTGTCTTATTTTTTTCTGGAAAAATGCATTCGAGAATTATTGTAGTTTTTGTTTGTTTGTTTTAAAGCTAGTAAATAAGCTTTATAGCTCTGAATACTAGACTGACAGAAACAGAAATGGTTCTGCTTTCTTAGATTATTCAGGGAGCTGAGTTTAAAATATTACATTAGAGCAAATAAATTTCAAAGGACAAAAGGAGTAAAGAATTTATAGTTTCACAAAACAGACTCTGCCGACACACTGTTAGTATTCAATCTTGTCAGCTAGGCTCATATTATTGATATTGCACATTTGAATCATGAGACTAACATTATGGCATCTCTTGCCTTGTTTGCATGCTGGCTGAACCAAAATCCAGGAACAAAAATTTCATCTTGAAAAAGGATCAGTACAAGAGTTTAGCATATTAAAAACCTGTACTCATCGTTTTCTCAAACTACTCCTTTTTCTAAATTCTTCATTTTGTTAATGGGACCACCAATCTTTTTCATTTTGGCCCAAAAACATGGAAATCTTATTTATTTCTCCCTGTTCCTCATCAGCCCCAATACCATATCCCATCAGTATCTCAGTCGTTTTCATTCTGTCTCTGAAATATCTTTCAAATTCCAAGATCATTCCCTCCTTTCCATTCAAGAACTCCTAGTTAGAAGCTATAAAATGTATCAATCACAATAATTCATAACTCATCTCCACTCTCAATATTTTCTTCTTTTTATGTTAGTACTGATTTAGAATGCTGGGTTTATATCCAAGGTAAGGATTTAGTTGTGTGATAATAGGTAAATCACAATCTCATCAAGGCTCAGTTTCCTCATCTGTAAAATGGGGATAACAATAGCACTTACCTTAAAGAGTTGATCTGAGGATAAAATAAGATCATGTTTTTCAGCACTTTGCAAACATTCAAGCAGTATATAAATATGAGCTATCACTATTGATTTGTTAATTATTATTATAACACATAAAACAGAACTCATTCTGTTCCCCACTGAAACTACTCCCCTTTCCTGTTTTTGCTAAGGATACTACCTTTTTCTCCATCATTTTGATTTTTAATCTAATCACCTTCAACTCTGCACTTTCATTCAGCCCCTTGCATCTATCTGTCTTGTCAATGCTTCCTCTACATCATTTTTCATAGGTACTCTCTTCTATTTCCACTTACATTCCCCCTATCCTAATTTAGACTTTCATTATTTTTTACCTATTAAAGCTTCCTAAATTTGTCTTTTCCTGGCAGTTAGCCTGTCCCCTCTCGATCCAGTTTCCATAACCTGATATTCCTATACCATAGGTGTGACCATATTTATTTATTGAATTGTTTCAGTCATAACCAAATTTGTGACCCATTTGGAGTCTTTTAGTGGAAATATAAGAGTGGTTACTTCTCTAACTCACTTTTTAATTTTTTTTTCTTTCTACATTTCTTTTTTTATGGTATTTTATTTTTCCAAATACATTTGAAAACAGTTTTCTGCATTCACCTTCACAAAACCTTGTGTTCCAAATTTTTCTCTTTCCTCCCTGATCCCCACTCTACAAGACAGCAAGCAATATGAAACAGGTTAAACACGTGCAATTCTTCAAAACACATTTCCATATTCATCATGCTGAACAAAAAAAAATCAGATCAAAAGGGAGGAAAAAGGAGAAAAACAAGAAGAACCAAGCAAACGAACAACAACAAAATGGTGAAATACTATGCTTTGATTCACATTCAGTCTTCATAGTTCTCTTTCAGGATGTGGATGGCACTTTCTATCACAAGTTTATTAGAATTTCCTTGAGAATGACCTCATTGTTGAGAAAAGCCAAGTCCATCACAACTGATCATCAGATAACTTCTTGTTGCATTGTATAATGTTCTCTTGGCTCGACTCGCTTCACTTAGCATCAGTTCATGTAAGTCTCTCCAGGCCTCACTGAAATCATCCTGCTGACTGTTTCTTATAGAAAAGTAATATTCCATAACATTCAAATACACTATAACTTATTCAGCCATTCCCCAATTGATGGGCATCCACTCAGTTTCTAATTTCTTGCCACAAAAGAAGGGTTGCTACAAATATTTTTGCACATGTGGGGTCCTTTCCCTCCTTTATGATCTCTTTGAGATACAGACTCATTAGAAACATTAAAAACTCTTTTAAAACATTAGAAAATCAATGGGTATGCACTGTTTGGGCATAGCTCCAAATTGCTCTCCAGAATGATTGGATCAATTCACAACTCCCCCCATAATGCATTAGTGTCCCAGTTTTCCCACATCTCCTCCAACATTCCTCATTATCTTTTCCCGTTCTCTTAAGCAGTCTGAGAGACATTAGCTTGCTTTTACAGATGAGGAACTGAGGCCAACAGAGTTAAGTGATTTGGCCAGTGTCACACACCTACTATTGTGCTAAGGCCAAATTTAAACTTAGGAGGCTGAGTCTTCCTGACTCAAGGTTGCACTCTGTGCATTATGGTGCTACCTAGCTGCCCTATGATCATATCATCCTCTTACTCAAAAATTAGCCTACTTATGCTTTCCTCTCCTGATTTCTTTCTTGCTCAGGATTGGAAACACTTGTTATAAAATTATTATTAAACATATAGCGATGTATACATATTCAAATAAGCTTTTGTGTTTATTATCTCTGTATATGAGTATGACATTGTGTGTGTACATATAGATTTATTTTTAAATATAATCAGAATGTAAAGTTGAAGGTAACAAATGTTGGTTTTTTATCTTTTTATCCTCAGCACTTAGAAATTTTTTGTTCATTTTTTTATTTTTTAATTATTATAACTTTTTATAGAAATTTTTTTGTTTTTTTATTTTTTTTTAATTATAACGTTTTATTGACAGAAGCCATGCCTGGGTAATTTTTTACAACATTATCCCTTGCACTCACTTCTGTTCCAGTTTTTCCCCTCCCTCCTTCTACCCCCTCCCCTGGATGGCAAGCACTCCTATACATGTTAAATAGGTCACAATGGATACAATATATGTAGCACTTAGAAATTAATAGGAATCAGCTGTTGACTAGAGAGGAAGGATAAAAAATAAGGAAGAATCAAAGATTATCTTGAGGTTGTAAGCCTAAATTATTGGGGGGGGGGAAGGAAAGAAGAAAAGTTGGGTTTATGAGTTTTCTTTTTAGTTTTTTCAACACTTTCTTTCTTAATTCTAATAATATTTTGTATCTCTCTGTTGTTCATTAAGTAATAAAAATCTTGTAACAAAATATTTCTGCTTCAACAGATTTTGTTAGGTTGGTAGATATAAATATTTTTTTTCCTGTATAGTTTGGTTTAACTATGATACATTGACTTTCTATAAAGTACTTCACACAGCTGTCTAGTACAGATATTGGTAAATTTTTGTTGGAAACTATTACACTGTTTTCAAGTCAAACAAGGTTAAAAAAATAATGAGTAGGTTTCATGTGAAAATAATTCTAAGTAGAAATACTAGCACAGTAATATATCATTAATGGAGTTGTGAATTGGTACAACCAGTCTGGAAAGCAATCTGGAATTATGCTAAAAAACTGACTAAAAATGCTCATATCTTTTGGCTCACTGCTAGACATAGGTAGATAGATGAATATAGAGATAATCACATATATGACCACACATTTACACAAATGCATACACATGCAGTTATGTGGGTAGATAGACATATACATATTTGTATCAAAATCTCTCTCTTTCTCTTTTTTATCCCTGATATAGTATATTTCTGTGTAAGGGAAATATTTATATATCTGCAGATCTACTTCTATAAAAAAGCCCAAGAAAGAAAAGTCCCTGATAAACCAAAGTCAAATATGTTTGATCCATTGGCAAATTTTGCCAAACTGATTTTTCTTCCATTTCCTTTTTTAATCTTTATAACAAGGGTTGATTTATTTAGTCAGAGGAGTTGAGAATAGAGAGAAAGGTTATATAAATGAAAAAGGTATAAAATTATGAATTAATATTTTAATTAAAAAAGAAAAGAACTCTAAGAATATATGTTCATTTCTCGGAACAATCAATCAATAAGTATTTATTAATCTTAATATATGCTCAGGAGTTCAAAAAAAGAGAAAACTCTAGGAATACAAAGAAAAAACAAAAACAGTCTCTGACTTCAAGGAGTTTATGTTCAAAGGAGGGAAATAACATAAAAATAAATTAGAACCTATAAGATAAATACAAAACAGAAGGCAGTCTTTAAAGTCTCATTCATTAACCTAAACATGCCTTTTCCAACTTTTGTGTCCCAGTTCATCCATTCATCTGATGATCCCATCTCTAGCTGTTGAAATCCTTCCTATACTTTGAGATGCACTCCAATGACCATGTCCTCTTTAATGTCTTCCTTGATTTTCATTTTTCCATTTAACTAGAAATAATTTCTTTCTCCTCTGAACTTCCATTTTTTTAATATATTTTACTTTAGACTTCAGTAAGTTGTGTAAATGTCTCATCTCCACAGAGACTAAGAGCTCATGTGCCATCTTTGTATCCCTAGTAGGAGACTTGATCTAGGTCTGCTAAATGAATATATACCTTATTTACAAATACATCCATGACTTGAGAATTCATTGATAAAAGGGTACCTCTCCACCACTATGGATCAACTTTCCTGAAATTCAGTATGAACTAATTACTTGCCCAAAGTCACACAGCTAATATCCTCCAAGAGGCAGGATTCCAACTAGATAAACTCACCAAGCCTCCAAAGCCAATCCTCTAATATAGCTTCTGCATGTATTTATCTTTGATATTATTATAGTGAAGCTTTTGTCAATGGTCATGCAAGGCATTTTGACCATATCCAAACTAGTGAACATAGTAGAAAAATACAATAGGAGATATACAACTATTTAATAAGCTTAACCATTCTATGACAACAGTAACCATAGAAACAAAGTCCATTGTAGAGATTTTCAGAGTCGCACAAACATATATTAAGATGCAAGTATCATTAGGAATGAAAATGCTCTTTCAGTGGTGAAAGAGAAGTGTTGCTTCTGGGCTATCAGTACAATATAATCATTTTTTTAGTTGATGAGATTCTTTGTCAATGGCTACTTTTTGCTACCACCAGCAAAAACCCTTCCCTGCAAAAATTAAAGCAATTTGTCCAAGTAAATGCAGCCATTTCAAAATGCTGTTGTATGTGTGCCCTCTAAAGATTTTAAAGAGAATAAAGTCTCCAATATACTTTTATTTTAAATCAATAATCAACGAGTATTTAAAATGGTAATATAAAGATTCGATTCGATGATTTGGTGTAATGGGCTGAGGTTTGAGTTGATGCACTGAGGTCCCAAGTATGTGAGGCTAGATAGTAATTGGGCTATACTCTATTAATATACATGATTGGATAAAGAATGGTCCCTGCCCACTCTCCTTGCAAGTCTTGATGTGTTGTATAGGAAATGACGATTTTGGTGGGTGGAGGCAGAGAGAGAGAGACAGGAAGAGAAGCTGGGGGAGATTGGGCCTGGATTCAAGACTCCGAGCTGCTGGTTGTGTGGCTGCTGGTCGAGCTAGCTTCTTTTTTTTTTTTTTTTTTTTTTTTTGGTCGAGCTAGCTTCTTGACTCAGCTGCACACATTGCTATCACCGATTCTCTTCCACCTCTGATCCTTCTTCACTGAGAATAAAGACTGATGGTTTTCCCCTAACCTGAATTCCTGTTTCCTGCTAATTTAAAAATACACGATCTTCAATTTGGAAAACAGATTTAGGAGACTATCCATGCTGGTTTAAATGGAAGTAATTCAGGTCTAATGATAACCTAACATGGACTGCCTTTTGCTAAGTGATTATCTGTATTAGCCCCAAAAGAATTCAAAGAAAGGTATAGATAGACAAAAGATGCACCACATCATTGAACACCAAAGTTTCAGGTCAAGAAAAATTAAATGATATTCTCAAGCTTACATCTTCAACTTTTATGCCTCCAAAATATTCCCTTCAACAGGGTGGCACTAAGAGCTGTAATACATATGGATCCAAGCAAAACAATAGCAGCTGCAGCAGGAGCAGTAACAGCCGCAGTCTAGTGGGTAGATCACTGGGCCAGAAGTCAGGGTCTTCTGTTCAAATATGGCTGTGAGATCTTGGACCAGACACTTAACCTGTTTGTTATATTATTTGTAAAATGGGAATAATAATAATGTCTACCTCCCAGGATTGTTGGGTGGATCAAATGAAATAATAATTGTGAAGCACTTAGCACAATGCTTATTCTATAATGAGTGCTAGATAAATGTCAAATATTACTACTACTACTGACTATTATTATTATTATCATTTGTAGCACATTAAAGTTTACCAAGTTTTTTTCCTAATAATTTATTTTAACATTGCTTTATGAGTCATGTTACCAAGCAGCAATTAGTAAATACCATCTTATTTTATTCTCACAACAATCCTAATGGTTATAACATCATCACCCCCCTTTCAGAGATGAGGAAAGAAAGGTTAACTGATTTGCCCAGGGTTACACAGTTAATAAATGTCTAAAGCAACATTTGAACTCAAGCTTTCCTAAATCAAGATCAAGTGCTCTATCCATCATGTCATATAGTTGACATGGTGTGATGTGGTATATTTAATATATTTTATGTATATTATTATATAATTATATATATATTATATTGTATATAGTTATATACTATATAATACAATAATATATTAATATAAAATAAATAATTATTTAGTAGTGCAGTTGAATTACTAATTAATGAATGAAATTATAAAATGGGGCAAACATGCTTCATTCTTTAAGTACGTCTTGAGAAAGATCACAATGGCAGAAGGGAAATTACATTTTAATTAGAAACAGAAGGTATAGGACCTAAAAACAGAGAAAATACAGAGATAAGCGAGGAAAGGTAAAGGGTACATGGGTAAACAGCATGGGGACAGAGAATGGGATGATAGAGGGAGGCAGGAAGTAAGCAGAATAGTTTGGAGAGACACTGTGAATCACTCATATAACCATGGATTAGAGTTGGGAGCACTCAGCAGTATGGACCCAATGGAGTTGGATGGAGATCAGGAGTCTCCAACTTTATAGATGTCATCATTATAGATTTTTTTTTTGGTAGGGATCAGATGAATTCTTATCTGTGGCACTTCAGGTTTAGTTCATTAACATTTTCATCATCAGTATAATGAGCTGGAGAAGGAAATGCCAAACTACTCCACTATCTTTGCCAAGAAAACTTGAAATGGGATCACAAAAAGTCAGACGTGATTGAAAAATGATTGAACAATAGCATCCCAGGTAAGTGATTATCCAGTCTTCACTTGACTACCAATTAGAAGAGAGATTCTTAATCTTTTTTGTGTTGTGGATCCCTCTGATAGTCTGGTGAAATGGATTCTTTTCCAGAATTATGTTTGTAGGCTTTATTCATGATTAAAGGAAACACTAAATTTCAGGGTGATTTTACTGATGATAAAGATGTTAATTTTCCCCATTTGAATTCATATGCTGCTTCCCCAATTTATTAACTCAGTATATATGAATCCACGGATCACAGGGTAAGAATCCCTGACTTAGAAGGACGCCATGATCTGCTGAGACAGTTATATGTTGTAATAGATCTAATTTTTAAGAAGTATTTTTGTTTTTAGATAGCTGACATCTGACTAGAATCAGATACAGTGCTCCAAATGTGATTGGTCCCAGGGCAAAGAGTATAAAAGACTTATCATTCTCCTCTTTCTATATCATATGCCTTTAATAAAGACATCTAAAATCAAATTCACTTCCTGTGGTACTGAGATAAGTAGTGGTGGTTATTGCTGAACCCCTGTCAGTAATCTCAAAATATATGGAGAACCACAAAAGTGACATGGTGAATAAAATAGGAATACATGTACATTCTTCTATTTAACTAAAAAAAATATAAATTTCCCAAGTACAAAATGGAGAAAGTATAATCAGATCCCAAACACACATACACACAAACAAAAGTGATCTGGACAGCTCTAATGAAATGCAAATTATGAGAATGCAAACTATTTTTAAAAGTGTAAAACAGCAATCACCTCTAGAGTAGAGGCAGGGCAAAGGAGGAAAAAAGGGAAAACATGATAACTTAATTATATATATATATATATATATATATATAAAAGGAATAGCAAGTTATATATAATAGATTTGCAATCTTTTTATTATCTGTCATAGAAATATTTTATGCCATAAATTAAAAACAAAATAAAAATTTTAATTAAAAAATACAAATAGTTGAGAAAAAAATCCCACCTACAATCAGCTATGTCTTGCTTGGATCTTAAATCCATCTCTTAGTCTTCTTGGTCAAGAGGTGGAAAGCATGTTTTCTCATCAGTCTTTTGCATGATTTGTCTTTGCATTGATCAGTGTACTCAAGTCTTTCAAAGTCTCTTTTCTTTTTTTTCTTTTTAATTTTTTTTGCAAGGCAATTAGGGTTGAGTGACTTGCCCGGGGTTACACAGCTAATAAGTGTCTGACACTGGATTTGAACTCAGGTCCTCCCGACTTCAGAACCAGGGCTCTATCCATTGTGCCATCTAAATGCCCCCTCTATAACATTGTTATTGAAGAAATCATAGTCCAGATTCTGCTCATCTAACTCTACACTATTTCACCTAAATCTTCCCAGATCACTCATAATTTTTATTTCATTATTTCTTTTAGTAGGACAATAGTATATGAATATACTATCGTACATATGAATATACATATATGATAATTTGTTCAGCCATTCCTCAAGTGATAAATATTACTTCTAATTCTTTAAAGCCACTAAAAGAGATGTTGTAAATATCATTACACTATATCTATACTGCTATAAATATTATTTCACATATAGAAAAATATGTGTGTGTTCTCTTCCTCCCTCTTCTCTCCCTCCTTTGTCTCTGTCTCTCTCTCTGTTTCACTGTCTCTGTCTGTCCGTCTCTCTCTGTCTCTCTCCCTCTGTCCATCATTCACAGCACATTTATATGTTAACTTTCCTTATTTTTTCCCAACAATTGCCATTTCCCACTTTGTTTGCCCTATCCAAAGATCCAAAAGGCAATTGTGTCCTTGTTCCTCTAATTTGTTTATAATGTCATCTTTTAAGTCATGTAATTTCTGCCTGTATTTTTTTAGTTTTTTCCAATAGTTTTTGTTGTTTTAACAAATAATGAGTCTGTACTTTCATAGCCGAGTTGTTTAGGGTTATCAAACAGTAACTATTATATTCATTTGTGTTTCTATGTTTTGCCCTTAACTTATTCTAAAAATTTGCTTCTGTGTTTTGTAATCAATACCAAAAATATCTCAATTATTACTTTGTTTTTTTTAATAGCCTTTTATTTACAGGTTATATGTATGGGTAACTTTACAGCATTGACAATTGCCAAACCTCTTGTTCCAATTTTTCACCTCTTACCCCCCACTCCCTCCCCCAGATGGCAGGATGACCAGTAGATATTAAATATATTAAAATATAAATTAGATAAACAATAAGTATACATGACCAAACTGTTATTTTGCTGTACAAAAAGAATCAGACTCTGAAATATTGTACAATTAGCTTGTGAAGGAAATCAAAAATGCAGGTGGGCATAAATATAGGGATTGGGAATTCAATGTAATGGTTTTTAGTCATCTCCCAGAGTTCTTTTTCTGGGCATAGCTAGTTCAGTTCATTACTGCTCCATTAGAAATGATTTGGTTGATCTCGTTGCTGAGGATGGCCTGATCCATCAGAACTGGTCATCATCTAGTATTGTTGTTGAAGTATATAATGATCTCCTGGTCCTGCTCATTTCACTCAGCATCAGTTCGTGTAAGTCTCTCCAGGCCTTTCTGAAATCATCCTGTTGGTTATTTCTTACAGAACAATAATATTCCATAATATTCATATACCACAATTTATTCAGCCATTCTCCAACTGATGGGCATCCACTCAGTTTCCAGTTTCTAGCCACTACAAACAGGCCACAAACATTCGTGCACATACAGGTCCCTTTTTCTTCTTTATGATCTCTTTGGGATATAAGCCCAGTAGTAACACTGCTGGATCAAAGGGTATGCACAGTTTGATAACTTTTTGAGCATAGTTCCAAATCGCTCTCCAGAATGGTTGGATTCGTTCACAACTCCACCAACAATGCATCAGTATCCCAGTTTTCCCGCATCCCCTCCAACAATCATCATTATTTTTTCCTGTCATCTTAGCCAATCTGACAGGTGTGTAGTGGTATCTTAGAGTTGTCTTAATTTGCATTTCTCTGAATAATAATGACTTAGAGCATCTTTTCATATGACTAGAAATAGTTTCAATTTCTTTATCTGAGAATTGTCTGTTCATATCCTTTGACCATTTTTCAATTGGAGGATGGCTTGATTTTTTTATAAATTAGAGTTAATTCTCTATATATTTTGAAAATGAGGCCTTTATCAGAACCTTTGACTGTAAAAATATTTTCCCAGTTTTTTGCTTCCCTTCTAATCTTGTCTGCATTAGTTTTGTTTGTACAAAAACTTTTCAGTTTGGTATAGTCGAAATTTTCTATTTTGTGATCAGTAATGGTCTCTAGTTCTTCATTGGTCATAAATTCCTTCCCCTTCCACAGGTCTGAGAGGTAAACTATCCTGTATTCCTCTAATTTATTAATAATTTCATTCTTTATGCCTAGGTCATGAACCCATTTTGACCTTATCTTGGTGTACGGTGTTAAGTGTGGATCAATGCCTTGTTTCTGCCATATTAGTTTCCATAAATTATTACTTTGTAATATTGTTTGATATTTGGTATTTACTACTTAAAATATATCTCTTGAGATTCTTTATTTTTGTTTTTGTTGAGAAATGTAGTTTTTTAAGCTCTATAAAATAAACTTTGATTGTTTGGCATGGCCCAAAACAAGTAAATTAATTTATATAGTATTTGCTTTTTTATTATATTATTCTGACCTACCAGTATTAATTTTATTATGTTAACATTATTAATTCTCTAATAACTTAGTTTTTTATTTTTGTAAAATATTTTATAACTGTGCTCATATAATTCCTATATTTTTATTAGTAGATAGACTCCCAATTTTTTTTATATAACTATTATTTTAAATAGAATGTCCATTGCTATCTCTTCTTACTTACTTTGTTTTATTGGTAATATACAGAAATACTAATGATTAAAATGGATTTTTTTTATCCTTCATTCCATTTCCCACATACTCACACTCCACAACATTTTTCAATTTAAGGTCTCTAATGAAATTTATTAAACTGTAGGAAATTTTTATTTTTACCAGTCTTTATTTGTATGTAGTCCAAGCCCTGTCATTAGCCCATCATTCTAATATTTTAAGCCATAATCCAGAGATCCAAAACCCATTTTTGAACACCATCTTCTTAACCAACTATTTACTTCCTCAAATTGCCTTTTTTCTTTGAAATCTTCCAATTCCAATTCTTAAAAATACCATCTTTTAAACCAACTATTTACTTCCTCTGAAACCTTCATTAGTGAGCAGCAGTAGTGCTGCTTTAGTCTGCAGTAGTGAGAATACCAACTCTGCCCCTAATGTCCTAACTTTGTTGCCCAGGATTTCAAAATTCTCAGCAGTGCCTTTTATATGATATCCGATAGTATAAATTTTCTTCATATCAATAGTTGCTAGTGGAGTAATAGTTGTCAAATTGAGTGAGTCTAAGGAGACTTTCTATTACGATTTAGATTTATGCCTCAGAAGATCATAAACTTCTATATTGACATGTAATTGTCTCATTACCTCCCAGAAGAAAGTTTTCAAAAACCACTATTCAGCTGATCCTCTTATAACCAATATGATATAATCTTTCTCCTGACAGTACATGTAGATATATTTCACCACTTCTTAGAACACAAGGTTTTTTTTTTCCTAAGGTGGTCTACCTTCTGCCTCTACAGGAAAAAAAAGCCTTATATTTATCATATAGTTTTAAGTGATAAGTATTAATAATCATTATACATCAGTGCTAAGTGATGTACAATTTATCACATTTGATTTTCACAACAATCCTAGAAAGTAAATGATATTATTATCCTTATTTTAGAGAAGAAAAAACTGAGTCAAATAGAGGTTAAATTAAGTAACTTGCTCAGCTTTATATATATATATAATAAGTATCTAAACTTAGCCAGAATTGTATTTTTGTTTTTCTAACTCCAGGTCCAGCATCCTATCTCCTATACCACCTGGCTACCCCATATTCCTTTTCTTCACTTCATTTTATTCTTACATCCTCCAATTTTATGCACTTCTTAGGACATCTCTCTATCTGTTCTGGTTATTTTTCTCTTTGAAATACTTTTTTTTTTCAGGAATTCTATTAACCCCCTAGAGATTAATATAATCAACTCACTCAACTTGTATTTGCACTGGCAGGTTCCATCTTCCAAAGGATGGTTGATAAGGATATACTTTTATGGGTCTGCAGCCCATAATAACAAATCCCATAGTCCTTAAGTAGTACGTTTCTCATTAAAAATCAGCCATTAGACTCACTTATCTCTTGGGAGAGACATTTACCTAAATGACATAGGACAGAGCAGTATCTAATTCATAATTCCTCCATAAAACTTGAAGAGCATTCAGCCACTCTAGGATCCAACAAGAAGAGTGGGCTCACGCTTAACATTCAATAGCATTAAGGCATACTCATAGGATTCTGTCTTCCAACAAGGACAAAGGCAGCTCACAGATCCTGGTACTGCAGGGGGTCTGAAATTTGTTTTCTTTCATAGCATTTTCATGCAGTTCCTCTCAAGTACAGTCTCTTCAGGGCAGGTTCCTCAGTTGTATTCCCAGAAACTGCTTCTCTCTGTAACCAGATGTTCTTCTCTGCTGACAGGGTCCATATCCCTTGTAGCTATTTCCTATTTAGTTGAATTTCTGTAAATGCATGTGTCTGGAGTATGTGTGTTTGCTCCTAGGTGGATTTAATGTCTCTCACTTGTCATGTAGCTACATGGCAGAGGTGGGAAGTGTGAAGAGAGAAACAGAGGATAGGAGGAAAGGTTCAAAGGAAGGAGACAAACAGACAGAGTGAGAGAAAAAAGATATATACAGAGTGAGGGAAAAAAGACAGAGATAGAGTGAGTCAAAGAAAGGCAGAGAGAATGAAAGATGCAGAGACAGAAAGATACAGAGAGACATAGACAGTGAGAGAAAAGCAGACAGACACAGACACAGAAAGACACAAAGAAACAGAGAAATACAGTGAGATAAACATAGAAAGACAGAGACAGAATAAGAGAGAGAGAGAAGACACAGAGATATCTTTATAAAAATTTATTTTATTTGAAAAAACAGAATAAGAAAAAAACAGAAAAGAAATGCAAAACAAAATAAAGTAAAACAAAAGAGAATAATGTCATGTACCCAGCAGAACATCAGGGAGGATGCAAAATATATAATAAAGTATCAGATCAAAAACTCATATATATCTTTCCTATCCCTGCTGACTTTAATTAAATTCTGCTCCATAATTTGCCTTCTTTTACTTAACTTCCCCCTACCCAAGGATCCCTTCCTTGTCTTCTTCCTCTACCCTTTGCTTCCCTATCCACCCATTCCTCCCCCCTAATTTCTTTATAGATTTTGGAGAGTGCTATACCCTTTATGGTGTATATGTAGTGTTGCCTATTCAACCCAGTTCTGATATGAGTAGATTGTCAGAATTACAAGCCCTTCTCTCCCCTCTAATGCCTCTGTGCCCTCTGTACCTCATTTATATAATGTTATTGTTTTTACCTTAACTCTACCAATCTTTCTTTTGAGTTACCCTTTGTTGATGTGAATATTAAACATATAGCATACATTCTTCATGTAAAAAAAACATAAGCAATTTGTTCATGTTTAAATAGTTTGTCCACGTTCAGTTCCTTAAAATTGATTTTTGATATTGACTCTTATACATTAATGTTAAGTTCAGGCTTGGTTGATAGAAAGTCCTGAAAATCCGCAAGTTTGTTGGTCTATTTTTTTCTTATTCAAAATTATAGATAATTTTGCCAGATATGATATTTTTGGCTGCAGACCTACTTCTTTTGATAGTCAATAGATTTGATTAGGACCTACAGTCTTTTATTGTACTTGCTAATAATTCTTGCACAGTTCTAATTGTAGCTCCAGTTCTTTAAATAGTTTTTTCTTGTTTCTTATGAAATTTTCTCTTTGATCTGGGGGTTTCCAAATTTGGCAATAATATTCCTGTGTGTTTTCCACAAAGGATCTCTTTGAGGTAATGATCAGAGGATTTTTTTCTATTTCTATTTTCCCCTCATGTTCTATCACTCCAGGACAATTTTCTTGGATTATTTCCTACATTATTGTATTAAGGTCCTCTTTTTGGTTACAACTTTCTGGCAGTCCAATTATTCTTATATTTTCTCTTCTTGATCTGTTCTCCAGATCTATCATTTTTCTTAGGTTTCACATTCTGTTCTGTTTTCTCATTCTTTATAATCTCTTTTGTTATGTCTTGGTTTCTCATAGCTTCACTGGCTTTCTTTTGCCCAATTCTAATTTTCAAAAAGTTATTTTCATCTATGAAACTCTATACCTTTTCTAGTTGGTTACTTTTTTTCATAATCTTCTTGTTTTTGTTGGATGGTTTTTATTTTGTTTTATTTTTAGTTTTCCTTCAATGTCCCTCATTTGATTTTAAAATTCTTTTTTGAGTTCTTCAATAAATTCTCTCTGAACAGGGAACCATTTCACATTACTCTTTGGGATAGACATGTCTTATTCTGAAAATGAACTCCTGCCTTCCCTGTTCTCATAATATATTTCAATGGTGATGTTCTTTCTTCTTTGCCAATTCTTTTTTTAATAAAGTATTAATGTAAGGACCTCTAATAATGGAGTGGGGAGATGGTGCCTCTAGCTTCCTTTAGTTCTCTCTTCTGACCAAAAACCCCAAAACATGAGCTCCACCCTCCTGCAACTGCCCACATTGCCACAGCCAGCAGTGCCCCTGCCCCCTTGTTTCTGCACTCACTGGGTGCTGTTTCCTTCTTGCCCAGGGCCAGTTTTAGCAGCAGAGCTGGACCTGGTGCTCCCAAGTAAAGGTTCATTTATTCTTCTCAAACTCAAATCCTGACTTGACAACCCATCCTAGAGGTGAAAGTTTCTGTCTTTTGTCAAAGACAAATGAAAGACATTCCTTCATTTCTTATACCTTTCCCTCTATAAAGGATACCAACCTACACTCTGACATAGAAATGCAAACATTTATGTAAAATTACTCCCCACACTTAAAAAGCAACAAAATCCTCAATCTTCTATGATTCTTGTTGGTACCTCTCATGACCAACAAGGGTGCAGAGCTGCTATGAGAAGTGTCTATTTGACATGCTTGTTCACTGTTCTAGGGTCCCAGTTACCAGAATCTGCATAATGAAGCTTTGTTGACTCAAATAGGACTAGTGATATTTTCTGTAGATTCATACACTTGCTCAACTATGTTATAGTCATAATTGTTCAATTCCTACCAATCCCTAGTAGTCATTTGTGAGAGAATTTCAAGGCTTACAAAAATGTTCTCTATATCTAGAGTTTCTTCTTACTAAATCCACAGCTTGTTTTTTTATGATCTAAAACCTACAGTAGTTTTATACTTTCATGAATTACTTTTCAGTAGAGCCCTTTGATGCCAAACACAGTTCAAAATTTGTGACAAAATTATATCCTCCACAAGCCCTCTTTAATGAATGGGACATTCTGATTATCTTATGCATTTTATTGCCTAAGAGATGAAATTTAGTTCATGTTCAGCTCTCCTTAAGAAAGATATTTATAGATTAAAAACTACCTTTCCAGACTGCTGGTTTCTTTCCAAACCAAATTTCTTTTACTTCTTTTCTCTGGCACAAGTCTCTGCATGTAACAGCAGGAATACAAATTATGTCCAAAGCACTTACGTAGTTGGCAGAAGTATTTTCTCTTCTGCTATAAATTTATTCAACATTTTTCAAAACAGTAAATCCCTGAAAACAAGGGCTGGATTCCAAATAGGAACACCAGTTATGCCATGTATGAAGCTTTAGTTTAAAAAAGATCTTTTTTTCTCCATTATAAAGATCATAAGTTGAAAAGAATAAGTTTTACTGAGATCCTAAACTGACATGTCAAATTTCAACCAAAGATGTATTTTTCTTGAAACCATCTTTCTTTTTTCTGGTTAGGTGATAATTAATGATCATTGTTACTTAATAATTGATACTTCATTGCTGTTTTTAGTTAAAAATCACTGTGCTGTAAAACTATTGCCTTTAAAAACATGTTGAAATAGGAAGAATGGGAAGGAAAGAAAGCAAAGAAATGTGGGGAGGAAAGAGGAAGAGATAAGGGAAGGAAAGGAGAAAGAGAAGAAGGAAGGAAAGGAAAAAGAAAAAGGGAGAAGGAAAGGAAAAAGAAAGGGGGAGAAGGAAAGGAAGGGAGAAAAGAGAGGAAGGGAAAGAAAGAAGGGAAAGAGAGAAGAAAAGAGTAAAAGGAAAATGAATAGAAAGACAAAAGAAAGAAGGGAAAGACTGGGTTGTGAAATCAGAAGAAAATGTTGATCAGGAAACAATTTATTGTGTACTTATGGTTATCCAAAATTAACTAAAGTTGAAGATCCTGATTAAATGATTGATATCATATGTTTATAGAAAAGCTATTTCATAATTACAGCTCTTCATTTAAAAATATATATGTATATATTATATGTTTACTTATGTGTATATAAATATATATACACATATTCACATACATGTATATGTTATATATGTACATATATGCTATATATGTTTATGATATGCATATTTGGTTATTTTATTCTATTATATATGTATGTATGTATATATGTATGTATGTATGTATGTACACATACACACACACACAGGGAAGTATTATTGCAAAGGAGTAATCAAGAAAGAAATAGAATTTTCATGGAGACAGAAAAGTAGGTGACAAAAACCTTACCAGTCTAGTACCTTGAAAGTATTAGCTAGGAGCTTTGGCCCTCTAGGATGCTCTTGCTTGTTTTCTCAAGTGTAAACAGCAAATTATGTTTTGGCTCCTTCTGAAGTTAGCTGATAGGGAATTTTCCACAATGGAGACAGTAGTTCTAGCTACTAAGAAAAACCAGTAATTTGGTAATTTGGCCAACATCCTGGATTTTCTTTCTGACTTTCCATGATAATAAAAATTAGATGTTGTTTTATAGACTGCACAGGTGAATCCCATATATATGGGAATCATAGCATAGACTATTTATCCCTGAAATATTTTAAATTAAAAATATATTAATTCATTTTATTTTGACTTAATAATCAATTATCAATAAGTGATAGCCCCTCCAATATCTTCCCTTAAAAACTATTCAAAATCTTCTAATTGAATTATTGTAAACAAGAAAATATTTTCTTCTCTTATATTTTTACCATTTTTTAACTGAAGTCTTTTTTTTTTTTACCTTGGGCATCTGTAATCAGTTTTTCCTTTAGCATTTCATCTCTCTGTCTGTCCATCTCTGTCTTTCTCTGTGTGTGTGTCTGTCTCTCTCATTGTCTTCACGTACATAATTGTGAAGATGAGATAGCTTATAATCAGCCAGAGTCAGGATAAGCAAAAGTCCTTGGTCTTTCTTCTTGGTCTTTAGGGGTAGAAATGAAGGGAATGGACACAGGAATCTCCACAACCTCTCCTCTTTGTTTCCCACCCAAAAGTGATGCTGACTAGTCTTACTCCACCCCCTAGTCCCTCATACACTTCTCTGTATACACCAATTATTGAGCTAGCACAGAAGAGTGGGAAGGACCATTTTCCAAGCATATGCTAATAGAGTATTGTCCAATCAGTAATTAACCTTAATTGTACGACCTCAGTGCATCAACTCAAGATAATTATAATAATTGTGTATATAATATTTTTGATTCTGCTCTTTTGAATCTAGCTGTGGATTAGTCATATTTGTCATTACTTATGACACTAAAATATGTCCTTACATTCCAATACTACAATGTGCCCAGCCATTCACCAATTGTTAGTCACAAAAATGTCTGCTATATTTTAATATATACAAATATACTGCTGTATTTTAATAAGTGAAGATATTCTTGTTGTTTAAAAACATTAAGTGAAATACTCATTTCTGTGGATGCAGAGACATAAAATTCAATTGGAAATACTATTATAGTTCCCATTTCAGAATACAAAAGGAGGAAGAGAACACAAGAAATATATATGTGGATGATATTTATTCTTCATTTTTAAAGAGGACCAATGATATCACAGAAGGAAGTCTTGACTTGCCCATGAATTGGATTTAAGTGAGATAAATTTCCACAAAGTCATCAACTACACTCTCACTTCCTAAGTCATCAGAGTCCACTGAGAGGACAGAAGTCAAGATGACTGGTGGTTGGACAAGACCAGGATGTGGTGGATGACCTTGGTGTTTTCAATGTCTTATCAAACCCTAAGTTCTTTGCAACGTCTGCTTCAACGGTTTTATGGCCATTGGAATAATGGTTTCATCTACCCTTACTGGCAGAGGAAATCTTCAAATGCTTTGGATGGATATCCCCATAAATCACTGAGGAGTCTGAAGCCCTCAACCTGGGTTAGCCAGTGTGTCAAGTTAATTTTACTAATTTTACCAAGTATGACTATTGCACATTACAGCTTCTTGGACTCATGGACATAAGCAGCCTTGAAAAAGTTTCAGTAAGCCCTCATATTCTAGTCTTCCCTGTGTGTGTGTGTATGTGTACATACATACATACATACATATATACATACATACATATATATAATAGAATAAAATAACTAAATATGCATATAATAAACATATATAGCATATATGTACATATATAACATATGCATGTATGTGAATATGTGTATATATACTTATATACACATAAGTAAACATATAATATATATATTTATACATACACACACTCACAAATACATATAGAAGGAGGATTTTGCTTTTACCTAAAGTAGAAAATGAAGAGGCTTAACAGCTTCTGAGAGCTCAGGAAGAAAAAAAGCAAAATAAGATTTGGAACAAAAGATGTTTTTAAAGTCATTGCAGCTAGAGACCATGGATAGGAAAGTTTTAGAGGAGATGGGAGAAATAAAAGAATATGGTCTCTCAGGGAGAGGAGAAATAATAGTATAAAAGAGAAGCAAACATGATATTTTCATATTGGATTTTTTCCCTCCTGGATTAAAATAAACTAACTTGCTAATAACAAAGATTCTTTCTGAAAGAAAGCAGGGAAATGCAGAAATAAAGGTTAAAACAAAATAAATACATTTACAATATAATAAAATTTTGAAATAATAAATGAAGATAAATTGCTTTTTCTTAGCTATCAGAGGAGTTTCAGGAGGAAAGAGAGGGGAAAAAAGAGACAGACAGATAGATAGTCAAACAGATAGAGACAGAGAATAGAAATAAAGTAATATCTCTGAGGACTAGGAATAAAAGCAGCTGAAGTCAGAAAAAAAAAAGTCTCCACAACCAAAATGATGTCATAAAGTTCACAAATGAAATAAAACACATGGATGATAGTTAAGTAGCCCAAAAGCCTTCTACTAGAACCCATTCATCCTTTTTTCCAGATGTGATTCTAACAAATTTGTTTGGTTGATTTTGCTACCCACAAAAGATTAGAAATAGCAAAATAGATGTGGAAAGGCTGTTAAGGACAGATTCACTGTTAGCAGATAGAAGGCTCCCTTGGCAGACAGTCAGTGATTGAATAGAAAGGGTGAGAATAAATAAATAATTAAAAAAGCAAATACAAATATTCAGAAATCATGCTAAACTCCCTAGTTCTGTCTTCCTCCACTATCTTATTCTTAAAAAGCCTCACAATTAAAACCTTGAATTATCAAATAAAGATTTAATCTTTTTTTGTATTTTTTCCTGCTTTTGGTGGCAGGGAAATTTAGAAATATTTCCACTGAATGCCATTAAAATAAAAAAATTGAATTTTCAAAGGGAGTATTCCTTCAAAGCAGGGGAAAAGGATTGAGGGGCTAGTAACTGAGCTAAATGAAAATCATAGAACATTTAATGACAAGAGCTCTTGGGTCTCAATTAGTGTTAAAGGTTTATTATTAAAGGCTAACACCCTCAATCCCAAATAATCAATAGAAAATTTAATCCATTAAAATAACAATAATAGTAGAAGAATATACCCAATGTGAATAATAATACAAGAATGTAAATATTGAAGAATAGATAATAATAATATAAGAATATTAATATAAGAAAGAATAATAAAATATTCACAGAGCATCAATTTTAATGAAAAAAACAAGTGGGATAAAAAAATTTCAACTATCTATAAACTTAAAAGACTGAATGTTATTATTGGAAGGGGACTTTAAACACCAATTAGTCTAATTCTCTCATTTTACAGATGTGGAAACTGAGGAGTAGAAAAATGAGTGATTTGCCCAAGATTCCACAGCTAGTAGGTGACAGAGCCAAGTCTGATACCAGGTCTTCTATAAATTCAGAACTCTTTCCATTGTAGTCCATTGTCTTTTTTGCACTCAGGTGCTGGGAATCCAAGTTCACTATTTATTTCAACATACCATGCTTCCTCTCATATGGAACAGTATATTTTTATTAATAATGCTAGAATATACAATGGGTTGTTTTTAATGGTTTACAGAAACCCAGAACTAAAAAAATCTGATATCAAACTAAGCAAACATAATAGCAATTAACAATAATTAAAATTTACATAGTGTTTTAACATTTGCAAAATGCTATATAAATATTATCTCATTTGATCCTAACAATGACTCTAGGAGAGAAGTATTATATTCCATTTTAAAGATCAGGAAACTGAGGTAGATAACAGTTAAGTGACTGGTGCAAGATCATATAACTAGTAAACATCCAAAGTTGGATTTGGATTCGGATCTTCCTGATGCCAGTTCCATCCTTCTATTCACATTACAGATATCTTATGGACTGCTTTACAAACAACAAATACTGCTTTTGCTAGGTGCTGCTTTACAAGCAACAAGATACTAAAATACCCAGAAGAAGTGTTCCCATAGGTTGGGAAGATTCTCTATGGATGTGTTATAGGTTATATAAGAGAATTTGATGCCTTACCATGTGCTTAAGGGAGAGAGTGACCACATCAATGAATTTACAGCCTTATCAATATTCCTCTGAACTCCTCACAGTCATAAATAGGGTATAACAACATTCTATCACATATTCATACACACAAAGTTGATTTTTTCTTCAATTGATGGACACATGGTACAGTGGTTGGAAGGCCAAATTTGGAGTCATGATATCTCAGTCTAGTGTCCTACTCTACTACTCAATAACTGGATACATCTCTTAACCTCACTGGCTTGAACTAGATGATTACTAGGTTACCTCCCACTCTAGAACTATGATCCAACATATAATCCAATTATTCCACTTTATTTCCAGTTTCATTCCCCTACAAAATATGCTGCTGTGAATCCATATATTTATATGGAAATGTTTCCTGTGTTTTTTTTTCACATGTTCTTTCGTTGTGGATCCTGGAAGCATGATGGAATATTGATCCTCTGAGCCACAGTTGTCTTAGATAGCTCTCTAAATGAGTCCCAGATTTAGGATTCAAAACTAGAGTCAAGGCAGTGCCTCTTAAGGAGACTTTTTCTCTTTAGAAAATATGTTCATTCTGACAATTCTCATAGTGTTGATTTCCTTTCTTTTAGAAAATTTTATTTTTTTAATTAACAAAGCCCATTATCTTCAGCTATTAAATGTGAACAAAACTTGGCCACTGTTCTCATCATTCTTCTCTTAAAGATTAGGAAAAATGATCTTCCTGTTTGTAACCCAATAGGTCACCAAAAAATTCCTAATTAACATCAAGAAGAAATTTGGTAAAAAATGAAGGAATAGTTTTCATAGGTCCTTTTCAACAATGGATAAATATTTATTAAATACTTAGTATGTATCAGGAACTAAGAATACAAAGAAAAAGCAAAAAATAATCCCTGCCTATAAATCACTTACATTCTAATCAGAAAAAAACAATATACACATAAACAGGTACAATATTATACAAGAAAAATAAAGAATAAGTAGAAAGTAATTTCCATAATTTGTATGTTAGATTGGCACTAAAGAGTTAGAATCCAAGCAGTCCAGTGATTTTTATTTTGTCTGATGCCAGGATGATAATTGCTGGACTGTTGGCCACATCTTGTGACTCAGTGTGCTTCCCTGGGATTGCCAACATTAGTGCCAATCTGCCGTTCTGCTGTGTGACATTTCTGGCCCAGAGGGGAGACTGTTTCATAGCCTGGCATGAATGTGAGTGAGTTGGACTAATGTCAGCCTTTTGCACGTCTCATATTCACATCTCTTTAGACTAGGCTACTGGTCTGGGATCTTTTAGGATACCCTGGTATTCCTTGAATGTCTTATGTCCCAGAATGGTCTTATGCTGAACCTCCAGAGCCATCCTCTTACCACAAGAATAGCTTCTAAGACCCTGGAATTGATCCAGTGAGCTCTGACAACCCAGGCATCCATCTCTGTACTCCAGAAATGGCATATACCAGGAAATCTGTGACCTCCTGTGATCCTCTTGGCAGGAATCCTGGGGAAGACGAAGTTGTGCACAGGAGGCAATAGTGTGGATTCTATGGCATGTTCAAGCATATCTGAACAAAGCTGAGTCAGGGTATCTGGGAGCCAGATCTGTCCTTGGAAGGCATTAATAAGTTTGAGTTTTGTAAAAATGTGTTTGAATTCCTTCTTTCTTCTATGAGTAATAGTTAAGAAGTATTAGAAGGCAAGGTATTGTAGAATGATATTAGTTGCAAGGAATTAGGGAAAGCAGGAACTCTCAAAATCCATTCTTTTGAGAATGTTGGCTTAGTCTTATTAAAAAAAAAAAAAGACCTAGCTAAGAAATCTGAGAATAAAACCTCAATATTGTGTTTGTAGTTGTTGTTTCTGTTGCCATTTTGTGTATGTGTTTTTGACAGACATGATTTTATTGGCAAAGAGACTCCCAGGAAGGAACCATAGCCAGAATAGTTCAGTTCCCCCTCTGGAACAAAGAAGCTCAGAGAGTTCTCCAAAATGTTAAATAATCTGTTTAAATGCACAAAGCCGGCATGTGTCAGAGGTTGGTCAGATGTCTGCTTTACTTGTGGCTGCCTCTCTTTACTTAGACATAAAATTTTAACTACATTTCTGAGCCTCGAAGGCTACCATGACTTAGCCATGTCTAGAGACTGAAATGACTAAAATATTTTCTTAAATATCATAATTTCCATTGAAGTTTGGCTAAATAATAGAAAGCTAATTCTGGAGTGAAAAGTAAAGGACATTGTCAAATCTTTGTTATCTATACAGTATAATAATATCATTTAATATTTCAGAATGTCTCTTCTTGCCTTTTCCTAAATCACCCCCTTACACCTATGATTAGCACCCCATTTATGTTAAGTGGGTTTTTAAAAAAAACACAAAACTAATACTCAGTAGCAGATGAATGAAATAATAAAGTCAGATAGGTGGTACAATGAAAAGAGAACTAGACCAAGAGTCAGGGAAACTTGAATTCAAAGCCTGATTACATCCTTACAAACTCTTTGCCTTAATCCACTGGAGAAGAAAATAACAGGATACTCTAGAATCTTTGACAAGAAAACCTCATGGACAGTATTGACGTGAGTCACAAAGAGTCAGATAGAACACAATAATGATGACAACAGCAACAAAATAAAGCATAATAGCATTTAGCATGCAAGGTGGTTGTAGAGATCAAATGAGATACTTGTACAGTGCTTTGCAAAACTTAAAGATTTTTATTATTATTACTATCATCATTATTTTTATTATAGTCCCATGTGTTCTTCCACACTGGAATTTTCTTATTTACTTGACCATTATCTATTAGTTGTAGATTGTCTATGCTGAAAAATTCATTTAAAAAAAATTTCAGTACATTTCTTTTTCATAATTCCTTCTATCAAAAAAATCATAGCTTTAGAGTTTGAAAGAACTGGAATTCGTCTACTCCAAACCTTCATTATTCAACTGAACAAACTGAAATCCAGAGAGTTTATGAGAGCTACAGAATCCGAGGTTGGATTTGAACCCAGGTTTCAAGGGCTCCAAATCTTGTACTTTATTTACTAAATCATTCAAAATATGGCCTCTTCCATGCCATAAAAGACATGGAAGCCAGGCTGGGATCTAAAAGACCATACCTTAGGATTATAATGTCTGTCTTAGCAAACTATAGACGTTTCAGCTGTGGGTCGTCAAAGAAGGAACTGTCTTCTAAGACCTAAACTAGACAAATTTGAAGTTCATCACCAAAGTAAATCATTTGCTCATCACATGATCAAGTTTTATCTGTAGAAAGTGATGAAATCATCCAGCAGTAATGTGCAAAGGAATTTTGAGACTCATCAGTGGAGGATAGAAAATGAAGGGGAGAGAGGAAGAGGAGAGCAAGAAGAAATAAAAAAAAAGGAGGGGAAGATGATAAGAAAAGAAGAAATATAAAAGGGAAAGAGAAGAAGTTAAGGAAAAGGGAAGGCAGGAAGGCAGGAAGGCAGGAAGGCAGGAAGGCAGGAAGGCAGGAAGGCAGGAAGGCAGGAAGGCAGGAAGGCAGGAAGGCAGGAAGGCAGGAAGGCAGGAAGGCGAAGGCAAAGGCAAAGGCAAAGGGAAGGGAAGGGAAGGGAAGGGAGGAAGGAAGGAAGAGGTAGAAGAGGAGGAGGAGGAGGAAGAAAATTATTAGATTTTAAAATAAACCTCCCTGAAGGACAGTTGGAAGTTCTATATTAATTAAATGTTTTGGATTCCCTAAACCAGTGCCATCAAACTCAAGTAGACACAGGACCACTATCCTGTATATACGGATCCCTATGGGCCAAAAACTATAGTAATGTGATCTATGTTTTGTTGTACTGTTATTTATATTAATATTAAGTATGTTTCAATTACATTTTAATATGGTTGGGCCACTCAAAAGTATTGCCAAAATCAGTGTTTGAGCCCTTTATTCTAGACAACTTAAATTAGACCCTGCCAGAAAGATCAACAAATGTGAGTTTGTTTGTTTATTACTTCCAAATCATTGCTTCTTTAGGGGAAGCCCTGTGCTTTCCAATCCAGTGCCAAGAGAGCTTGATAGCAGCACAAGGAAAATATAAATTTCATGAGAGATGTTAATGACTCAGTGGATAGAGCACTGTATCTGGAGTAAGGAAGACCTGAATTCAAATGTACTGTCAGTCACTTTTTAGCTGTGTGATCTTAGACAAGTGATTCAATCTCTTTTTGCTTTAATCCACTGGAGAAAGAAATGGCACACACCACTCCAGTTTCTTTGCCAAGAAAGCTCTGTGGACAGTATGGTCCACAGAATCAAGAAGAATTAGATACAATTGAATGATAACTTATTTCCTAAGACCCTTTGGCATAAAACTATTAACAAAAGCAGCTAAACCTATATTAGACAGATAAATTCAAGAAAAAAAAAAAGGAATTACAAGATGGTTTAATGACTATAAATGTACACCATTTTATTGTGATATGCAGATGACCCTGTACTCCCCTAGGCCAGAAATTATTAATTTTTTTTCCATGTAATGGACCAGTTTTGACAATCTAGGTGAAGACTTCTTCTCAGAGTAAGGTTCTTTAAATACATAAATAAAATACGAAGAATTAGGGAAAACACAATTATAATGACTTTCAGGGTATTCCAAAAGTCATAATGCAGTTTTCAACTTTAGCAGCTAAAAACTGTACTGTGACTTTGGATATATCTTATACAGTTATCAAAATATATTTTTCAAAATATTTTAAAAAAATTCACAGACCCCAAGTTAAGAGCCCTTGCCCTAATATGGTATGGGACCACAACTTCTGATAAATTCTGTAGCCTAACAATAAAAGCTTCTATGATCAATTCACTTAAGATCACATTTCTACTGTCTAAAAATCGTCCTACCTAAATGCAGACTTATAAATAAAAAATGGCTATCAGGTGATGATTTTCTTCTTCTTTTGGATGACAAATCACAAAAACTTATCTACTTAATTGCATACATGGCTTATGGTCTGGTTGGTAGAGGAAATACTTCAAATAATTAAATCATGAGTCCTGGGGGGAAAAAATGAACTGAGGGCTAAAGAATAATGAAGCTGTCCTTTAAGGAAACACTTGTCTAATACTTGGAGCAAAAGTCTAGAAATCTATCTCAACACAGTAACAAAATATCCCTGGATAAATAATTTCATCCTCTTTCTTTTCCCCTTTTTCTTTTTCCTTTTCCCCTTTCCTTTCCTTTCCCCTTGCCTTGTCATTCTTTCCTTCTTCTTTCCTTTCTCCTTCTTTCCTTGCCTGTTTTGTTTCATTAAAAGGGAAACTACTGCATAGACAAGAGAATAAATGCATGAAGAGCACTTTTAGCTCCTTAGAGAAATATTATCATAAAGTAGTTTTGTAATTATTATTAAATGACAGAAAATTCCTTACCCATGGGGCATTATTGTGGTTTTAAATTATGAAAGTAACAAAGTAAAGGAAAAAATGAAGTAATTATCTTAGTATGTGTTGAAAAGCTAAGAGTTGAACTCCCTGTTGCCATGGATATGGTGTTCTATATACAGCCCAAAGATACACAGTAGCCAATAGGAAGAGCATATCTTAATGTGCAGTCAGGATTATAAATATCCATATCATTGTGAATTTAAATTACAGTAAATTCTTTAGTTGTGATTTTTGTAATCAACAAAGGATTTTTCAAATGCTATTTACTTTTTTTAGGCAATTAGGTTTTAGTTTATCCATTAAAAAGTCTACTATATGGTTTGTTTCTTCTTAATTGGGCTTCACTTCCTATGGAGAAAATTCTGCTGTCTGACTGTTAAAAATATGCTTGTATATTTATATATGTTTTGATTATGAGGAAGAGGTGAAGAATTACCTGTCATTAAACAGCCAGTTTGGCTCCCATGCATTGCATCAGCCTGGCAGCTTCAGAAGTCAGTAATTAACTTTTCCATTGTACTAGAAAAAGCAATGAGCTAGATTCTGAATAGAGGAAAAAGTTGAGCGGGAGAGAGCCCACTACTAATTCAGGAGTCAATTCAGGTTTCCAGTGCTTACTTGAGTTTCCTCATGAGATGAAAAGGAATGATAAAATAATATTACTTAAAATAAAAAATCATCTTACTTTCTCTTCACAACAACTGTGATGGATGGAGGTGCCACTATTATCCTCACCTATAATCCTCATTATATAAATGAGGCTGAGGGAGATTAAGTGACTTCTACAAGATCATCACACTACTAGTAAATGAAGAAGGCTATGAACTCAAGAGACAACTATTGCTGTTGAGTTGTTTTAGTCCTGTATGATTTTGTGACCCCATATTGCAAAGATACTAGAACGGTTTGCCATCGCCTTCTCCAGATCATTTTACAAATGAGAAAACTGAGGCAAACAAGGTTAAGTGACTTGCCCAAGATCACATGGATAGGAAATGTCTGAGTCCAGATTTGAACTCAGAAAGATGAGATTTTCTAACTCTAGATCCAGTACTCTATCCACTACACCATCTACTTGCCCTTAAGAGGCAACTAGGTGAGCTAAGACCTACAATGAGGAAGATTTGAAATCAAACCCAATAGCATATAACACACATTTATAATAGATACTTACTAACTTGGTGATTGAGGGAAAGTCATTTAATCTGTCTACCTCAGTTTCCTCATCTGTAAATTGGGGATAATAATAATACCTATCTCCCATAGTAGTTATGAGACAAAAATGAAATCATAATTGTAAAGAATTAAGTGCTATTTATCCTGATTTTGATGATGATGATGATATTCTCTTTACTCCAAGTCTAGGACTCTGTTATGCAATCTGGATGCCTAGAGGATTTCTAGGCTTTTATTCTATTATATTCATATGACAATTCTCCACAAATCTACTATCTTAGAAATGTAGAAGAATGGAACCAAGGAGACCAATGATAGAAATGATACATAGTTATTAGAGTTGTAAATAGATTCAACCACTCTGGAAAACAATCCAGAATTCCTTGAGAAAAGTCTTTCACAACTCTTTGAACTAGAGATCTCACTATTGATGAAATACACCAAAGAGAATAAAATAAAACACCCACATATATCCAAATATTCATGGCAACACTTCCATGTGGTACAGAAATTGGGAATCAAAATAACTATCAATTAGTTCTAGAATGGTTGAAAAAATTGTAGAATTGAAAAAAAAATGATGGAAGATAGGTGCCCAGTGTGTAGAGTACTAGGATAGAACCTAGGAAGACTCATCTTATTGAGTTCAAATTTGGCTTCAGACATTTCCTAATTATGTGATGCTGGAAAAGTCACAACCCTGTTTGCCTCAATTCCTCATCTATAAAATAAGCTGAAGAAGGAAATGGCAAACCATTCCAGTATGTTTGCCAAGACTCTAAATGGTGTCATAGAAAACTAGACACAAAGCAACAATATCAATAACAAAAATAAAGAAATTACTGATATGACAAATTCAGAAAATCTCATAAAAAGACCTATATTATGAACTTTCAGTCAGGTAAACAAGAAGATTACATATGACTTACCACAAAACAAAATGAAATAAATTGAAACAACTAACAATCAAGCCATACACCATCTGATTGTAATGATCAATCTTTTCCTTAAAGAATATTCACATTAAAGAAAAAGAACATCATGGATGTGGAGTTGAACATCCTTTTAGATGTCATTGCTATATTGGTTAATTATGCATAACTATTCTTACCATCAACACCATGTTACAATGAAGAGTTTTATATTGGAGAAAGTATATATAATGGGAAAGAATCATAATGGAAAAACACAAAAGAACAATATTTTTCAAAAGGGGAGCAGGAAAATGCCAGAACTTATAAAGCTAGGGAATCTTGAAAATGGAGCAAGAGACACTGTCTTCATATTTATACAGATATCATACAATGGCCCCTGCAATGGCTAGAATTCATGACTATTAAACATTCCCCATATCCAGAAATCAAGGCTCCATTAGCATTTCCCTTCGATATTCCCTGTATCAATAATTAACTTTATAGGGTATCACCTGAAATAAATTATAATCCCTATAGCTAATCCTCAGAATGATGAAAACCCCCATGAATTGATCACTGATTGACGTAGCCTTCCACTACTGATATTTGCTTTTCAGTAGCCATAAAGTGGATGGAATTCTGGAACGAAGTCAGGAAGACTCATCTACATAACATCAAATCCAGCTTTAGACACTTACTGTGTGATTCTGGGCAAGTCACTTTAGCCTTTTTGCCTTGGGTTCCTCATCTATAAAATGAGCTGAAGAAGGAAATGGAAAACCACTCCAGTTATTTTTGCCAAGAAAATCCAAATGGCTTTAACAAAGATTCAAACATGACTAAAAAATAACTGAACAACAAAACCAAAAATTTTCTTCTAATTTTATCCCACTGATCATCACAATGTCAAAAATTTGCCTCAGTGTTAAACGTCATTGCAGCTTTCTCATGGCATTCTCTCATTTTTTCCCATTTTTCCCTTTTTAATTCTTTGAAGGTACTCAGGGTGTCTTTGGTATACCAGTTCCCAAAGAACTGTTCTCTTTCTACCAGCTGTCTCAACTTTTATTAGGGATTTTCATAATTAAAATTAAATAATCATTAAATTATTAAATAATAATTAAATATATAGATAAGAATACACATACATATCTGTGTGCATGTATATGCCACACATATGCATAAACTTGTATGTGTGTGTGCATACATTGTACATGCACATGCATATGCATACAATTTTTTTTATTATAGCTTTTTATTTAGTATTTATATGCATGGATAATTTTATAGCATTGACAATTGCCAAACCTTTTGTTCCAATTTCTGCCCTCCTTCCGCCCACCCCCCCCCAGATGACAGGTTGACCAATACATGTTAAATATGTTAAAGTATAAATTAAGTACAAAATAAGTATACATTGCACACAATTTTTTAAGGAAAAGCATTTATGTCCAACATGACGTAGACATTTCCTTAGAGAGAAATTTAGTCATGGAAATCATCTAAAGACAGTAGAAGACACTGGACAATGACTAGTTCACATGAAAACACACACTAGTAAAGAGACTAGTTGTGGCAAATTCTATATTAAATTCAGAATTATTATCTCAACAAGTCATGTCTTTTCGCTCAATCCTTGAAGGGTGTTTTTTGGTTTGTTTATCTGCTTCTGATAAGGGCTCTACCTCCCCCTCCGGCCACCAAACTTGGCCCCCATCTTTACCGGACAATCTATTCTGACAGGTATGACCAATTAGATTCTTCTGATCTTTTCCTGATCAGGAAAAATCTAGATGCCACGTGACCTTCCCAAGTTTTCTGCCAAGGTCTTCATTCACTACATAGAAAAGTCCCAAACTCAGCCCTCAGCAAGTAGGAACAATACAGTCATTAAAAAAAAAAAAAAAAAAACTTCTTCATTAAGCAGCCAGAAAATTTGGCATTTGTACTTTTTAGGCCCTATAACCTCCGATTAAGTAAGCATTTTCATTAAATCCAGCAAAAAATGTTGACATGTAAGAATCGTGCACCTGAGATGCCTAAACATTTCATACATTTGCAGATAGGTGCAAAATTTCTATCAACTTACCTTTTCTGTTAGAAAATTAATGAGTGTTCAGTGAAGCCATAACAAAGAATTTTCCCCTAGGCATGTTATAAAAACATTTCTAGTTAAAGTATGAATGCAAATTCTCACTGACTTCCAAGGATTTAAGCTATGCACATTTTGAACATGATGAATGCCTCAGAAAACATTCTTTTTTATTTTCTTTCTCATCATAAAAGTCCTGCCCCTACTCTATCAATTTCTCTCTTGTAATTAAAACTTTGCCAAGGGGGGAGCTGAATATGGAAATCAGTGAGTACTCAGAGTTTAGTCTGGCTTTTTCAAGATCTGAGTTCCCAATAAAATCTCAATCATCAAAGCTTTCAATCATTCAGCACTGTCTCCTCCATTAGATAGGTAGATATAGATAGATATATCCATATCTATATCTGTATCTATTTGTTCAAATTGATATTTAAAAGTATCTTGGGAAAAAAAGATATTCATTTCTTCAGTATATTTAATTCTGTGAATCATGATGTATTCAACTTTTTCTTTCAATAAATAGGGAGAAAGTATAGTACAGAGGAGCAGTGATGTAAGTCTCTCTCATTTGGGGAAAAATGGCATCTCATTTCAGAAAAGGCTTCTAGTTTTCACCAAGTTGGAAAGCAGAGCTGTAACAGGTTAGCTAACTAAAACTTTGCCCCAGAGCATCAAAGAATAAAGGTAGATGACATTATTTTCAATTTTGTCAGAGGGTGGAAATAACTACACTTTGAAACTAGTTAGCAAGTATTCATTATCACCATAGTACATAGAGCAGCAGAATCTGGAGTCAGAAGAGACTCATCTTCCTGAGTTCAAATCCAGCCGCAGACACTACAGGCATGACCCTGTGCAAGTCACTTAACCTTGTTTGCCTCAGTTTTCTCATCTGTAAAATGAGCTGAAGAAGGAAATAATCAACCACTCCAGAAAATCCAAATGGGGTCTTGAAGGATGAGACATGACTGAGCAACAACAACAATAAATTAATTAAAAGAGTGTATTCTCTCACTTCTGATTGCCAGACACCAAGCAAATTCTCCCTTTGCCTGGGCTCACCCTGCTCCTTCCCTAGTGAGCTTTCCTAGTGATAGTCTAAGTTCTAACTCTCATAAGGTCTTATTACTGGAAATCCAAGATCACTCTCCTTGAATTTTCTCAAACAACTAAATCAAGTTGGCTTTAAGAATTCATTTGAGGGTACATATTATTTTCCTCAGGCACTCAGTTTCTAGTTAAAATTCTGTTAAGAATACTTATCAAGTTCTGTTAGGAATAGCCTTGAGACTTGGGAAGTTAAGTTTAAATTCTAATTACTTAGATGATTATTGCTTCATTCAATTTGTTGATTATGTTCCTCATGCTAAAAAAAAATTTTCTCTACACATTTATATCTCATGATTATTTTTAATGTATTTGAGAATTTCCCATATGGATTGTATTCTTCATCCCATATTTTTTAAATTATAAAATTAAGAGGTTATGGCCTGTATTCTACTTAGTGAATCAAAGAAAAAAATATTTAGGTTTGGAAGGGATCTCAAAAATCATCAAGTTCAACCTACTCACTTTAGAGATGAAAAAAATGACAACCAGAGAGATGGGTAACTTGCCCAATGCTACATGGATAAAACTGGAAAGTCCATTAAAGTCCATCTAACTCAACCACCTCCTTTTAGAGATGAAGAAGTTTCTAAATAACTTGACTAAAGCTAAAAGGGTAATAAGCAGCTGAGTCAATATTCCCCTATACAGTGTGCTTTATTTTATTATCATGATAACATTCCTTTAATCTTACACAGAATAAACACAAAAATATCAGCAAATCAGAACTTATTCATCCATCAAGGCAACAAAGTATCACAGAAAGTGTTCTGATGGGACTATAGGATCTGAATTTGAATCCCCTAGCTGTGTGCTTTTTGGACAGGTCATATAACTTTGGTGACCATCTGTTTCCTCATTTATAAAATGAAAGAACTGAACTAAATGACCTCTAATATTCCTCCCAGTTCTAGATTAATGGCCATTTCCTGAATTATAAACTCAATGAAAAAAGGCCCAATTTCACTAAATGGTGTATCCACTCTAGTACCAAGCACAGTGTTCTTCTCCACAAAGGAAGCATACATTGCTTATTGATTTGATAACATTAATATGCAAATTATCAAAGGATTTTAAATTACATCAAGGTGAGAAACTCCCAGTGCTGGAACTTCCTCTACCAATACAGATTTTCATCTGCTGATAACTTAATAGATAACACCTAGGGAGTTGTTTCATATGTTATTCAGCCATTTCCTACTCATCATGACTCATTTGGGTTTTTCTTGGCAGAGATGCTGGAGTGGTTAGCAACTTCCTTCTCTAGCTCATTTTACAGATGGGGAAATGGACTTGCCCAGAGTCACATAGATATAAGTATCAGAAGCTGGCTTTGTACTCAGAAAGATGAATGTTCCTGATTTCAAGCCTAGTCCTTTATCCATTGTACCACCCTTGGGAATAATTTAAGGGATGTAATAACTAAATGATTGTGATCATTCAGATAATAATTGTTAGCATCCTATCCATATGCTAGATCGACTTCTTAAACTTTTTCCACTCTCAACCTCTTTTGTCCTGAGACATTTTTACATGACCCTGGGTATATAGGTGTATAATGTAGCTATATAAATGAAACATTTCCTGATTACAAATCATAATTTTATGACCCTCAAATTTGGTTACAAGATCCTATATTGTGTTGTGACCCACGTTTTAGGAAGCTGGGGTGTCTGTATCTCTGAGATTATGAAAGATCAGATTTGAACTCAAGGTTGGCTCTTCACTGTCGCCTGGACTATATCCTTAATATTAAAACATATTTTCATTATTTACACAGAATTCCTAAAATGTGGATTGGAAGTTTTACAATTTCATATTCTTTTTAAAATTTTTATTTTGGTTTAATCCTAATTGAAAAGGCAAATAAAAATAAAACTTTAAAATGTGCTTTTTAATTTTTTTTGTTGTTGTTATTTTTCATTCTCAATTGGAGAAGAATTTGGAGAGAGGAAGAAAGGTCAAGTTTTTTGCTGATTTGAAAAAATATACAAAAATATATTATATATAAATAAAAATAGAATGGGTCAAAACACAGAAATCTATAAACATCAAGGTTTCTAAATCAATTCAAATAACTCTCCATTCCTAAGCTCTCAAAGAAAGTATCCTGCTCAACCTCCATTAAAAATAAATACATTTAAAAGAAGAATCCATTCAAATAACTTTTGTTATGAAAACTACACTATGCATATTTCTTCTTATGATATTTTTCCTTGAAATGATTATGGTTTTCATGTTTAATCATAGGATGACAGATTTATATCTGAAAGAATCTTGAAAAGTCATTTAGGTCAAGACAATCATTTTTTTCCCAGAGAAACTTTGACCTAAAAAGGTAAAATTCAGGTTCATGCAAGGAAGAGATGGAAAATTCAGGAATTCAATCTAGGTCCTTCTGTCTCTCAATCCAGTCCATTTTTCATCTTCTCTTCTAACTTGGTTTTCACCTAAAATTTTCTATTTTCTAAATTAAATAAGGATTCTATTCAACTGATTTCATGCTGCATGATCAAACTATTTATAAATGCATGTGGTGAAGGATAACCTTGAATATATGCATTATCTAAACTGCTTAAGGATTCAACTGCCATCAATGATGGGAGGAGAAAGCTTAGGTCTCCTTTCCAGTTCATGCCTTTCACTTGTGGCATGGGGACTTAGAGCTTAATTGTGGTATCCTAAAAAATGAGTGTTAGACTGTCTTTTTTTCACACACAACCGAAGGTTCAAGATGTTGTTAGATTTCAAATGCGTTATCGCTATTTTTCATATTCAGAAAGATGACATCTCTGTTCCAAATCAGTGGAAAGGTAGACATCAGTTTTCTGCATTGGCTTATACTAGCACCTCAATCAGTCCTGGAATTGTGATGCGTCCTTAACGCAACACATAGTACAGGAATTATGATCTTTGTGCACCAGGACTAACGTGGCAACATGGGGTGACTAATTGGCACAGGAAGTCAAGCATTAGATCTAAAGTTATGAAAACCTGAATTCAAATTTGGATTCAGACACTTACTAACTCTGAGATCTTGGGTAAGCCACTTAATCTCTCTGTCTCAGTTTCTTCCACTACAAAATGGGGATTATGATCATGTCTACCTTGTTTTGAAGGTAATTTTTTAAAATTGTAAAGTGCTTTATAAATGTTAAGCTGTTATATTTAAAGGCCCACTCATTATTTTGTGTATTATTATTATTATTAATCTATATGTGAGCAATTAATCAACAAACATTTTTTAAGCTTCTATTATTAGCTAGATATGGCACTAGATTCTAGGGATACAAAGACAAAAAAAATCATTCTTCACTCTTAAGGAGTTTAAAGTCTAGCAGACATACTGTGTCCAGCTTTGTGGATTGTTGTGAGAAAAGTTCTTTGTAAATTTAAAGCACTAGATAAATATCAATTATTATGATCAGATATAGGAAAAATTCAAAGAATCACCTGACTGAACATGACTATGTCAGTAGTGATGGTATCCTACCTAGCCTATTTCTACCACCAGTAATATAAAGGAAGAATGGATAATGAAACCCATTTTAATCTGAGTTGGAAAGGACCAAGATTCTTCAACATACTCAATATTTACTTGAAAAATGAGTAAAGTAGCAACATAGACAGTAGGTGGAACATGGAATTGGGCAGGTCTTATTTTCAAATCTTGATTCTGACAAGGACTACTGAAGTGTTATCTCACCATATTGTTGTAAGGATAGTATGAAATAATGTGTGTAAAGTGCTTGGGAAACCCTTACCTTTATCTCAGTTGTAGTGAAAGGGAACACTCCTTACTTCCTGAGAAAATGCATTTCACTTTGTTATAACCCTAATTTATAGTGAAAAAAATTTAGGCCTAAATCTGATTTTTTTTTCAATATATGCTCATTATTCTAAGTTTTGCACTCATGGACCAAGGAGGACACACCTAACCCTTCTGCCATATTGTGACCCTCCCAAAAGCTTAAGGATGGCTGTCAAGCCCTTCCCATGCTTTCTTTTTCCTAAATTTAATATTCCCAGTTCTTCAAATTGAAGCATTTATTCAGTCTATTATATGTCAGACATTGTGCCAGGGGCTGTAATACAATTACAAAGTCAGACAGTCTCTGTCCTCAAGGATCTTATATTCTACAAGGAGCATTCTCACATGGTTATTATATGTCAGACATTGTGCCAGGGGCTGTAATACAATTACAAAGTCAGACAGTCTCTGTCCTCAAGGATCTTATATTCTACAAGGAGCATTCTCACATAGTCTTCAAAGCTTTCAGCCCTTTGATCATTTTGTTCTGAACAAGTACTAGCTCATTTAAGAATGTCCCAACATGTGATACTCATAAAGCAGCACAATACTCTGATCAGACTCTGACTCTCTATGGAACTCTAGAGTACATTAACAATTTTTGGCCCCTATATCATATCATTGAGTCTTATTAATCTTGAAGAACATTTATTAAATACTAGGTGGTACAGCAGATAGAATGCTAAACCTGGAAAAGAAAGACCAATCTTCCCAAGTTCAAATCTGCCCTCAGACACTTACTAACTCTGTGTGACTGGACAAGTCACTTTCCTTGATTTGCCTCAGTTTCCTCATCTGTAAAATGAGCTAGAGAAGGAATTAGCAAAGCATTGCAGTATCTTTGCCAAGTAAACCCCATAATGGGGTCATAAAGAGTCAGATATGACTGAATGACTGAAAAAAATACTACTCCTGAGGTCTTGTATTAGTTATAAAGAAAAATTAAAGGGAATCCAGATTCAAGAAGCTCATGCTTCATTAAAATCCCAGATTTAAGTTGTTGTAGTTGTTTTTCATTCTCTTCTCATGTTTTCTTCATCTTGTACTTATTAAATTGGTTTTTTGAATCCAATCCAACTATAAGGCTTTACATTTAGCCCTTTCAAAAGTGATTTTTTTTAAAGATTTGACCTGATGCCTTCTTTTAGTTTCTGATATTGTGTTCAAGACAGATTGGAGTATGATACAAAAATATGTCTCTAGATATTTAGAAAAAAAAAGCTTTTAATATAATAGTCAGGAGATGATTATTCAGGAATGGTATTCAGATAATGTTGTTCTTGAATGAATATATATTTCAAGCCTTCCTTGACTACCCCAGACCAAAGGGATCTCTGGTCTTCTAACTTTACACAACAAAGATTATCTGTGAAATTCATTTGGGTAATTGGTCACATAATACCTTGTACCTGAGGGGCCTTTTGCATTTTTCTCTCCTGGGAAGCTATGTCCAAAGGATTCATCACCAAGTGACTAGCCTACTAGTGATAACCTCCCTGTTCTTAGGCTGTTATTCAAACAGCATACTTAATATGACGCCAGGCTCAGATTCTTCTATCATTTCTTCTATTATTGTTTTAGAATATTTCTTGATTTTGTTCTTGCTAATGAGATTTTTCACAAGTTTAAATTTTCCAACTAGATTATAATTTTCTTTTGGGAATTCTGTTTTCTATTTTGAAAGCCCTGCCTACAGCATTTGATAGAATGCTCACACATGCAGGCGCTTGATAAATGTTTGTTGATTCAATTTGAAAAGACTTAAGCCAGCTACAAATGTAAGAAAAAAAATCAAAACAACAAACTCTTCAGAAGTGACTATAATCCAAAGAAAGAACTTTGACATTTTCACAATGTGGAACGGACTCTTGCTTTGTCTTTTGTCTTATAGGTCACATCAATGGGCACAACATAATCACATTCATTAACATGAGTTTATAGATTGTAACATGATTCATTTGAACCAATATTCATTGAGTGCCTATGGTATGCAACTAGCATTAGTGACATAATGAAAAAATGAAATTGTTTCTGACTTCCAGGAGATCACATTCTACTAGAGGATGTAAGGTGTCAACAGATAATAAATACAAGATATTCTGAGGATCCAATGAGCAGTAAATTCAGGAGGGCAGAAAAGGCTGCCCAAAGAGGAAGCACTTGAGTCAGCCTCAAAGGAAAGTTGAGAAAAGAAATATTAGGAAGAAGGAAATGTGTTTTAGGCAAAGGGGATGTAGCTTGTACAAAGACGAATAGGCAAGAAATGGAATATTGAGTTCAGGTTTCTTAGACCTTACTTCCTCCCACCTCCATCCACCTTATATGCAGTGACACTGGCCTCCTGGCTGTTTCTGAACAAAACATTCTATTTTGAGACTCTGGACATTTGTCCTGGCTACCCTTCTCCTTAACATGGCCTGCTGGTTTCCCTGCCTTCCTTTGTGTCCCAGTTAAAATCTCATCTTCTGTAAGAAGCCTTGAATGATTCCTTCCCCTTTACTGTTCATGTCTAATTTATCCTGTCTGTGTCTGGTTTTTATATACAGTTATTTTCATGTTCTCTTCCCCCATTAGATTGTGGATTCATTAAAATAGGGACTGTCTTTTGCTTTTCTTTACAACCCCATTTCTTAGCACAATGCCTGGAACATGGTAAAGATACTTAATAAATGTTTACTAATGTCTCAATAGCAATGAATACATTCTTTCCAGGAGGCTATAATAAAGCATACTTTTGTTCAATCTATCCTCAGACTAGGACTAATGGTCACTAATGGTAACTAAACTCTTACTTCTATCCTCCAGTTGAAACACTATAGAATTTCAGCGCTATAGAGAAACTTAACATTTAATTATACCAGTTTATATTACAACAGAAGAAAACTAGGGAAAGAAAAACTATAAGATTTTTCCAGAGTCACAGAGATTAATAAAAAGGATATTTAGATAATACATATAAGTACTTATCCCTCACAGTGTTGTTTTGAGTTCATAATATATAATATGTATTAAATATTATTATTCCCATTTTATAGATGAGGAAATTGAGGCTCAATAAAGTTGAATGTTTTGCTTAAGGTCAAGTCAAGGTAAAGGCAAGTTTTCTCTTCATATCTCAAGGTTCTGTCATGTTAATAAATACTTGTGGAATTAAATGCTGAATGTGGACCAGTATGAGCTTGGCATTCTCTTCTGTAATACTAACATGTCATTTGCCTTACAGCAAGTCTCCCATCTCAAAATGTTTAAAGAAATTTGAAAAGAAAAGTAACTCTCACCAAAGGAATTTCAGTACTCAATCCACATACTTATTTAAACTAATATTAATTTTAGAGGTGTACAAATATGGTACGCCCTCCAGGTAAGCATATCTAATAGGCAAAAATTATTCTAGAATTATATAATCAAAACAAAATGTTGGCATGCTATATTCAAACCTGATTAACATAATGACATACTTTTATTTGAAAGCCTTATCAACTTCCTACAATTATCAAATTTTTTCCATGTTGTTTGACAGTCGAGTAGTACAAAAGACAAACAATTACCCAAATTCTAGAATATTTTGACAACATTTTCACCTCATTACTGAGCTAAAGTTAATACTTGATTCTCCCTTAGGGGTATGGGGATGCTCTCCCATATAAATTAAATTTCATCTCAAAAGTATTCAGTAAAAATATGTAGGTTACACACAAACATAACATGTTCTCTTTTCCTATTGCAGTTTTTAAAGATGAACAAATTTAGCTAAGAGTTGTTCAAAGAGGACAGTTAAGGAGGTATCCCAAGAGAAGAGAAAATCTCATCTGGGTGATCTAGGTCTAATCTGAAAAAATGTGAGACATTACACAAGTGTGAGGCTACTTTTAAGTCTACAACTCTCACTGTCCCTCCCAAATGAAAGACTACAACATGCTTTACTTTATTTAACTTCAACCATTCCTGGAGTGAACTCATAGTCAAAAGAATAGCAAGGGATATTTAAACTGAGAAAAAAAATTAAGTCCAGAATTGAAAAAAGGACAAGGAACAAAACTAGACAGGTAGGCAATTGGTCCCTTTGAGACACAGAGCTCAAAGTCCTGCCCTCAAGAATTTTCCATATGCAAAGAAAGTTATCCCAATAAACAAATATTTTTGATATAATTTGACTTTATTCTCAAAAATATTTTTTTTATTTTAATCTTGTTTTGGAGGTAAGTTTCCATTGTGAGGTATAGGGGGAAATGACACTAGAATTGTAATCAAAAGATTTTGGTTTCAAATTCCGAATCTGCCGTTTGTCATCTGTGTAACCTTAGACAAGTCATAATCTCCCTGGATGAGAAAGTGGAAGGTGGTTGCAAAGAAATCTCAAGACTTTATTTGCATATAAAAGTATTTTAAATGCGGATAGTGGATACATTTGAATACAAATACAAAACAAAAATACAAATACAAAATACAAAAAGGATTGAATATAAATGAAAAGTCATAACAACTCAGATAAAAGACATGAAATTTAAAAATGAAACCTGTAGACAGAAATATGAAAAGTAAACAGGTACTTGGAGGCAGCTACTAGCCTGCTAGATGGTACAGTGGCTAGAGAACTGGGATTGGAGTCAGGGAGCCTCATCTTTGTGAGTTCAAATCTGGCCTCAGACTGTGACCCAGACAAGTCACTTTAACCCTATCTGCCTAAAATTTCCTCATCTGTAAAATTAGATGAAGAAAGAAATGGCAAAACACTTGAGTATTTTCAGCAAGAAAACCCCAAATGGGGTCACAAAAGAGCTGGACAAGACTGAACAACAACAATTGGGGACTGTAATTGTTCACAGGTTTAATATGTATTTACTAAAATTCTCAACTTGTTACAGGCTAATAACCATCTGGGGGTGGTAGAACAATATCTGATTTAGAGACAAGAGTTCAAATTCAGATTCTGGTGTAGGCAATACACACACACACACACACACACACACACACACACACACACGATACAGAACCAGAAGAACATTGTATATAATAACAGCAAGATTGTGTGACGATCAACTGCCATGGACTTGGCTCTTCTCAGCAATTCAAGAAAAGTCCAATAGATGTGAGATGGAAAATGCCATTAGCCCCAGAGAGAAAAAATAAGATTCTAACATGTCAGGGAGAAAGAGGCATATCATACATTGCTGTTATTCAGTTGTTTCAGTCAGTTTTCACGACCTTATGTGGAGTTTTCTTGGCAGAGATACTGGAGTGGTTTGTCATTTCCTGTTCCAACTCATTTTATAGATAAAGAAACTGAGGCAAATAGCATTAAGTGATTTGCCCATGGTTGCAAAGACAGTAAGTATCTGAGACTAGATTTGAATTTAGCTTTTCCTGACACCAGGACCAGCACTATAACCACTGCCCAAATATAACCGCTATATTATATAACATATAATATAATATTAATAAATAATATATAATATAACTACTATAATAACTGCCTCTACACATATATAAACACAGGTGTATGTATACATACATATGTGGATAATACATCTGTATATACATGTGTACTGTGTTGTACACACAAACAATGAACTGAGAATTTAGACAATTCATTGTGAATTCTAACTTAGGAACTAGCTGTCTAAAACCATAAACATTAAATGCATTGACATTCTTTCTCCAACACTCAAGCAAGAAAGCAGAAAGATGACATGGAAAAGTAGTGAAAGTTGAAGCAGAAAAAGAGAAGAAATGGCCTGATGAAGAGACAGGTCATATCTCATCCCCACCTAAATTCAGAATGAGAACAGAAGCTTGAGATGGAGGGAGATGGGGCAACTGCTATTCTGCTTTCAGCTAAATAGGTATTTTCTCTCTCGATACATGCAGTGTACATGTTAGAATAGCTTTCCTTAAGTGAATGAAAAGGAGTTGCAATATAATAGGAATTAGTAAGCTTGGGTAAGTGAGAACCTACCCAAGACCAGGCAAAATAAACTTTGGCCCTCCCATATGAAAGGAGTACTTTATATCTAATACATGTGTTCCCATTTCATTTGAGAATAATTAATTCTACAGAGCATCTAAGTGAACAGAATCAAACTCAACTTAATCTTGACAAGTGTGATCAATGCTCATTTGCAAACTGAATGAATCAGACCAGGGACAAATTCCAGGGAGCACATCAAGGGACAGAAACTCAATCACCCCAAAGCAAGATGGCTGTATATAAACAGGACAGGAAAAAGAACTCTTGGCTATTCTTAAATTTTGTCTCAGAAGCTGAACGTAAGTAAAATGCTGACCATGTTTTACTAAACAAACTTGGTAACAAGGTGCGTAGTATATATGTAGATGCTTATACATGTTTGCATGTTATACAACATATACATACATGCATATACAAAACAAATATATCTTTATGTTTATATATGCATATATGTGCACACATGCAATTTTCAGAATATGGAACTAGTAATACACATTTACATGCATATATACACGCACACATACATGTATTCATGTGGTCTAGATTTCAGATTTTTCTCAGTATGGGGAATTTCTGTTTTGAAAACTTCCTCCACCAATGCAGAACAGGACCTCATCCACAACTTTGTCATAAACAGTTGTCAAGGGAACAGAGAGGCTAAATGACTTTTCCACAGCCTCCTAGCTTTTGTCAAAGACTTAAAACTAGACCTTTGTTATTCCTCCTATGAATTCATTGCTAATGGGAATTTCCAAAAAGAAAACTCCTCCCATCAATTCAAATCAGTGTCTACCTTAAATTTGAGAAATTAAGTGACTTCCCCAGGATTACCCTGCCAATACATGTAAGAGGCAGGGCTTGATACCAAGATTAGTTCTCTATTATTATGACATGTCTGCCATAGAATACTTAATAACTTTAAAATAATATTCCCATTATATCAGACATTTATGTAGCATAGGTTGAGATTTATTACATAGATATTTGGACCAAGGAAAGAAATTTCTAGTAACTTTCTAGGGTAAACAGGTACCCTAAGTAAAATATGAACACATAATTAAAATATGCCTAAATTCATTTACTAATCATGGGAAAAGCTGAATATGGAAGATATGAAACATTTAATGGTAAAGGACAATCCTATTCATTTAGTAGCCATCAGCAATGCCTTGAATACCAGTGAAAAAGGTTATATATCCTTTGAAAGATTATTTTAAACTTAAAGCTAAGATTTTAAAATTATGGTGCATCTATTATTCCATTTTAACCTATATCACGGTACCATTTCACAAGTTACAAATATAACGCAGGATGCAATTTATAGGAGTCATTCAAGCATATAGACTGATACACGCATTAGCACCTGCTAAAACTCTACTATGTTCCTTAGAGAAGAGCTAGAAGCTTCATTTCAGTTACTCCCCAATTTCTTGCTGGTAATACATCTCTGAATCTATGGGTATAAAATCAATATGTGGGAAGGTCCACCTCCTGCAAGTTCTGAGTATTAATGGCAGGACACATAATAAATTTCCAGGGCTATCTTCCCTAAAATGTTTGTAGATGCAAGAGTCCCTGAGCCACAGAAAGTTCTTTCAATCGATTAATCTCTTTTCAAGGGAACTGCTACATCTCCCTTGTCAGTCAGTTTAATAACAACTGCAGCTCAAAAAGATGGCAGACTCAACCAACCTGAATAATACAGACATGGAATTTCAATTCTTCACTTAATGTCACATGCCCATATTCCCTATACCAACTACTGTCTTCACGTCAGAGCTCTCTACCTGACCTTATCAAGACAGAACACTTTTTTTGGTTTTGTTTTAATCATTTGTCCCATTAGAGCCAAAATTTCAAATGTGGCTTTTGAATAAAAATTTACACCCTCATATATGAAATAATAATTTCATTTATAGTTCAATCCATTTCATTGGAGGGGAGATACCTTTAATTAAAAGGAAAGTATTCTACTCTAGAATTTCCACTAAATTCAATTCTACAAATGCTGATTTAACCAGGAAGTCATTTTTCTAGGTGCTAGAAATAAAAAGACAAAAAAAAATTATACATATATACATATATACATATATATAAATTATACATATATACATATATATGTATTCCTACCTTTATTATATATTAATAGAAAATATAATATACATATAAATCATATATATGTGTTTATATATATATATATATATAATAAAGGTAGGAATGAGGAGGTGAAAAAATAATGACATTGTCTCTTCATTTTGCTCTAGGACTATTCCCATTGGCACTCATTTGTATGGGAATGAGGAGGGGGGAAGGAAGAACTTTGGAATTATGAAACTGGAAACAAAACCAGGGTCTTGGCAGTTTGCCAGAAAAATAATCCCTACATAGAGTCTAAGTAGTTTGGCTATAAGAAATTAAAATAAGGAGCTACATAGACTTTCTAACCTTAAACTAGCTAAAGAGAGGTCTTTGATCAACACAAGTCTCAATGAACAGGAAGTTTAGGTGAAAAGCAAAACAGAACAAAAGAACCCAAAATTGAGAATTATTTAACTTGGAGAAGAGTTCTGACAGGTATTCTGCAGTTTAGAGCCCTGGGGCAAAGACTTTCCTAGTGGGGAAAAAAACCACCTCTAGTCAAGAATCTAAAAAACAGATAAGCCATCTTCCAACACTGAATCCAAATTCCTTTGTTTCGCTGTCAATACTCTTCATTATTTCACCCAACCCTAATTACACAACCTTATTTTTCACCACTTTCTAATAAAATCCTAACTTAGATTAAATTAATCAAACACATACTATTTTTATGGAATTAAGGTTGGAGAGTCTGTCTTTTGTTTGTAACTCCAGTGATTAGTGTAGTACTAGACACATAGTAGGTACTTTAAAAATGCTGGTGCATTTTAAAAGTTTGAGAAACATAATTGAGGGATAATTCAATCATTTTATAAATAATACCAATAGTTTAATAAAAACATAGTCATTTGATTGTCTCTCTCTCTTAGACTAAAGATAAACATGGCAGCAAGCTCCAGTTTATATATGTCCCTTGGAAGAGGAGTATTCCCAAAAGTGGAAATCAATTCTGAATGGTTGACAATTAATGAGGGAATGAATATTACAATGAGGGACTGAACCTATTCAAATGAACTTTGATTATGTCATTTACTTCTAAATTATCCCAGACTTGGTCAATCTATTCAAAAAATGTATCCCCACCCAAACTAATTGGTTGCCGAATAACAACCAATCTCATTATCAGGAATATCCTTCAAGAAACTGAATTTTTGAAATCAGGACTTTAGAAAAAGCAGGGAATTCTATATCTCCCCAAATCATTGGTTATTAATAATCATTTGTCTCAATGCTTATTAACAGCTTGAATTTTTTCATGCTATTTTTCCCTCAAGAAAAACCTAGCCATCTCTCTTCTACTTAGCTAAGTCATATATATGGACTAAAGTCCTTATTTCCCCTTCCTTAGCCATGAGGTCTTCCCTGTTGCATTAAGTCCAAAGTGGCCACTTCCATTCTAGAATTTCTAACGCACTGAGGCTGGACTATATCATACCAATGAATAACTAATTAGGCTTTTAATCACCTTCTCAGATAAATTTTAGGACTATTTGAAGGCAGAAGCATAATATGTTTTCATATAATCCTCTCCCTTGCATCTTGTATTTTTCAGCCAAACTGGCCTCTTATCTGAACTCAACATTCTACCTCTTCATCCCACAGCCACCCAGACTTTTGTAAAGGCTGTCTTGTACTTCTGTATTATATCTCTGACACCTCAGCCTCTTAGAAACTATAGGATGCTAGATTCCTCCTTTCAGCTTGCCTTGATTTCCTAATTGTTGATACTCCTTTTCAAAATATGTTTGTCTAAATTAGACAATTGTCTAAATTGTCTTAATCTGTCTAAATCTAAAAGATATAGATAAATACCTATAGGTATTATTTTAGGTAAAGTGTATTATGCTTCATGAGGAGAGGAAGAATCTCTTTTGTTTCATTTTGAATCCTCAGCACGTAGTAGGTATTTAATACAAATATAAGTAGTGTTTTAGACATAGTAGGTACTTGATAATTATTAAATTGAATTCTGAATCCTTCCTTGGGTCAGGTAACTGAGGTCTTTTCATAAGATCCAAGGAATGTTAAGAACCACATGGAAAATGGCTGAGAAATATTTGTTCACTGATTGAGTTTTCAGGTCAGAACACTACACACACACACACACACACACACACACACACACACACTCACACACACTGTGATATTAAAGAATGACTCTACTAACCTTTGAAATAGCATGTCTAATACCTTGCTTTTGAAGCTTAAAATGAATGCATGCTTAAAAGCTAATTGTCTAAATAAGGTTTAATAGATTGGTCATTTCATTAATTCTAAAGAGCTGAGGACTAAAACTATAGAACATAGTCAGGAAACCTACCTAGCTTTGAATCCTCCATCAGATGATTGTCAATAATGTGATTCTGAGCAAGATCCTTAATTTCCTGATATGTAAAATGAGATTAATAACACTTATACCATCTACTTCACAAAGTAGCTGTGAGGAAATTGCATTGCTGACCTAAACTGTCATATAATTGTGGATTTTTATTAAGGATTTTAATCTCCTGACTAGTGAACATTTCCTTTGGGTTGTTTTCTTTTTTTGATTGTTGTTCTGTTTTGGCATTTCATCTCTTAAAATGATTTATGGTGATAGCACAAAGGAGTTTGTTTATTTGTATATGACTATGGATAAAGCATTTAATTTTTCTAGACCTCAGTTTTTTTTTTCTCTGTAAAAAGAGGGGGGTAACCTGTGAGATCTTTTCAGCTTCTAAAGTTATAAACCTATGCATCCTGGACATTGGGAATTGGAAATGAGTCTAACACATCCTTTTCAGACTCCACGAAAATAATGTCAAAAGAAAACTATTTGGGAGAAAAAGAAAAAAAAAAAAAAAAAAAAAAAGGATAAGTACCTAAGGTTACAACTGAGCCTTCTGATAGATTGGATAGCATAATTCCTATTTTTAAGGGAGGTGACTTGTTCAAGGTCATATAAATAAATAATGGGTAGAGAACAGACTAGAATTCAAGTCTCTGATGCTCCTGTTCAGAAAAGTTACAAAAAATTTGACAGACTATTGCTCAGAAGAAGGATTAGATTTAAGCTTTCTAATGAGAGAGAGAAGAACTTAATGCCAGTTGGATAAACAGCTTTCATGATGATCAACCACGAAAGACTTAGCCCATTCTGATCAATACAATGATCAAACATAATTCCAAAAGACTCATGATGAAAGATGCTGTCCACCTCCAGAGAGAGAGAACTAATGAAGTCTGAGTGTAAATTGAAGCATGCTTTTTAAAAATTTAATTTTTCTTGCTTCTTTGCCACATGGGTAATATGGACATATGTTTTGCATGACTTTACATATAAAATGGAGATTGTATTGTTTGCCTTCTTCAGTGAGTGGGAGGAGATGAAAAACAACACAATTTGGAACTTGAAATTTTTTTAACGTGAGTATTTAAAAAATAATTGAGCCCTAAAAGACAAAAGGAAACAATTAAAATTTAAATAACAATTTCAACTCAATCTAAGATGACATTTTTTAAAAATATGTGACATTTTATAATAGTGTCCCAACAATGAACTGGGCTCTCTTATGACATAAGGACCTCATAACAAATTTAAGCAATCAGGTATTTATTAGGTATTGACTATTCTGAGCATCGGGCTACTCACCAAAGATACAAAGAAAAACTAAGAATAGTCTCTGATCTCACTGATCTTATGTTGCAGCATGACTAGAAATCAGTCTATAAAAGGCATATCAAGGTTCATCAGAAGCTAAGTTTAAAAGGGGAGGCTTTCAAAGGTGTGGGGATGGAGAAAGGCTTTCTGCAGAAGGTAACATTGGAATTGAGTTTTGAAAGAAGTCATGCATTTTATGAGAAATAAGTTAAGATTCCAGGTATCAATAACAGCCAATATCAAGTCATAGAATGGATATATTGTATATAGACCATACGGCTTAATTTTAGATAGGGCAGAAAAGAATAATATATAAGAAGGTAGACCTGGTTGTAAAAAGCTTGAAATGCCAAAAAGCAGTTTATGTTTGATTCCAGAAGTAACTGAAGAGGAAATTCATCAGACAACATACTCATTAAGAAAAATGCTTTGAAGGGAAAGGGACCTATATGTACAAGAATGTTTGTGGCAGCCCTCTTTGTAGTGGCCAGAAACTGGAAACTGAGTAATTGCCCATCAATTGGAGAGTGGCTGAATAAATTGTGGTATATGAATATTATGGAATATTATTGTTCGGTAAGAAATGACCAGCAGGATGATTTCAGAAAGGCCTGGAGGGACTTACATGAACTGATACTGAGTGAAACGAGCAGGACCAGGAGATCATTATATACTTCAACAACAATACTACATGATGATCAATTCTGATGGACATGGCCATCTTCAACAATGAGATGAACCAAATCAGTTCCAATAGAGCAGTAATGAACTGAACCAACTACACCCAGGGAAAGAACTCTGGGAAATGACTATGAACCACTACATAGAATTCCCAATCGCTATATTTTTGTCCACCTGCATTTTTGATTTCCTTCACAGGCTAATTGTATACTATTTCAAAGTCCGACTCTTTTTATACAGCAAATTAACTGTTTGTACATGTATACTTATATTGTATTTAATTTATACCTTAACATATTTAACATGTATTGGTCAACCTGCCATCTGAGGAAGGGGTGGGGAGAAGGAGGGAAAAAGTTGGAACAAAGGAATTTGCAACTGTCAATGCTGAAAAATTACCCATGCATAACTTGTAAGTAAAAAGCTATAATTTAAAAAAAAAGAAAAGAAAAATGCTTTGGCAGAAATGTGGAGGATAGATTGCAGCCTTTTATTGTGGAAGAAGAGAAGATTCTTCCTTGAGTGGGGCACTGGTGCACCATATTACTACTAAAGTTCCTTCCATCGCAGAGAGTCTGTGTTTTTGACTTATATCATTTTATACTACATATTTAATAATTTCTGTACTTATCTAAACAAGCATTCCACTAGATCATATCTCCATATTTAGGGTTAATTAATCTCTTTCATGAAAATTATCTCAATGTGAAACCAGCATTGATATATTGAATATACAAAGCTATAATGAAAATTGGGAGGATTTTTCCTCAATTTTATCTTCCAGCCAAGAAAGCACATAAAAAAATATTTTAAAAAAATCTGCTACATAAACTGATTTCAGAAAAGTCTGGATAGACTTAAATGAACTGATGTTGAGTGAGTGAGCAGAACCCAGAGAATATTGTACACAGTAACAGCAATACTATGCAATATCAATTTTGATTAACTCTTCTCAGCAATACACTGATCTAAGACAATTCTAAAAGACACATGATGGAAAATGCTAACCACACTTAGAACTTAGAACTATGGATTCTGAATGCAGATCAAAACATACTATTTTCATTTTCCTTTTTTTGTTTTTTCTTTCCCATGGTTCTTTCCTTTTATTTGGATTCTTCTTTTACAACATGACTAATATGGAAATATATTCAACATTACTATACATGTATATAACCTATATAAGATTGCTTGCTGCCTTGGGGAGAAGAGAGAAGAGAATAAGGGAAGGAGAAAAAAAGGAAATCAAAATCTTACAAAAGTAAATGTTGAAAACTAAGATGATAAAAATAAAAATATAACCAAAAAATCTGTTACATCTACATCATGTAAAAAATGCTCAGTAAAAGCACAGAACATGAATGTATATAAACTCATAGAACTATAGTCCTTACAGAGCCAAAACTCTACAGTGATGTCCCCCTTCATCAGCCTACACATCCAGACTTGCTTCACTGGATTCTCTTTCTGCCCCCCAGGCACCAAACCCTGTCCCTGAACAGTTCCAATCCCAACCCAACCTGTGAAAGGCAGAATTCCTCCTTCTTGCTCGCTGAAAAAAGCACAGAGCTGTGCACATGCATGCACACATATGCACTTACACATACACACTTCCTTCTTAACTGCTATAAAATGCTAAGAAATGAAAGATATAAAAACAAATAAAATTCATAAATTATAAGATGCATAGATGTTTTCAGTTAATCTCATGTTTCCATTAATCTTCCTAGAAAGCACATTTAGCTGTTTTCCTGTCCTTACTCCTTCCCTTTGACAGAAGCTCTACTTGTTCCTTTTGTCCCCAGATCAAGCCATGATATGCCATCCTCATTGTCTATTGCCAATGAATTTGGTTTGATAATGGTGGAATTGTCAATTTAAAACATGTTGTCTCAACCCCTAGCAGCTGGCATGAGAAGGACCATGGGAATAATTTTGTTGTTATTAGAAATACTATTATTTGTATTATTAAAATTACATTATTATTAGATTTATTCTATTCTCAGAATAATTACATTGTTGAATAGTTTTTGATTTTTGTTTTTTTTCCAGTTGTGTCTGACTCTTTGTGACCACATTTGGAGTTTTGGCAGATATACTGGAATGTGTTTCCATTTGTTTCTCTAGCACATTTTACAGATGAGGAAACTGAGGCAAACATAGTTGTCACTTGTCCAGGATCACACAATTAGTAAGTGTTTGAGGGCAGAAGAGTTCCTGGCTCCAGGTCCAACCTTCTATCTACTTTGCCATTTAGCTGACCAAATAATAATAATAGCTTATGCTTATGATAAAAAATATTTGGTGCTTATATAGTGCTTTAAAATTTATAAAAGGCTTTAAGTATATTTGATCCCTTTAACCACTCTTCTATTATTATCCTCACTTTACTTCTATTATTATCCTCTAATCACTTGTGATTAGAATCTCACAACTAGTAAGTTTCTGAAACTGAATTTAAATTCAAGTCTTCCGTCTTCAAGCATTGAACTCTATCCACTATGACACTTAGCTGTCTCTAGCACATATCCTTCTATTATACTTGCAAATTTTAATTTCTAAATAAATTATTTCTCATTGGCTTATAAGGAGATAATTATTATTATTACTTATAACAAAAACCAATATTTAAATAGTGCTTCAAAGTATACTAAATTCTATATAAACATATGAACATGCATGCACATATATATACATTTCTTATATATGTTTATATATATATACACACAAATAAGCATACAATTTGGTTCTCACAATCATATATATGAGGTAACTGCTATTGTTATCTCTTTTATAAATAAGAAAAACTAGAGAGAGAGAGAGAGAGAGATGATAAAGGCCAATGACTCACCTATATACTTATATGCTTCTTCTCCATTTACTATGGGTCTTGTCCAAGTTGATTTTAGGCCCCAAAAATGACTCACGTGGGCACCTTCCGGAGGATACAGAGTGAATATCATTTCAATGGCTTTTGATTTTTTAACTTCTTCAGAGGGCATTTCATTGAATTCTATGGTTTAAAAAAAGAAGCAGAAAATATTTATAAATCTGTCATAATTCACTTTTTCCTAAATTCCATATAATGTTTCCTATAAAAGATACATATACTTATATAAGCATACACATACACATACACACACGCATGCATGCATACATACATATTTTTATTTGGGATTTTGCATTTTAATACAATTTTGAAACTACAATCTTAAAAAAGCAAAGATAATAATTGGAAAACTACTATAATGTGGTTCAGCTTATTTCAGAATAAAACATCCTAAGAATCACTGAATATTAAATCTAAATATTAAAATATTTTTCAAGAATGTTATTGACTACCATGAGAACACTAAATAACAACCATTAAACTGTACAAATTTCCAAAAGTATATTTTAGAGGGAGGCAAAATAGTATTGCTTGTGACAGACTATAAATAGAGAAACAAGCTGGCTTGAAAATAAGTTCTAATATAATGGGAAAATATTGGTGATCAGTTTTCTATCTAGGACCTGTGATTTCTCTGGGAAGCAAAGACTCTTACGACATACATGAAAATATGGCTATCACTTATTACCCTCAGAAAACAGGAATTTTTTACCTTGTTTATATGAAGATCTTTTTACTATTCCGGTAAAACCTACAAACCTCATTTCAAAAAAAAATTTTTAATTTACATTAAAATACACAGGATTAAAAAGGAAGTCAATGATATTAAATATGTATTTTTTTATATGTTTGATTTTTTAGTTCACAGTGGAAATCAGGTTTAAATCAGATAAATTCCAAGTAAATTGTATAATAAACAAATTAGAAAAAGTTTCTTCATATCTGTAGACTATTTATTAGCTGGGAAATAGCTCTTATGCTTGTAAATTTGAATCAATTCTTATGTCACTTTGAAAAGAGACCTTTATCAGAGAAACTTGCTACAAAGATTTTTTTCCCTCCAATTAGTTCTCTACCATCTAATCTTAACTGTTTGGGATTTGTTTGGGTAATTTTTGAATTTTGTCATGAAAACTATCCATTTTGAGGTGATTCAGACAAATTCCAATAAACCTGTGATGGAGAGAGCCATCTGCATCCAAAAAGTGGAGACTGAGTGAATCACAACATAATATTTTAACCTTTTTTTTGTTGTTCTTCTTCTTTGCTTGCTTTTTTTTCTTTCTCATTTTTTCCTTTTTTAATCTGGTTTTCCTTGTGCAGCATGATAAATGTGGAGAAGTATATAAAAGAACTGCATATGTTTAATATATATATTGGATTACTTGCTGTCTAGAGAAGGGGGTGGGAAAAGGGAGGGAGAAAAATTTGGAACACAAGGTTTTACAAGGGTGAATGTTGAAAACTATCTCTACATATATTTTGAAAATAAAAAACTATTATTAAAAGAAAAAGAAAGAAAACTGTCCATTTTATTTTCTGTGGCCTTCTTTCTTGCTTGTTTGATCATGATCTCCATCCACAAATCTGTAAACTTTCTTTTTTATTCTTCTGATTTGTTTATAAATTTAAAAGAATGTTTTTAAAATGTTCCATAGCACTAATAGAGAAATACTAATTAAAGCAACTCTGAGGTTCTATGTCAAATCCATAAATTTGGTAAAGCTGATGGCAGAGAGGGAAGGAGAGCAGAAAAGGGGAGAGAATAACTAATTCTGGAGGAAGTATGGGAAAAAGGCATAGTTATGCCTTGGGGGCAAAGCATTATCATAATAGCAATACAATCTTGATTACTTCTAGTTTATTAATGTTCCCCTTAAAATGGTACACTCTGAACTGAATATAATAATGTTCCAAATACGGACCAATCCATTATTCAATCAATCAACAAACACTTAAGTGCTTACAAAAACCATGTACTCTTAATCAATACTTTATTAAATTTAGTTATTAGGATACTAGAATCATACATTTAAAGACTGAAGAGAACTATGTGATCATATAGTCTACACTCTGTGTTTGGACTGAAGTAGAGAGAATTTAAGTATGGACTAAAAGTCATGAAATTGCTAAGTAGCAGAGTTATGAGACTCTCTGTCTCTAAATTCATTCCCACCTTCCCACCCTTCCATAACATATTTCTTCTGGATTTTAAACCCAAAACTGGATGGAGCATGAGACATGATATGATATAACTTTCTCATTTTGCAGATGTGGAAACTGCAACCCTGAAAGAATAGGCAATTCGTTCAACTAATAGTAACTAAGAGAATGGGTTTTGAATACATGTCCTCACTCAATTCAAATCAGGCATTGTTTCTACATGACATGACTAATCATGAATGTATCAGCCATGAATCTTACTAATATCATTATTATGAACCCATCATTTCTCTCTTTCTTGTCCACAAGAATATCATGAGAAGCTTCTTTCAAATTCTTTACTGAATGCAGATGTATGATGTCTTTAGTAATCTCCTGATCTAATAGCTGTCAAAGTTAGAAATATGATTTGATTTTAGGAAATTGATGAGGGTGCCTTTCAAATAATTATTTTTCTAAATACTCATAAACTATTTAATTAAAAAGTGAATTTTCTCTCTCTGATTTCATAATCACTGTTACATACCTTTTTTTGCTATTTATATTTTCAATATGATCTCCCCCAAACTGCCACCCCATTATCTGCTTCATGTTTATAGTAAATGACTTGATCTCCTATTATATATATAATTAATATAATTAAAATCAACAAAAGGGAGCTCCCTTCTTTCCCCTCCTTTACAGTTCAAAATTTCTCAGCATCAACATTTGCTTTCTTCTACATCTCCATTGTCACAAAGGAGGAGACAAAGATTGATCTATTATTATATATGCTTTCTTGAAACAAAAAGCTATTGTCACATATTTTGAATTCTCCCTGAAGTTCTGCTAGGCACACGACAATGTTTTGTTTTGTTTTTATTTTCCTTTTCTAGCTTTCTTTTCTTATTTTATTTTTTCTTCTTTTGTATTTAGCTTTAAAGAAATAAATATTTTAAAAATTAATTTAAGAGTTTATGCGCTTGGGAGAGAATATACATATTCATATGCATACATATTCACACAACACAGATTATATATATATATATGTATATATATATATATACCTATAGTATACAGCTACACCTATACATACCTATTTACACATATGTAGACATGCATATAAAACAATATTAATATAAGTTATATGTGATGCAGATCTCTCTTGAATTAATCTGTTTGACTTTAATAATAATTTCAACTAATAAATATATTCTACTAATATTCTACTCCTAATAATAAATACATTCTACTCCTGATCCTTGATTTTGTATTTGTATATATCTCTTATTTTCTATCCCTACTAACTCTTCTAATTTACTCGTAACTTGCCTTGCTATTACTTAACCTTCCTCCATCAATGGATCTCTCCCTTATCTTCTCCTCTTACCCTTTCCCTCCTTCATCTCATTCCCATTCATCCACACACCTTGTTCCACTTTCATAAATTTACACAACTTTCTATACCTCACCTTATCCTATCTTCTCTCCCCTTATTTCTTTCTTTTTCCCTGGTAAATTTATTTCTTTTTTATTACACATTACTTTATAAATCATGATAGGAGAGAAAAATCAGAACAAAAGGGAAAAACCATGGGAGAAATTTTAAAAACAGAAAAAAAGAAGTATAACAACATAGCATGTGTTGATTTACATTCAGTCTCCTTAGTTCTTTTTTCTGAAGGCAAATGGCACTTTCTGTCCAAATTTTATTGGAATTGCTTTGGATCACTGAACCATTGAGAAGAACAAAGTCTTTCACAGTTGATCATTGCACATTCTTGCTGTTATTGTGTACAATGTATTCCTGGTTCTGCTCGTTTCGTTCAACCTCAGTTTGTGTAAATTTTTCCAGGCCTTTCTAAATCAGCTTGTTCATCATTTTTTTATGGAACAATAATATTCTATTACCTTCATGTACCACAGCTTGTTCAGCCATTCCCCAATTGACGTGCATCTACTCCTTTTCCAATTCTTTGCTACCACAAAAAGAGCTGCTACAAACATTTTTGTACATGAGGGTCCTTTATGATTTCCTTGGGATACAGACCCAGTAATGGTATTTGTGGATCAAAATGTCCACATAGTTTAGGCATAAATACAATTTGCTCTTTAGAATGGTTGGATTATTTCACAACTCCACCAATAATGCAGTAATGTCCCAATTTTCCCACATCCTCTCCAACATTTATCATCACCTTTTCCTGTCATCTTAACCAATCTGAGAGGTATGAAGTGGTACCTCAGAATTATTTTAACTTGTATTTCTCTAATCAATAGTGATTTAGGGCATTTTTCATATAATTATATATGCCTTTAATGTGCTCATCTGAAAAGTATCTATTCATATTCTTTGACCATTTATCAATAGGGGAATAACTTGTATTCTTATAAATTCTACACAGTTCTTTATATATTTTAAAAATAAAACCTTTATCAGAAACACTGGCTGTAAAGATTTTTTCCAGCTTTGTACTTCCCTTTTAATCTTATTTCTGTGGCAAAAACTCTTTTTTTTTAATTTAATGTAATCAAAGTTGTCCATTTTGCCTTTCATAATGTTCTTTAGTTCTTCTTTGGTCATAAATTCCTCCCTTCTCTAAAGACTTGATAGGTAAATTATCCCTTGCTCTGCTAATCTATTTATGATATCATCCTTTATGCCCAAATCATGTACCCATTTTGATTTTATTTTGATATGGGGTGTAAGATGTAGATCTATGTTGAGTTTCTAACATATTATTCTCCAGTTTTCCCAGAAATATTTGTCAAATAGTGATGTCTTATTCCAGAAGCTGGAGTTTGGGATTTTATCATAGATTGGATTACTATAGGTCTTGATTATTGTGTCATATGTATCTAATCTACCACTGATCCACAACTGTATTTCTTAGCCAGTATTAAATGGTTTTGATAACTGATGCTTTATAATATAGTTTTAGGTGTGGTACTATTAAGTCAATATTCTTTGGATTTTTTTTCATTAATTCCCTTGATATTCTTGACCTTTTGTTCTTCCAGGTGAATTTTGTTATTTTCTCTAGTTCTATAAAATAATATTTTGGCAGTTTGATTGGTATGGCACTGAAAAAGTAGATCAATTTAGACAGAATTGTCATTTGTATTATATGAGCTCAGGCCTACCCATGAGCAATTGATATCTTTCCAATTGTTTAGATCTGACTTTATTTGTATGAGAAGTTTTGTAATTGTGTTCATATAGTTCTTGAGTTTGGCAAGTAGACCCCCAAGTATTTTATTTTTTCTACAGTAATTTTAAATGGAATTTCTCTATCTCTTGCTGTTGGCTTTGTCAGTAATACATAGAAATGCTGATGATTTGTATGGCTTTATTTTATAACCTGTAATTTTGCTAAGCTGTTAATTGTTTCCAGGAGGTTCTCCCCTTATTTATTAATAGATTTTGGAGGGTGCTATCCCCTTCATAGTGTGTGTATGTATGTGAGTGTGTGTATGTGTGAATATATATGTATATAGGTATGTATGTATGTATTCTTACTTATTTAACCCAGTTCTAATGTGAGAAACTTTTCAGAACTACCAGCTCTTTTTCCCACTCTAATGCCTCTGTCAGTTCTTCCACCATACCTCATTAATATAACACAATTACTATTTTTACCTTTTCCTAGACAGTTTTGCTTTTTAGAGTCAGATCATACTTAGCTCTGTCCCAATCTTTCTTTTGAGTCACTCAATTACTGGTATGAGTCAAACACATGGTTTAAGATATTTCCATGTAAAAAACAAATTTTTTTTTGAGTCCCTTGAAACTGATTTTTGATATTGACTCATATATAAGTTAAATTTTTTATTGAGTTCAAGTGTGGTTGAGACAGTCCTGAAAATCTGCGAGTTTGTTGAATATCCATTTTTTTTGTTCAATATTATGGTTAGATTAATTGAATATGATATTTTTGGCCATAAGCCTAATAATTTAGATTTTCAAAGTGTATTATTCCAGAACCTGTGGTCTTTTATTATAGCCGCTAAAAATCTTGCACAATTCTAATTGTTGCTCCGGCATATTTGAATTGGCTTTTGTTCTTGTTTGTTTCTTGTTGAATTTTCTCTTTGATCTGTGTATTTTGAAATTTAGCAATAATATTCCTATGTCTTTTCCTTATGGGATTCTCTTTGAGATGGTGATTGGTAGATTTTATTTTAGTTTTACTTTTCCCTTTAGTTTTACTTTTAGTTTTAGTTTAGTTTTTACTTTTATTTACAGGACAATTTTCTTTATTTCTTGAATTATTGTGAGGTTTTTTGTTGGTGGTGTTGTTTGTTTTTTTTTTTTGGGGGGGGGGGCTTGGTCACAGATTTCAGATAGTCTAATTATTCTTATATTTTCTCTTCTTGACCTGTTTTCCAGATCTGTTGTTTTTCCTTTAATATATTTGATATTCTTTTCTACTTTTTCATTATTTATGCTTTGTTTCATTATTTCTTGGTCTCTTAGAATGTCAGTGGCTTTCCCTTCCCTAATTCTAATTTTCAAAGAATTATTTTCTTCTTTAAGGCTCTGTATCTCCTTTTCTAATTGGTTAACTTTTTTCATAATCTTGCTTTTTTTGAATGATTATTATTACTATTATTATTATTATTATTCAATCTCTCTTAGAATTTACTGAAGTCTTTTCAATATTTTTTTTTTGTACAAGTAGCCATTTAATGTCACCCTTTGTGGTAGAAGAGGCTTTTTTATTTTACTGTCCTCCTCAGAAGATGAACCCTGGTCTTCCTTATTTTCATAGTAAGTTTCTATAATTGGATTCTCTCTTCTTTGCCTGTTCATTTTTTTTTTTCATGAGAAGTATGTAATACCTCCAATTGTAGGGTAGAGGATGGTACCTCCAGCTTCACTTGAACTCTCCACTTTGACCTGGAACCCCAAATTAATAGCTTCTCCCTCCTACAAGTGACCACAGCCAGCAGTGTTCCTTGCCCCACTGTCTCTGCACTCCTGATGCTGGTTCCTTCTCCTCCAGGACCACCTGGCATTCCTAAAGCTGAGGTTCTTTCAGTCTGCCCAGAGTCAGATCCCAACTTCTCACACTGAGAAGTATTCCTACTGAGGCCCCAGCAAACACAGCTTGCCCCAGATTTCCCTGGGCTTCCTTGGTGTTTTTGAAGAGATAGGCGGGAGCTGTTTGTACTTCACATTGGTTGAACACCAAGTAGAGGATCTATCTTCCAGTCTTCTCAGGTTGTCCCAGGAGGACCCCTGTTCTGCCACAAGTAGAATTTACAATTTTACATCCACCCTGAGGTGCAATCTTATTTTCTTTGTAGGGGAAATCTAGAGAGTTTGAAATTTTCTGACCTACTCCGCCATCTTCCCAGAATTCTCCCACATAAATTTTTTGAAGAGAGATTCTGTTTCATTTTTGTCTTGGCAATATTATTAATCAATTTGGCACTGATTAAAAGTGGACACAATATATGTTTAACAGAATTGAATTTAATTTCTATGTCTAATCCTTCTACTTCTTGCCATTTCCAGGAGCTAATTCCAGCAGTCAAACCACCTATCTCCCTACTAGCCACTATTTCCCATCTACTTACAAATATGCTCAGGTCTCCTCAACTTGTTCTTTCACACTTTCCTTTTACTGTCAAACTTCTGGGAAAACATCTGATGCTTTCAATTCTTCACCATCCACTTTCTCCTCAATTTGTACTTGTCATCCCACCTACTCTACTAAAACTAATATTTCAAGTCTCACCAATGACCTTCTAATCACTAGATCCATCTACCATCATGTAGTCACATAGGAAATTCTTTTTTTCAAATAGCCAGCCCAAAATAACTCCAGCAGAATCCATTGAATCTTCCCAAAGAAATCACTTTAAATAAATGTGTTTTTTTTTAACCAGAAAGCATTTTCATCAGAAACAAGTATCTTGTATTCATCTAATGTATGTATATGTTCTCTCCTCCAATTAAAATGTGAAATCCTTGAGGGTAGAGACTATATTTGCCTGTCCCCACTGCTTAGCTCAGTGCCTGACAGGTGCAAGAATTTAATAAATACAAGTCAACTATTTAGCCTTCTCTGAACAATTGTTAAGGAAATCAGCTGGAATTATCAAAATTTTCCTTTACATACAAATTTCAGATAGTATCTGCAATAAATCAGAAGGCCTGCATTCAAATCTAAATCTCATGTCTGCTACTTATTCTGTAATTTTGGGGAAGTTATCATGCATGGCAGGAAAGTTTTCAATCAAAAAATGTATGACTGGACCACAGGATCTCTGAGGTACTTTCCAGCACTAAATCTTATACATTTTACCAGTGACCTGTTCTACAATCCATTGGGAGGAGGGTGAGTTCCTTTCTATCCCATAAGGAAAGAACAAAATATTATTGCCTTTTGATTGGGAAAAAAAATCAATTATGGGGTTTCATACTGATTTTTAGAAAATCACACTGTGTAAATTTAATCTCTTTCTTTTGCTGTTGCCACATGGCAAAAAGAAAAGAAGAACTCTAAGAAAAGGATGCTGGAGGGAAGATTCTGTCTTTCAATTTCCCTTGACACTACTTTGTCAGGTAGTTGAGTAAGAGAAAGACTGAGATAGTAGTGATAATTTGCAGTTGTGAAAAGAAGCTGGGAATGGGGAATTAAATTTCAAAATAAAATCCAAAAGAAAAGAGACAAGAGCTTCTCCCTTTGAAGTCATAAAGGGGAAAATGGGAAAGAAGTAGAAGTCATACTTGTTGATTAGTAAGAAGGGTACATAAGTATTATGGCATATATGGGTTGTATTTTTTTTTTAAATACATGTCTAGTAATTTACAATTTACAATAGTTAGATAGCTTAATTAAATCAGTAATTAAGGCAGACAACAAACATTTATTAAATGTTTATTATGTACCAAGAACTCAGCTAAGGACTAAGGATACAAAATGAAACAAAAAGATAATCCCTGTACTCTAGGTGTTTCTGTACCAGGGAAAAACAATATACAAAAAGAAGCTGAAAAATGGAAGGAGAGTATTCAACTCTGGGAATGGTGCTATATCCATAAAGTCAGAAAAGTCAGAAGTATAGCCAAAAGAGGAATAAATCTTAGCCATTCTGGGTCCATTTCCAAAATGGAGGCCCTTACAGACTATATTACAGAGAAAATGGGTCTGATAGAATTTAAGGATATTCCAGAATGAAAAGGCCTGAAACACTGAGGAAACATGGTGGCAAAGTCTTTAGAATTAAAAATATGTCCAGAAGAATGAAACATGGCCAACATGGTTCTGTCCCCAAAGTGGAAGCCCCGAGCAATAACAGAAAGGGGTCAGCATGGCAGACTTAGTGAGAAGACCTGAGACACTGAGGGAAATCCCAGGATTAGGTGACAGCTGGATCATGATAGCAGAATCCTTTGAATCAAAAGCATGGGAAAGAGAGAAAGGAAGCAAATTTTTTTTTTAAATCATGCTTATCAACTCAGAGAGACTATAACTACAATATAAAGCTATTGTTTGGATCACAGGATACAGCATCATACCAATTTGCACTAATTGGAAGCAAAGGACCTACATAGTTCCTGAGTGCTAAATAAACAAAGATTTATAATGGGAAAGAAGGAAAGAAGAGAAAGGAAAGGAAAAAGAAAGGGAAAGATAAAGGAAAAGGGAAGGGAAAGGAAAAGTAAAGGGGAAAGGAAAGGAAAAGAGAAGGAAAGGGAAAAGGGAAAGGAAAAAGGAAAGGAAGGGAAAAGGGAAGTGAAAGGGAAAGAGAAGGGAAAAGGGAAGCAAGGACAAAGGAGGGCAGAATAGGAAAGAGGATAAAAAAGGAGAGGGATATTTATTTGGTCCCAATCTGTTCCAGCCTCTGTGATAATTATTTTACAGATTTTATCTCATTTAAGTCCTAAAAACCACATTAGGAGGTAAATGCTATTATTATCTTCATTTTATATTTGAGGAAACTGAAGCAGAGGTTAAATGACTTGCCCAGGATCACATGGCTAGTAAATGTCTGATGCTAAATTTGAACTCAGATCTTCCTCAGTCTGGACCCAGCATTCTATCCACTGTACCACCTGGTTGCCCCTCATAGATAAAAATAATGGCATACACAGCAGAGAATTGTATAGTTCTGTGCCTTTCAGAAGCCTGTATTTGTCATCAGTAATGAAAATGAAGCCTCTAAATCACATTTATTTGAAAAATACCTAATGTTTTCCTCGTGTAGAGATAGCCTGTGATTACTGCTACCGTCAAAACAACTTTCAGTGCTGATTCTAAAAAAAGTATGTGCAATTTTAAAAGAATGATAGGTTGTACTGAGCATATAGCATATTTTTTAGAGGAAATGAAAACATTTTTTATTGGCATCACATGAGACATCAAGTGATTCAGCTTTTACTATTAATAAATCTGCTCCAAAGACCCAGACTATTCCCTAAGTCCTGCCAAGAATGACCCTTTACTCTCAGAGCCTTCAAATATGTGTACATTTGAGCTGGGAGAATATCCTCATCAGAAAGTTAGCCACAAGAGGATGAATTTATTTCATCTGTAACTATCTAACAATCCAAATCCAATCAACAAATATTTATTGTTCACTATGTGAAGGGTACTGAGACAGATGCTTTAGATAAATTTTAGATTATTTGATCCTCACAACTCTGAAATATATGTGTTTGTTTTATACCCATTTTACAAAGAAATCAAGGCAAAAGTGAAAATGAACCTGTTTTTTCCAAAGAGTCAAAGTTAGTATTCCAGGTATACAACATGCGCCCAGAAAATTAAATACCAGATACAATGTAAAATAATACAACGATCACTTCAAGGAGGAGATAGGGCTGACATCAGCTGGAAAAAACATAGTCCCTCTGGACCATAATTTCTTTATCTGAAAAATGGAGTTAATAATTCATTACCTAAACCACTTTACTCTTTTAAGAAAAGACCCTCTATTAAAAGAAACTGGGAGTTGCAATCTATTTCAGTGAAAGAATCAATGAAATCATGAGTCCTTGAATCTTGAAAGTATCAATAACCATAATTTTAGCTACACCTGTGGTGCCTTCCTTCTGATGCATTGAATTAATTCCACAATATAAGCGATAAGTATATGATCCATACTGCTAAAATTCTTAGAATATATATAACTGAAAAATTCCCTTTTCCCACTAATCCACAGGTTCTTCACATTATTGTATATCTTGGAGCCCTTTGGCAATCTGGTGAAATTTATGAGAAACTCTTCTCAGAATAGTATTTTTAAATGCATCACAAAATCCATAGGATTACAGGGAAAACCAATTATATTGAAATATACTTATCAATTTTTTTACTTTTAAAAACTTTTTAAAGGGCAAATTTAATTGTTTTGAATAGTAGCTTTTTATTTAAATATATATAAAGATAATTTTCAACATTTATCCTTGCAAATCTATTGTTCCAAATTTTCTCCCTCCCTTTCTGCCATCCTCCTCCTGTAGACAGCCATAATCCAATATATGTTAAACATGTGCAGTTCTTCTTAATATATTTCCACATTTATCGTGCTGCACCAAAAAAAAAAAAAAAATCAGATCAAAAAGTAGGGGAGAGGGAATGAAAAAGCAAGCAAAAGCAAGCAAACAACAACAAAAAAAGTGAAAATACTATTCTGTGATCCACACTCAGTCCCTATAATCTCTCCCTGGATACAAATGGCTCTGTCCTAGCCTTAATCACCTCATTGTGAGACCCACTGGAGTTAGCAAAATATTTTTAAACAAAATTCTGTTCCTCTATTTAGGAATTGCTGCCCAATCTGTTTTAGACTATGAATTATGTTATCTAACTTTCATTTCCATACCATCTGGACAAAAAGGGAATCTGAGAAATGGGTTAATCTCTGACTACAGCCTTAACCAAAGTTTCTGGGATAACAACAAGGATGAGCTCCAAACGTGTTGTAGTGTAGCGTAGTGTAGGATATGGGATATTCAAGGAAGACTAGCATTTTTGTTGGGATGGCTGCCAAGCACTTTTCAAGATTATTCATCCATCTTGCTGTCAATCTTTCACCCAATTCTCACCTGTGGTTCCAAGAAGTTTGAAGATAAACTGATGGACCACAAAAATTTCCAGGAATTAGGGGGTGTCTGACCCAATCATAATAAAGGCTTCTCCTGGCAGAATGGGCAATGAGAACAATTTACTCCAACAGCCCTGAAGGAGGATGAAGCAGGTTCTGGGGAGTCTTAGAGCTTGGTCATCCATTGTTCCCTTGGCCATCAGCAGTCATCCTGACTTTTTGCCTTCACAATAGACTTTGGTGACTGGAGAAAAGGATAAAGCTGATGACTTTGTCAGCTCTGCCTCATTTAAATTCAATTCACACATGAATTAACACATCACTCCATAATGTTATTAGTGCTTTTTGAAAATGAAGGATGAACCAGTGTGGAACCCATTATTACTTTGGTGCAGCGTCTAAACCCAATCATGGGGGGTTTGAGGATTTAGCTAATAGTGGGTAAAACACCAAGCCTGGAGTCGGGAGGATCTGAGTTAAAATCTAACTTTAAAAACTAACAACTGGACAATTCACTTAATCTCTTTTGGCTTCAGTTTCCTCATCTATAAAATAGGGATGATAATATACACTCTACTTTCATACCATTTAAGTATACTATATAAATGTTAACTACTTTATAATCATTTAGTTATAATTCCCACTTCTATACATCTTCACCCTCCATAATATGAAATAGGAACTGGATCCTTTCAACTTCATTGATAAAAGTAATTCCCAAAGAAATAAAGTCTACTAATTCAGGTTTGCAATGTGTGGTCTGATGGAGTTGCTGAGACCTCCAAGTTCACTATCTTGACCAGTAATCATCTAACCAATATCTAAGAGATACAAAATGTGAACTCACAGATTTCAATCCATTCTATCATGATGTCTTTATTCTAAGGGGCAAAAATAAATTTGACCCCTGATATAGACTATGAAAAGTTCTTGTTAGAAACATATTAGTAAATGCATAAAATAAAATTCACAGAATTGTAAAGGAAACTAAATATTAATAAAAATAAAGACATAATTATTTTTCCCATGCAATGCCACAAATCCATCTTGTGAAAATCTATCTATCTTGTGAAATCTATCCAAGGCCTCTGAATACACAGACTAAAAACTCCTGCTCTTATGTGCAAAGGCAAATGGGCAAATTAAGCTAAAGTTAAACCTTAGGAGTCAGGAATAAGGATAATCATGTTAGATTCTGGTTCTAGATTGCAGTATATCTGGAAGGGAATTAAAATTAAAATCACTAATTTTCTACCTTTACTTCTTCCTTGAACTGGCTATTTTAATGAATTTGTCATTAATCTGGAGGGAGAAAATCCTCTCATACTCGCCATGCCAGTAAAACTGTTTAGCCTCCTTAACAAAAAAGAAGCCAACAGATGGTATTTTTTTTCCCAATGTGAATATGAGGAACACATTAGAATTCTGATTTATTTCACATAGGCCATTGACCAATTATATGAGGCCATCAAGTTAAGGTGAGGGAATATCATCATCTGGGGCTACATCTATAATCAAGCAGTGAATGACTATGCCTACTGCCTCTTCTATGTTCTTGCTAAAGCCCACATTTTATACTTTAAAGATTGTGGTTACAGCTCAATTAAGTCACTTCATGTTGCATTTATTTTCCTTGATTTGAAATAACTGAATGTCACCCTTTTTTGTCATGCCACTTTTTATGTAAGTTTTTTTCTGTTCATTAAAAAAAAAGAAAAAATTATAAATAAAGTAACTCATTCATCAAGATGAAAAATGATGCATGTCTTAAACAAGGGAAAAGGAATGCAAAAAGACAGTCCTTGTTCTTAAACTAATGAAACTCTCTTGCAGTTAATTTCTTATAAGCAAGAAATGTAAGACCTTTAAGGTCCCTGATGGAGAAGAAGAAAAGGATTCAGATTTACAATTGAAGGGCAAAACAGCTAAGCCACTGTAACTATGTTCTACAGAATGACCCAACCTATAAGAATGAATGGAAAGATCAATGATCTCTAATATCATAATTAAACTCCTGTAGTATTTGACAGAGTGACATCCTGAGAGAAAGAGGTCTAGAGTAGAGTAAGAAATATTCAGATCCAGTCTCTGACCTGGACTTATATGCAATCCAGTGACCATTTAAGACTTTCAAAGGCTCAGATAACTTGCTGTTTAAAATGCCCTCTCACACCCAAAAAGTTGATGACTCTCATTGATAGAGGGAGCTTCCTCACCAGGAGTTACCTATGCCATTGGAATCACAGAAATGGTGCTGAATTCAGAATACAAGGACCTGAGTTCAAATCCAGAGAGTGCCAACTCCCTGGTATTGAACAAGTTGCTTAAACTCATTGAGCTTCCATTTCCTTGCTTATAAAAGGAGAGGGCTGAATTCTTCCAGCTCTAAATCTCTGTATGATTCTATAATCCTTGTGTAAGAGTGGAGAAGTAAGGGGTTAAAGAATCAAATCATACTGTCCCCTTAAAGTAACTGATAAAATTCTGGGTGAGAATATATCTATTAAATCATTTAGTCAGAGACTAGGTTAAGTGTGGAAAAAAATTTTTTTTAAATATCTTTGAAACCATTTTCCCCACTCACCCAGATTAACTGAAGTAATGTAACACCAGAAATAAATTCAAATTGATTGAGGAAATTCTGTCACTCTCCTGGGACATCTATAGCATAACAAACCAGTTTGGAATCTAAATTCAAGTATCTGGTGGCAGAGATTATAAGTACCTCTGAGAAGAAATCCCCTCAGAGAGAGAAGAGACTCTTTCTTCTAATCACCCAGCCACCCCACTTTGACCTCATAAACTTCAAAGAACCAGAAGATTTGGACTTTTTCCTCATCATTCTAGTCCTTGAAGATATCTGCACTAGTATGGCTGGTAGAAGAGTCTGCATTAGCACCCTAGACAAAACTGAACCTGAAGAAAGGCAGATTGAAAGCTTTACAAGGAACCCAGCAGAACAGGAGCTCCATACTAAAGGGGAGCATTCTAAGTACCCCATAGGAGGAGTTTCTTTTTTTTTTTAATAACTTTTTATTGACAGAACCCATGCCTGGGTAATTTTTTACAACATTATCCCTTGCATTCACTTCTGTTCCGACTTTTTCCCTCCCTCACTTCACTCCCTCCCCCAGATGGCAAGCAATCCTATGCATATTAAATATGTCACAGTATATCCTAGATACAATATGTGTGTGCAGAACCAAACAATTCTCTTGTTGCTCAAGGAGAATTGGATTTAGAAGGTATAAATAACCCGGGAAGAAAAACAAAAATGCAAACAGTTTACATTCATTTCCCAGTGTTCTTTCTTTGGGTGTAGCTGCTTCTGTCCATCCTTGATCAATTGAAACTGAGTTAGATCTGCTCTTTGTAGAAGAAATCCAATTCCTTCAGAATACACCCTCATACAGTATCGTTGTCAAGGTATGTAATGATCTCCTGGTTCTGCTCATTTCACTCAGCATCAGTTCATGTAAGTCTCTCCAAGTCTCTCTGTATTCATCCTGCTGGTCATTTCTTATAGAACAATAATATTCCATAACATTCATATACTGTAACTTATTCAGCCATTCTCCAATTGATGGACATCCATTCATTTTCCAGCTTCTGGCCACTACAAACAGGGCTGCCACAAACATTTTGGCACATACAGGCCCCTTTCCCTTCTTTAGTATCTCTTTGGGGTATAAGTCCAGTAGTAACACTGCTGGGTCAAAGGGTATGCACAGTTTGATAACTTTTGGGGCATAGCTCCAAATCACTCTCCAGAATGTCTGGATGTGTTCACAATTCCACCAACAATGTATCAGTGTCCCTGTTTTCCCACATCCTCCATAGGAGGAGTTTCTAACAAGTCAGTGGTGAGATGCTTCCCTGCCACATATGTTCTCCAACACTGACCCTACTATCCCCTGAACACTGCACAAACTGGTTGGTGAAAGAATGTACTTCTACTCGCTGAAACCTTTTAATACCCATTTGTAAGAGCTAATTAAGTCTGTCTGATAAATATCTTTATATCTACATTTATTATGTGTGTATATATTTAATCTATAGACATATACTATGTATCATGTCTATATCTGTATATATATATATGTTATATTTTAGATATATGTATATAATACATGACATGTGTGTGATATATATCTATACATATATAGATACATATCTTATCTATGCAACATATATGATTATGTATGCATATAACATAACTATATATGCGTGTATAATTGTGTGCACATAGATAATAGAATATTGTGTGTATGAATAGATATATGCACTATATCATATGATTATATATACATTGTGATATATAATAAAATATACATATAATTTTACATGCATATGTAATAAAACTGCATATGTCATAATGTACAGATATCTGTAAATAATCATGGTAAGAAACAGTGATTAATATACTGATAAGGACTCAAGAACTTTATCAAAAGAGAAACACTCCCTAGCTCCTCCATTCCTTGAGGAATATTTCAAGAAACTTGAGTGGAAATATACCATCCAACCCCTGGAGCCCCAATTTCTTGTAGTGGGAGAAAACAGTAAAGCACTTAAATGATATAATTTTAAGGAGAAAATGCTAACCACAGAGGGAATCAGGAAATGCTTCTTACAGGAGGCTGTACCTGAGCTTTGCTTTAAGTAGGACTTTGAAGAGTGGAGATGAGAGAAAGCATTGCATATTGTAAAGCAAATTCTGTAAAAATCCAAGGAGTCAGAAAATAGAAAGAGAATCAGATGCTTAGAAATCATCAAGTCCAACTCCTTCATTTTACAGATAAAGAACCTGAGGCTCATAACTGAAAAGCTATTTGCCCAAGGTCACAAAGGTAAACAAAGTCAACATCCAACCCCAGGTCCTCCAAACTAAGCCAGCATTCCCCAGAAAGGCTTCAGTTTCCTCCTCTATAAAATTACTTTTGAGAACCCACTTAGCTCTAAATCTAAGCTTCTATACTTTACATTATCCCCATATGCCTCATCCAATTAAAGCTCTTTGGGAAAAAAGCACAAAAAGAACACAAGCAAAGTATTAATGATTTATCAAAGATCAGAAGAAGGAACAACCCCAACCCTTCTTTATTCCTGAATGGCTTTAGGGTGAGTATAGATAAGCAAACTTTAACAGCTTAATTTTATTCCAGTCGGCCTTTCTTTAGGCAGCCAACAAAATCAGACAAGCTTTGCATTATTTATGTGATTTTCCTGCAGAGGGGAGAAGAATGTTAACACTCTTGTCCCTTTTGTCTCTCTTGACATTTAGGTAGAAACACAAACACCTTTCTAAACACTAAATAAACAACAGAACTAATATGTTCTGTGATCATATTGAAATGGAAACTTGAAGACATGTTTCTACCTTTTTCTTTCTCTTTAAGAAGCACATTTTCTATTATTGGAAGTCAGTGCTAGGGCAAGGGAAACATCATTTTCTTATAATAGACTGGAGTATTGTGATTAATTTAAAATATCTTGTCTTAAAACACATGCCTTTCATTTCTCTCTTTTAATTTTAATAGAAATCAAAGGTATGAGTCTCAGGCCAGGCAAATGAAATTCGTGCAGATGACTTTAATCTGGCAGACAAAAGACAAACTCTGCTCCCAGCACACTTCAAATGCTCTTACTTATCAGAGTAATAGAATAATAAGACACTCAAAGCTTGAAAGTACAGCTGCTAGCCTCTAGTAAGCATCCAAATATAAGATTCCCAAGATAATGCCTTTCATGTTTAGGCTTAAAAAACAAAAAAGTATTTCCAGTTAACAGAGATCTTAAAGGTCCAAGGTTTTGTCACATGCCAGAATCCTCTCTACCATTCATCTGACATGTATTCATTATGTAGAGGAAAGAGCTCTGGCCCTCTTAGTCCACTATTCACAAGGAGTCATTTCCTCTCTCTTTGCTCATCTGTAAAAGTAAAGGTGGCCGGACCACTCCAAGGTCCCTACCAAATTTTGATCTTATGATCCAGGATTCTAGTTTCTGCTTGAATACCTCGAGAAGTAGACGATTCCAGTTTGATGGTGATTGTTTAGGGTTAAGGGTTAGGATTAAGTTGTTAAAAGTTAGAGATGTTTTCCTAATATTAAGCCAAGGATCATCTCCCAAATCCATCAGCCTATTGATTTATATATACCTTCTGCCTTGGTAGTTTCTTCTCCTGAATGGATAATTCCTCCCAGAAACCCCATTTTAAAAGGGTGAATTTATTCATTTTTCTCCTTCCCTTTTCTCCCTCCTACTCCTTGATTTTCTACTCGCTTGTTTTAAATTCCATGAGATCAAACTATTTTTCTTTTGCTTGCACATGTATTACTGGATGCAGGCATTGTATCCACTTCTCCTGACTAAGTAGGTACCACTGGATCAAGATAGCTCTGGAGGAAATAGTGAGGCTGATAACTTTGTACAGCTTTCCCTCACTTAAATTCAGTTCCCTTTTAGTCAAGATATCCTCTTCAAGAATGAAGGACAAACAACAACAAATAATTTGTACTACCCAAAGCTTAGATGGGTGCTTAGCTCATAATAAACTCTTAATAAATGATTATTGACTGAATGACTGACTGATTTAATTCTTTCCTCTGGAACTATACAAAATAAATCCAAATTTAAACCACAATCTTTGATGCCCTGGGTCTCCTAAATCCTTGACCTCACCCTTTCCTTCCAAAGGCCCACTAAATTAACTGCATTATGCCTCTTCTATGCACTGGGCTCCTATCACTCAGCTTAGTAGGGCTCCTGAGAGAACTAAGACCTAGTTTATCCCATGTCCTGTTACCTGAAAATAGCAGAGCCCTTTTTCATGGATATTGATTTTAATTCAGGGTTCTACTATTAAGCAACAGAATATAACAAGCAGAGATTTAAAATCTTTTTTTTTTTTTCCAAAAGAGAGGACTAAAATTTAAAAAAGAAAGAAAGAAAAGAAAACTAACTAGATTACAAAGAAAAATAAATCAAAATTAGGTAGGACAAGATGGTCTCTAAGGTCCCTTCAGGCCCTAAAATCCAGAGTACCAAAATTCCACTTCTGACACATTCTAGCTATATAAACCTAGGAAAATCACTTATTTTCTCTAATTCTCAAGCTAATTTGACAGAGTAAGAAGTAAATTACCAAAACTGTCCCATATGCACCCCCAAACAACTATAAAATACTGCCCCAAAACAAATTCTGGGACAGCAGAATCAGAGAAACTAGGGAAGTAGGCAGGAAAAGTCTCATATGAATAAAAGGGGAGTCAAGTCCAGGACAGGAAGTATCCCAGAAATTCCCATCTCAGCAAGTCAGGGGAACATACTGAATCCCAGTGAGGTGGGGCAGTCAAACTCCAACACCCAGGATATACCACGTGCCTCAGCATAGGCAGGGAAATGGGCAGACTCTATTTCTAAGAACCCCAAAAGCTTCAGCATAGTCCTGGAGAGACAGGCAGCCTCCAATGGTCAGACATCCACATGCTTAAGCATCCCCCAGGGAAATATAGAAGCAGCCCACTGGCTTCAACATACAACAGATATATGAGTGCAGCACCACGTAGACAGCCAGAGCCTGTAGTCTCTGGCAAAAACATCCTAAAACAGTGCCCCAAGAGAAGAGCTCAAATTTAAAAGGGAAAGGGCAGAAAAAAAATTTAGCAAAAAAACATTAACAAAGAATCTGATAATAGAGAGCTATTATGATGACAGTGAAGATGAAGAAACAAATTCAGAAAAGGACAACAATGTCAAAATACTTAGGGGTAAAACCCCAAAGAAAAATGAGAAGTGTCTCAAGTCCAAAAAGAAATTATAGACAAGCTTAAAATGGTACTTAAAAATCATATAAGAAAGATAGATGTAAAAAAATGGGGAAAAGAAATGAGAGTCATGCTAGAGAATTAGGAAAATAGATAGTCAAAAGCATGGAAAAAGAAAAGAAATGCTTTAAAAAAGCAGTTTCCCTCAAAAAACACCTGAAATCAAGCCTATGAACAGAATCTGATGGAATGAGACCACTCTCCAATTCAAAATGGACTGGAAAAACTTCAAGAAAGGTCAGTTGCACTGGGGTGAAAGGGTATTCAGCCCAGCTCAGACGGACTCTGGGAAAGCCAGTGAGAGGGTCTTAATTACAGCAAATAAGAGCCTCAATACTGGCTCAGCAGAGGAGTACAGTGTGTGGTGGGGAGAGAGGTGGGGAATGGGGAGGGAGGGGGAGTGTGTGTGTTTGGGGGGGAAGGGGTGGCAGCTTCCAGTTCCAGCTCAGAAGGAAACTCTTGGAAAACAGGATGTGTCCTGAACAGAGCAGGCAAAACTACCCTCTGCAAACACAAAGGGGTGTTGTGCTCAAAGCTGAGGCTCAAAGCTGCACAGGAAGCCTAGGACAGCCTTTACCCCAGGAGCAGAGCCAACCATGAAAGTAAAAAAAAAAAAAAAAAAAAAAAAGGAAATATCAAAAGCAAAGGAAAGAAAATGAGCAAGAAACAGAAAAGAACTTAAATGCTACTATGGTGAAAGGGCAAACCAAAACACAACTCAGAGGAGGACAGAATGTCCAAAGAAGAAATCTCAAAAAATGAGATAAATTGGTTTCAAGCTCAAAGAGCTTCTTGGAAATGCTCATAAAAGACTTGATAAGGCAAATAAGAGAAATAGAAGAAAAAAATGCAAAAGGAAATGAGAGGTATGCAGAGAGAGTCAACAGTTTGAAAAAGGGAAAAATTGTCTGAAAAAAACAACTCCTTAAATCAATCAAATGGAAATAAATCAAATAGAATAAATCAATTGGGAAAAGAGATACAAAATATAAATGAAGAAAATCACATATTAAAAACTAAAACAGGGCAAATGGAAGCTAGTGACTCTGTGAGATAGCAAGAATCTGTCAAATAAACTAAAAAGAATGAAAAAATGGAAGAAAATGTAAAATACCTCATTGGCAAAACAGCCAATCTGGAAAACAGATCCAGAAGAGACAATTTTAAAATTAGTCTACCTGAAGGTCATGATCATAAAAAAAGAGCTTGGATAGCATTCTACAAGAAGTCATTAAGGAAAACTGCCCCAATATTCTAGAAAGAGGAGAAAATACTCATTGAAAGAATCAATTGATCACTTCTGGAAAGAGATCTCACAAGGAAAATCACAAGAAACATTGTTGTGAAACTCCAAAACTGTAATCTCAAGGAAAAAATATTGCAAACTGCCAGACAAAAACAATTCAAATATCAAGGAGCAACAGTCAAGATTATGCAGGATCTGGCAACTTCTACAATAAAGGATCTGAGGTCCTGGAATACCATATTCTAGAAGGCAAAGGACCAGGGTTACAGCCAAGAATTAACTACTCAGCAAGATTCACCATCATCTTTCAGGGGAAGAGATGGAGCTTCAATGATGTAAGAGACTTTCAATCATTTTTATTGAAAAAACCAGAACTGAACAGAAAATTTACAAACACAGGGCACAAGAAAACCATAGAAGGTAAACAGAGAGAAAGTATATATTTAAAGGTTAAACTGTTTATATCACTAGATGGGAAGCAATATCTGTAATTCTTGCAAACTGTATCTGACACTGAGGTAGACAGAGGCAGACATCACATGGACTGAGGGTGTGGACTCCAATGTGATGACATCAAAGAAAAAATCATTAAGGGGTGGGAAAAGGTATGTACTAGAAAAAGAGGAAAGGGGAGATATACTGGGAAAATCAATTCACACCAAGAGGTTCAAAAGACCTATTACAATCTAGGGAGTAAAGGAAGGGAAGTAAGAATTGTCTAAAATTAGTTTTAGCTCTGAGGGAATAATTTAATAATTGAGTTGGGTATAGAAATTTGTCTAACCTATAAAAATAGGAGGATAAAGAGGAAAAGAAAAGGGAGGAACAGGATAGATGGAAGAGCAGAAACACTAGGAAAAAGGGTAAGAAAAGGGAAGAAGGGTTGATAGAAGATAAGGTAATGGGTGGGGTGAGTTAAAAAACACTACTAAGAGGAGGGGAAAGCATAATAGGAGATGAGGCAGTGGGTGGGATTAGTAAAAAACACAAGACAGCTCAAAATGGACTGGAAAAACTTCAAGAAAGGTCAGTTGCACTGGGGTGAAAAGGGTCTTAATCACAGCAAATCAGCAAATAAGAGCCTCAGTCCTGGCTCAGCAGGAAAGCACAGCAGGGGAGCAGCTTCCAATCCCAGTTTAGCAGTCAAACTCTGGGAACCCAGGCTGTTTCCTGAAAAGAGCAAGCAAAGCTACCTTCTACAAGCACAAGGGGGTGCTGTACTGAAAGCCAAGGCTCAGAGCTACATGGAAAACTTGGCTCAACTCCCCCTTTGCCCCAAGAGCAGAAATCCACCTTTAAAGTAAAAGAGGAAATACCAAAAGAAAAGGAAAGAAAATGAGCTAGAAACAAGAATGAGTGGGTCAAACAACAAATCACAGAAACAATCCATAATTTCATCCAAGCAAATGACAATAATGAGCAACATACCAAAACCTATAGGATGCAGCCAAAGCAGTTCTTAATGGAAATTTTCTCTCTCTAAATAGCTATATAAAGAAAATAAAGAAAGAAGAGATCATTGAATTAGCAGGCAACTAAAAAATTTAGAAAAAGAACAAATTAAAAAACCCCAATTAAATACCAAATTTGACATTTTGAAACTCAAAGGAGAGATTAATAGAAACTAAGAAAACTATTGAACTAATAAATAAAGCTAAGAGTTGGTTTTATGGGGAAAAAACTAACAAAGTAAATAAACCTTTGATTAATCTAAAAAATCTAAAAAGAAAAGAAATAAACCAAATCACTAGCATTAAAAATAAAAGGGGTGAACTCACTGCCAATGAAAAAGAAAATAAAGTAATAATTATGAGCTATTTTGTGCAACTGTATGGAAGCAAATCTGACAATCTAACTGAAAAGGATGAATATTTACAAAAATATAAATTGCCCAGGTTAACAGAAGAGGAAATAAAATGAACAAGCCATTAATGAACTCCCTAAGGAAAACTCCCCAGGGCCAGATGGATTCACAAGTAAATTCTACCAAACATTTAAAGAACAATAATCGCAATAATAAGAGTAAAGTATTTGGGAAAATAGGTATAGAAAGAATACTTTCAAATTTCTTCTGTAACACAAACATGTCACTAATACCTAAACCAGGAAGAGTCAAAACAGAGAAAGAAAATTATAGACCAATACTCCTAATGAATATTGATGTAAAAATTTTAAATAAAATATTAGCAAAAAGATTATAGCAACTTATCAGGAAGATAATACACTCTGGCCAAATGGGATTTATACCAGAATGTAGGATTGGTTTAGTATCAAGAAAACTATTACCATCACCAACTGTATCAATAACAAAACCAACAAAAATCATATGATAATTTCAATAGATTCAGAAAAAGGTTGTGACAAAATACAGCACACATTCCTATTTTAAAAACACTAGAGAGTATAGGAATAAAGGGAGCTTTCCTTAAAATAATAAGCAGTATCTCTCTAAAACCTACAGCATGCATTATTTGTAATGTAAAGGAGCTGGATGCATTCCCAATAAGATCATGGGTAAAACAAGGATTCCCTTTATCACCACTATTACTTAACATTGTACTAAAAATGTTAACTTTAGCAATAAGAAAAAAAAAAAGGAATTAGAGAAATTAGAATAGGCACTGAGGGAATATTGCTCTTTACAGATGATATGATGATATACTTAAGAGAATCCCAGAAAATCATCCAAAAACTTGCTCAAAACAAGTAACAGCTTTAGCAAAGTTGTGGGATATAAAATAAACCCACATAAACCATCAGCATTTCTATATATTACTGACAAAGCCTATCAGCAAGAGAGAGGGGAAAAATTCCATTTAAAATAACTGTAGATAAAATAAAATATTTGGGTGTTTACCTGCCAAAAAAACTCAGGAACTATATGAGCATAATTACAAAACACTTCTCACACAAATAAAATCAGATCTAAATGTTTGTAGCAGCTCTTTAGTGGTAGTAAAGAACTGGAAAATGAGATGCCCATCAATTGGGGAATGGCTGGACAAGTTATGGTACATGAAGGTAATGGAATATTATTGTCCTATAAAAAATACAAACTGAATATAAAAAGGCCTAGAAAAATTTATATGAACTGATGCTGAGTGAAACAAGGAAAACCGGGAATATATTGTACACGATAACAGCAAGAATATGTGATGATCATCTATAAAAGGCTGGATTCTTCTCAGTGGTTCAGTGATCCAAAGCTATTCCAATGGACTTTGGACAGAAAATGCCATCTGTATCCAGAAAAACAAATAAACAAACAAACAAACAACTAAGGAGACTGAATGTAAATCAATGCATGCTACCTGAAAAATAAAAAAGAGGAAAATCCAAAAGAAAAGGAAAGAAAATGAGCAAGAAACAAGAATGAGTGGGTCAAACAACAAATCACAGAAACAATCCATTATTTTATGCAAGCAAATGACAATAATGAGACAACATACCAAAGCCTATAGGATGATGATATACTTAGAGAATCCTAGAAAATCATCCAAAAACCTATTCAAAACAAGTAACAGTTTTAGCAAAGTTAGAGGATATAAAATAAACCCATACAAACCATCAGCATTTATATATAAAACTAGATAGATAGATAGAGATAGAGATGTATATCTATGTATCTCTATCTATATAATTTCTATATAACTTCTGTTTTTTTCTCTCCCCCATCGTTTTTCCCTTTTATCTGATTTCTCTCTCCCAACATGATTCATAAAGCAATGTGTAATAAAAATAAACTTACTACAATAAAAAAGAACACACACACATACACACACATGAGAGAGAGAGAGAGAGAGAGAGAGAGAGAGAGAGAGAGATGCATAAAAAGTAAAATTAGCCAAATGGAAAAGAAAACATAAAAGTTAAATGAGGAAAACAACTCCTTAAAAGTTAGAATTGAGCAGGTGGAAGCTATTGATTCTATGAGACATCAAGAATCAGTCAAACAAATGCAAAGGAATGAAAAAAAAATAGAAGAAAATATAAAATGTCTCATGGGAAAAGCAACTGACCTGGAAAACAGATCCAGGAAAGACTATGTTAGAATCACTGGAAGACATGAAGCTCATAATCAAAGGGAGGATCTGGATAGCAATTTTCAAGAAATTTTCAAGGAAAACTACCCCAATATCCCAGAACCAGAAGGCAAAATAGGCACTGAAGAAATCTCACTGATTTTTATGCAGTTTGAAGCTTACTATTTTCACTTTTTTTTTCTTTCTCGGGGTTTTTCCCTTTTGTTCTGATTTTTCCTTCACAACATGAAATAATGTGAAAATAAATTCAATATGATTGTACATGTATAAACTATATTAGATTGTTGTCTTAGGGAGAGAAAGGGGAGAAAAAAAGAAAAATAAAAATTTTATAAAAGCAAATGTCAAAAACTATTAAATTTTTTTTAACTAAAGAAAAAAACTTTTAAAAAATTAAAGATGAGTAACAACAACAACAAAAAAAAGAAAGAAAAAATGCCCTGCACATGTCAGGAAAGAGATTCCAAAATAAAAACTCCAAGTAACATTACTACCAAAATTCAAAACTATCAGGACAAGGAAAAAATAGTGCAAATGGCTAGAAAGAAACAATTGAAACATTGAGGACCCACAATCAAAATCATATAGGACTTAGCAACTGCAACATTAAAAATTCAAAGGTCATGGAACATGATTTCTGCAAAGCAAAGAAGCAAGAACAACAACCAAGAATTTGTCACCATTAAGCATGATGCTTCAAAGGAAAAAAAATGATAATTCAATGAAATAGAAGGATTTCAACTTTCATAAAAAGACCAGTATTAAACCAAAATGTGATCTCCTATATCAAGACCCAAGAGAAGTATAAACAGGCAAAAAAGGAAAAAGCACAAAAGGATTCAATAGAGTTAAACTGTTTATATCCCTACATGAGAAGATGATACTTGTAATACTTAAAAATTATGTCACTACTAGCATAGCTCAAAGGAATATATATAGACAGAAGGTTAGGGTATATAGTGAATCTGATTTTTAAAAATGACAAAAAAATGACAAAATGACAAAAAAAATTAACAGGTGAGAAAGAGGAGTATACTGGGTGCAAAAGGGAGAGAGAAATAGAATAAATTATTTTACATAAAGATACACAAAAGATTTATTACAGAGTGGTGGAAGATGGAAGGGTTGGAGATGGGTATCACTTGAACCCTACTCTCATCAGTATTAGCTCAAAAAAAGAATAATATACATAACTACTTGACTATATTAAGCTATCTTACTCAATAGGGAAGTAGGAGGGGAGAAGATTTACTAACAGAAGAGAATGGGGGGGGGGGAGTAGACAGGAACAAAACACTGGTGGAGAGGGAAAGGAAAAAAAGAAAAGAGGGGACAAACAGGAGGAAAATAGGATGGAGGGAAATACACAGTATTTTCAAAACTGTGAATATGAATAGGCTGAACTGTCCTATAAAACAGAAGCAGATAAATTAAGACAACTCTGAGATACCACTATACACCTGTCAGATTGGCTAGAATGACAGGGAAAGATAAAGTGGAATGTTGGTGGGGATGTGGGAAAACAGGGACACTGATACATTGTTGGTGGAATTGTGAATACATCCAGCCATTCTGGAGAGCAATTTGGAACTATGCCCAAAAAGTTATCAAATTGTGTATACCCTTTGATCCAGCAGTGCTACTACTGGGCTTATACCCCAAGAAGATACTAAAAAAGGGAAAGGGACCTGTATGTGCCAAAATGTTTGTGGCAGCCCTGTTTGTAGTGGCTAGAAACTGGAAAATGAATAGATACCCATCAATTGGAGAATGGTTGGGTAAATTGTGGTATATGAATGTTATGGAATATCATTGTTCTGTAAAAAATGATCAGCAGGATGAATACAGAGAGGCTTGGAGAGACTTACATGAACTGATGCTAAGTGAAATGAGCGGAACCAAGAGATCATTATATACCTCAACAATGATACTGTATGAGGATGTATTCTGATGGAAGTGGATTTCTTTGACAAAGAGACCTAACTCAGTTTCAATTGATCAAGGATGGACAGAAGCAGCTACACCCAAAGAAAGAACATTGGGAAATGAATGTAAATGGTTTGCATTTTTTATTTTTCCTCCCGGGTTATTTATACCTTCTGAATCCAATTCTCCCTGTGCAACAAGAGAACTGTTCAGTTCTGCACACATATATTGTATCTAAGATATACCGTAATCTCTTTAACATGTATAGGACTGCTTGCCATCTGGGGGAGGGGGTGGAGGGAGGGAGGGGAAAAATCGGTACAGAAGTGAGTGTAAGGGATAATATTGTAAAAAATTACCCTGGCACAGGTTCTGGCAATAAAAAGTTATTAAAAAATTTAAAAAATTTAAAAAAAAACAGAAGCAGATAGCAGAATGGATCAAAAACCAGAATCCTTCAATATGCTGTTTACAGGAAATACATTTGAAACAGAGAGACACTTAAGAGAGTAAAAAAGAGACTGGAGCAGAATCTATAATATTTCAATTAAAATTAAAAAAAAAAAAGGAGTCGGGGTAGTACTCTAGATCTCAGACAAAGCAAAATCAAAAATAAGTTAAAAGAAATAAGGAAGGAAACTACATCTTGCTAGAAGGTATCAGTCAAATGAGGCTATATCACATTAAACATATATACATCAAGTGGTATAGCTTACAGATTTTTAAAGGAGAAGTTAAGTGAGTAAAGAGAAAAATTAGAGAACAAAATTATGCTAGTGGGGACCTCAACTTTTCATTCTCCAAATTCAACTAATTTAACTGAAAAAATAAGCAAGAAAGAAACTAAAGATGTGAATAAAATATTAGAGAGATTAGATTGACAGACTTTTGAAGAAAACTGAATCAGAACAGAAAGAAATATATCTTCTGCTCAGTAGCACATGGCTCTTACACAAAAATCAACCATTTATTAGGATATATAAACTTTAAAATCAAATACAGAAAGGAAGAGATATTAAATTATTAAATATAAATTAAAATAGATCATAATACAATAAAAATTATATTCAAGAAAGGGTGATGCATAGATTAAAATTTTGTCAAAAACTAAATAATCTAATCTTAAAGAATAAATTGGTCAAAGAAAAAAATCATAAAAACAACATTAAAAAGAATGACAACACTAAAATGAAACAAAATATAAATATGGGATACAGCCAAAGCAGCACTTGGGGGGAAGTTTATTTGATTTTTTTAACTCTAACTTTCTACATCAACAAAATAAAGAACAGATCAATGAATTTGGCATGTTTTTTTTTAATTGAAAAAAAATGAATTAAAAATTCCCAATTGAACATTAAATTGGAAATCCTGAAAATCAAAAAGAGATTAATTAAATCAAAAGGAAGAACCAAAACAAAACAAAACAAAACATCACAAAAAACACTGACTTAATAAATAGATTTAAGGGATCATTTTATGAGGGGGAAAAAAACAATAAACCACTAATTAATTTGATTTAAAAAAAAAAGAAAGCCAAATATTCAGTATCAAGAATGAAAAGGGTAACATCACTATGAAATTAACAAGAAATATTAAAGCAATCATTAGTAAATATTTTGCCTATTTATATGCCAATAAATCTGGCAATCTGAGTAAAACTGACAAATATTTATGGAAAATGTAAATTACTCAGATTAACTAATCAGGAATAAAATGCCTAAATAACTCCATTTTAGAAAAAGAAACGGAACAATCCATTAATGAACTCCATAAGGAAAAAAATCCCCAGGGCCAGATGGTTCACAGGTGAATTCTACCAAACATTTAAAGAACAATTAATTCTATTTTATGAACTATTTGGAAAAATAGACAAAGAAGGAGTCACACAAAACTCTATGTATGAGACAAAATATGGTTCTGACACCTAAACCAAGAAGAGCTAAAATAGAAAAAGAAAATTATAGACCAATTTCTCTAATGAGTATTGATGCAAAAATTTGAACAAAATGCTAACAGGGTCAATATAGCAATATAGCACAAGGATTGTACACCATAATCTATTGTACACTATAATCAAGTGGAATTTATGCCAGGAATGCAAGGAAACTATCAGCATAATTGATCATATCAATAACAAAACTAACAGAATTCAAAGTATTATCAATAGATGGGTAAAAAAAAAATGCTATTGACAAAACACAACACCCATTCCTATCAAAACACAATAGGGGCAGCTTGATAACAAAGTGAATAGAGGACCTGCCCTAGAGTCAGAAGAAGCTGAGTTCAAATTTGGTCTCAGACACATGATATTATTAGCTGTGTGACCCTGAGTAAATTGCTTTACTTGGACTGCCTCAAAAATAAAACAAAAAAACAAAAACAAAAAAACTAGAGTATAAGAATAAAGGGAGTATTCCTTAAAATAATAAGCCATATATATCTATCTAAAACCATCAGCAAGCATTATTTATAATAGTTCACTATTTGTAATAAGGTTAAGGTAGAAGCCTTCCCCAATAAGATTAGGGGTGGAACAAGGGTGCCTGTTATAAATACTATGCTTCAATATAGTACTAGAAATGTTAACTATAGCAAATAAGAGAAGAAAACGAAATTGAAGGAATCACAATAGGCAAGAAAGAAACAAAACTCATTCTTTGCAAATGACACGATGGTGTTCTTACAGAATTCTAGAGAATCAACTAAAAAACTACTTGAAATAATAACTTTAACAAAGTTTCAGGATATCAGATAAACCCAATTAAATCATCAGCATTTCTCTATATGAGCAAACAAGTCCAGCAGGAAGAGATAGAAAGAAAAATTCCATTCAAAATAATTGTCAACAATATAAAATATTTTATTGTAAATGATTTTAAAAACACCCAGGAACTATATAATTACCAAACAATTACAAATTACAGTTACAAGATTACAATTTTTTTTAAAGGAAAGTGAACTGGCAATATCAGACCATAAAATATATTATAAAGTAATAATCATCAAAACTATCTGGTACTGACTAAGAATTAAGATGGTGCTCCAATGGAATAGATTATGTGTTCAAGACATAGTAGTCAATGATCAGAGAAATCTAGTGTTTAATAAACCCCAAAAACTGCTGGAAAAACTGGAAAACAAAAGGACACAAATTAGGTAAGACCAACACATACAAGTCACATCATATGCAAGTCAATTTTTGTACACTTAATATTGTTGGAAGGGGGGATGATAGTTTGTAGAAAGAGCTGCTGAAACTAGTGGTAAAAATAAGATTGGGGTGATTTGTAACCTTGATTTATCCCTTCCATCCTATTTCCCTTTACAAATTAGAATTATCAACCACTAGTTATAATAGAATTAGCTGAGTACTTGATTCAGCTTGTAAAGTGAAATAGTTTTTTTAAACTATTTAAATGTTCCTTCATTCAGAACTCTTTAGATGTGTTTATCTTTCAGAAGATGAAGTATATTTGAAAAGTTCATAGAATAGAAAATTTACCCTTACTAACAGTTTTATCTAGGACAGATTCTCTAAATTGAATACAAAATAATTACTTTTTTCAAACAAGTTTATATTTGGGAAAATAATAATACCTTCATTTACTTCTAGATGATTGTCTCTTTTTTAATTAAAATGTGATGATTTCTCCCAAAACACTTACTGAAAATACATTAGTAAGTAGTAATCCACGTGTTTACCTTTACATATTTATAAAATTTTTATGTGAATGATGTATGAAATCAGTGATCAATATAATCATGTTACAATGCTACCTAAATTAATTTACATATTTAGTGCAATACCAATCAGACTACTGAATATTTAATAGTCAAAATAATAGCAGAATTTGGATGAACAAAAGGTCTGGAATCTCAAAAGAGATAGTGAAAAAGGTAAGAATGAAGTAAAAATAACAATTGTAAACCTCAAATTATACTATGGAGCAGTAATCATCCAAACTACTTGGTACTGGCTAAAAAAAGAATAAGGAAACAGACCAATAAAGGAAAATCAGAAACAATTGAACCACTGTTTCATAGTGGCACACATAGTCACCTAAAGAAGAGCTCCTTGTTTCATAACTACTGCTAAAATTGGAAATTTGTCTAGTAGAAAATTCAATTTATAGCAACACTTTACACATTACAACAAAATAGACTCAAATTGAATACTCAGCATGAATATTAAAGTTCACAGCATAAAAATTTTAGAAAAGCACCATTCTTGGGAGTTTTCATTATTATGTCCAAGAGAAGTATTCTTTTCACAAACAAGTTTTTATTGATACCTTTTGTTTTTATATCACCTTTTGTATACATCCCTGTCTTTCCCAGAGAACCATCCTTAGAACAAATCACATTTAAAATCAAAAGAAAATGAAAGGGAAAATATCAGCCAAACTATTTAATACAACTCCCCTCCCCCCCCCCACCAAAAAAAATCTGATATTATATACATCCCCATTATTTTGTGGTAGTTATTCTTTACTTTTACATTGTAATTATTTTGTATACTCTTTTCCTAGCTCTACTTACTTTGCTTTGCATCTGATTCCAGTAAGCCTTTCCATAATTCTCTGTCTTGATCACATTCATCATTTCTTACAGAACAGAAATACTCTTCCTTCCTTCCTTCCTCCCTTCTTCCTTCCCTCCCTCCCTCTTTCCCTCCTTCCTTCCTTTCTTCTTTCTTTTCTTCCTTCCTTCCTTTCTTCTTTTTTTCCTTCCTTCCCACCTCCCTCTTTTCCTCCTTCACTAATAAAAAGAAAATGAAATGGATCAATAATTTAAGAGATTGTTCTATTCAGATAACATGAAAACAAGAAAAATTCAGAGATTTTTTTCTACAGCAAACTTTTGCAGTCATATTATTGACTCACAAGCACCAGAGAATATAAAATCCTATGGTTTTCCTTCTATGTTCATTTCAAAAAAGTATTTGACCAAAAAGACCCTCAAATGCTCCTTTCAAACAAGATCTCACTGAAATCATATAAAATTAAAGTCTATAAGGCAGCACCTTATAACTATATATGTGTGTGTATACATTATATATTACCTCTTCATATGTACATGTTTATATATATATATATATATATATATATATATATAAAATCTTCTTATGTCATACATACAGAGCTTTAAAATTATTCCATTCACTAGCCCTTTCCCCCTTAGAAAATTTTACATGACCCTGAATATATAGGTATATAAAAAGGTAAAATAAAGCACTTACTGATAATGAATCATAATTTTGTGAACCTCAGCTCAATTCCGAAGAGCCTAGATGGGGTCTTAAACCACAATTTGAGAAGCTGAGATCTAGCTTATGCCTCCATATGTTTTATATTATATACATATATAAACTCAGATATATGTATATATATTGTCTGGCTGTATATAGAAATATTCTTATCTATATTACAGATATATCTATGTCATTTGTGTATAATATCATGTACATATCAAAAATATATACCCCAAATGTTCAGAAAAAACATGATAGGAAAAGTCAACAATTTAAAAGAGATCATTCAATTTATGTAACATGCAAACAAGATTTCAGAAATAACTCTCTACAAATGTTTCATCCACTGAGTACCAAAATAAAGAAAAACATAAGATCAGGAGACATATTCTCATTTTACATGTTCACCCTGGGCATGGAGTATATTCTATGTGGAGCCTAAAGAATAATGCTTGATGTCTTTATTAATAATGATTTTCCTACATGCCTATTTTCAAATAATATTAACAAATTTCATCAAGTTATGACTCTCCATGAAACCCACGTTAATTATTTAATTCATTACACTAAACAACTAGTTGTTTAGTGTATATATATATACACACACATATATACACATACATATAGTTGTTTAATATATACATATATAGTATATATACACTATATATATTAGTATGTGTGTGTATGTATGTATATATATATACATATATATATATATATATATTAAAAGCAAAGTGGATAAAAAACAAACGTTTTTCAAATCATGAAATGAAGCCCATTGACTGTATAAAAAAGTATGCCTATCTAGGCCAGATTCTTCTGATGAACAATGAGCTATTGCTAAAATTAGTAGAAGGATCATGTTTATGAAAATGCACAATGCTATAAAAATATGCTGGTATCATAAGTCACTACATTGTTTTTAGACTGCGATGTATGCATTGCAGAGTCAAGATTAAGGGCAGGAAGAAAACATTCTTTTTTTTAATTTTTAAAGCTTTTAATTTTCAAAACATATGCATAGATAATTTTTCAACATTGACTCTTGCCTAGCTTTGTTTTAGATTTTCCCCTCCTTCCGCCCAGATGACAAGCAATCCAATATATGTTACACATGATAAAATATATGTTAAATCCAATATGTGCAAATATATTTTTTACAATTCTCTTGCTGCACAAGAAAAATCAGATAAGAAAAAAAGTAAATGAGTAAGAAAACAAAATGCAAGCAAACAACTAAAAGAGTGAGAATGTTATGTTGTGATCCACACTCAGTTCCCACTGGGTGTAGATAGCTCTCAAAAAGACACATTCTTTAACAATAAAATAAGTGATTCTCTGAAAGAAAGCAAAAGGAAGGATACAAAGTGAAATGTAAAAAAACAAAAGATATCAATTAAAATCTATTTAAAGGTGCTGAACATACTTTTTTTTTTAATTTGTCCAGTCTTTTCTTTATAGATAGCAAGTCCTTTGAGGCAAAAGGCAAATATCTGATAACTGTTTCTATATTTCTCTATTGATCATTACTTCTACTTTCCCTACCCAAGGGTTTTCCATATTCAATAAGTTGCTAATTTTGATAATTAAGTGAACAGGTGTGCTCTACATATTTCTCCACCAAGTATTCTAACAGTTAAATCCTGAGAGAAGAGGTGGTTGGGTAAAAGCATATTTTTGACATTTGAAGCAAGGTAGACATCAAACTCAATGTTTTGTGCATGCTGTTTTTTGGAAATGTTGAGACAGGTTGGCAAATCACTTTCTCCCACCTGGTTACTTTCCATTAGAAGAAGATTAATTGCTTGGATGAAGACAGACTTGCATAATTTATAAACATGCATGGGTTCCACTATGCTGAACTAAATTTCTTTGATCAAATAAAAAGCTTAGATCAAGAAAATGAGTGGACATGGCATCTCTTCTTAAATAAAGATTTAAATTGGCCCCACGCAACCTTCTAGTATAAGAAATGCGATTTACGTGGGATTGAGATAATAGATTCTCATTAATGCTTTATGTCAAGTTGAGGGAAGACATTAGCTAAAAGTGTTTACAAAAATGAGATTTAAATGCTCTATTATCCTGAGAAAACAAGAAAACATTCAACAAATTGGATTTGCAAAAGAACTAGAAATAATCATCAGATTCATAGATAAACTGGACAAACTTTGAGAAGAATAAAGAAAAAATTAAGTCTATACTGTTGGAAGTTGATGAAAAATTTGATCAACACTAAAATGTAACATTTAAGTGAACAAAAGGGGTTTTTTGTATTAAATGAGAAATAAGATGATTTATTTCTGGATGTATATGATGTAGTGTTTGTGGGGAACATGCTATGTAATTTGGAGAGTTAAACTGAAAAAAAAAAAAACAATGAATTGACTGAAACACAAATTTGTTCTATTGCTTTAGAGGAATGGCATGGGAAAAAAACGAAATCCACAGGGAATCTTCAAATCTCATTTTAAGCAAATATTTCAATTTCTTTCTCTTCACCAACACTTTATGATATTAAAATTACCTGATTTTAATTTAATTTTTTCCTTAAACTCAGCTGTCATAGTGAGATACTCTCAAATCTAACCACAGCAGAAGAGAAAATAGAAAAGAAAGGGTAGAAAGAACCTAAATTTTGAATGGGCTGTTCTGAATAATCAAGAAATTGCTGAACCAGAATCAAATGTACTAAAGGATTTCATTACCCTTGCTATTCTCATCCCCTACTGACAGTTGGATGTAGTAGGTTTTTCTCCATTATCCTTATATTGTATTGAATTCAATCTTCCAGTCAAAGTTCTTTTAAATAGGATGAATCTATTCTTTCATATGCTTAAGTTTCTGTCTTTTTTCCTCTGTCTCTGTTTCACTCTCCCTTTGTCTCCTTTCCTCTGTGTATGTGTCTCTCTCTCCTCTAGCTCCCTCACTCTTAAACTACATAGCTTGAAAAGACATTAATTACACATTCATGTAAATATAGATGTGTAATATCATATATGTATGCATATATGGATATGTATATATAAGTATACTTATACATACATGTATATATATATACCTATACATATACATTCACATATAAAGAATTATAAGACCATATTGTAAATATGTCACATGTGTGTGACTCACATACATATATAAGTATATACATAAATAAGTCCATATGAGAGTCAGTATGTCATAGTAAATAGTTACCCTCAAAGCCAAGAAAATTTAGTTCACACAAGTCTTATATCTGACACCCTGGCTATGACTTTAGGCAAATCACTTGACCTTTTAAATGCTCTGGGTAACATTCTGAAGACAATAAGAAGCAGATAAGCTGTTGACTTCTATTGATAGAGAATTTTCTCACCTAGTAATTCCCTATGCCAAAAAAAAAAAAATTACTAGTCCAATCCCTAACCCTATAAATAACAGGATAGATTCTCCTACTCAGCTAATATATAATCTCCCTACCAAGTAGTTCAATTATTTAGTTGTCACTTCAAAGATAAACAGTTCTGATTCTCACTGGGTAATTAAGTATTTGTTGAATATATTGTTGTATATGTATGTCTATTTATAAGTGTGTGAATATGCACTGCATATATAAAGTAGACATATATCATGAATGCAGATATGTGCATGTATACACATAAATATATGCAAATATAATCTTTAAATCCCTTCAAAAGATAACTCATATCCCACTTCTGCATAAAGCATTTTCTGATCTATTTTTAAAATAATATCTTCCTCTTGATATTTCTTTTTATTATTTTGTAATCATTGAATTGCATGAGGTATGTTCTCCCTCATACTTCATCCTAGCAGAATGCAAACTCTTTGAGGACAGGGAATGTTTTCTTTTTTTTCCCCTTTGTATCCCTACTATCTAACACAATGATGCTCTATAATAAGTGCTTGATAAATGTCTGTTGAACTGAAAACATACACAGTCTGAGAATCACATTATCATTATATTAGATAAACACATATGTGTGTATATATACACATTATATGCGCTCATCTCTGCTAGTTACTCTTACAAGGGGCATAATAGTAAGAATATTTAATAGAGTTTAATAGTGGAAAACATCTTCACAAACTATCTCCAGCAAAGTAATTGAAGTACTTGGCATGGAGATTATGAAATCATTATCCCTGGAGATATTCAAGACCAGATTTAACACCCAACTATCAGAGATAGTGAACAGATGATGATACCAGTCCTGGCCTTTAAATCAGTGGATGGTCTAATTATGTTTCTAGCTATTTCTTCCTATTAAATAGAATTTAAGATCCTGTGCAGATGAAAAATATTATCTTTGTCATTGTTTAGACAAGTTTTAAAATGATAAATCCCAAAGATCTTTGTGTTCTATCTTCCAGTATACTTAGAAAGCCTACAAAATACCTATAACCTCAGGTATATATATTTTTCCCCACTGTTGTAAAATTGTGACCCATATCACTTTCTGTGAAAATAGAGCTGAAATCAACATACCAAACCAGATGCTTGTTAGGTGATACTTGCCTCCATAAGTCCCAGGATAAAAAAAAAAAAAAAAAAAAAAAAAAAAGATAACAAGGTCTCATTTTCCAACATAATGATACCTACTATGGATGTAATTTAATAGCATTGTTGAACTTTAATCATTCTTATTGGGGGCAATGCTTCTCATTTGGGTGGAAACTCCTATAGATTTACAGGTCAGCATTTTTATCTGCATTATTTCTATAATATCCCTTTCATATCAGGCCAACAGCTGTTCTGCTCATTACCCTAAAATCAATTCCATTTCTTAAAGAGAGGTTTATGTTTTAGGCAGTGTAAGCATTTATTTTTAGGATTGCAATTGGGAATAAGTGGGAAATTTTCTCTGAAAAGTACATTTGCCCATTCATTTGTGCCACATGATCCACAGAAATTGCTTTTCCATACTGACTCCTGGGTGATTTTTGCCAATGTGATACATTTATGTGGTTTTATTAATTTTTTGTGATTTATACATAGTTCTGCTAATATTTTCTTCACCAAACATTTTGACATTACTTATAACACAATCATAAAATCTTCAGGAACCCCATGGGTCAACTAATTTAAGTTTCTACCCTAATGTAAAACTGTTTAAATACTTCCTAGGCTAGGAACCTCAGGATATCTCAACTGAAGTTTCCCTTTTCATTGCTGTGAGGGACCAGTTGTTATAAATTTCTTGCAAATAAATTTGAAATAGAAATATACTTATTATAATAATGGAATAGAAATAGTCCATAAAATAATGATGATCTATCTATACAGAATGGGAAATATTTTTACATTTGATATGCTAAGATTCTACCTCAGATCCTCCCTACTGTTGTAGCCAACATGCTCTCCTTGTACTTACTACTTCTCTCTTCAGTTTTCTTCTGCCTTATCTATGATGTAATGCTTTTCATCTGAAGTTACCATTATCCTATTACAAAAGGTCTGAGACTCTCCAACATGACAAATCATCACTGGATCTTCTATGATTTCCTTCCCCAAGGAACATCTATGGATACCCCTTGGTCCTCTATAAGATTCTTTCAACTTTCCATCATCACTAGTCTTTTATCAACTTCTTTGCTAAAACTGACACTTTCAAAGACTTGAGGCATCTGAACTAGTTAGTAATCAGAATATAGCCTTTTTGACAGGCCACTTTCCTTCTTTTGTTTACATGTTGTACACAATCTAAAAAACCCACAGATCATATTTAAAGAAATTATATTCTCAAAGAAGGTGATGTCTGATTCTGATCTGCAAAATAAAATGTGCATGGATCTCTTAACAATATAGGCAATAATAGGATTGCCCATTGTGTGAATATTTTTGAGCACTGAATAAAATCTAGGTTAAGGAGACATAATTGGTCTTTGAGTTTAGCCCTTCATAAAGATCCCCCTTATCTTAGGCTTGTTGAAATCTTGCCAACAAAAATGTTTTCTGGAGTGTGATTAATGAAGGTCAATTGGAAATGAGTATAAATACTATGTTCATTTAAGCTCTCAACTCTAAGATTATGTTTAATCCTCTTAATTTTTTTTCTTAAATTCTATCAGTCTCTTAAAATAAAAAACACTGCTGCTGTGAGAGTAGGTTATCTTATTTAACTTTATTTTATTTTATTATCTTTATATGCTTTACAAAACAGAAAAATAGTCACAAAATTTGAAAGATGGAAAGAATCTCAGCTGCCATTTAGTCCAAATCCCACCCAAGAGGAAATCCCACTATGACATACTTAAGAAGTGGTGATCTAACTCTGCTTAAGATCCCAAGGAGTGGGAACCCACTAACTCTTGAAGTAGTTCATTCACCTTTTGGGCAGCTCTATTTATCAGGAATTTTCTTACCCCTGATCAAGAATGAATTGACTTTTTGTGACTTCCTTTCAGTGCTCCTGCATTTGTCCTCAGAGGCCAAGCAAAACAAACTAATTTTATTACATTAAAGTAATATAGAGATGCAATAACTAGGTTATTCATGGATAACCTAGTTTGGCATCAAACTTATTGAAGGTTAATTTTGTATGCAACATTCATATGCAACATATACACACGTGTATGGAAAGAGTAAGTGTGTGTGTGTGTGTGTGTGTGAGAGAGAGAGAGAGAGAGAGAGAGAGAGGAGGAGGAGGAGGAGGAGGAGGAGGAAGAGAGAAAGAAGAGGAAGAGAAACAGAAAGAGAGACAGAAACAGAGACAGAGACAGAAGAGAGAGACAGAGAGAGAGAGAGACAGAGAGAGAGAGACAGAGAGAGAGAGAGAGAGAGAGAGAGAATACGATAGAAAGAGAATATTGATCTTGTAACTAGAAATAACTTGGCTTCTTATCCTACCTGTGACACTTACAAATGCTGTTATCCTAGACTAGTTACTTTGCCTCTACATATCTTTGGTAATTCTCTAGGATTTCTATACTACAACACAACTGGCAATACCATAGAACTTGTATAATAAATTATAACTGGTAGTTCCCTGGAGCTAATAAATTAAGTCACTGCTGGTTAAAATCTGCCTTAGTGAAGAAACTTCCTATACCAGAAGTACCCTGTGCTGATGAAAAACACATATCTTTCCAGGATCCTTACTGGTTAAAAGAAACGGGCCCTTTTTATATGTGGCTCAGAACTGAGGCATGAAGACATTGATTCACAGGGTACAAACACATGTGTATGCCCTATAAAATCAACCATACAGTTTTCTATTATCCTCTACAAAGTACTGGAGGTTTGGGATTATGCCCTACCACAGATTAAATCGAGTTTCCCATTCAGGTGCCCTAGGCAGCCATTGAGGCTCCTAAATGGCTAATGTAACTCATAACAATAAAACTGGATGGAGAGTTTCTGTTGTTGTTATTTTAGTTCTAGCACTGCTAGATTATAGTGCAGTGGGAGTGTGAATCCCAGCCTGCTGCCTTGAAAATGTTCCCATATGTCTCATATGATAGTATTGGCTCAGATAGTACAAGGACATTTCAAAATACCCCAAGAAACTGACTGTGCTCCATATTCTGAAACATTATTCTATACTCATTGGTCCAATAGGGATATCATGTTATTACCACTTTTCTTTCTGCAAAGGAAAGAAATAGAAGTAGAATAAAAATAATGGTCCCCTTCCTGATGAGGCTCTATGTAAAGAGAGAGGGAAAGCTATCACTCATAGAGAATAAACACCTCCACAGGAAGCATATGCAAAGAAATCTCCCTGGAAGAAATTGTTGTTTTATGAGGAATCCTTAAACCCAAAGTGTTCTTCCCTCCCTTTTCCCCTAATCTCATTAACTTCCATTGTTATGGTAACTCAAAATTTAGGAAACACTTTCTCACAACAACCCTGTTGAGATGATTAGTGCAAGTTAAACTGTCTGTTTTGCCAACATGGACATTAAGTGTCAAAGACCAGAATCTATACTTGACCATAGGCTGGTATGAAGTCCAGAGCTCTTTCCATTTTACTACAATGACCCACAAAGGGTCCCCTCAAGGGTACCTTTAGATTGCAGAATTTCTAAAGTTGCTCCTTTTGCCTTGGGAAGGAAATCAAATTGGAAGTTCTCAGAAATCCATTTCTTTTACACAATGAACAACTTTGTTCATAGCACTTACATAACAAATACAGGTAGATTGAATGAAAATACAAAACCTGAGTTAAGAGAGTGCTGGGTTTCTAACTGGGAAGCGCTGAATTTAAATTCTACTTCTGATATTTAGTAGAGTACTTGGCAAACATCAAAGTATTAAATAAAAGTCAGTTTTTACTATTATTATTAACCCTATTGTACCTACCAACGGGGTCCCCAGTGCTTAGCACAGTACCTAACACATGGTAAATGGGTTACTGTCCTTTGTTCTCTAAGAGGGCCAAAATAATATCACTATGTTAGAGCCAAGTTACAATGTGACTCACTGTGGCCCATCAGACCAAATGTGAGCTGTGAGTACTCTGCCACAAGTTGGATATAACTAGTCCCTATGAACATTTGGGAAGGATTCTCTAACTTTTTGCATTTTGCATTTCTTGAGTTAATTCAATTATGCTTTGCTCATAGACTCCAACATCTTCTCTCCCATGTCATACAATCGATTATAAAGTTCGGACAAGAGAACTTGAGGATGTCCTTGTATCACTTTTTCTGACCACTTGTGAGTGCTTGCCATGTGTGAGTTCTCCATAAAATAATTATTTATGGGAAAAAAGATTACCTTTTTTATGGAGCACACTAAATGTTGATTGATTTGTTGCTTCTTAGTTATTCTGGGACTGAGAATTTTTGAACAGATCTGTCTACAAATGGTAAAATTATCATGAGTCTAATAAAAATATGATTCCAATAAAAACAAATTTCTGTAGTAACTTCATAGAAATGAGGCTCAGGCCCATCCAGAGTAACCAACAATTTTTTTTGAGGCAGGATGGTGGAGAGGAGGAGTTAAGACTCCTATAATTTCAACAATATGGGTAATTAGTGGTATAAAACTTCCCTTGCATAATGTAGTTCAGAAATTGTTCTATAATTTAAGAGACAGAGCTTCTAAGAAGTTAAGTTAGGATGTGGAGTAAGTTTTTCCTGACTTTAAGCCCATTTTCTTTCTACTGTGCTATATTGCTTTTCCTTCTAATAGAGAATAATTTTTTCCTATCATTTCCTCACCAAATTTTCTTTTTGAACACTTTTGTTCAGTCATTTTACTCATGCCTGATTCTTCATGACCCCATTTGGGGTTTTCTTGGCAGAGATATTGAAGATGGCCATCTCCTTCTCCAGCTCATTTTACAGATGAGGAAACTGAGGCAAACAGGGTTAAATGACTTGCCCAGGATCACACAAACAATAGTGTCTGAGACTGGATTTAAATTTTGGAAAATGAGTCTTCCTGACTCCAAGCCAGGCACTCTATCTATCCACTGCACCATCCAGCTGCTCTGAAGACAAACTCCTATTAATTTCAGAATACCTTGTTTGCCAATAATAGCAGAAGCCATCTCTAAAAAGAAGCATAGAATAGCAACAAAAATGGTTATTCAAAACCATCCAATCTATGTGAACACAAAGTCAAGATTAGAAGTAAAAGACAGCTGAATTCTGCTAAGAATCACATTCTGCAGAAAAACAGAGGTTTTTGGAAACTTGGAATAACAACCAAAAAACTACACAGAAAGTTGTAAAAATTCTACTCTATACAAATCACATTCCTGACTTGTTATATATACATCTGAGTGATGACCAACCTGAACAAAACCTATTTATACTTCTGTCAAAGTCAATTGTAGTCATACAGATTTTGATGTTTAAGATATTTTTAAAGCATAAAAGGGACATGTTTTTTCAATTGGCTGCTCATTTCTATAAACTCCTCAAAGTTGCTAAGTATTTTTTCACAATAAATGGGGTATAGGTTGTCCTAATCTTTCTTAGTATACACACACACACACACACACACACACACACACACACATATTATATATATTTGTTTTGTCTTTTTGTTTGTTTTTGCAAGCAATTGGATTTAAGTGACTTGCCAAGGGTCACATAGCTTAAGTGTCTTAATCTATATTTGAATTAAGGCCCTCCTCACTTCAGGGCTAGTGCTCTCCCCACTGCACCATCTAGCTGCCCCTTTGAGAAGAGAAAATAGAAATGCAAGATCCAAAGAGGTTAAATCATTTACTCATAGCATATGGAGTAAGAATAAGAACTAGTCTGCAAAATAGTTCCTACCTCATAGGTTTGTTGGGGAGTTGACACATGTAAAGTGTTTTACAAACCATCAAATGCTATTTAAGTGCAAGCTCTTATAATTGAAGTGAATGTTCTGCATGGACAAGAATGCAAGACTTAGAGCCACATAGCCTTGCCCTCATATCAATCCTCTCACACTTATTAAATTTAATCTCTCTCCTATTCCTCATTCTCATAAATGTTCTAAGTGATCTCTGAGGCCCTTGTCAGCTCTATATCCATGATCTGATGATCCGTTGCATTGAATGGCCCCCAAAGGTTGGATGAAGCTCCCTGGAATGGGCTTCTAAAGACAAAGCAAGAGCAAGCAAACTGACTTCTACTGGGAAACAAATGACAGAGCCAGCCAGGGATGCTATTGCCATCCTAAAACCTTAGCAACTCAGGCTAGTTGGTGTTGACATGTAAATGTCAGTAATCCAAAGATGTGGGAAAGTGTTAATGACTCTAATTCCACCTGCAAAGACCAACACAAATCTCTCCATATGTTTATGGCTCCAGCGATAAAAGGCAACAAGGCAGAATGAACAGAAAGTCGGCCTTGGGATCATGATGACCTTATCTCTAACATTCTATGGACTCCAGGTACGGTCTATAATTCCTCAATGCTCAAACTCATATCTTCCAGGTATACTCTGCCCCTGCCACTTCCACCCCTCATACTGCCATTTTCTGATTGAAGTATGCTGCTTTCCTTCATACTTCTGCATCATTCCCTACCAGGTGCCATCCCTCAGCCCCATCCCATCCCCACTTTTCAGCTTCCATTTGTACACAAACTTCCATCATTGGATTGTAAACTCCTTGAGGGCAAAAAATTGTCTTTTGGTTTTCTTTGTATCCTCATTTAGCATAGTGCCTGGCATATAGTAGGCTCTTAATAAATGCTTATTATCTTGCATTGGAAGAGGTAATTTCCTCAACTGTGCAATCATAGTCCCTATCCCTTTTCAACAACAAAATCATGATCTATAGAGCTACTAATTGCCTGCTAACCAAAGTATTGAAATGTTGACAACAATTTTTTTTAAATTCCTTCATTCTCCCTTTCATTTGATTTTTTCTCTCCATCCCTCCCTTCCTTCCTTCCTCTCTCTCTCTGTCTTTTTCTCATTGTGTCCCTGTCTCTGTCTCTCTCTGTCTCTCTGAGAGAGACTCTCTCTGTGTTTCTCTCTCTCTCCCCTCCCTCCTTCTAGTTCTTGCTTTTTTTTTTCCTTCCTTCTAGTTCTCTTCTTTTTCCTTCCTTCTAGTTCTCTTCTTTTTCCTTCTCTTCCCTTTCCTCCCTCTTCTTGTAACATTATTTGACACAGAAATAATAGTGCCAAAGGGGGGAGGGGGGAGGGAAGGAGTGTTCTGAATGAATACTGTCTACCAAAATTTATATACCATAGTATTCTAGGTAAAAACCCTATAAGATATAAAGATTCTCAAAGCAGGGCTGACACAGTGGCTTGCACAGATCAAAATTCAATCAGGAATCATGTCATTGAATCACTCTGGAATCCACTTTAAAAGTCAGGCACAGAAAGCCTGCTAGCCTCTGAAGAAGTACATATCAATCTTAGCTGCAGAAAATGGTAGGCACTGAGCTATTTGCTAGGATAAAATAGAACCCCGGGAGGAAGAGATAAATAGGAATTTTCCCTCTCCTCCACACTATTCTTTTATTCTAATCTCGACAATCTCATTGGTGGGGGATGTTAGCAATTACAATTTGTTTTTAAGAATGTTAAGGAGAATGTTATAAAAACCTTCATAATGACTCATGTAACTTCCTCAGCTAACAAGCTAAGGCCTAATCTTATACAGGAATTTCTTTTGCACAACAGGGCAATTTGAAGTCCAAGGAGTACTCACTGAATATGCAAAGCTAGTCCATTAAATCAATTCTAGCAGCAAATTCAATGCAAATACTGGAAAAGGAAAAAATGGGAAAAAAATGGATAGACCATGGGAAGATAGGCTCACCTATCAATATTCCATGGATGGAACTGTGAATAAATTTAACCATTCTGGGAAGCAAATAAGAATTACGCTAGAAAAGTTCCAAAACTGCTCATACATCTTGATACTAGCAGTCTGAGAACTGAGTTGACTTCCCTAATGTGGTCAAAGACAAAAAAAAAAAAGATTCATCATATTCCAAAATATTCCTAACAGCATTTCTTATGTTAGCAAAGAACTAGCAACAAAGGCGATAGCTGGGTCACTCAGTGGATAGAGTGCTGATCCTGAATTCAAAGCTGCCCTCAGACACTTACTAGAGCTCCAGTGACCCTGGGCAAATCACTAAAGAAGGAAATGGTAAACCATTCCAGTGTCTTTGCTAAGAAATACATACAAGTTAATGAAAACTTGAACATGACTAAACAAAAAGAAATAAAGTGTTTTGCTATTGAGTAGGGAATTTCTAAAGAAACTAACATATAAATGTCATGGCATATTATTGAACATTAAAAAATGATGAGCATGAAAAATTAATAGAAATATGGGGAGATTTGTTCCAACAACTGATGCAGGGTGAAATCTATAGAACCGGAAGAAAAATTATCGTAATGATCATAGAATCACAGATTTACAATTTGGAAGGAATCCCAGAGTTTAACAGTCAGTCTGAATAGCATGTATTAATCACTTACTATGTCAGTCACTGTGCTAAGTGCTTGAGATATAAAAAGAAAGCAAAAAAAAAGTTCCTGCCTTCAAAGAGCTCCAAATTTAATGAGGGAAGAAAATATATGTCTATCCCATTTTCCACTTTTAATAATCATGGAACTGAAACATACAGATGTGAAGTGGCTTGCCTGAAATCACATGCGACATAATTGGTGGAGCTGGGATTTAAATCTGGATTTATTAACTCTAAATCTAACACTCTGTAATGGATAAATAAAATATAAAATAATTATAATTATGTTATCTTAATATATTATATAATTATATACAATCCATAATACATTATATAATTATATAACATAATTATTATGTATCATGTATAATTATAATAATAAATTATAGATATATTATAAATAAAAGTACAGGAAAAGAAAGCCAATCTAAGAATAATTACAATAATCAAACCTAGTTCCAGAAAACAGAACAGACTTTCCTCATTCTACTGAAGAGGAAGGAGACCGTGGGAGTCCAATATCACATTCATTATCCAATGTAGTGAGTATATCAGTTGTTTTTGTCTAAGAGTCTTGCATTATTCAGTTTTAGGGCAAAGAAGGAAGAAGAAACATATCCCTAAATGGCTGTGGTATTAAAACAAAAGGCATCAATAAAATTTATTTTAAAAATAAAAATAAAGAGAACTTCCATAAACAACAGTACATCTGCCATTAGCCATAATTGGGCTTGGGAAGAAACAGAAGCTGAATGCAATGCTGGTAATTAAGAAACAAGCTTTTGTTAACACTAGCAATCATGGGGTCGTGATTCCACAGACTTTGAACTTATTATAGCTCTCTAGACTAGTCTATTTTTGCACAGGTGGTATATTTCTATTTTGTATAGCACTGAAGTTTCATCCTGGCTAGGAGACAGGTCATTTATCTATTCAAACAATTTACTATCCATTTCAGAAGATGAGCATTTAGAGAATCTAGGATTACCATGGAAACCATATTCTTAATCCCTGGGGACCAGGAGGAACAATTGGTTATGAAATGGTGATGGGTAAATTGCAAGCCCTTGAGTACTGCATTATATTTTCTCATGTCTCCCTTCTAAGCATATGGGTTTTTATTTGGTTACCCCAAAGAAAGAACTCATCCTTCTCCAAAGGGCGCCCATAACACTTTGATCAGGTAACTGCTAGCAAATGTGGTGTTTCAGCTGAGAATCCAAATTAAAAATCATAATGGACATAAAAGAATGATTATAATTGTCATAGCAGATGTTCAGTCTCTTTGGAAAAAAAATAACATCATGCTAGCTGAGCAGAGGTTCCTAAGTAAAACAGGAAAATAACCCCAGTAGGCACAATGGGTTGCATTCCCTTTAGCAGGATCATAATCAGTCTACTTCAAGACAAGGCGTGAATTTCAGAGGGGTAGGTCCTCAGAGACAACATGAGGATGAGTCAGTGTTTCCCTCAGTGGTGGTATCAAGAGAGAATTTCCAAACCTTCTGGCACTCTTTACTGTCCCTGTTTATTTGTAAATAAAATGAGGACTAACCCAAGTGAATATTTCCACTATCAAAGAAGATACAGATGTCTAACATCACTGCAGGTTTCCAGATGAAAAGAGGTAAATACAAAGATTAGACCTGTAGGATATTAGTGCTGTAAATAGGAGAAAGCAAAAGAAACACAGTTTTAGAATAGGATGTGGTCGATGAATGGAGGGGGAGGCTATACAGGCATAAAATTACATATATTTATTTATTTATTTTTTTTTTTTGCTTTCCCTAACTTTATTATTTTGCTCCCTTTCATGCTCTATTCTCTAGCTGTTCAGGCTACTTTTGATACCATACAAAACATTCCATCTCCCACTTCGATGGTTTTGCACAGGAAGTCCTCTGTGTTAGAAATCCAGCCTCTCCTTCTTCCACTTATACGTCTTAGTTTCCTTCAAAGTACAGGTCATGTCTTTCCAAAGCCTTCCATTTGTTAGCACTTACTCCCTTTCCCCAAATAATCAGGTATATCTTTATCTATGGGCATATTTATATACACCCTTCTCATTTGAACTCCATTTGAACTTCACATAAATGCATGAATTGGACCACACCTGTAATGATAGCCAATCTACAGAGGTCACCAAGCTGGAAATACAAGTGTCAAAATTTATGGTATACTCACCATGATTTATATGAAGAAAAGGGAATAGCTGTTTGGTTCTCTGCCAAGGAAATGTAGTGATGTTTCAAGAATATAATTGTTATTACAGCCTTTAATCAAGGTGAGAGAGATAGCAACATCAACCATTTGTTGCTAAAATGTCATGAGAACAAATCATATTTCTATGTTGTTTTAAAGTTTGTGGAGTTAAGTAAAGTCAAGATGGTGAAGAAAATGCAGGGATTTGCCTGCACTTTACCAAATTTCCTTCAAAATAATTTTAAGTAATGCCTCAAAACAAATTCTGGAGCAACAAAACCCATAAAAGGATGGAGTGAAGCCATTTTCTAACCCTAGACAACATAGAAGTTTGACAGGAAAGATGTGTCATACCAGGATGGGAGTAGAATGCATTCCAGTAGAGACTATGCCAGTATAAGTTATATTACAGGAAACCAGCAGCAGGCTCTTGGGGTGAATGAATCAGTAGCAAATAGTAGTAGGTCCTTCCAGAGTTTTCAGCCCATAAACGGTAATGAAGTTAGACAGCTAGTCAGAAGAATACAGGGTAATTTTGACATCACTGAGTGCAGGACTCTGTTGCATTACCTATATTCAGATCCAGGTCATAGTCCCAGATCAATGAGAAACATTAGCACACCAGAGCTTGTAGCCCCAGGGGAGTGGGGATCTGCAGGATGGAAAAGAGTACTTGTTATCACCCACAGACAGAATACAAGCCAGGATAGTAATAAATGCACATGTCCTTAGATCATATCTCCTTGGAAGAACTGAAAGCTTACAGATCTCCAGAATTAGTTCTGTAAACAACTGCAAAAACCTTGAAGCTTGAAACAGTGCGCCCTCAACCCTGGGAGCACAGTGCAACTTTAATAATAAAACTAAAAAAAAAAAAATTAGGCTAAAAAATGAGCAAACTATAATGAAAAAAGATCTTGACCATAGAAAGTTAACTATGTTGACAGAGAAAACAAAAAATATAATGGAAGGAAGGAAGGAAGGAAGGAAGGAAGGAAGGAAGGAAGGAAGGAAGGAAGGAAGGAAGGAACAAATGAAGAAAAGAGGCCCAAGAATCTTATGAAGAGAAACATGTCTTAAAACATAGAATTTACCAAATGGAAAAAGATGTTTTTTCAGTGAATTCAGTGAAGAGAAGAAACTCCTTAAAAAGAATTGTCTAATGGAAAAATATGTACAAAAATTCATAGAAGAAAAGAACTCCTTACAAAGCAGAATTGGTGGAGTAAAAGAGGAGACAAAAAAGTTTGGTGAAGAGCTTTTTAAAAACAAAATGAAATTGGGCAGATGAAAATTAAATGAAAGAACAGAAAAAAAATTGAAATAGCTCATTGGAAAAATAAATGACCTAGAAAATAGACTGAGGAGAGATAATTCAAGAAAACCATAATAATAATAACAATAATAATAGCAAAAGAGCTTAAACATGATCTTTTAAGAAATTACCAAGGAAAACTGCCCTGGTATTTTAGGACCAGAGGATAATAAAAACTGAAAAAAAAAAATCCCTCTGGAATTTGGCTATAACATCCTGGGAGTTTTCATTCTGGGATCTCCCAGGATGTTATAGCCAAATTCCAGAGCTCTCAGGTCAAAGAGCAAAGACTGCAAGCAACCAGAAAGAAACAATTCAAATACCATAGAGCCACACTTAGGATCACACAAGATTTAGCAAATTCTACATTAAAGAATCAGAGGGCTTGGAATATGATATTCCAAAGGGCAAAGGAACTAGGGTTATAATCAAGAATCATATACACAATAAAATTTAATAGAATTCTATTTTCTAGGTCACTTCACTATGGGAGGATTGGGGATGGGGAGGAAAGTGAGTGGGAGAAAAAAGTAATGAACATTCAATGAAATAGAGAACTTTCAAGGAATCTTGATGAAAAGACCAGAGCTGAATAGAAAATTTGGCTTTTAAAAAGATGTAAGAGAAGCATAAAAAGGTAAACAGGAAAGAGAAATCATAAAGAATTCAATAAAATCATTTTTTTCATTCTTACATAGGAAAGTGATACTCCTAAGACCTTCCTTATTATTTGTCTATGTATGAGTACACATAGACAGAGGTCGCTGATGTAAGTTAAATATGATGGGATTATAGCTTTAAAAAAATTAAATTAAGTTGTGAGAAAGAAGAATGAACTGCAAGAAAAGGTAAAGGAAAGGTAGAATGGGCTTAATTGCAAGACTTAAAGGAACAAAAGAACTTTTACACTGGAGGGGAAGATGGTGGAGGTAAGCAGGAGCTATTAAACCTTACTTTCAACAAAATTGTCTCAAACAGGGAATAACACACTCAGCTCGATATAAAAATCTATCTTGCCCTAAGAGAAAGTATCAGGCAAAGATATATGGGGGGGAATGGGGAAGTTGTGTATGTGATAGAATGGAGGGCCAATTGAAGGCACTCATAAGAAGCATAGCACTTTTGAGGATGGGCAGTGTGAAAGAGGGGAGAGAGAGAGAAAAAAAAATAAATAAGGATGAAATAAGATGGAGTAATTATAGTAATTATTACTGGAAAAAATTTATAGCAACTATCTCTAAAAAGATTTTATTTCTCAAATACATAAAGAACAAAGTCGTTTATTTTAAAAAAGAAAAAGAAGTCATTCCCCAATTGGGCAAAGGATATGAGGTGGTTTACAATTTATAATCAAATCTATTTATAGTCATATAAAAATGTTCTAACTCACATTAGAGAAATGCAAATTAAAACAATTCTGAGATACCACCTCCCACCTATCATATTGACAAACATGATAGAAAAGGAAAATGACAAATGTTGGAGGGAATATGGAAAAATTGAGGCACTAATTTACACTGTTGGTGGAGTTGTGAACTATTTAAGCCATTTTGGAAAGCAATTTGAAACTATGTCCAAAGGGCAATAAAACTGTTCATACTCTTCTACCTCGAAATCCCACTACTAAGTCTATATCCCAAAGAGATTTTTGGAAAAGGACCTATATGTACCAAAGCATGTATAGCAGCTCTTTTCATGGGGCAAAGAATTAGAAATTGAGGGGAAGGTCATCAATTAAGAAATGGTTAAACAAGTTGGGATATATGATAATGATGGAATACAATTTGCTATAAGAAATGACCAACAGGCTTCTCTCTGAAAAACTTGGAAAGGCTTACATGAACTGATGCAAAGTGAAGTGAGCAGAAGTAAGAAAACAGTGTACATAATAGAAACAAAATTTTACAATAATCAACTATGAATTACTTAGCTGTTCTAAGCAATACAAGGATCCAAAATAATTCCTAAGGATCAACAATTTTTTAAAAATTGCTATCCATCTCCAGAGAAAGAACTGAGTCAATGCACATCAAAGGAAACTTTATAAAACTTTATTTTTCTTGAGGCTTTTTTTTGGTCTGTTTTCTTTTATTATATGACTAATATGAAAATACACTTAGTATCACAATAAATGCATAACCTATTTTCTCAAAGAAAGGGGAAAGAAAAGAGTTAGGGAGAGAATTTGGCTTTTAAAAGTTGTTTTTTTTTCAAATGGCATTTTATTGGCAGAGCCAAGAGAGCAGAGAGTAGACAGGGCTTTGCCTGAGCTGGCTTCCCTCAGAATCAACACTAGATCAAGCCTCTGAATGGATTTTGGAGTGACCCCAAAATTTTTGGAGTGTAACAAATTTCCAACATAAGATATCTTGGAAGGACTTCAGAAAAGATCTGTCTCAATTGGTTTGAGTTTTGTTCTTCAGAATGTTTTTTGCTCATTTTTAAAGATTGAAGTCTTCTCCTAGGGAACAGGGGAGATTTTTCCAAGTTTCCTCTATAGGCAACAGTTGCTTCATGTTGCCCTGGGGATGGTTATCCTGCACATATTCCCACCATGCATGCTGGACTTGGTCAAGTCCCACATAGGGTTCAGAACAGAACTCAAACGCTGAGGCTACTAAGGGCAAAAAACACCTCAAGATGAAGCCTCAAAGGGGGATGTGAACTGGTCTTGAATTTGAAGGGCTCCTTTGGAAGAATTCAAAAAGGATCTTAAAAGAGAGTTAGAAGAAATACAGGAAAAGGAAATAAAAGCTTTGCAGAAGTGTTTAGGGGAAAAAAAAGAAAAGAAAACACAGAAATTGACTGAAGAAAACAACTCCTTCAAAAATATATTTGGTGAAATGGAAAAAGAGAACAAGTTAAAAAATAGAATTGATAAAATAGAAAAATAATCTTATGAACAAAACAACTCCTTTAAAAGTACAACATGGCAAATGCAAAATGAGGTAATAAAAAAGAAGAAACTAACTGAAGAAACTAGTTCACTAAAAATTTGAATTGGAAAAAGTGAATGACTCAATGAGACATCAAGAATCAATCAAAAAAAAAAAGAAAAAATAGAAGAAAATGTAAAATACTTCATTGGAAAAACAACTGATCTGGAAAATAGATTCAAGGAAAGACAATCTAAGAATGATTGGACTTCCTGATAACCGTGACGAAAAAAAAAAGAGCTTGGGAAAATATTTTTCAAGAAAGCATCAAGGAAAACTGCCCTGTTATCCTAGAATCAGATGGTAAAATTGCTTTTGAAACAATTCCACCAATTACTTTCTGAAAGAGACCCAAAATGAAAATTCCAAAGAAAATTATAGCTAAATTTCAGAATTATCAAATCAAGGAGAAAATATTGCAATTAATTCCCTAAGTATTCATTCTTGATTTTACTGGGAATTCTTCTAGTTTATCCATCCATTACATATAATGCGTGCTATTACTATTGCTATTATTTAGAGAATTCTAGAGCATCAACTAAAAAAAACTATGAGAAACAATTTACAAAGGATATAAAATAAACTCACATAAATCATTGCCATTTCTATATGTTACCAACAAAGTTCTGCTGGTAAGAAATAGACAGAGAAATTCCATTTAAAATAACTATAGATGATATATGATATAAAATATTTGGGAGTCTTCTTGCCAAGACAAATCTAGTAATTATATGAACACAGTTCAAAAAACCTTTTCATATAAATAAAGTTAAATGTACAATTAGAATATCAAGTGCTCATAAATAAACTGAACAAATATAACAAAAAGGACTATTCCACCTAAATTAATCTATTTATTCAGTGTCATACCAATCAAACTACCAAGAAATCATTTTTAGAATAGAAAAAAATCATAATAAAGTTCATTTGGAAGAATAAAAGGTCCATAATTTCAAGAGAATTAATGGAAAAAATGCAAGCAAAGATGGGCTAGCTGTATCAGATTTAAAATTATATTATAAAGCAGCTGTCATCAAAACCACTTGGTACTTGCTAAGAAACAGAGAAGTGGATCACTGGAACAGCTTAGCTTCTCAAGATACAATAGTCAATGACTATAGTGCTCTAGTGTTTGATAAATCCAGACAGACTCCAGCTTTGGGATAAGAACTCACTATTTGACAAAAATTGCTGAGAAAATTGGAAAATAGTATGGCAAAAACTAGGCATTGACCAACAACTAACACCTTATACCAAGATTAGGTCAAAATGGGTTCATGGTTTTTTGTTGTTTTTATTATAGCTTTTTATTTACAAGATATATGCATGGGTAATTTTTCAGCATTTACAATTACAAAACCTTTTGTTCCAATTTTTTCCCTCCTTCCCCCACTCCCTCCCCCAGATGGCAGGTTGACCAATACATGTTAAATATATTAAAGTATATGTTAAATACAATATATGTATACATGTCCATACAGTTATTTTGCTGCACAAGACGAATCAGACTTAGAAATAGTATACAATTAACCTGTGAAGGAAATCAAAAATGCAGGCAGACAAAAATAGAGGGATTGGGAATTTTATGTAATGGTTCACACTCATTTCCCTAAATTCTTTCTCTTGCTGTAGGTGATTCCATTCATTACTGCTCTATTGGAACTGATTTGGTTCATCTCATTGCTGAGGATGCCCAGGTCCATCAAAATTGATCATCATATAGTATTGTTGTTGAAGTATATAATGATCTCCTGGTCCTGCTCATTTCACTCAACATCAGTTCATGTAAGTCTCCCCAGGCCTTTCTAAATCATCCTGCTGGTCTTTTCTTACAGAACAATAATATTCCATAATATTCATATACCACAATTTATTCAACCATTTTCCAATTGAGGGGCATCCACTCAGTTTCCAGTTTCTGGCCACTACAAAGAGGGCTGCCACAAACATTCTTGCACATACAGGTCCCTTTCCCTTCTTAAAGATCTCTTTGGGATATAAGTCCAATAGTAATACTGCTAGATCAAAGGGTATGCACAGTTTGATAACTTTTTTGAGCATAGTTCCAAATTGCTCTCCAGAATGGCTAGATATATTCACAATTCCACCAACAATGTATCAGTGTCCCAGTTTTCCCACATCCCCTCTAAAATTCTGCATTATCTGTCATTCTAGCCAATCTGACAGGTATGTAGTGGTATCTCAGAGTTGTCTTAATTTGCATTTCTCTGATTAATAATAATTTGGAGCATCTTTTCATATGGCTAGAAATAGTTTCAATTTCTTTGTCTGAGAATTGTCTGTTCATATCCTTTGACCATTTATCAATTGGAGAATTGCTTGATTCCTTATAAATTAGAGTCAATTCTCTATATACTTTGGAGATGAGGCATTTATCAGAATCTTTGACTGTAAAAATGTTTTCCTAGTTTAATGGGTTCATGATTTAGACATAAAGGGTGATATAAATAAATTAGAACAAAAGATAATCTACCTCTTTGTGGAGAAGGAAGAAATCAATAAGCAACTAATAAAGAAGAACTAAAGAATGTTATAAAATGCAAAATAGATAATTTTGATTTTTTTAAAAATTAAACATTTTGTACTAACTAAACCAATGCACCCAATATGAGAAGGGAAGCAGAAAACTGGAAACAAATTTTTACATTCAATGTGTCTGATAAAGAATTGACTCAAATTTATATATATCATTCCCCAGTTGATAAATGGTCAAAGGATATGAACAATTTTCAGTGAAAAAATTAAATCCATTTTTAGTCATATAAAAATTGTTCTAAATTACTACTGATTAGAGAAATGCAAATTAAAACAATTCTGAGGTATCACCTCACACCTGTCAGATAGGCAAAGATGACAGGAAAAGATAATGGCAAATATTGGAAGAGATGTAAGAAAACTGGAACACTAATACTCATGGAGTTGTGAACTGATCTAATCATTCTGGGAAACAATAAGGAACTATGCCCAAAGGGCTATCAAAATGGGTATATTCTTTGATCCAGCAGTATTTCTACTGGGTCTGTATCCCAAAGAGTTCATCAAAGAGGAAAAAGAACCCACATTTGCAAAAATATTTATAACTGCCCTTTTTGCAGTGGCAAGAATCCAGAAATTGAGGGATACCCATCAGTTGAGGAATGCCTGAATAAGTTATGGTATATGAATATTATGGAATATTATTGTTCCATAAAAATGATAAGCAGACATTTCAGAAAGGCCTGGAAAAACATGAACTGATACTAAGAGAAGTAAGTAGAACCAAAAGAACCACAAGATTATGTGATGATCAACTGTTATGAACTTAGCTTTTTTTTTTTCAATAATTAGGTGATTCAGGGTAATAGTTATGGATGGAGAGAGCCATTCACATTCACGGAAAGGACTATGGGAATCTAAATGTGGATCACAACATAGTATTTTCATTTTTGTTATGGTGGTTGTTTGGAAAGGGAAAAAGAAAAATATAAAAAAAAAAGAAAAATAAATAAATAGTATTTTATTTGTTCCAATTACACATAAAGATAATTTTCAACATTCATTTTTAAAAGTTTCTGAGTTCCAAATTTTCTTCCTCCCTTTGTTCCATTTCATATTTCTTTTTTTAACTCTGAGTTTCCAAAGAGATTGTAAAAAAGAGCAAAAGTTAGGACCTTTCTAAAGGACCAAGTACACAAATATTTATAGCAGCTCTTTTTATAGTGGCAAAGAATTGGAAATTGAGGGGATTCCCCATCATTGAGGGGAATGAATGTACAATTTGTGGTATCTGAAATTAATGGAGCAGGCAGATTTCAGAAAAACCTCAAAAAACTATATGAAATGATGCAAAGTGAAATGAACAGAACACATAAAAACAGCAAAGTTGTGTGATGAACCACTATGAATAATTTGTCTCTTCTCAGCAATACAATGATTTAAGACAATTTCAAAGGATTCCTGATGGAAAATACTGTTCGCAATCAGAGAAAGAACTGATGGAATCTGAAGAGAGATTATGGCATACTATTTTCACTTGCTTAATTTTTTCACCTTTTTTCCATTTGGTCTGTTTCTTCTCTAATAACATGACTAATATGAAAATATGTTTATATGACTGCACATATATAATCTATGATAAGATCATAAAATTGTAATGTGTTCTTAAGAAGCTTTAGACAGCTTTGAAAGACTTAATAATACAATAACCAATGGCAAAACCAGGGGACTAATGATGAAGCATATTGCCTACCTCATGAAGAAAGGGAATGGATACAAGATAAAGGATAAAATATTCATTTTTGGACATGACTAATGTCTTTTGCTTTTTTGACATTTCTTTTTGTTGATATTTGTTTGTTTGATGAGAACATTAAACTGTCACAACAGTTACTCTTTTTCTTTCCTTTCCCAAGAGAAGTGAATGGGAGGGCAAAAAAAAACTGCTTATTAATGGAAAAATATTAATTTTAAAAATATCCTTGCAACCAGAAAAAAACTTAGTATTTAGATGTCTTTAAAGTTCATTAAATACTGGTCAGTAGGTAATTTTACAGATGAGGAAACTGAGGCAGACAGAGGTCTAGTAGCTTTTTGAGAGCCATATTGCTAGTAATTGTGTTTAAGGCCATATTTGAACCCAGGTATTACTGACTTCAAGTCCAGGGTTCTATCTAATACATCACCTAGCTGCCTAACAAAATAGAGAGATTTAAGGCCACAAATATGATTCTGGGAGTTCCATCTTTGCCATGTGGAATCATAAGCCCATAAATTTTAGACATATTTTAGTCTAACCCTCTATTTTACAGATGAGGAAGGTGAAGGCCAGACATGGCAGGAAGGAACATCCAGGTAGTTAAGTGCTACTACAGAAGAATAAATTTAATAACATGCTGTGTTGAACTCTTTTGATACCTATCCTATAAACAAGACTGGAGTTCACTGGCTGTGAGGCAAGTGTAAGCTATCCTGAGCTGGTTAGTATAATCTCAAGAATTCATCTCTACAATATGACCATTCTTAGCAGAAATCACATTTCCCACTTGTGGTGATAAGACTAAGTCTAAATCAATTCCATATAAATTAATCTGTAATCCTGACAAACTTCTACAATGTGGGTTTTGCTCTGAAATAGAACTACCTTAATACTTTGTCTGATCCACACTCCCATAGAAGATAGCATAGAATTCTGGGAAGAAGCCATATTTATCATGGATCACAGATCAGTCACTTAACTCCTCCAAGCTTTAGTTTCTAGGTACTGTGAAAAGCTCTTTAAGATTATTATCTGCTTTGACAACAAACCACAGGACAATCCTAGGAGCTAAGTACTATCATTTCCCTCATTTTGTACTTGAGCCAGATAGAGAATAAGTGACTTGCCCTAATGACACAGCTGGTAAATGTCTGAAGCTGTATTTGAACTGTCTTTCTGACTTCAGGTCCAGTGCTCTATCCACAGGATGGTCTAGCTGCCTAGAAAAGATTATGGAATTTTTTGATCAGCAAAATATTATGGATGTGATAAGCACGAAGACAACATGGATCATGTACCTGCTTGCACAGCCAAATGTAAATTCATTAGCTTATACTGAAAGATGGAAGAAGGTAAGCGCCATAGAGTTAAACACAAACCTCATAATCCAAGTGACAAAGGTTTGTAACATTAGGAAATCAAAGTGACAAATGAGAAAAATGAGATCATTTTTCAAAGATCTGATTCTTATAACAAATTACATTCTGAACATTTTGAATATTGGAGATTAGGAAGGAGGAACAAAATTTTGAGGGAAAGTAATACCTGGCCAAGAGTCCCTTCATGAAGCTAAGCCCAATGACAATTCCTTAGGAATATGATATTTCAGCTCCTATATATTGCCATTCTTGGTCCAGTCTCTCACAAAATGCACTCAAATGTTGCTTAGCAAAGAGATCACTCTTAACCATAATAACAAAATTAAAGCAAAAACAAAAACAAAAACTTTTTTTTCTGTTATTTCATATATGGAACTCCCAATAAGGAACTTTCTCTACCAATTCAGACTGGCACCTTCTCTGAAACCAAAAGTTTTAGATTTTCTTGAAGAAATAAAAAGTTAAACAATTTCCCCAAGACTGTATAGTCAGTATACTGGATTTGAAGCTAGATCTTTTTATCTCTAGGGCTATTTTACCCCACTGCTTGATAACAGAATTCTCTTTGGTCTAACAGCCACTTGTATCAGATCCTGTTCAAGGTAGGCTACAGATTGTTCTGAATGACATCAAGAGTTCTATACTCAGCTCTAAGGTCCTAGAATCTTTGCTGGGATTCTTAGAGTTGGTAGATGGATTCCAGGGGCATAAAGCTTGGTTTCATCAAAGCAAAGGACAAAATAGCTCATGCTGACCTTATGAATAAGATAGTGAAATAAAAACTGGATGATCTTATGATGAGATGGAGTCACAACTGCTTAAATTATAACACTTAAGAGAATATTGATTATTCTTTGTCACTACAGATGGCAATCGTAGTGTGTCTTAGAGCTTTGTCTCTTGCTTCCTCTTCAACATTTTTAATAAATGTTTTGATGAGAATGGATTACCCGATCTATATTTGACAGATGAAGGATTATTAATTCAATAGCAAAAGGTATGAATTCAAACTTATATGCACAATAGTCTGAAATCAATATGATATAATAAGGATACTTACAAGGTAATATATGTTTCTCAATTTGAACCTGTTAGTTTTGTTAGATTGTTTATAGTTTATCTCTCTGGCAATAGAAAAAGATCTGGAGCAAGGGGCAGGGGGAATAATATCATAAGTTTAATATGAACTAGCCATATATCATACCTGTTAAGATTTTTTAAAGATGCAATCCTAACTTAAATTATCACTAATAATGTCATTGTTGTTTATATGCAATTAGTATAGAACATATGTGCATATCTTAGTTTTGTATAATACCCTATTACAGAGTTCCTTAACATATATCATCTCATTTAATAAAGAGAAAATGGAATGAAATCAATGTGTTCACATTAAGGAAAGAAATAGCCGCACTGTACTCTGTGTAGATCAATTCAAGATGCTTTCAACATACATTCAATATACTATGTTTAATCTATGTAAAATTTTGTTAGGCCCTTGTAGAGATACTCAGATATATGAGGTTCCTCCTCTCAAGACAAATTGTGGTAAGTATACATGAAGTAACTGTATATAGAGAACAAGCTATTTAAACACTATTTATCTCAGTTTTCTCATCTAGGAAATAAAGATAATATCAACTATCTCCCAAGAGTTTTGTGAATATCAAATAAAATAATAATTGTAAAGTACTTAGCATAAAAAAAGGGCTATGTAGAGAAAGATTGAAAGAAAAAGGAAAAAGGATGGCAGAGAATGAGATGGATAAATGATGTCATGGAAACAACAAACAAACTTGGACAGACTTCAAGAGATAATGAAAGATAGAAGACTCTAACCATGTCCATGAGGTCACAAAGAATTGGACATTGCTGAACAACTGAATAACAAGAGCCATGTACCTCTTAGCTAATAGTAATAGTAGTAGTAGCAAAAAAAAAAAAGAAAGAAAGAAAGAAAGAAAGAAAGAAAGAAAGAAAGAAAGAAAGAAAGAAAGAAAGAAAGAAAGAAAGAAAGAAAGAAAGAAAGAAAAAAGAATAAGGAGAAGCAGGAAAAAAAGAAAAAGGAGGAAATGTAGGAATAGGAGAAGGAGAAAGTAAGAGAAAGAAGAAAGAGGAGGAAGGAGAAGCAGTAGTGGTACCAGCAGTAGTAGTAATAGAAGAAGTGAAAAAAATGACTGGAAAGATAGATTGAAATCAACTGCAAAAAGTCCTTCAATTTCTGGCTAAAGCATTTGTACTTTTTATTGTAGGAGCAACATGGAACTATTAAATATATGTGAGTATTGAAGTGGCACAGTCATACCTGTGCATTTGACAAATTAATAAGGCAGAAATAACTAAAATGAGTTAACTGAGAATAAACATGGAAAAGAAACCAATTGAAAAATAACTGAAATTGCCCAACTAGCAGATTAAGGCCTGTCAGTTACATTTTTTTAATCGTTAGTTGCTAGAGATAAAAATAACAAAAATAAAAACAGTGCTTAATTTTATTGAGAAAGTTAATTATTTCATCTTGAAATGTTGATGATAAGAACAAAAAAAACCTTTAATTTCAATTTACATAACTTTAGTAAAAAATAATATAGAGGTCAGAAGAGATACAAGAACTGAAGACTTTGGAGGGAAAATCCACTTTCAAGAGGAATATATAACTACTATTAAAAAATATCACTAACATGCTTTAAAAAAATGAAGGAGCAGAGGAAATCTATGAGGGGTTTGGAAAGATCCTCAAAGAAAAATCAATATACATGTGAATCTTTCGGTGATTTGCATGAAAGTGTGGGGATAAGAGAGGGTAGCCAAAAATATGCTGGATAATATGGTTCATACTTAAAATACAGAAAATTCAAAGGACCTCTTCATCACAAATATTTCATTCCAGAAGGAAGTCAGAAGGGACTGGATATAGAAAACACCAAGAAGAAATAAATGAACACTGAAATAGAAGTAATTTCTAAATCAGGCTTCTAGTGCATTCAGGCTATCAATTAATTTAAGGAAAGGCTAAAATCAACATCAAGTGAGGAAAAAAAGCTTAAAATGAGAAAACCTTGTGAGAAATGACAAAAGCTCTAATCTAAGCTATTCAAATAAGTTACTGACTCTGGAAAATTAATAAAAGAAAATACATAAGACTGTGATTTTTATCACTTTCTATGTAAATTTAACCAGTTGTAAAGTAGTGTACAAAACTAAGCCAGAAGGTCAGGAATTATCTCACCTAGGAAACAAGATCACCTTTTCAAAGAAAGAAATATGGAAGATAATGTGAATACTTTAAGACATAAAAATCACCTTTAGAAATATTACAGAGAAAGTAAAAAACTGTATTGCCACTTCAAATAACAAAACAAAATAAAATTATTAAAAAGCTGTTGATGGAAAAATAAAGTTAGAAAAGCTTTATGTAAGACTCAGTTAAGTCAACCAATCCAAAGAAAATTTATAGATGAAACTGGAAGGACAACAAACATTAAAAATGGAACAATCTACATTTCTCTAATTATATATTTTCATTTTTGATGACAGTGAAATTTGGAATTTAATATCTCAATACACAATATGTAGTGTGAGCACTTAGAAAATGAAATTGGGGAAAAAAAGTTGGACCAAATCAAATATGAGCAGAAATCCATCTTGAAAGTGCCACCACTTTAAAAAACATTGAGGGGTTATTTTCAAGATACTTTAAGGGAAGCAATCAAATGACCAGATAAAATCATAGTTGATATTTAGTATCCTAAAAAGGCTACTGTGAGGACATCAACACCCATCAAGGAATTTTTAAACTTTTTGATCTCTATGTAATCTTTCTAAGAATTATCTATTTACTTTTAAAGTAACTTACAATTATACTATATATGTATACGTATACATATAGAGAGACTATGTCCCAAGGTGGCCAATGGCAAAAAGAAAAGTCTTACATAAATAAATAAAAATATTCAGAACAGTACTTTCTATAGTTGCAAAGAAATGGAAATGGTTGATGACCATCATTTGGGAAATAGCTAAAAATGCAGTATGTGAATATGATGAAATATTACTCCACTGTAAAAAAAAAATGTAAAAAGAGAAAGATTTACATGTAAGCAAAGGGAAAGAGAAAATGTACACTACGACTACAACAATGTAAATAGAACGACAAAAACTGAATGCTTTATAATTATAATAATCAAACTTGGTTCCTGAAAAAAATACAGTACTCTTTTTTTTGCAGACATTAGGAACTATGTATGTGGGGCATTTCATAATAATGTCATACTCATACTTGTTTGATGTGCCAGGATCAATTAGTTTGCTGAACTGTTATTTTCTCTCTCTCTCTCTTTTTTTTTTTTTTTTTTTTTTTTTTTTTTATGAAAAGGAGTAACTCTCCAGGGAATAGATAAAGGAGGGACATATTTGGAAATTCCAGTAATATGAAAACAGAAGATACCAATAAAAATTTTAAAGAGAATATCATCATCTACACATTTATCAAGAATATCTTTGATGAGAATGAAATACAGAAACTAGCCATTCATTCTATAGGAGATCTCACTTTCACAGACACACAATTTTCTCAAAGGTGTCAAAAGTACAAGATTCTCTTATGTTTACAATTGGTTATTTATTTAGAAGTATTTGATTTAGTAGAACAAGATATGGTCTTAAAGAATTTCCTCCAAAAAGGGATCTCAGACTTACATGTATATAAGAAATGGAGTAAGATAAGTAATATCTTATATTACTTATAAGTAAATAAATAAATAGAAATAAATAAAATAAGTAGAACAGGATCATTTCCTAAGTGATAAATAATAAAAATATAGTAACAAGGAGTTTTCAGAAAAGGAAATCAAAGCTATCTAATTCATGTAAAAAATTATCTAAATCACTATTGATTGGAAAAATACAAATTAAAACAACTCTGAAATAGCATCTCACATGTCAGATTGCCTAATATGACAAAAAAGGAAAATCACAAATGTTGGAAGAGATGTGGAAAAACTGGGAAACTAGAGCAATATTGGCAGAGTTATAAACTAATCTAGCCCTTCTGAAGAGCAATTTGTAACTATGCACAAAGGACCATATATTCTTTGACCAAGCAATATCATTTCCAGTTCTATATCCCAAAGAGATCAAAGTAAAAGGATCAAGGCATACAAAAATATTTGCAGCAGTTCTTTTTGTGGTTGCAAAGAACTGGAAATCAAGGGGGTACCCATATATTAGGGAAATGGCTGAATAAATTGTATATGAGTGTGACGGAATACTGCTGTAATAAGAAATGATAAGCAAAACTGGGAACATTTTTATGAAATTATAAGTATAGTGAGCAGAACCAGAAAAATGTTGTACACAATAACAACAATATTGTAAAGTGATCAACTATGAATCTTAGCTATTATCAGCAACACTATGATGCAAAACAATTCTAAAGGACTCATGATGAAAAATGCTATCCTTTTCCAATGAGAGTAGTATTATAGTCGGAGTGCAGATCAAAGTATACTTTTCATTTTATTTTTTGATGCTTTTTCTATTTTCTTTTGCAAAATGGCTAATATGGAAATACAGTTTACATAACTGCAGATGTATATTCTGTAGCAAATTATTTGCCTTCTCCAGAAGGCAGAAGAGAATTTGGAACTTAAAATTTTCAAAAAGCTGAATGTTCAAAACTGTTTTTACAAATAATTGTAAAAATGTTTTATAATAATTATTTATAAATAATAAATATAAATAATAGATTTATAAATAATAATAATAACTAAATCAAAAATTTTACAAATAATTGAGGAAAACAGTGTTTTAAATGATTCTAGACTCCATAGTCTTCTCCTAGATTTTGTAAATCAAGTGCTTGAAAAAAAAAACTTACAGCTTTGAACTTTTTGGAACTAAGACAATAGACATAATATCAGCTCATCTAAAAAGTCTCATCAGAGCTGTAACCTGGCATATGGAAGAAAAGAGAGCAACACCTCTGTGGAGAAACCTGGGAGAGAGAAGTTAAGCAGGAAAAGAAGTTTATGATGAAAGCAGAAGACATCAGTAGTTCAGCACCATTGAAAGCACAAGTTAGTCCAATCTGATATATTCTTAACCTATGTGCCCTTATAAGAGTTCCTTGGTCCAACATGTTCACTACATTTATACTCTGCCATGTATACCCTGGTTACATATGCTTCCTACATTGGAAAATATATCACTGTGTGTCTGGGGAAAACATCACTTAAAAGTATTTTTCTTTGAGTTAACACATTCTTTGGTTGTCGAGTCAAATTAAAAACATCTATTGTGAACCATGCTTTGGAAAGAATTCTGATTCACATAAAATGTTTGGAACCAGTAACGGTTTTCTAGGGGTCCACAAGAGGGAGGTATCGGCTATTACACATTTGTTAAGATTCCTTAGCAGATCCAATCACAAAGGTAAGTTTTATTATTATAAATATTATTATTATTAATGATCACCTAGTTAGTTAGCAGGTCTCACAGGCAGGCACTAGCTCTGAGGCCAGATTTCTGGCCTTCAGTCCTGAAACCTTTCATCAATGTCTAGGCACAAAATAGGAAAACATACTCCCATAAAAAGTATTCTTTACTATCTTGGAATATAGTCACAACATATAGACCCTAAATAGAAGAGAGCTTCCCTACAAGTGCCAAAGTCCTTCAGAGGCTTCTGTTTAAAGATGATTTCTTCTTTTAATTTTTTTTACAGATTCCATCAAACTCTAGAATATTAAAGGATTCCCTGAAATCTACAAAAAAAATCAAAAGAGATCAGCTTAAAATACATACAGAAAAAATCTCAATCAACAAAGAATACTACTCTCCATTCTATAGCACACAAGTAATTATGCCATTGAATGCCTAATTTTCATTCTGTAAATGAGCACATCCTATTAAGTTACCTTTAACTATATCAATATCAATACCTATACCTTGGAAATTGACATAGAACTGGACCCAAGGTTGAACAGGACAGGGAGAACAGACTGAAACAGACTGCTGATGGGAAATTACAGAGTATTTTTTATGATTTTCAAGATGTTTACTGATAGATGTTTACTGATAGCTCTGTCCCCCACGCACCTACATTCTTAAATATCAATATCTTAACAGTGGAACCAATTTGTATTAATAGAAAGAATTCCTCACTGGGAATTTGCTGTACTGATAAAACCAGTGAAATACAAAATGAATCCATCAAGTGATGCCATATGGCTAGAAGTCACAGGATTCAACAACCTCTGAAACATCAAAATTGTGGATGATCCAAATGGGTTATAGAAATATGCATAGAAATCACCACATATTACAAACAGTGACTTGTCTTTGTAAAAGAAGTATAAAAGAAAAGAAATTTGGCAGTCATATCATGGAAACAAGAGAATAGACAGACATTTCAAATTCTCCAATGGTACCTTTATAGTATTAAAAGAACAAAAAGACTTCCAATACTCTAGAGAGATCTCCTTTGAAGAAGATGGAAAGATATAGAAATAAATTGTGTGAGAGGAGGAAGAATAGAAACATGGTACAGGAGGAAGAGCATTGATTTGGTAATCCTATTTCTGTCATTTATGGTTTTGTGACCTCCTTGAAACCTTGAACAATCATGTCACTGTTGTGACCCTTGGTGACAAAATAAGTACACTAGACTAAATGACCTCTTTGAGCTCTAAGTCATGTGATTGAGATCTGTACCTTTAGAAAGAATATATAAATGAATTAGATGATGTGTTTACTGAATTATTTTATTTTTTATTTACATGAATTTTTAAATTTATTTTTTATTACATGAATTAGCTGGTCTATAAGGACCAATCACTTACCTACAGTTAATATCATATAACTATCATCAAACATCATGCTGGTAAGGCTTTCATGAAGAGGTCATTGTAATGGTAAAAATGAAGGGTGTCCCCAAAGTGTAGATGCATTTTAGAACTTTATTTATCAGACAACTTATGTGGTAAAAACACATATGGATTTATTTTCATGTGATCAACCACTGAAAAATAATGGACACCATTGTTCTCGATCAATCCTCTCATTTTGAGACTAAGAAAAAGGTTAATTAGAAGAACTGACATTTGACCCCAGTTCTCTTCATTCTCACAGCTACATTCCTTCTATAAAACCACAATGAGAAGCAATGCCATGCAAAACTTCCATGCAATGTACATGCCATGCAACTACAAAGTACTATAAACAAGAGACCTGGATATCTTCACTTTGGTACTTGAGTACTTTGATATAATCAACACATTTGAAATGTTTGTTCGTGTTGCACCAGTACTTGGTACCTCTCTACCTGTTTTATGTTAGGAAAAAAAATCTCACAATTTACTATATGAAGCATTGCCCAAAAAGTTAGCATGGGGCTATAATTTGCCTTGCTTATGCTTACTAAAGAAACCCAAACAGTCAAGTTGCCTAACTGTAAAGCAGACATTAAAGGGTAGTTATGTAGAAATGAGCAGGTTCGTTTAGACATGATTTAAAAAAATCCTTTTCTGAAGTCACTGCTCATTTTTAGAAAATAAATTTGGGTTAGGCTGAGGATTGAAGATAGGCAAATTATGAAACATCCAGGTTCATTTCAATTCCAGTTCCAAGTCAAGAATAGAATAACTGAGACAAATTGAAGAAAGTTATTCCTGGCATTTTTCCAGATGCAATTTAACAAAAACTAAACCATGACTGGCAAAATAGCAACATTTAGGTTACCTCCTTTGGTTCTTTTCCCCTGAGGTATTCAGACTTGGATGGAAGAAGAGTGCAGAAAGAGTCTAGCAGAGTACTTTGTATACAGTAGGCAATAAATAAGTTCTTATTAAATAGAATTGACTTGAAGGCTCCCAGGCTGTAATCTGGTCTCTAGGAAGCTCGCAAATAAGCATCTCTAGAAAAACTAGAAAGGGCAGAATCTTAGTAGCTAAAATAATTCTAGGGAAAATCAAAGCTAGCAAAAATCTGTTCTACATGACAGTTGCAAAATCTTCTTTCTCTTTTGGAAAAGTGTGTAGTCTGGTCAATTGATAGAACAGTTATGTGAGTAGGAAGGCCGGACACAGACTTGGAGATACCAAACTCTAATGAATGATTCACTAAATGCCTTTGGAAGTCGGAAATATTTCAATGCTCCCTATAGAGGTTATAGAAATAGGTCTTTATCAACTTCAAAATGGGCACAGAAATACAACTCAACAAGCAAATGAGTAATGAAACAAAATTCAACAAAGAAAAACACCCACCCACAGAGGTGAGCTAAGCTTTGGAGGCTTCAGCTGCCTATTTGTTTGTTTGTTTGTTTCTGAATTAAATCCAAGGTGTCCAACATAGTGTCTTCCCAGCAAGAACATTTATTTGTAGGAAGCCAGAATGCAGCTTCAAAGCTTTCTGATTCCTTATTTTGTTATATAATAATATGCTTAAAAAGCAACACATTGGGAGCCTGGGAGCTGTTAGGCATTTATTTACCATGGTGAGTTAATCTCATTCAGTGAGGTATAGAAACTCAATAATGAGTGCTACAGTATATAAGCTAATTGCTAGGATAAAACCAAATGAATAATTACTTAACTCCAGAATGAGGCCTGCGGGAATTTTTCTTTAATAAAGGTTTAATTCACCAGTGATAATGAATGCAATCTCACATACTACGGGAATAACACCATTAGCATAATGGCTGTGATACAAAAACTATAATTAGAACTAAACAGAAACGTTAATTACAACCACCAAGGTACTGAATGAAATACTGTTGTTTAAGAAATTGACCTGCTTTGTTGTCAACTATTATGGGCTCAAGGATAACTCTGTAATTTAATATATACATGTGTATTATAAGTATATAATATGGATGTGTGTGTGTGTATGGACACATGCATGCATTATGTGTGGGTATATAATTACATGTGTATATATAATGGTATATTACACAATGCATATAAATAACTGTATATATATAATTATGTATATATACACACACATATATACATTGTACAGATATCTGTGCATATATACATATACAAATATATATGCTTGCAACATTAGAACAGGTGTTATCATTTGTAGAAATATTTTAAATGCAAGAGATATATTAATGTCAAGCATTCAAGCTATTTTAATCCTTCAAATATTTTAATGACATGTAGGAAATATTCTTTTAATATTCAAAAGCTTGATTTTGGTTAAATGAAAATCCTAATGTATGCTATTCTAAAAATCCAGGTTGAGAAAAAATGGGTATTACTGACTTTGCATTATACAAGAATTTGCTTTGGGACCACTAAAATCAGTCACCAGCTATGAGAAGATTAATAAACTGTGAAATGTTCCCATAATAAAGAAGGGGAAAAAACAATAACAATAGACCAAGCCTTTCTCCACACCAATCCATCTTTCACACAGAAGGCTGATATTCATAAAGATCAGGTTGTTGCTGTTCAATTGTGTCTAACTCTCCTGTGATCCTAATTTGGAGTTTTCTTGGCAAAGTCACTGGAGTGGTTGGCCATTTCCTTGTTCAGTTCATTTTGTCCTTGTCCAGTCATTGTCCAGATGAGGAAAAAGAGGTAAACAGGGTTAAGTGATTTGCCCAGGCAGGGTCACACAATTAAGTGCCTGAGGCCAGATTTGAAATCAAGAAGATGAGGCTTCCCAACTCCAGGTTGTATTGTGCCATCTAATTCCCAAGTTGTTTATATCATACAATTTCCTTACTTGAGAAGTTCTAGTAGCTCCTTATTTTCTCTTAGATAAAATAAAAACACATTTGATTAATAATTAAAAATCCTTCAGAGTCTGACTCAAAATCCAACTGTGGCTTTCTCAAGCAAGTCAAGGTCCAACCAACCTGGCCTCCTAGATAGTCCCCATTGATAACATTCCATTTTTCCATCTCCATATCTTCTCAAAGACTGATAATATCTAAAATACACTTCTTTGACACTGAATTCGAGTACCACTTCCTGTACAAATCTGCTTGTTAATGTCTTCCTTCCCTACATTGTTTTACATTTACTTTGAGTCTATTTTGAATTTATGTTGTTTTGTATCCAAATTAAATAGAAGCGCTTTGAAAGAAGAAAAGTTTCATTTTTGTCTTTGTCCCATTAGCTCCTAGTACAGAGTCTGGTATATAGAAGTTGTTTTATAATATTGGTTGTGTCAATGAGAATCAATGTTCTAAAGTGAGGGTTCTTCATCTCATTGTATCATGAACCCCTTGAGCTATCTGGCAAGCTTGTGGAATCCTTCTCAAAATAATGTTTTAAATAACTGAAAGGAATGCTAAATCTCAGAGGTTAATGAAAATAAAGATGTAAGTTTTTTCCACACCCAATTTCACAGACATTAATGCAATTCATCCAGGGATAAGTGGTTTGTTTTCCAGTAGGTAAAGGACTCCTATTCTAAAGTGATTGATGTTCAAAATTTTTTAAATTTTAAAAATACACACATATATGTGTGTGAATATATACATATATACTATATATTTACAAGCATATACATATTTTGTAAATGGGTAAACACATATCTCCATATACACAGTTGAGAATATTATGTAGATATACATATCTGTACCCATATGTATATTTCTTCTTATATAATATATATATATATAGGTATGTGTTTCATATATATGTATCTATATATATACAAATATATACATATTATATGGTACATAGGTTTTTGTATTATATACATAGGCAGCTAGGTGCCTCAGTGGATAGAATGCTGGGACTGGAATAAGAAGATCTGCATTGGGCTGAGGCTTGAGTTGATGCACTGAGGTCCCAAGCACGTGAGGCTAAATAGTAATTGAACTATACTCTTATCAATATACATGCTTGGAGAAAGAATGGCGCCCGCCCACTCTCTGTGCAAGTCCTGATGTGTTGTATAGGAAATGATGATTTTGGTGGGTAGAGGCAGAGGGGCAGGAAGAGAGGCTGGGAGAGACGGCTGGCTGGGTGCTGTTCTGGTGGCTGCTGGTCTCGTGGCTTCTGGTCTAGCTAGCTTCTTGACTCAGCTGCACACATTGCTATTGCCGATTTCCTTCTACCTCCAATCTTTCTTCATCTCTACTGAGAATAAAGATTGAAGATTTTCCCCTAACCTGAATTCCTGACTCCGGCTGATTTTAAAATACGCAGTCATCACAAAGACCTATATTCAATCCATCCAGGATATTTACCAATCAAGTGACCCTGGACAATTCACAACCTCAATCTGCTTTAATTCACTGCAAAAGGAAATGGCTAATCAGTCTAATATTTTTGCCAAGAATACCCCATGGAGAACATTGGCATGAGATGGTTCATGGGATCACAAAGCCTAAATAACAATTATTTTTGTATACATACACACACATATGTATACATACACAAAAACAGTACAGAACCACAAGTTTGAGGATTTAAAGTCCAACGCACACTCAGACAAAAATATACCAGCACTCCAAGGAAGGAAATCTACCATCTCCCTAGGCAGCCTCCATTCCTGGATAGTTCTGTTTTAGGAGTATTTTCCTGAAATTAAGCTTGCATTTTCCTCTTTTCAACTGTAACACATCACTCCTGACATTGGTCTCTTGGATTAAACATAATTATCTAGATACTCTTCTACATGAAAACCCTTCAAAAACTTGAACTATCATGTCCTTCTTCTCAACCTGACTCTTTCCTCTAAGTTAAATGATTTCAGTTCTTTCAAATGATCCTTACATGATATGGATTCATCTTCACTGTCCTTGAGCCTTCCATCTCTGGACACTTTCTACCTTCTTAATATGCTTCTTAAATTTCGGTACTCAAAGCCAAATACTATATCAGACCTTATCAGGTCTGATAAGAGGTAATTGATTACCTCTCTGTTCCTGAAAGTAATATTCCTCTTAATTGCATTAGCTTTTCTAGTGGACACACCACCTTGCTAATTCATATCAAGTTTACAAATTTGTACTCCATTAAACCTTAAGGACTTTTTCTAAACTGCTATCTATCCATGTCTTTCCAATTATATGTTTATGAAATTGATTTTTATACCTAAGTGCAAGATTTTACATTTATCCCTTTTGAATGTAATATTATTAAATTCATCTCAATGCTCTAGGTGATAAAGCTAGATCCTTTTGAATACTATCATGCACTTTAATTATTTCTTCCAGCTTTCTGTTGAAAGCCATTCCACCTATGACTTTATCTAAATCATTGATAAAAAATGGTAAAGAGTAAAGCTCTAAGCATAAACTCCTATAGTACAGAGCAGAGAATAGAGATCACATTGAAACACAATCATTAAAGATGATTCCTTGATTGTGACCAATCACCAGTTCTGAAATTCATAAGGTTGTATTATCAGCTTCATTTTGTCCACAAGAATAAGATATGAGACTTAATCAAAAGTTGTGCTAATATCCAGGTAAACTATATGCACAGTATTCCCCTCATATGCTATTTTAATCAACCTGTCCAAAAAAAAAATGAAATGAGATTGTTCTTGATGAAATCATGCCATTGATTTGTAATCATGGTTTCCATTTCCAGATGTTTTCCAGATATAATGTTCTGGTCTGGAATTTTCTTTTTTTTAATTATAGCTTTTTATTTTCGAAATATATACATGGATAATTTTTGACATTCACCCATACAAAACCCTGTGCTTTTTATTTTTTTCCTCTCCCTTTTCTTCCCTCCCTTCCCCTAGTTGGCAAGTGATCCAATATATGTTAAACATGTGAAATTCCTCTATACATATTTCCACAAATGTCAGGTTACACAAGAAAAGACAGAACCAAAAAGGGAAAAAAAAAATGGGAAAAAACAAAATTCAAGCAAACAACAACAAAAAGAGGAAAAACACTATGTTGCAGTCCACATTCAGTTCCTACTGTGCTGTCTCTGAGTGTAGATGGCTTTCTTCAACATAAGACCATCAGAACTAGTTTGAATCACCACATTGTTGACAAGAGCCATGGCCATCAGAAATGATCATATAATCTTGCTGTTGCTCTATATAATGATCTCCTAATTCTGCTCATTTCACTTAGTATCAGTTCATGTAAGTCTCTCCAGGCCTCTCTGAAATCATCCTACTGATCATTTTTTATAGAACAATAATATTCCATAATATCCATAACTTGTTCAGCCATTCTCCAATTGATGGGCATCCACTCTTTTTCCAATTTCTTTCCACTACAAAAAGGGCTGCCACAAACATTTTTGCATATATGGATCCCTTTCCCTCTTTAGGATACAAGTCCAATAGAAACACTGCTGGATCAGAGGGTAAGCACAGTTTGATAGTCCTTTGGGCATAGTTCCAAATTGCTCTCCAAAATGGTTGAACTAATTCACAACTCTACCTAATACATCTAATACTACCTAATAATAACACACAACAATGTATTAATGTCCCAGTTTTCCCACATCTCCTTCAACATTCATCATGATTGTTTCTGTCATTTTAGCCAATCTGAGAGGTGTGTCACTATAAACTTGAGGATTGTCTTAATTTGCATTTCTCTGATCAATAATGATTTGGAGCACCTTTTCTTCATATGACTAGAAATGGTTTTAATTTCTTCATCTGAAAATTGTCTGTTAATATCCTTTGACCATTTATTAATTAGAGAATGACTTGAATTCTTATATATTTGAATCAATTCTGCATATATTTTAGAAATGAGGCCTTTATCAGAACTCTTGAATGTAAATTTTTCCCCAATTTATTGCTTCCCTTCTAATTTTGTCTGCATTGGTTTTATTTGTTCAAAAACTTTTTAAATTAATATAATCAAAATTATTCATTTTGCATTCAAAAATGTACTCCAGTTCTTCTTTGGCCACAAATTTTTTCCTTCTCCATTGATCTGAAATGTAAACTATCCCTGGTTTTTCTAATTTGCTAATAATATCACTCTTTATATGTCTAAATCATGAATCCATTTCTATCTTATCTTAGTATAGGGTGGTAAGTGTGAGTCGATGCCTAGTTTCTGATATACTAATTTCCAATTTTCCCAACAGGTTTTGTCAAATAGTGAGCTCTTATCCCAAAAGCTGGGATCTTTGGGACTGTCAAACATTAGATTACTATAGTCATTGACTATTTTATCCTGTGAACCTAACCTATTCCATTGATCAACTACTCTATTTCTTAGCCAATATCAAAAGTTTTGATGACTCCTACTTTATAATACAGTTTTAGGTCTGATATAGCTAGGCCAACTTCATTTGTATTTTGTTTCATTAATTTCCTTGAAATTCATGACCTTTTGTTCTTCCAGATGAATTTTTTTATTATTTTTTCTAGCTCTATGAAATAATTTCTTGGAAATTTGATTGATATGGCACTGAATAAGTAGATTAACTTCAGTAGTACTGTCATTGTTATTGTATTAACTCGGCTTACCCATGAGCACTTGATATTTTTCCATGAGATTAGATCTGACTTTATCTGTGTGAAAAGTATTTTGTAATTGTGTTCATATAGTTCTTAATTTTGTCTTGGCAGATAGACTTACAAATATTTTATATTATCTAATATTATCTATATTATCCATTATTTTAAATAGAATTTCTCTTTGTATCTCATGCTGCTGAACTTTATTGGTAACATATAAAAATGCCCAAGGTTGATGTGAACTTTTTTTGTATCCTACAACTTTGCTACAGTTGTGAATTGTTTCTAGTAGTTTTTTTGATTGATTCTCTAGAATTCTTTAAGTATACCATCATATCATTTGCAAAAAGTGATAATTTGGTTTCCTCCTTACCTATTCTAATTACGTTAATCTCTTTTTCTTCTCTTATTGCCAAAGCTAACATTTCTAATATAATATTGAATAGTAATGGTGATAGTGGACAATCTTGTTTCATCCCTGATCTTATTGGGGTGCTTGATGATGACTTTAAATAGATGCTATTCATCATTTTAAGTAAAACTGCATTTATTCCTATACCCTCTACGTTTTTAATAGGAATGGGTGTTGGAATTTATCAAATGCTTTTTCTGCATCTATTGAGATAATCATATGATTTTTATTAATTTGTTTATTGATATAGTAAATTATGCTAATGGTTTTCCTCATATTGAACCAGCCCTGCATTCTGGTATAAATTCTTGGTATAAATCCTACCATGATCATGGTATTATCATGGTGTATTATCCTGGGGATAACTCGCTGTAATCTCTTTGCTAATATTCTAAGATCTTTGTATCAATCAATATTCATTAGGGAAATTGGGCTATAATTTTTTTCTCTGTTTTGACCCTTCCTAGTTTAGATATCAGCACCATGTCTGTGTCATAAAAAGAATTTGGTAGGATTCCTTCTTTCCCCATTTTTCCAGAATTAGCATAATGTTGGAATTAATTGTTCTTTAAATGTCTGGTAGAATTCACATGTAAATCTATCTGGCCTTGGAGATATTTTCCTTAGGAAATTGATTAATAGCTTGTTTGATTTCTTTTCCTAAAATGAGACTATTTAAGTAATTTGTTTCCTTCTTTGTTAGCTTATCATATTTATTGGCATATGTTTGGCAAAATAGCTCCTAATTATTGCTCCAATTTCCTCTTCAGTGATGAAAAGTTCATCCTTTTCATTTTTGATACTAACAGTTTGATTTTCTTCTTTCCTTTTTCTGATCAAATTAACTAAAAGTTTATCTATTTGTTGGTTTTTTCATAAAACCAACTCTTAGTTTTGTTTATTAGTTCAATAATTTTTTTACTTTCATTTTTACTAAATTCCCCTTTTATTTTCAGAATTTCAAATTTGGTATTAACTTGTAGGGTTTTTTTATTTGTTCTGTTTTCTAGCTTTTTTAGTTTCATGTCCAATTCATTGATCTTCTCTTTCTGTATTTTATGCAAATTACAATCTAGAGATATAAAACGTCACCTAAGAAAATTTTGGTTTCTTGTCTCATTATTGTCATTCTCTTCGATGAAATTATTAATGGTGTCTATGATTTGCTATTTTACCTATTCATTCTTTAGGATCAAATTATTTAGTTTCCAAGTAATTTTTGCTCAATTTTTCCCTGGATCTTTCTTACATGTGATTCTTATTGCATCATGATCAGAAAAAGATGCATTTACTATTTCTGCCTTTCTGCATTTGATTTTGAGGGTTTTATGCCCTAATTTATGGTTAATTTTTGTTCCATTTCAGTTCCATGAACTGCTGAGAAAAAAGTATATGCCTTTCTGTTTCCATTCAATTTTCTCCAAAGATCTATCATACCTAATTTTTCTAAAATTCTATTTACATCTTTAACTTCTTATTTATTTTGTGATTTGATTTATCTAGTTCTGAGAATGCAAGGTTGAGATTCCCCTACTAGTATAGTTTTGCTATCTATTTCTTCTTGAAGCTCTCTTAATTTCTCCTCTAGGAATTTGGATACTGTATCATTTAGTGCATAGATGTTTAGTATTGATATTACGTCATTATCTATGGTACCCTTTAGCAAGATATATTTTTTTCCTTCCTTATCTCTTTCAATTAGATCTACTTTTATTTTTGCTAGATCTGAGATCAGGATCACTACCCCGTGTTTTTTGTTTTGTTTTGATTTGTTTTGTTTTGTTTTACTTCACCTGAAGCATAATAGACTCTGCTCTAGTCTTTCACCTTTATTCTAAGTGTATCACTCTGCTTTAAATGTGTTCTTTCAAACAACTGGCTTTTAAAGTCTGCTATCTACTTCTGTTTTATGGGAGAGTTCAGCCCATTCACATTCACAGGTAAAATGACTATTTCTGTATTTCCTGCCATCTTATTTTCCCCAAGTTATGCTTTTCTCTTTCCTCTCCCCTTTTCCCTTTTCCCCAGTATTTTCCTTCTGATTACCACCTCCTTCAAACAGCCCTTCCCCTTTACACACTTTCCCCATTTCTTATAACTTTCCCCTATTATTTCTGTTTTCCCTTCTATTAAGCCTCTCCCATTTCTTTTTCCTTTCTCCTCTCACTTCCCTGTAAGATGAGAGAAATTTCTCTGTAAAACCAAATATGTCTAATATTCTTTTTTTGAGCCAAATCTATGAGAGTAAGATTCATACAATGTTTATCCCCTTCCCTTCTTTCCCTCAATTATAATAGGTCTTCTTTGTCTTTTCATGGGATGTAATTTCCCTCATTTTGCTGTCTCCTTTATCCAGCACAATCCCCTTTCTACTTCTAGTTTCTTTTTTACATTATGACAGTAAAATCAAATTATACCTGCAATCTTTATGTATATCTATAACAATGATATAGTCCTCAAGAATTCTTTCCTTTTATGCTTTTTTATGCTTCTCTTGAGTTCTATATTCAGAGGTCAAATTCTTTGTTCAGCTCTGTTTTTTTCATTAGAAATAAGTGAAATTCTCCTGATTGTTGAATGTCCATCTTCTTCCCTGAAAAAAAAAATGCTCAGTTTAGCTGGATAGTTTGTTCTTGGCTGTAATCCAAGTTACTTGGCCTTTCAGAATATCAGATTCCAGACCCTTCAATCCTTTAAGGTGGAAGAGCTAGATCCTGAGTAATCTTGATTGTGTTTCCTCGATATTTTAATTATTTCTTTCTGGCTGCTTGCAATATTTTTTCCTTGGTCAGATAATTCTGAAATTTAGCTATGATATTCCTTGGAGTTTTCATTTTGAGGTCTCTTTCAGGAGGTGATCAGTGAGTTCTCTTTCTGATCAATGAATTTACCTTTTGGTTCTAGGACATCCAGGCAGTTTTCCTTGATGATTTCCTGAAAAATAATGTTCAGGCTCTTTTTTTCATCATGGTTTTCAGGAAGATCAGTAAATGCCTTTCCTAGATCTATTTTCCAGATCAATTATTTTTCCAATGAGGTATTTTACATTTTCTTTTTTTTTTCTTAGTCTTTTTTTTTTTTGTTTTGTTTGATTGATTCTTGATATGTCTCATTGAGTCATTCATTTCCATTTGTTCAGTTCTAATTTTTAGTGAATTATTTTCTTCAGTTACCTTTTTTAGCTCCTTTTGTATTTGGCCAAATGAATTTTTAAATGAATTGTTTTGTTCAATGGATATTTTTTCCCATTTCACAAATTCTGTTTTTCAAGGAATTGTTTTCTTTTTTCCATTTTGTCAAATCTATTTTGTGAGGAGTTATATGGTCTTTCCATTTTGTCAAGTCTATTTTTTAAGGCATTAATTGCTTTTTCCATTTCACTAAGTCTATTTTAAAGGCATTTTCTTCAGATAATTTCTGTGTTTCCTTTGCCAAACTCTCTTGCCAAGATCTCATTTCCTTTCCCCATTTTTCTTCTAATACTCTTTTAAGATCCTTTTTGAATTCTTCCAAGAGAGTCTTGTGAGATGAGGACCAATTCATATCACCTTTGGGGCTTCCTCTGGAGATGATCTGCTTTTAGTGTCCTCGGGGTTTGAAATCTGTTCTTCTCTTTCTCCATAAAAACTATCTATGATGAGAGTTCTTTTTGCTTTTTTGCTCATTAAAAAAAAGAAAAAGGAAAAAGAAAAAAGATTGAGGTCTGTTTTTAGGGCAAAGGGGAAATTGTCCAAGCTTCCTTTATAGCTGACAGTGGTTGCTGAGATGGTGCTGAGTAACTTCTAGTGTTGGGTGGACATGGCCAGGTCCTGCCTTATTCTGGGGTTTAGGGGCTCGCTATTTGCCTTTTGTATTTGTGTTGGATATCTTGCGGTTAATCTGCCTTACTATTGGCTTGCAACCAGGACGTAGTAGCCAGCACTGCTATAGATTCCTCAGGTTATATTTCCCAGTTCAAAAAGCAACCTGGGTCCGTGTACTCACCTACACTTGGCTCCTCCCTCCATGACAGATTGAAACAGCCTTTTTCTGAAATTCATCCAAAATATCTTCTGCTAAAAATGTTTGTACTCCAAATATTTTTGGGTTCTGTCACTCTGAAACCAATTCAGAGGCTTGATTTGGTGTTGATTTGAGGGATATTAAGAAGAGCTCAGATAAAGACATGTTTTCTCTGCCATCTTGTCTCTATCTCCCTAGTCTAGAATTTTCACAGAAATTAAAGCCACTTCAAATGACCTATTTTTGTAGAATACAGAGTTGTTTTGTGGACAGGTAGTTTTGGGTTCTGTTTTTTTTTTAAATTAGGACTTTTGTCTTTTTCTAATCTTGTGGTATCTCTTTTGTTCCATAACTTTTCATATATCATTGACACTTGACCAGGAAACATATCAGCCAGCTCCTCCAGGACCTAAGGAGTTCATCTAGATGAGGTCATTTAAATTCATCAAGGGTTGCTAACTGTTCTCTTACTTTCTCCTCATTTATCTTAGATACCAATCCTCTATTGGTCAGTTCTGTTCTGTCATTTCTAGTATAAAATAATTCTTTGCAGAGAAAACAAAAACAAAAATTTCATCAACTTTGCTTCTTTTCCTAATATCAGTTATTATCATCCTGTCTTTCCATTTGTGTCTTCCAGATTTAATTCATAAACATGTCCTATTCTTTCTAGACCTCACCTCCCCTGTAGTTATGGGATCTTATGTGTCTTTTCTCAATCTCTAGGATGAAGATCAGTCTATGTTCAGATTTCCTTTCCTTCATTATAAACTCTAAAATGCAATGATCACTTCCTCCTTAGATTTCCATCGGTTAACTAGCAACCTGCTCCTCCTTGTTATTGAGAATTCAATACAGAATAGAATTTCCCCTTCTTGGTTTCTGAATTTTTGAAGGATGAAAGTATCAGGTCAAGTAAAGAAACTATTACCTGCTTTGTTCTCAGAAGATGATGTTCATACAGATGTACCTCAATCATTGTATTCTCAAATTCATCATCCAGTTCCTTTTTCTATCCAGGTGTCTATAATATATTCCCATGACAGAATTACTTTTTTCTGTTCCTTGACTTTCAATAAATATTTGCCATCATGTTTTCCTTTTGTGGTTCCTAGATCCTTGACTTTCAATAAATATTTGCCATCATGTTTTCCTTTTGTGGTTCCTAGATCCTTGACTTTCAATAAATATTTGCCATCATGTTTTCCTTTTGTGGTTCCTAGATTTTTTTTATTAATATATGTTCTTAATCATAGAGTTTCCTTATTCTTTCTTTTACCATTCCTGTTTTTTTTAATTCTGTTTCCCAAGACATAGCCATAGCTATGGGTTTTCATCCCACAGAGTGCTTTCAATATCTATTCAGATTTGGGTTAGAATGTGGCTCTCTTATTTGTTGTCTAAATGTTGGGCCTCTGTGTATTTACACTTGAAGCCATGGCTTTTACTAATTAAGAACCATGGGGTTTACCCGAAAAACTTGACAAGTCAAAAAACATGATGTAAGAAATAGTATCTCCAAAATAGCTTCAAACTGAGAAACTGAGAAAAAAAGCACTAATCAATCCACAGATTATCTCCAGAGAAGAAAATACTTATATTTCAAATCTCTAAGACATAAAGTGGTTAAATTGAACAATTCTAATTGTAAACACATTCTCAAAACACCCAGTAAAAAGAATTTCAAATATAAAGGGATAGACTTCTGTTTCTTTAAAGAAATTCTCTTGCTTTGGATTATAAGGTGTCTGGTATCCCAAATAGATATCTCCTCCCCATCTCTAAGGGAGACTTTGGTTCTTTCCAGGGCCAGAATTTGCTTTACTTAGCAATAGAAAGGGTGTACCAGGATAGAATTATGTCTAACTGTTCCCCCCACACACACACAAAGACCATCTTCCCACCAAATGAGTACTACAATGAGCACAAATAGCAAATAGGATTCTCATCTCTCCAAGTTGATAGCAAAAAGAGAAATCAGACAAAATATACATATGAATATACAGTTAGCAGACAATACAGAGTGAAAGTCCCATTAGAACTAAGATAACTCAGTTCAAACAAGAGGAGTCCCTGATCTCACCCAAAAAGCAATTTCTTTGAAGTTTCTACTGTAGAAAACTAGGAATAGGGATATAGGGAGAATGCCAACTCCACTTATGTTGACCTCTTCCCAGAGGTTTTTTTACCTCCTTGAAATGACTTTGGCATCATTCATTTTCAGTCTTGAAACTGGAAGACAGAAGCCCTGAAGAAAATGAAAATATGCTCTGCTTCTCCTGCAGGAGAATTTATCTCTACCATTGTGGACAAAGTCCCAAACCAATTGACTCTTGAATTTGGGTTACACATCAATGAAAAAAAAAAAAAGATGCACATTCAAAAAGAAGCATTTGAAACATCACCATAGAGAAAAATCCATCCATCTATCTATCTATCTATCTCTATTTATCTAAATATATCTGCTCATATCTTTATACATATATACACTATATATATATATATATATACATATATAATGCTTGTGTATGTGTGTATAAAGACATGAGCAGATTATGAGACTTGTAAACATCCAAAACCATAGAATCACAAGAAAGGCAAATAAATGTGACAACTAAAGAAAGAATAAATAATGTCCTTGTAGTAATAACCTACAACATCTATAAATATTTTTTTAAAAAAACAAAGACATTTACTTTTTTTCTAAAAAGGACAATTAAGAAATTTCTTCTTCAAAGTACACAAGGGAATAATGATGAAAGTAGAATTTAAAGAAATAACAGATATGATGATAAAGGAGTAAATCTAAAATATGAGAAACCAGGAATGCTTTCATAAATTTGAATCTATGTATTTTTATGGGACTAACTTGCATAAGGAGAGAAATGTATGAAATGGGACAGGTGAGGTAGAGAATAGGTAGAAATGTATGATGTATTCTAATCAAATCCATGGATTATAAAATGAAACTAACTTCTACAGTTAATCTCTTGGCAAAAGAAATTCAAGAAAATGGAATAGGCAGTAAAAGAAAATTTGAAATCCAATCCAATTACAAATCCTAATACTAACAGTTAAAGCAGGGAAGGATAAGGCAAAAAAAAAAAAAAAAAAAAAAAGGGAAAAGTTAACCCAATAGATGGTAGAAAGAAGAGAAAAAAAAACACAAAAACTAGATCAAGACAGAAGGGTGATAAATTAATTTACCATGAACATTACCCTTGAAATAGAAAATAAAAGTCATTACCACCTTCCTTGGTTACTTACACTTAATGATAATTTTCTCAAATGTTTGTTAAAAGTGCCATATGAATGTAATATGTTACTGTGTGCTAAGAAATATGGAAGGGGAAGCTAGGTGACACAGTGGATAGAGCACCAGCTCTGAAGTCAGGAAGACTTGAGCTCAAATCCGGTCTCAGACACTTAACACTTCCTAGCTGTGTGACCCCAGGCAAATCACTTAACCCCAATTGCCTCAGCAAAAATAGATAAAAAGAAAGAAATATGGGGATTCATAGAAACTTGGGAAGATCTATACATATTATTGTGGAATGAAGTAAGTAGGATCAAAAGAACGATATGCAAAATTATTAGGTCAAGGAGAAAATATTGCAAGCATCCAGAAAGAAACAATTGAAGCATAGTGGAGCCAGTCAGGATAACACAAAATGACTATAACAGTTAAGTGAAAAGTTCACATTATCAGATGGATAAAATGATATATTTTTTTTCTTCACAGAAAAGGAAGTTGAAATCTAGAAGAGATTTTCCCTCACAAATAACTCCAAATTAAAATCAGAAGATAGCAATAAAATATTTTAAATAAAAATAAAAATTTCCTCTGAAAGTGTTTAAAGAAAGATAAATATGAAAAAAATTGTTTACAATACATTTTCAGAAATATTTGGGTTATTTAAATGTTATAAGTTTCCAACAGTAAAATCATAGGAGCTTCTACTGTAAAATGTTCTATATATTTTCTAAAAATATATATTTCTGCCTTAACATAAAAAAATTCAAGTCCACTATACCAGAGATACAAAATATGAGCAACAAGGGAAAAAGTGGGGGAAACAGCTTTAATGTGTTACCCATGTAAGAGGCAAAAACCTGATGATCTTGAAAAGCAGAGAAATATGGCAAACAAGGACAAGAATAATTTTTATATAAACTCATTTGCAAAATATCATGGAAGAAATTATGATCAGTATTGCATTACAACATAGAAGTGAAGAGGAAATGAGTCTGTAGACTTTCTGTATAAAGCTTGGAATAAGACATTGAAGTCTGGTCATTCCAAGAGCATTTATTTATATAAAACTGAAAACACAAGAAATACAAAAAAATGGAAGAGATTTATTGGGATTTTTATAGCAAACTAATGTGATCATCAATGAAAGTGTTACCAATCCATTTGAAATTTAGCATATTAATCCACAATTTACTCTCTGAAGAAAAATATTCAAATTAAAATTCAAAAGAGAAACTAGGTCAGACAAAAAAATAATAAATCTCTGTTCAATGACATGATTTTGAAAATACTGAGGTCATTCCCCAATTGATAAATGGTCAAAGGATATGAACAATTTTCAGATGATGAAATTAAAACCTTCTATAGTCATATGAAAAATGTTCTAAATTACTATTGATTAGAGAAATGCAAATTAAAACAACTCTAAGGTACCCCTCACATCTCTTATACTGGCTCAGATGACAGGAAAAAATAATGATAAATGTTGGAGGGGATGTGGGAAAACTGGGACACTAATGCTTTGTTGGGTAGAGTTGGAAAATAATTTGGAACTCTGCCCAAAAAGCCATCAAATTGTATATACCCTTTTGATCCAGAAGTACCATTGCTAGATTTGTATTCCCAAGGAAACCATAAAGGAGGGAAACGGACTCACATACAAAAATGTTTGTAGCAGTTCTTTTTGTGATAGCAAAGAATTGGAAAATGAATAGATGCCCATCAATTGGAGAATGGCTGAATGAGTTGTGATATATGAAGGTAATGGAATATTATTGTTCTATAAAAATGAAAAGCTGATTTTAGAAAGGCCTAGAAAGATTTATATAAACTGTTGCTGAGTGAAACAAGAAATACATTGTACAAAATAACAAGATTGTGCAATGATCAACTATGAATCACTTGGTTCTTTTCAGTGCTTCCATAATCCAAGGCAATACCAATAAACTTTTGACAGAAAACATTATCTACATTCAGAAAAAAAAAAAAGAACTATGGAGATTGAATGTAAATCAACACGCTATTTTCGCTTCTTTTTTTCATTTTTTTTCTCTCTTTTGGTTTTTCCCTTTTATTCAGATTTTTCTCTATCAACATGATCCATAAAGAAATGTGTATTTTTAAAAAAATTAATATAGATATATAACCAGAAAAAATGAAACAATTGAAAATATTAAAGAATCAGTTCTCAGGTTAAAAAAAAAGAAACCTCCCCCCCCCAAAAAAAAGAAAGAAATAGCATGGAAGGTATTCTACTAAGAAAAATGGGAGGATATCAATAAATACTGGCTTGTATGTCTTAATTCATCATCCATCTAAATTTTTTAAGAGTATGAACTGTGTTGCTAAGAAATGATGAATATGAAAGATTCAGAGAAACTTGGGAATATATATATATATATATAGAGAGAGAGAGAGAGAGAGAGATGGACAAATAGATAGACATATAACAGATAATAAAATATACCACCCACTAGAGATATAGGATATTATATAAAAATATAACAGTTTTCAATTATAGATCAATAATGGCCCAAATATGTGTATATATAGGCACATATGTAGATTATTCTCAAAAAAAACTTAGAGATATGAAAATGCATTATGGGTTAGAAGTAATTAATAACTTCTAAGACATCTTTTTTGATAACAATAATCTGAAAAAAATTCATATTCTTTCATATCTTTTCCCTCTCTCAAATACTTTGAGAATTGATTTGTCACTACCATCAAAAATGAATCACAATGTATTCATTCAATAGCTTGTATTCTTTTGTGCCTTTCCTACTTCCTCATATAGCCTATGAAGACTGATTAGTCCCAGTGTGTTTTCTCCATTATCAATGAAGTAGAAAAATAATGTTATGAAATATTTTTAGATCTTTTCCATGTTTCATTTATTTGGTGCTCTTCCAGTTTCATCCTTACATGCCTTTGGTCTAATTTTGCTTAAGTGTCTCATCAAGCTTTCAACACTCATTTTCCTGTAATTATATAAGGATATCCCATTTAAGATTACCATTAGCAAAGTTAATATTTGTCAGTGGTCCAAAAACTGCATGGTACTTAGTATCCTTAATTCCTTTTCTATTATGTTAACATCATTACTGTAGAATCAGAAATGAGCTAAATGAAGCAGAATGAGGGTAATTTTATTTTCATGAAATAGTATCATCAAGAAATTCATCACCCTGTGTCCACTCCATTGATGTTGAGGATCACCATCTTGTTGATCTTTGGAAAATAGAAAAAATCTATTGTCATGACCATGTTCAAAGGCCTTCCAGCTTCATACACACTGTAAAAATTTGAGCTTAATTGGCATAGGCTTTAAGACTCCATAGTTCACTCTATCCCATTAGAAAGTGATTTTGTGAGAGATTTCTTTCAAAAAGGCATCCTACAACTGCACCAGATTAAAAAAAATGGCAGATAAAGAACTGATTCTTTGTATTATATTACTTTTCTATTTAGATCACAGCTATCACAAATAAGTACAACATGGATTTAGTATTTTTTGAAAGTTACCAGTACCACTTCATACTAAATAATAATTAAAGAAAAAATCTAATATGTGGAATTTGGAGTTTTATTTTGTTTTTAAAACCCAAGAAATGGTCCAGTATTGCTATGATGTATTAAAGAAAATTATGCTCTTACAAGAAATTCTTAAATATCTAATTAAATTTAAATAAATAATTTGAATAGCCCAAGTAATTTTAATTTAGCTTGAATTATGAATCTGACATTTTCATAGAATCAAAGAATCTCATACTTAGAAGAAATTTCAAATATTATCTAGTACAATTCAATTTTTTTTCTAGCTCAATTTTTTAACAAATTGTTCCCTATATGAATCTGAAATTTTCTTCTCTGAAACTTCTTCTTTTGAAAAACTAAATATATCTCTAATATTTGTATATCCATTTTGTGCATATAAAATGCTTTATATATGTTAAAATGCTGCATATATGCTAAAAAAAATCATCATCATCAATTTCATTATCATTTAAATTATTGTGGTAGGTACTATTCCATAACTTAGGAAAGGAAAAGGCAAACTACTCTTGTGTCTTTGCCAAGAAATCACAAAGACTAGGATACTGAAATGACTGAACAATTTAGCTGTAAGAAGTAATGGAAACATTCTTGATAGAGTTTTAAAATGAAAATGAATATTTAAAAATAAAAATTTTACTTACTTGAAATTATTTATATTATTTTAATAGCATTTGTCAATCTTCCAGGTATAAATACTCACACTGAAAGTTTGTCAGTGGGCTCTCCAAAGTGTAAGAACTGGATCAGGTTATCCCTGCTCTGGAACTTTCTGGGTCCAACCAAACCAATTCTAATATCTCTTCCCCATAAGAGTTCTTTGAGATCTTGAAGTTAGCTCTCATGTCCTCTCGAAACCTTTCTTCTACATGCTAAATACCTCCAAGTCCTTCAATTTATTCATATGTAGCATGGTTTTAAATACCGCGGTGCTCATTATTTAGTATAGTGCTTGGTATATAATAGCTGCTTAATAAATATTTATTTATTATAGACTTACTGACTAAACACTACCCTCCTGGCTTCTACCACCGCTTTTACTCACAACTGTGTTGTTGCATTCATGTAGCTTATATCTACCCTAAGCAAAGAGTTATCTTTTTAAAAACCAGTATTATTCTGGTGATGCTTTATGGCTGTGAATCACAGATTATCATATCTCCCCCCCCCCCAAAAAAAAAGTCAATGGAGGACAATGGAGAAATACAAGGCAACAGTATTTTTCTCAACTTTAAAATAATAGTATTTATTTCCAAGGATTGCTGAGAGGATCAAATGAGATAATATTTGTAAAGTACTTAGATGCCTGGCAGACAGTAGGTGCTATGTAAATGCTATTATTATTATTAACTGCTCAACAGAGGGGCCTTTTGAATATCATTTTAAAATATTTAAAAGCTACACAATAGCAATAATAATCATCAAGATAATACTCATGATGACAGCTAACATTTATTCAGCATCTGCTGTGTGCCAGGCACTGTGCTAAGCATTTTACAAAAACTGATCCTCACAACAACCCTAGTAGATGAGGGTCATTTAATAGTGAGAGATTCATTTCATAAAGAGAGATTAAATGATTTATCTAAGATCATACAGTTGGGAAGCATCTAAAACCAGATTTGCTCCCAGACCTTCTTAATTCCAAGCCCAGTTCTTGCTCCTATGGCACCTAGTTGCCTACTAGGAATAGCCAAGGAAAGCACAGCAGATGGCCAAGAGAGAGGGCCCTCTTCTGTGACAGAACCCATGTTCCACCATGCATTTTAAAAATTTAAAGAAGAACTCTGAAATAACAAAGGAAAGTTCTACACAGGATGTATAGGAAGAAATGAATGAAATTCATTTAAGATGGGAAGGCACTGATGGGCTGTGATTTGCACCATCGGAAAGAATACCTAATTTGATGAATTTCTCATGTTCAGTGAATTAGTGACAAATCAAAGCTAGTGGTACTCCCTAAGACTAGCATACTATACTTGATTCAGAATAAGGTTACTCCAATGGATATAGAATTACAGGGGAAGGATATGGAGAGAATACTAAATTAAAAAAAAAGGGGGGGGCTCATTTATCCAGATAACAAATCAATATCTTCCTTTGGAGGAAAAAAAAAGTATTCCTAATCAACTACTATCAAAACTAATCACTCCTCTAGATGTACTAGTTGGTAATAGAAATAGCTGATATCAGACAGCTACTCCTTCTGAATATGTATGTGTTGAAATTCTTTTAAACAACTGCTTAGAACAAGGTCCTCATATTTCTTCCATTAAACAGTTTTGTGACTTGTCTGTCTTCCTAAAAAGTAGTACATGGAGAGGACAAGGGGCATCCTGATAGCTCAGAGCAATCAGTTCTTTACCCTTGGGTGATCCCTGGAGTTATAGTGAGCGTGCAGAGTCTGGGAAATATTCACCTTGCTATGGACCTTGAACTATTCTGCAAACACATAGAAAAGTAAATTAAATTAATTCAAGTGCTGCTGCTATTGCCATTGTCCTTCACTGAGGGGAGAAAAAAAAATGATGATGGGGAGGGGGGCAATGTTACCCATGGCAGAGAACGGATTTTGGAAATAGCCCTAAAATCTACGATTTACTTACCTGGGAACTGAAGTCCACATCTCATTAGTTTTCTGAAATGTAGCGAAACCTAAGCATTTGGTCCTATCATTCTAGATATAGGATTTTTGGTACATTGGGGATTTTGCAGTTTTTACTTTATAATCTATTTTAAAAACAACCCTGTCCAAATAGGCCTGCTACTACACCCACAGATAGTCAATAAGATTCAACCTACTCTGTATTTTTAATTAACTATGGCCCAGCAGTAGTCTTTTAACAACTAACATTCTGTGTGAGTTACAGTGTGCACACTGCTGAGACATAAATGCGAAGTAATCACTCTAATAAGAGGATATAAACATTTACAACAATTCTAACAAGTCTATCCAACAACTAAGAGAATATAAAGAAAAATAACTAGCAGCAAGCAGGGAAATCAGCCTTAACAAAACAATTGGAACAATTTGAGTAAAGCTCAAAGCTCTGGTCTTTTGTTGCCCCTAATTGTTGCAAGACCTCCAAGTCACTAATGAGCTTACAATTTCAATGCCTGTAAGAAGGACCCAGATTTGGAAAAGAAAAAAAGCACCCCACAAGACTTAATGTTGTAGGTTTCTGCCAAAAGACTCCAACACACTACAGGAACTACCTAATTAGGCACTAAGATCCCAGGATCATTTCTATAATAATTAGCAATTATAAAACTCTCTATTTAATACTACACCAGGGCCATCCATCTTTTTGCCTAAGCATAAGTCTAAAGAAGACATAATATTTCATGATTCTCTTTTAAGAAGGGTCATAGCACAAATCAAAAAAAATCGATGATAAAAGAAAAGCATCTATATGTAATATATATGTGTGTGTGTATACATTACATGAATATTTATGTACATACATATGTATATTGTGTGAGAACTTTTTTCCCCAAAAGGTGTATGAGGAGGCTATGTGTTTAGGAATAACCAAATAATCATATATGAACAAACTAAAATATTATTGAGCTGCCAGAAATGATAGGACAATTTCAGAGAAGACTGAGAAGACCTATATGAACTGATACAGAGTAAAGTGAGCAGAACCAAGAGAGCCATTTATACAATGATGAAAACATTATGAAGAAAAAACATCTTCAAAGCTTTAAATCGCTGGTCATTGCAATGACAAATTATTTCAGAAGTGTGAAGATGAGTCACTCTACCCACCACCTGAGAGAAAAGTGATGGACTTGAACTATGAATGATATCTACATTTATGGATGTGACTAATGAAGGAATTCATTTGGCTTCATTTTGTATATTTATGGAGAAGATATCTTTTTTAATTTGTTTAATAAAGAAGAGGAGGGACAAAGGACAATAAATGCTTTTTTAATAACAACAAGAAACAAACAAAAGCATAGCCTTTACTAAGACCATATCTCAAGAGGGTACACTATCCAGATAGAAACTGAACATATCATTCACTTTCACTCTACTGTCTACTCTTTTCCTATACAAGCCTTTGGCTCATTGTGATCAGTTCTTGATTGAAATGGCTCTGAATCACGTAGATAGCATGATTTTTCAATTAACAGGAAACAAGTTTGTTTTTTGTTCCCATGTACTATACTAAATACTAGGGGATATAAAAACACAACTGTCCTTTTCCTTAAGGAATTTGAAATCTCAATCAAGGCTTTTAAAATATCTTTTTTGATGACATGGACCCCCTTTGGCAGTTTAGTGAACAGATGTTCCCAAAATAATATTTATAATTGTATAAAATATAAAAATTACAACAGAGACAAATTAAATTGAGATAAAGTTATCAATTTTTATAAAAAAATTCAGCAACACCATGAAAAAACCTTTGTAATTAGTTGTTTTGTGTACATAAAAAATATTTTCCCCATTGGCATTTCAAGTAGACTGAAATTTTGACCATTAGAATTATCTTTTAGAGTAGCATATTCTCTCTAGAAATTCTTGTTTATTTTTGTACACACACACACATACATACATACATGCATCTAGAATAGGGAAATTCAGTATCAATCAGTTTTTTTCATTACATTTAGTTCTTATCTCAGAACCTAAAATAAGTGTGGTATGAATATTAAGCTTTAATTGGCAGGAGACTGAGAATTGGTACCTAAAGGGGTCTGGATTATGAAGAACTATATGAGAATACTAGTGCCCAATTTCTAATTTTTCCCTGAGCCTAACATACCTAAAATGACTAATCAGAAGATAAAATAATAAATTGGATAATCTTTATTGGAAAGATCACTCACATATTTCCAATCTGCTTGAATAAAAAAGTATGTTTGACTTAAATCACATTTCCAAGTCAACATGGAGAATATAAGATTGTTGAAGGCAAAGACTGTTGTTTTCTTCTTAGTATTCCCAGAGCCTAGGCACAGTGCCTGGTACTTAGCATAAATGTGATAAATGTTGCAATGAATTAACCCAAACCCAGAAGCCCAGAAGATACTTCTCTTTCTTTAATTTTGCAACATGTTTGTTCAGCAAAAACTAGTATCTCAACATGCCAATTTCTGCTTCTAATGACTGGCCAATATCCCTACTCCAATATCCATCTAACAGATGGATAACTAGAGCCATTTAAATCCCACCTGCAGCCCTAGCCACACAAGTTTGGAGACTGACAGCCACTAGGCATGGAAAATACAGCATCATACAAATCCACAGTTACCACTATGGAGAACAAATCAGTTTTATAACTGACTTCATTTTGACCTTACAACTGAGCCCTACTAACTGTGATCTTGACTCATCCACTGTGACTGAGCTGATAAATTAGTGCCTGGGTTCCAATATTGGACTTCCTGTTATATTCACATACCACTTTTTGTGCCCAATTCCTTACCTTAATATCCTAGTCTATACTCTACCTCCTTCATACCTGGAGATTTTCTATACTTTATCTACTCCATACCTGAAGACCTTTCATGCTCTCTTAAATCCAAATCCATGCAGATATTAAAGCCTTGCCCATGAACCAGAGCCCAATTAAGAAGATCTTCACTATATCCTATCATACTTCCATAATACCAATTATCCAGCTACTCAGAGAGCCTACTGATAATATTGGTGCCATTCTCCATCCACTGGCCAGGATACCCATCTACTACATTCTACTGGATTTTTTATACAATAAACTTGGATGTGGCACACATGAAATGAGATATTAAGTTTACTATATGAGACACAGTTTATGACCTAATGAAGCTTAAAGGAGGGATAAGGTATATATATAAACCACTATAACATATAATATGCAATATGTACATGAAATAGGTATAAAACTTGATGATATATACTTATAATAACGCAATAAATAATAATTCCAATTATACCAATTGAATGTACTTAAAAGCTTAAGCTTTAATGATTAAAAATTTATATAGTGTTTTCTCTATAACTTTTGATATGATATAGATATTCTTACTCCCATTTTACAGATAAGGAAATTAAATGATTGGCCCATGATAATTATTATGTATTGGAGGCAAAATTTGTACTCGATTCTTCCTGATTCTAAAAGACAATTTTCTATTCCCTATATCCATCCTGCCTCTCATAAATAAATAGCAACAGAATGAGATAGTTACTAGATCTGTTGTTTCACTGATCTAGAAAACTCCCTCTTCCAATGCCTATCGGCACCATTTATTCAACTTAAGAACCTAAAGGTTTATCTGGACCAGTGGCTTCCAGTTCAAATAGTAGCGAGTCATTAAGCTGTACCCATACATGATTAAAATATTGTTCTGATAAACTGAAGGCAGTAGGGGATTCTTCCTATTGAAAAAGAACACCAGGCTTGCATCAGGAGACTGGAGTTCAAATTCAAGCTGGGCCCCTTGCCAATTGGATGACCTTGAAGTCATTAAATCTCACTGGGACTATTTCAGTTTCTACATGTTGAAAATGAGGAACCTGATTGCATGCATACCTATCTCACATAGTTGCTGTGAGAATCAAATGAGAAAATGTATAAAAAGCACTTGGTAATTATAAAGAACTAAATAAGTGTGAATTCTAATTATTGTTAAATATTAAATTTTATGATCAACACTTTTGTCACTCTCTACTTTCCCTCAGGAAATTGAATATTTTGAATCAAAATATTAAAATGCTTTAATTCTAATGTTTTAAAAATTAGTTTCTTTCCTACTAAAGAAACATGTAAACAGCAGCACTCCTTTGGAAAAATACTGAAGCACTATTTATTGGCTAATCAAATATACTGTAAAACCAGAAAGACACAGCAATATTTAAAATCTTACTGATTACCCTTTGGTGGCAGATGACACACAGCTTACCTCAGCAAAGCAAAAATGCTGCCAAAGATTTCTTTATAGAAATGATCCTTATTTATTATCTAAGATCACAGCTGTATTCACTGCAGGCAGGAAGTAAAAACACTCAGAGACATGGGAGGGGGGAAAAAAAGAGTCCAAACTTATGGCAGTGATGTGATGTTTATTAAATCAAACTGAAATAAATTCACGAGTCAATCCTTGATAATCCATGATAATTAAAATGTTGACACTATAAAGAAGAGGAAATATGCAAATTTTCATGAAATTTTTAAACCTTTAATTGATTTTTTTTTTAAATAACCCTCTTTGGCTCAGGGAATGTTTTTAAATTTATTTTTGAATAGGAAGGAAGTGAGGTCTCTGGTTCTGGGAATTCACTTCAAACCCAAAAAATGAATATGTATTATGAAGACCTGCCTCAGGAATTGCTGGGAAACTGTACAAGTTTTCCATCCTGATACTTTTACAATTTATCTCATGCTGAGAAGGCACAGCTGTCTTTCTCAGTGATCCCTCAAGCTATGCTTAACAGCCTTTTCAATTTTTCCTGCTTCAGAGAGATTCAAACAGGACTATGCTGGAGCCAGCTCATACCTGCTTTAGAAAGCCATTTGTTGTAGTTTCAGTGTAAGTATTTATCTTGGAAATGCTACAAATCTGGGCTGGGTTTATCATCTTATTGATTGTCTAAACTTAAGAAAGTGATGGAGAAAATGCAGATTAAACTTAAAATTGTGCCACGAGTTCTGTTTTTTAAGAATTTTTCTTAAACATTTACCAGCACACCATTGGGTTCAAGCCAACAATTATTCCATAATTTATAATTGTGAAAGGCACCAAATTTGGTTCCACAGAGGTTTTGTTTAGGTTTCAGAAGATTTCTTTTCTGCATCTTTAAAAGTAAAGCATGTGAAAGATCAACAAGGCAAATGACTATTTGTTAAAAAAAAAAAATGTCTCTGGGAAAAAAGATTGTTTTGATTACTTTCTTGGCCTCAGCAGTCTGGGATATATCCATAGACACACACACACACACACACACACACACACACACACATACATACATATATATTATATATAGTGGACCTATTAGAGATCCAATAGGGAGTTAGATAGAAAGTCACTCTTCACCAATAAGCTTTTTTTTTTTCCTGCTGAGGCAATTGGGGTTAAATGACTTTCCCAGAGTCACACAGCTAGAAGTGGTAAGTGTCTGAGACCAGATTTGACTTCAGGGTTGGTGCTCTATCCCCTATGCCACCTAGCTGCCCCCCTCCAACAATAAGCTTTAACCACAATAATAGTAGACCCCCAAAATTATATGAATTGGATTAAGAACGTTGGTTTTTGTAGTGATCAGGAGATCCTTTTCATTCCCAACTGACTTGTCCCTTGACCTTCTCCTTAACTCAGTGACATTAGAATACAGATGACATGAGAATAATTCCAGTTCTTAAGAAGGCAGAATTGAATAAACCTAAATTCTAGCAATAAGGAAAGAAAGTCTTCTGATAGTTCTGGTATCCTCTTCTCTCTTCCTCTTGACATGCAATGAAGGAAACAGAGCAGCCTGGAGCATTCTGGTATTGAACCTTCTCTGTGACAAATAAGTCTCTGTTTCTTGGAAAATAAAATGATGAGAATTTACTGTCTTGGTTTCTCTTTCCATCTTTCTTAGATAAGAATTTAGGAAGTCTATTTGATTTTAAGTTAAAATAGGCATAATCTAAGACCATTCTTCTTCCAGGAATATTTGTGGCACTTCTCTTTAGTTATTGGTTAAGGATAATATTGTAACATAATTTAGGTTGCATACTGAGTAGTGAACTAAGATTACCATCATCATCACTATGATCATCACCATTATCTTCATCATCACAAAAACAAAGCTAGCATTTATATAGCATTTTAAGGTTTACAAAGTATATTATCTCATTTGATACTTGAAACTGAAAAAGCAGATGCTATTATTATTCACATTTAGCAAAGGAGGAAATTGAGTCTTGGAGAGATTTAAGTGTTTTACTCAGATTCACCCTGCTAATAAGTATCTGAGACAGAATTTGAACTTGTATCTTTCCTAACTCTGAATCAGATACTCTACCCATTATACAACCTTTTTCTTGAACAATGGTATTTCTTTATTCCATGAAGTACTGGCAGCCAAATCTCCTACTATCCATGCCAGAGATTCCTGAGATATAGCCAGTCCTGGCCCTCAACAGTGGTATCTTTCACACCTTTCCATGCTTATACATGATTAATTATAACTGAAACTAGAAAAATGCTGAAAGATTTATAGAGTTACAATGTTAGTGTTTTATTTCAGCTAAACCTCTCTCCCCTAAATTAAATTTCCTTTCTTGAAAACAAATATCTGATTCAACCTAAAGCTGAAAACTTCAGATCTGATTTACAAATTAGAGCTATAGTACTTACTCCTTATACAGCCTCAGTTTTCCTACCTGTAAAAGATGAGGATGTGTAAGATTCTTTTTAGATACAAAGATAGAACAGCATGAAATCCAAAATTCCATAACCATTTATTCATCTCTGCCCCTCAGCGGTCTGGAAGTTAAAAGATCCATTGTATAACTAAGTAATAGATTTCTTCTTGATGCTATGAGATGAGGCTGTTTCATACCATTTCAGAAGATCAGGAAGAGTACTACTAACTGAGGCAAAGTGGCTTTGCTATTCCTCCCAAATAATATTCCATTTCTCCTTGCTTTATCTTTGCACAGCTTCCACATTTTGTGTTGGAACACACTTCCTCTTCATCTTTTGCCATTTAAAAGCTGTAATTTCCTTTAAGCCTTATCTCAATGGTCATCCTTTACATGAGATTCCTCCCTGATCTCTTCAGCTGGGGTGCCTTCTCCCACTCAAATTATTTTGTGTATGTGATGAGAGAGAGGGAACATAGCATGGTGAGATGGTCCCCAAAGAGCAAGACCTGATTCAAGTCTTGCCTATGATGCACAATGGTTGGATCATTCTAACAAAGTCAAATTAACCTCTCTGTGTTCTAGACTCGATAAATGGAGGTGAAGGGGCCAATTTGCTTTGATAAAGGAAGTTTCCTCATGTGGGAGGAGTTCCTTATATCGCAAAATAAATCAACTTCCTAGCCCAATATCTTACATATATTTATATATAAATTGATATCATCCTTGATAGAATGTAAAATTCTTGAGATCAGGTTCTATCTTTTTGTTTTTGCATTCCTGGTGCGAGAACCTGGTACAGGTGGAGTAAATAAAGCAGGAGATCTGAGTTCAAATATGGCCTTAGACACTAACTACCGTATGATCCTGATCAAATTACTTAACACTATTTGCCTCAATTTGCTCATCTGTAAGATGAATTGGAGAGAGACAAACCATTCTAGTAGCATTGCCAAGAAAATCCCAAATGGGGTTACAAAGAGCTGGAGATAACTAAAACAATTAAACAACAACCAAAAAAACAACTATCCAATCCTTTTTCCCCCACTCCTTTTTTATTCTCTCACAGTCCTTTCCATTTCTGTTTTTCTTTCTTCTTCCCAACCTTTTCCCTTTCTGTTCTTTTCCTGCTTCTATTTGCCCTTACTACACTTCATGGGACACTCCTGTCCTCCCCGTTTCTGGTTCCATCATGACCTTATATTTGTTTCTCCCTTCCTACATTTGCTAACTTGAAATGTAGTCACTTTAATAATAGGAACTGAATTATGTTTTAATTATCAAGTTATTAGTGTCCAAATAGCCCAGCAGTTTATCTATGTAACTGTTAGACTATAAGCTTTACGAAGACAGGGATTTACTCTAATGCCCACAACATCAAACCCCACCTATATGCACACAATAGGAACTTAAAAATTTTTGTTAAATTAACTAAATTTATTTTTTTCTCTTTTAAAATAGGTTAATAGAATTAGGTTATATTTATCAATGTCTATTTCTCTGGAAATACTACACCATATTTTACTGCTATCCATATATTTCCCATGAATTTCTCTAGAGGACAATCTTAAAATGTGTTCAGAAATTCAATGAAATGAACTATGCTGAATAATTAGTGTATCATTTTCAATTGCTTATAACTATTTGTCAAACTCCTTTATATTCTTCAAAAATATAGGAGGTTGGTAGAAAGATTTTAATTTTCTTAATATATTCCTAAATTACTACTAACTTGCTATATCCTTACACTGAAAGCTGAAGTAATATCAGCAAATGAAATACAGTAAGAAAGTTTTATTAAAATGCCTCTAACTTCTAGTTATGTGATGAAAGAAATGGGCTTCATTTTAATGTCATTTACCAGTTTCCAAATCACCTAATTCAAATGTAAATTAACTACATTTTCTGAAAGCTTTGTACTTGGGTAAGAAAAAAAATCACCTTTGACATGACTTTCAGCAGGAAAAAAAAACAGGTTTAATCCAAGGGAATGCTCAAAGGGATTTAAAATAAGAAGTAAGAATAAAAGTTGATCTTTCAAGTGTAAAATCCTGGCATATTCATTTGTGATACTATTCCAACAAAAATAGGAAGTAAACAAGGCAAATGGTCTTAGGAATTCATGAAGGGTATGGTTACTTCACTTCTGACAAACTTAAAAGTATATGGAATCCCTGGTTAATAGGGAGGATGAGAAGAAGGGGGAGATGGCAATACACACAGTGACATAGATAAAGCCAGAGATAGAGAGAGAGAGGAGAGAGAGAGAAAAAGACAAAGAAAGAGAGGGAAACAGAGAAAAGGGGCTGGAAGGGAGGGAGAAAGGGGGAGGAGATGAAGAGAGAGAGCATTTCATATATATGTAAATATATATTAAATAAAGATTTGCTGAGTATACAAAAGCAATAGAGAATTATTCAGCTATTCAAAGTTTTATTATGAGAAAAATAAACAATAGAATACAATAGAACCCTAAAATATTATAGCAAGAGGGACCTTAAAGATGTAACCAAGGGTTCTTTGCCTTTTTTTTCTCTCATGGACCTCTTTCATATTCTGATGATGTCTCTAGCCTCTTCAGAATAATATTTTAAGTGGACAAAATAAAATACATGGATTACGAAGAAATGAATTATACCAAAAGAGAGATGTCAAAATATTTTTAATTAGTTCATGGAACTCAGGTTGCTAACCCCCTAATTAGGGGTAGTGAATATAAAAGCATAATTTTTTCTCACCCAAGTTGATGAACCTCCTCCTATGAAATCTTATTATGTACTGACCCCCTTGACAGACCTGTGGTTAAAAATTTCTGATCTATTAATTTCAAGTAGTTCTGTAAAGAAATAAATCAATAATGATGGACAAATAAACCCATCTGTTTTCTCTCACTTAGTTTCACAAGTTTAGAATACTTACCCAATGCAGGGATTGGTCAAAATGAATCATGTGGCTTAAATGTAGACATTTTATTGATGTTAATTGTTTTTAAAAATATAATAATATATGAGACATAATGGCAGAATTATATCTGCCAGTTTCCAAACTGTATGGAGGCTGTATGGAAAGGACCTCAGCAACCATGCAATTTAATTTAATGAGAGATTTGGGGTCCTGAAAGAGAAAGATGCTTGTCTGGGGTCACAATAAGTTATTGGCAAAGCCAGGAAAAGGAACTGGATATGCTGATTATCAGTGTTTCGTCTGCCCTGGGAAAATAATAGTGATTAAGATAGTCAATAGACAGCCATAATTCAAACTCGGGTCTTAAGGATGCCAGATCCACTGTTCTATTTTTAGAATATTAAATCCCAAAGAGGTAGTTTGGTTTGCTCAAATTCACATTGGTAGAGAATAGGAAAGGCTGGATTTCAATTTGATCCAAGAGTTCTTTCCTCTATTTGATTTTATGTCAGTTTGGCTCAAGTAATCTTTTAAAAGAAAACAATTTTCATTTGAGCTTTCACAACCTGATTAATGAGGCAAAATTCAGGACAAAAAGAATTAAAAGGTGCTTATTAGAAGTAGTCAAGGGAACTACATATAGATAGGAATGCTCACTAGAGATCAATGATGGCTTTAAGGTAAGGCCAGTTTTTATTGATAACTTTTGTAATGAGATAAATACAATTCAGATAGGTCAGCAAGAGCAAAAGAGATTGAGCCCTTATATCTCACTTCTCCATCTCCAATCAAAGTAGTACATTTGTCTGCATAAGTACAGGTACAGAGAGGTAGGGGATTACTTGACAATGTCAGGGGACTAAGTAATACCTCCTCCTCTCAACACTGTTTGACAATCAGGGAACAGTGGGTCTCTGAGTCAAAATTATGTTTAAAATCTATGCCCATTCATGTTGTTAATATTCTTTATTACAATTATTTTTACTTCCAATACTTATTATGTATAATTGGATAAATCTATTAAGTTTGTACAAAGAAAAAAATTAAAATTGTCAATAATCGAGTTTCTGCTAATGAAATAAACATTCATAAGTCTACTTTTAGCACTGAATCCAAATGTATAATACAAAGATTGCATCCTCCTCTAGTACTCTTGACATTACCAAAAACTGAAAATAGTTCTCTGATTCTTACAAAATTGCAAAGACATTTATAAACAGAGAAAATTTTTATGCTGATTTGCATAATTAGAAATATGATGAAATGAAATTATTTTCCTCAAATGCTGTTTTATATGGAAATAAAGGGGAAAAGAAAATTGTCATCTTATGCTATCAGCTTGCACATACAATATGGTTCCCAATTATAAAATTTTTATTGATAATATAAGCTACATCCTTCTTACTCAGTTGTTTGTCATATGGTTATGTCTTCCAAATTGTCTTTTTTTAAATCATAGATTTTCTACCTTAATCAGCCTTTACTAGGTTTTTTAAAAGTTCTTTTAAAGGATTCTCCAGAAAATTAAAAATGATAGGAGACATTGGAGTTGCCACTTTTCTTTCTTTGGATTTCCTTTATTTAGCACTGTGTCTAACACTTAGTAGGTGCTTAAATGCTTGTTATCTTAACATTCATCTGCTACAATGAAACTGGTACAAAAAAGGAAAAAGCTCAATAAAAAGGGAGTTACATAGAATATCTATTACCTCAGTTTCCAAGACCTGAGTTTTTAAAGAAAAGGAAAATCAAGAGTCTGAGAAAATAATATATCTCCCTTTCCCAAGGATGGGTAAATTCAAATTCAAATCAATTCAAATCAACAATGCCTACTATTTGCCTGGTACAGTGACAGGCCTGGAAAAAAATACAAAACTGGAAACACGTGATACAATAGGATGAATCATTTATTTGGAGTCACAAGATCATATGTATCCCACATCTGCTACTTATTATCTGTGTGACCTTAGTCCAGGGGTCCTCAAACTATGGCCCACGGGCCAGATGTGGCAGCTGAGGATGTTTATTCCCCTAACCCAGGGCTATGAAGTTTCTTTATTTAAAGGCCCACAAAACAAATTTTTGTTTTTAATATAATATGGCCCTCCAACAGTCTGAGGGACAGAGAACCGGGCCCCTACTTAAAAAGTTTGAGGACCCCTGCCTTAGACAATACAATCTAGCTCTAAGAATTAGTTTCCATTTCTGAAGAGTAAGGATACGAATTAGAAGACCTCTGAAGGTCCTCCAATGGTCAAAATTCTCTGATCCTGTGATAAGTCTTACCCTTAAGGAATTTATATTCTATTGGAAAGGAACAACAATTACACAGAAAAAGTGAATACAAAAGATGATTAACAAATGAGTAGATAGGTCGGGTGAATATAATAAAGATGACAATACTACCTAAACTAATCTATTTATTTAGTACTATACCAATCAAACTCCCAAGAAACTATTTTAATGATCTAGAAAAAATAACAAAAAAAATTCATCTGGAAGAACAAAAGGTCAAGAATTTCAAGGGAACTAATGAAAAAAAAAATTGAATGAATGTGGCCTAGCTGTACCTGATCTCAAACTATATTATGAAGCAACGGTCACCAAAACCATTTGGTATTCTGATTGGTGAAATAGGTTAGATTCACAGGACAAAATAATCAATAACTATAATAATCTAGTGTTTTACAAACCCAAAGACCACAGCTTTTGGGATAAGAACTCACTGTTTGACAAAAAATTGCTGGGAAAATTGGAAATGAGTATGGCAGAAACTAGGCATTGACCCACACTTAACACCATACACCAAGATAAGGTCAAAATGGGTTCATGATCTAGACATAAAGAATGAGATTATAAATAAATTAGAAGACTATAGGATAGTCAGACCTGTGGAGGAGGGAGGAATTTATGACAAAAGAAGAACTAGAGATCATTATTGATCACAAAATAGGACATTTTGATTATATCAAATTAAAACATTTCTGTACAAACAAAACTAATGCAGAGTAGATTAGAAGGGAAGCAATAAAGTGGGAAAACATTTTTACATCCAAAAGATCTGATAAATGCCTCATTTCTAAAATATATAAAGAATTGATTCTAATTTATAAGAAATCAAGCCATTCTCCAATTCATAAATGGTCAAAGGATAGAAAGACAATTTTTGGATGATGAAATTGAAACTATTTCTACCATATGAAAAGGTGTTCCAAATCATTATTGATCAGAGAAAAGCAAATTAAGAAACCTGAGATACCACACACCCGTCAGATTGGCTGAAATGGAAAAGATAATGGGAATGTTGGAGGGGATGGGAAAACTGGGACAAGATACATTGTTTGGAATTATGAATAATCCAGCCATTCTGAGAGTGGATTTGAACTATGCTCAAAAGTTTCAAACTGTGTACCCTTTGATCCAAAAGTGTTCCATTATATCCCAAAGAGATTTTTAAAAAGGGAAAGGGACCTGTATGTGAAGAATGTTTTGTAAAGTTTAATTGTAAATATTTCAGAGTCTGATTTTTTTTTCAGCAAAATAACGTTTTGGTCATGTATACTTATTGTGTATCTAATTTATATTTTAATATATTTAAATCACTGGGTCATCCTGCCATCTAGGGAGGGGTGGGGGGGGTGAAAAATTGGAAAAGGTTTCAATTTTAATGCTGTAAAGACCCATGCAATATCCTGTAAATAAAAGGCTATTAAATTTAAAAATGTTTGTGGCAGCCTCTTTAGTGGAAAGTGGAAACTGAGTGGATGCCCATCAATTGAGAATGACTGAATAAATTGTGGTATATGAATGTTATGGAAATTATTATTCTGTAAGAAATGACCAAGGAGGATTTCAGAAAGGCCTGAGACTTCACAAACTGATGCTTGAAAAGGAGGGTCAAAGATATTATATACTTCAACAACATTACTAAATGATCATCAATTCTGATGAACATGGCCATCTTCAACAATGAGATGAACCAAATCAGTTCCAATGGAGCAGTAATGAACTGAACCAGCTACACCCAGGGAAAGAACTCTGGGAGATGACTATGAACCACCACATAGTATTCCCAATCCCCATATTTTTGTCCACCTGCATTTTTTATTTCCTTCACAGGCTAATTGTACAGTATTTTAAAATCCAATTCTTTTTGTACAGCAAAATAACTGTTTGAATATGTGTGTGTGTGTGTGTGTGTGTGTGTATATATATATATATATATATATATATATATATATATATATAGTATTTAACTTATACTTCAAAATATTTAACATGTATTGGTCAACCTGCCATCTGGGGGAAGGGGTGGGAGGAAGGAGGGGAAAAATTGGAACAAAAGGACGACCTGAAAGTCATGTTTAAAAGAGAGAGAGAGAGAGAGAGAGAGAGAGAGAGAGAGAGAGAGAGTGTGTGTGTGTGTGTGTGTGTGTCTTGACAGCATTTTTCAAAAATCATCACAGAATATTGCTCTGATATCCTAGAACTAGAGGATAAAATAGTCATTGACAGAATCCATAAATCACCACAAGGAATATTGTAGCTAAATTCCAGAATTATCAGATCAAGGAGAAAATACTGCAAGCAGCCAGAAAGAATTCAAATATTGAGAAGCTACAATTAGGATTACCAAGGATCTAGGGCCTTCCACATTAAAGGATCAGAAGACCTGGAATATGTTATTTTGGAAATCAAAGGAGTTTGGCCTACAACAAAGAATCAACTGCCCAGCAAAATTGAGCATTATCTTTCAGGGGAAAAGATGGATAATTCAATGAAATAGGGAATTTTCAATCATTTCTGATGAAAGAGCAGAACTGAATAGAAAAAAAAAACAAGACTCAAGAGAAACACAAAAAGGTAAACAAGAAGAAAGAAAAAAAATTGTTTAAAGATTAAACTGTTTACATCCCAAACAGGAAGATAATATCTTATAAGTTTAGAAAATTATAACTATATCAGTTATATATAAGTTAGAAGGGGTATACATAGATAGAAGGCATGGGTAAAAGATGATTTTGATATGATGTTATAAAAAAGAAATAAAGATATTGGAAAAGGACTACTGGGAGAAGAGGAAGGGAGAGGCAAAATAGGGCAAATTACATCACATGAAGAGATATAAAGGACCATTACAGTAGAGGGGAAGAAGGAAGGAAGATGAGCATTATTTGAAACTTAAATCCCATTGGATTTGTCTCACAAAGGGAATAACAGACACACTCAAGGGGGTATAGAAATGTATCTTACTATATAGGAGAGGAAAGCAAAAAGAAAAGGGAGAGTTCGGATAGAAGATATGAAAGAAGTTGTAGAGGAAAGGAGAAAGAAAAGGGCGTAGAGTGATATAAGGAAAGGTAAATTAAGGAAGGCAGTGGTCAGAAGCAAAACACTAGTAAGAAGGGATTGAGTGAGAAGGAAGAAAAAAAGCAAAAATGGAATAAATTGAGGGACATACAGAGTTGATACTTACAACTATAGATGTGAACTGAATGAACTCTCCCAAAAAACAGAAGCAACTAGCAAGAATGGATCAAAAAGAAAAGACTCCTACAATATAATGCTTATAAGAAATACAATTGAAGCAAAGAGATACACACAAAATAAAGGTAAAAGTCTGGAGTAGAACATATTATGCTTCTGCTGAAATTAAAAAAAAAAAAAAAGCAGGGGGAGAAATCCTGATCTCAGACAAAGCAAAAGCAAAAATAGATCTAATTACAAGAGATAAGGAAGGAAGGAAACTACATCTTCCTAAAATGCTATTATACACAATGAAGTAATATGAATACTAAACACATATGTACCAAGTGGTATAGCATTTAAATTCTTAGAAGAGATATTAAGTGAGTTACAGGAAGAAATAGATAGAAACCTATGCTTCCTCTCAGAACTAGATAAATCTAACCACAAAATGAATAATAAGGAAGAAGTTAAGGAGGTAAATAGAATTTCTGAAAATTTAGTTTGATAGATCTCTTGAGAAACTTGCCTGAGGATAGAAAGAAATATAACTTTTTCTTAGCACTACATGACACTTACATAAAAACTGACCATGTGATAAGGCATTAAAATGTCACAATCAAAAAAGCAGAAAGGCAAAAATGTTAAGATAATGATGCAACAAAAATTACATATAATAAAGGGTCTTGGAAAAATATAGCAAAATGTAATTGTAAACCATCAAAATCTAAAAATGAGTGAAACAATGAATCATATAAACAATCAATTTCATCAAAGACAATAACAATGAGACAACATACCAAAATTTTTGTGATGGAGCCAAAGAAATTCTTAGGGGAAATATTATATCTTTAAACACTTACATGAAAAGAATAGAGAAAAAAGAGATCAATGAATTGAATATGCAATTTTAAAACCTATAAAAAACATATTAAAAAGTTTAAAAAACAAATTTAAAAATCTAAATTAAATACTAAATTAAAAATTCTGAAAAATCAAAGGACAGATTAGTAACATTGAAAGTAAGAAAACTATTGAACTAATAAATAAAACTAAGAGTTGATTTTATGGGAAAAAACAGTAAAATATACCTTTGGTTAATTTGATTTTAAAAAAGAAAAATGAAAACCAAATTTCCAGACTCAAAAATGAAAGGGTGAACTTATCATCAATGAAGAGGAAAATAAAACAATGTACAGGAATGATTTTGTCCAACTGTGTGCCAACAAATCTGACGATCTATCTAATTGAAATGGATGAATGTGTACAAAAATATAAATTGCCCAAATTAACAGAAGAGGAAATAAAATATTTAAGTAACACCATTTTAGAAAAAGAAATTGAGCAAGACATCAATGAATTCCTTAAGAAAACATCTCCTGGGTTAGATGGAATTACAAGTTTATTCTATCAAACATTTAAAGAACAATTGATGCCAATGCTATATAAACTATTTGGAAAAATAAGCGAAGGAATCCTACAAAATTCATATTACACAAATATGGTGTGGATACCTAACATGAAGAGCTAAAACAGAGAAAGAAAATTATGATGACATATTTAGAGAATCCTAGAGAATCAACTAAAAAATTACATAAAATAATAACTTTAGTAAAGTCCAGGATATACAATAAACCCACATATCATGAGCATTTTTATATAATATAAACAAACCCCAGCAGCAAAAGATAGAAAGAGAAATTCCATTTAAAATAATTATAGAATATATTTTAATAAATTGGGAGTCTGTCTGCCAAGGAATTATATGAATACAATTATAATTTTTCACACAAATGAAGTCATTTTTAAATAACTAGAAAAATATCAATTGCTCATGAGACCATGCTAAAACAATAAAAATGAACATTCCAGCTAAATTAATTTACTTTTTCAGTGCTATATAAATTGAAACACCAAAAAATGACTTTATAGAGATAGGAAAAAATAAAAACAAAATTCATTTGGAAGAACAAAAAATCATGACTATCTAGGGAAGTAATGAAAAAACTGTAAAGGAAGGTGGGTAACCATTACCAGATCTAAAACTATATTTAAAAAAAAAAACCTGCATTCATCAAGGCTATTTGGTACCAGCTAAGAGAAGTAGAGTGGTATTATCAGTGAAATAGCTTAAAGATACAAGACACAGTAGTCAATGATGATAGTAATCTACTAGACCAATTGTGGTAAATCAATATAATGGAATATTATTGGTATCTAAGAAATGATGAGCAACTGGATCACAGTAATCAATGAAGATAATAATCTACTGGACCAATTATGGTAAATGAATATAATGGAAAATTATTGGTGTCTTAGAAATGATAAGCAAGTGGATAACAGGAAACTTGGAAAGACTTACATGAACTGATGCTGATCGAAGTGAACAGAACCAAGAAAACATTGCAAAGTAACAGCAGCATTGTACCATGATCAGCTACGATAGACTTACCTCTTCTCATCAATATAATGATTCAAGACAATTCCAAAAGCTTCATGTTGGAAAATGTTATTCATATCCAGAGAAAAAGCATGGAATATGAATGCAGATCAAAGAAAGTTTATATAGTATTTTTACTCTTTTTTTGTTTTTTCTTTCTTTTGGTTTTCTCTTTTTCTTCTGATTCTTCTTTTATAACTTGACAATGTGAAAATATATTTAATATGATTATACATTGGTAACCTATGTCAGAATGCTTACCCACCTGGGGATGAGAGGGAGGGACGGAGGAAAAATAATGGAACTCAAAGCATATAAAAGTAAGTGTTGAAAACTATCTTTACTTGTAATTGAAAAAAAGAAATATTAAGTGGGAGGGAAGAAGCCCCCCAAATTCTGGATATTATTATCACCTTGAGAATGTAATATCCCCCACTACCTTAATCATTTAATAACTTGTCTTTGAATTCAAAATCTAATAGAATGACCCTTTTAGCACAGTAAAGAAATCCTGAATTCTAGAGAACTATCAAAACTCTATTAAATGAGCAAATCTCAAAAGAGATGCAGTGCCAAAAGATAAAACAATTAGCTAATTAACATAAAGTAATATTGGAATACCCTATTTGAATAAAGAAAAAAGGCTAAGGGAAGAAATGAAGGAACAATAGTACAATAGTACCAAAGGACAGAGAAAAATTTAAACATCAATAGAAGGAAAATCACAGTAAAAGTAGTCAAGCCAAGATCAATGGTTGGGAATAAAATTAAAAAACAAGCTCAATATGACATAGTTCAAAAGCATTAAAGATTGAAAATTATAAGGAATAAAAAGGAATATGAAAAGGCATATTATTCAAAGTGAAAAATTAAAAAACCAGATCACTGTAGACATTAAATAATAACCCATAAAAGGAAAATACACAAATATACAGGCAAATGAACCTCCTCAAAATGGAAGAGACAATAGAGGTAAACAATATCTAGCATATAAAAGTTTAATTACTTATAAAGGAAAATTAATTGCTATTTAAATTTAAGGTAAAGGTCATAAATGGATGTCATAAAAAAGAGGAACTAAACACTTCAAAACAATGAAAGGATAGCACATATTTAACTATATCAGATTGCTTCCTGTCTTGGGAAGGAAAAAGGTCAGAGAAGGAGGGAGAAAAATTTGGAATTCAAAATCTTACAAAAATGAATGTTGAAAACTATCTTTGCATGTATTTGGGAAAATAAAATACTATTGAGGGAAAAAAAACACTTCAAAAGAAATCCATAGAAAAAGTTCAAGAAAATCCTCTCTAAGGCACATACTGATACCTTTTCTCACTAAATTTGACTATCATTAATCTTTCAACATTTTTTTGCCTTCACTGTCTCTACAGCTTCTGAGTACTTTCCAACTTCTATTTATTCTAACTCTTTGAAGCAAAAATTATACAAAAGCTAGTGCTCTAATTATTTAACTATCTTATCCTATCTGATCTAGCTAAGATTCTCTGTCTGTATCTTGTGAATCCTAAGGACTTCAAGTTCTAGAATAACTTTCTTTCTAGGGATAATCATCTTTTGATCAACAGTGGTATCCCACTTATATCATTACAGGCTACTTAAAAGTATAAAAACCGTGTCCTATTTTTTTTAATTCAATTTTTTTCAGTTCTAAATTCTCTATATTCTATTGAGAAGGCAAGAATAACAAAGCCCATTACAAATATTTCTAGCATACAAAACAAATTCCTGCATTAGCTATGTCCAACTTTTTTTAGAAAAAAGAAAAATAAATAATGCATCAAATTTGCTGGAGATAGATAGCATGAGGGTTGGGATTGGTCACTGTTTTGCTCAGAGTTCCTAAATCCTCCAGAGTTGATTATCCTTTCAACATTGTGGATATAAAATTTGTTCTTCTGGTTTTACTTTCTTCCCTCTGTATCAGTTCATACAAGTCTTCAGTGTTACATATAATTCAATTCCACAAATATTTATTAGACAGCTAGTACTATGTTACATACAAGAGAGTATAAAAACAAGAAAACAAAATTAAGTGCCTATTCTTTATTGTCGTTTACTGCATTTTAGCAGAGGAGACCTTATACCTTATTTGTGTAGACAACCAGTACTAACAACAAGAAAGCTCAGGAAAGCTTTCTTAAGGAAACAGAACCTAACCTTAGCCTTAAAAAAAATTTTTTTAAGCAGCAGAAGCAGATAAAGAATGCATTTCAAGGCATGGAGTAAAGGGTGCAGACTAAACACTTATCTGCTTTGGTTGAGGGAGTTTCTCATTTAGGTGTCCAATACTCCAATCAAAATTTTATTTTATTTTATTTTATTTTATTGGGAAGAGGACAGGACCTATGATTCTGGAATGGAGACAGCTCCCAGAGAGCAATTTCCCAAAAATTAATTATTACTGTCTTTGTATTCTCTCAAATTAAGACTCTCTTTGCAATTTATAACCTTGTCTGGAGTCACACAGCCAGTGGATAATAGAGAGAGGTCTAGAACACAGACCTTCTTTATTCACAGAAGTTTCTCTATACATTTCACCATACTGTTTTACCCATAAAACTTCTCTAAAGGCTATGGTCTGTCCCCCTTGCCCACTGATCAAATCCAATGAACATTCAATGTCTTTGTGTTTTCTTTTATATGACTCCATTTTATTTCTTCAAGAGAACAGGAAGCAGCAAAGTAGTAGATAACAGAAATCTGATTTCCTTATGCCAAATACCTTTCCAGTAGGGAGGGGTATCTCATGGGTTATTAATAATGGCCAGCTTTGACATGTTGTCTTGAAATTTGCTAAGCAGTTTCCAAGGTATCTCAATTAAACTTCACAACAGTATGAGGTAAGTAACATTATAATACTCATTTTACAGATGACAAAACTGAGGCTAAGAAAGATTAAGTGATATCCAGAGCCATAAGGCTAATAAGGACATGAGGACGAATTTGAACTTTCTGAATTCAAATCCAATATTCTATCCACTGAGTCACCTAGATGTTTCTAAATAAAGGATAATTTTAGATGAAAAATGTAGTATCTCCTTAGTTTGTAGAAAGCCATTGAATTTGGAAATCTCAAAATGAAAATATAAAAATAAGTGAGGAAATTTGGGAATCAGAGCCAGTAGAGTAATATATCACTCCCCATCTGATATAAATTTGAGATATAGGTAGTGCTTAATTCATTCATCTCCTATGCAACCTACAGTTAAAAAGAAAAAATATATTTTATCAGGATTGTCCTTTATGATCTAGCAAATGACTGATAATAACACTGATTTTTTTAAAAAAATTTGTTTATTATAGTTATTTTTGGCTGAACTTGAGAGAGTTCACAAAAGTAAATTTTAATGGTGAACATTTGCCCTTTTCTATTAGGTTTAATTTATTTCTTCTTTAAATTGTTAGAGTATTTCTTTATTCATTTCTGTGTTGTCAGTTGAATTATTTGAGTAGGTCCCAGGCAAAGCCTAGCATTATTAAATCCAAGGCAGCTTGTGACTTATGATCCAACCACCTCATCCTGTCTACTGCTGGCGGGGTGAACCCCCAACCTCCTCAAATATTAAGTGGGTAATTTCTGCTGAGTCTCAGGCTATTTCTCATAAATATGTGTTTCTGAAAACCAAGTCACTGTAATCACCCATACCGTGTTGGACGGCTTTCATCTCATAAAGTTGAACGGAGATGTTTTTAATAAAGATGCTTGCTTTCAACGTCCCACAGTAGAAGTGCTCGGCTAGTCATGTGAATATAACCAAAGGGAATTAAATCTAAGTTTCAGAGTGCTTTGTTTTGTTTCCTATTTTCATAAGGCAGCTCCTACAGTGTTCTGCTATATTAGCAAACGCTGGTCATGACCTGCTCCTCTTTCCTGCATGGAGGACTAAAAAATACTTAGCAACCCTGACCAATTCTAGGTCACTGGCATAATGGAAAGTTGCCTGTTAATAGAGAGATCCTTATCTCAGGTGACTATCTCTATAAGTTTTTATTTTTAATGGTTCTTACTATGTAAGTATGAAATTCATTAACAAATTTTGGAGAAGACAGGATAAGGTCATAGAATTACAGAATCAAAATTATATAGGATTTCAGAGGCCATCTAGTCCAACCTTTTCTCAAGAAAAATCCCTTTTGCCATATCGCTATCAATAATCACTTGTTGAGCTTATATTAAATACCAGGCACAATGCTGAGCATGGGGGATACAAAGAAAGACAAAAGCCCAGTCCCTGCTCTCTAATACCTTTTATTCTAATGGAGAAAATACATGCAAATCACTGTACATCCAAATCAGATTTTGTTGCAAAAGTTATTCAATTGTTTGACTTTTTGTGGGGTTTTCTTAACAGAAATACTGGAATGTTTGCCTTTCCTTCTCCAGATCATTTTACAGATGAGGAAACTGAGACAACCATAGTTAAGTGACCTGCCCAGAGTCACTCAGCTAGTAAGTACTTGAGGTTGGATTTGAATTCAGGAAGACGCATCTTCATGATTCAAGTTATCTCCACTGTACCACCTTCCTACCCACAATGATACAGATGCAGTGCAAATATAAGGTAATCTCAGAAGGCAGCACAGAATTGGGGAGGGGGTAAGGGCTCCTTCAGGAGACAGTACTTGGGGGTTGAGCCTTGAAGGAAGATAAGATAGCTGATAGGAATGAGGAGAGATATCATTGCTGGTATGGACGGTCAGTGAAAAGGTCTGGAATCAGAGTGTCATATTTGGGTAACAGCAATTTGGCAAGTGTCCTCCTGCTGTCATAAAGTATAAGGAAGGGAATAAAGATCTAAAGGTGACTTGGTCTGGAATCAGGAAGCTCTGAGTTCAAATCCACCCTCAGATACTTACTAACTATATAAGTTAGTTGAGTAATAAATAATTTGACCTCTGTTTAACTCAGTTTTCTTATCTGTATAATGAAGCTAATAATAGCACTTATCTTCCAGATATTTTTATAAATGAGATAATAAATATTTAATACAATGCCTAATTCATGGTGTAATATAAATGCTAGCTATTATTAATATTAATAGAAACTAAAAAGCCAATGGATGCCAAAGATCTCCAAGGGTGGAAAACCCACAACTTTCCAAACTTAAACTGGCCTCATTGGCCATCCACTGTTTTTGGTTCCTTCCTCTAGGACTCAGACAAACTGAGACTTGGGAAAGACATTAATTTAGAAAGGCCAAAGTCATATACTTCATCCCAACGTATCACCAGTCATCTTGATCTCTGTCTTACCAATGCATTTCTGTGACCTTAGAAGAGAGAGTGAAGCTGACAACTTTGGGCAGCTCTGTCCTACTCATTGCCATTTCACAGGCAAGCCAAGCTAGCACCCTCCTGATGCCATCAGTTTCCTTCTTCAAGAACTAAGTACAAGGACAAACAATAATCAGCACTGAGGAGAAAAAGTCGTATATTTCTTCCACGTGATAACCCTATAAATGCCCAAAGATACTTGTCATGACCTTCTGAATCTTCTTTATGTCAAACACCATTTGTTCCTTTAATTGATCTCATATAGCATGGATTAAAGGCTCTTTGCAAAATTGTCTTCTTCTGGATACTCTATAGACTATCAGTTACTTCCTGAAGTGAGCACAGTAATCCCCATGTAATCTAACCAGGACCAAATGTAGACAAGATATCATATGAATTGCCTTCTATAGGCAAATCCATAGTTGGTTCAATCATCACACTTTAGGTTATCCAAAATCATCCTTAGTCCTTGGGATCCATGAATCAATATCTGTTATTCCTTTCTTTAAAATATCCAAATATGCAAAGTAAATAGCTCAGAAAGTAAATATGAAAAGAAAAGGCAAGAAAAAGGATTACATTTATCCATTTAGTTATAATAAATAATGCAATCTTTCCAAGTAGAAGTACCAGAATAATTAAACTAATTTCCCAAAATTATTCTAGTGTATTCAATTACAGATTTTAATTATTTTAGAGAAATAACTTGCCATGTTAATGAAGGAGACAGTAGTAAGAATCATGGCAGAGTTGAGGTTTCATGTTCTTGCATTCTATGCGCCTTATTAGAAAATGTAAATCAAATATTTGATGAATACTAAGAGCCGTTGGGGACACTGAAATGAATATTACTATTGTGACTCTGAGAATCAGGTTGAAATCTAACAGAAGTCAGTTAAGGTAAGTGGATTTCAGTGCCAAAGGGAACATTAGATGTTTTAAAGAGGTCTTCAGGGAATTACTCAGTATTAAATAACAAATAAAAAAATTAAATAATACTTGGATTGTGACAAACCAACAGAAGTTCAAAAGGTAAAAGTAAGACTGCTCTTCCGACTTCAATTCAAGAAGACAAAAACCTTTATGCAAACATAATAAGGGTTCATCAACACTGATTGGCTTCTCTTACCTTCTATTTGTTTTAATGAAAATAGTTGACATTTCTAGAAGGTCACAACAGATGTTGAGATAGAAGGCTCCTTAGAAGATGTCAATTCCAGCCTCTTTAATTAACATATGAGGAACTAAGAACCAGAAAAACTGAGTAATTTTTTCAAGCTTCCACATATAGTAAGAATTTGAACCCAAATCCTCTGATTCTAAGTCTTGCAGTGGATTCCTAATTTTTTTATAGTATTTTAGATTTAGACGCTTCTGTAGAAGTAGAGGTAAGATCTGAATTCAAATTTCATCACTATCATTAAGAAATATGTGAAGGACATTTGATTACATTAATGTAGGGAATTCTCTCCAACAGTGCAAATCACAACCCAATTATGATAAATTCTAAGTGAAAAGATTCATTAAGGACGATTGTTTCAGAGTCACATAGTTGGAAATGACAGAGGTAGGAGACAGCTCAAGTTTTAATGATTTTCAAGTTTATGGGACAACCCATAAACTTTATGAACCTCATTTTTTCAGCTATAAAATGGGGAAACTGATTCCTGTACTAATGATCTGATTCATAAGGTGTGATCTTAAGATCAACAGAATCACAGACATGGAAAGAATCATAGAGGTCATGTGATCCAAAGTGTTAATAATAATGGTTTATATTTACATATAGAGCCTTTAAGATCTCTAAGAAGATAGTTATCACAAACATCACCCATCATTTTAAAGATGAGGAAACTGAGGTTTAAGGATTAAGTGCTTGCTCATGGTCATATAACCACGATGTCAGAGGCAGAACTTGAAAACAGATCTGTCCTGAGTTCTAGACCCATTAATGTTTTTTCTAGTCTAGCATTCTGCTTCTCAATCGTGCAGGAATTTCTTTTAAATTTAACCTTTTTAAAATGACAATTAAATGCAGCATACAATAAGATCAGAAAGGATATTCTCCAATTTGAGTAAAGGAGGAAGAATTTACTTTTCAGTCAATGACTCACAAAAGACATTTATTTAGGCACAGGGGAGAGCAATCTGTGTCAGGATAGAAAGGATCTAAACCAAATGTATCCCAGATCTTCCATAAGCAATGAAGTAAAGAAATTTATTTTTAATGATATGCCCTTTTTCCCCTCCATGTCAGGTATAGAAAACATTCTGATTAATTGTGATTTCTGGTTAGATGGTTTCTGGTTAACCAAGGTTTTACTGTTTTTCCTCCCAAATTCCATGTGTGTGTGTGTGTGTGTGTGTGTGTGTGTGTGTGTGTGTTTGTGTTTGTGTGTGTATATATATATATATATATATATATATTATATATATATATATAATGTGTGTATGTATCTATGTATGAGGAATATGAAATTGTGAAGAAATGGCAGTTGTCTAAACACTTATGGACAAATATGTTCAAAAAGATCATGTATGTTTTTCTTATGCCTTAATTCACAGGTTCTGTCTCAGTTTTCCTTGTGTTCTTACCAATATATCCTTATATTATTAATATATCCTTGCACAAATATGTGAAGGACATTTGATTTCATCAATATAGGAAGTTTTCTCCATCAGTGCAAAACACAACCCACTTATGATAAATTTTAAAGAGTGGTAGGAGACTCATTAAGGTTGATTGTCTCTGAGTCACATAGTTGGAAGTGTCAGAGGTGGGACAGAACTCAAGTCTTAATGATTCCAAGCCCAGCACTCTAGCTACTATGTTCGATTTCCTCTTAATATAACTTTATTTGCATCTTGTTATCAGAAATGCAATGGAACTTGAAGGATAAGATAAAGTCAAATTGAAACAAAGAATCAATAACTCCTTCCAAATACTGTCTAGATCAGTGGTTCTTAATCGGTTTTTTGCATGTTTAATGGATCTCTTTGGAATTTTGGTGAAGCCTTTAGCATCTTTATTAGAATAATGGTTTTAAATGCATAAAGTAAAATACATACGATTATAAAAAAACCAATTCTATCAAAATAAGAATATATATATATATATATATATATATATATATATATATATATAATATATTTTCCCACATTTACTCCATAAAATCTTTTAAAAACTCTTGGTTTAGTTCAGGGGTATCAAACTCAAATAAAAATGGATCTTGTTGGCAACATATCGATTCAGGAAGCCTCAAATTAGCATTATCTATGTTTTATTTTTATTCATTTATTTTTCAAAGATTTCCCAATTATATTTTAATCTGACTCAGGCCACACTCATAAGATGTGGCCTGTGGGTATGAGTTTAACACTTCTGATTTAGGTTATGTCAGAACAATAACTACTAGTTCTTACATTTGGGGCAAATTGTAAAAAATATCCTCAAATCAACTTTGCTAAGAATAAATTCAAGGACCCCCTAGGTGCTCGAACTGGAGGAGGGGATAGACCCAAAACACTTAAGGCACTGAACAGAGAGAATAATAAGTGGTACAGATCTGGGAGTAGGTCATTAATGGTATCTTAAATGAGGTGGGGGATGAAGAAAACTGTGTTATCTGATAACTCCTTACATTAAATAATAATTCTTGGTAACCAAATATTAAATTCAGTTGTTTCTAGTCTGCTGAAGATTTTGGGGTACTGTTAGCAAATAATAAGTATTAGCCCTCTTCCAAACCTTGGTACTCCCATTTTAGTTACAGCATTGTGTAATATTTTGATAATTTGTTTCTAAATTAAAAGCAATAGTAAATAGTAATACCTTTACTTAATATAATCTCTAAAACCTTTTTGACAAAGGAGTTGTAAATATAGAGTCCATGTGAGAAACTCATGGATAGATTTTAGAGGGTATATGAACTTGATTAAAAAAAAATGATTATTTTCTTTTACCTTTGGTTTTCTTTGAAATCCTAGATATTTTACATATTGTGCATTTAAAACCATTATTGTGAGGAGTCTATAAGTATAATCAAACTTCCAGAGAGATTTATGACACACAAAAAGGTTAAGAAACTCTACTTTAAGAAGCCACTTGCCCTTCTGTAACTTCATCTTCTACTACTAAGTTATGTTTACAATGCACTTGAGTGAAAATTTGAGTACCATGTGCGGTCAATCAAGAAGAATGGAGAAGCAAGCACAGCATTCTTTCCACTATAACATGCTGCCTTTCAAGCCATTTTGAATTCCAAACCAATTTAATCTACTGAGAAATGAAAGGGATCATTTCATCTATGAACTAAAATCCATTGAAAAAATCTTAAGTTCAATTATTAACTGTGAGAATGGCAAAAGTGCAAATAAATTTTAAAAATCATGAAGTCAAGAAGAATTGATTTGGAGGGTTAAAATGATGAACTCAATCAATTATAGATAGGTTAAGCTTGAGGTCCTAGCAGCACACCTAGGTGGAAATCTCAAAAAGAACTAGCGTTTAAAAGTTAAGGTTAAAAGTAAAGATTTGTTAGACATGTTCATGGAAGTGATATTGGGATTGGATGTGAGTGCCTACATAGTAGAACTTATAAGAAAGAGAAGCCTCAAAGCTAGATCTTCAGGGAATTGTCACATTTATGGCATTTATAGAAAGGGGAGGGGTGATGGAGAAACAGAAACAGAGAGAAAAGAGAGGGATATAGTAATGAGAAGAGAAACAGGATAGAGTCAGAGAGGAGAGGAAAAGAAGAGGGAGAGAAAGAGAGAGACAGAGGCAGAGAAAGATGGAAACCGAGAGAAATAGATACAGAGACAGAGAGGTTTTGATCACAAATGAAGGAGGAGAACAGAAAAGTGCAATGTTATGGAATCAAAGACTGATATAGAAGCACTAACACTTTTGAAAATAATAACTTTAGTTGGACTTAGAGAGATAGAAAGATGAAAAATATTCAGGTTTGTTGATTAATAATCATAGAAACCTTGAATACCTTTATTGAAAATAGTAGACAGCTAGTTAGCACAGTGGATAGCTTAATAAACTTGGAGTCAGGAAGATTGGAGTCTGCATCCTTCCTCATACACTTGCTTGCTGTGTGATCCCAGGCAAACCACAACCAATATAAGAATCACTTTACTCATCTGTAAAATGAGGATAATAATAGTGCCCACTTCCCAAGGTTGGTTGCTGTGGGAATCAAATGAGATGATATTTTGAGCTCTTCAGGAAATCTTAAAGCATTGTGTAAATGTTTACTATTACTAGATAACATCATTCTAGGGCATATATTTCTCAGTCTTTTTTCTATGGCTTGAAATAAAAAATAAATAGCTGCAAGATACACAGTAGAGACTGATTCTGAAGGTTATGATGAATACAAAAATATAAGTGTAGGAAGCAATAAAAACCCATTCACAAAATCAAAGGCTATCAGAACTTGCAGATAATCTGGAACCTGTACTAGACCTGAACTAGACTATCTATTTGGTGATAGAATGGGGAATATACAAACTGAAGAAGAGAAGAATGGAGGAGGATGAGAGAGAATATGATAGCTATATTTAAGTATTTAAAAGTCTGTTACATGAGCAAGATACTAACCTTGTTCCGCTTGGCCCAAGAGGACAGAACTAGGAGAAAATGTATGAAAGTTACTAAGAGATAAATTTAGGCTTGAGACTGGGGGAAACCTCCTAATACTGGGAGCTGTCCAAAAGTAGAATAGATTGTTCTTGAGAGACGATGGGTTCTCCTTTACTTTAAGAGAAAGCTGAATGACCCCTTTTACCAAGTATTGTCACAATAGAAATTCTTTTCATGTGTATGTTGGCCTAAGAGGTTGCTGGAAGTCCCTTCCAATTTTGATTGTGATTTGATTGTGAACCTGAGCTGAAATCTGCTCTATAATATCCTTGACAAGTAGGTGAACCACCCTCTGCCTGAAGACCTCCCGTGAGAAGAAACCCACTCCTTCCTGTAGCAGCATATTCTGCTTTTGGAAAACCAAGATTATTAAGACATTTTCCCTTACATCAAGCCAAAAGCTACCTCTTTACAACTTTTATCCACGGTTACTATTTCTGTCCTCTGAAATGCAAAGTTGAATTCAATTCAAACAAGCATTTATTAAGACCACATGAGAGAGGCAAAGGATGAATATAAAATAAATTCAGTGTCCCCTAAGTTTCAGAAAACTTAAGTTAGCTAGTCAAGTAGATACAAAGTTGAATGCTTAATTTATTTCCATTTCATTTCATTTTCATGCTTTTTAAACGTATATCTGTACAAATTTTTGTTGTCATTCAGTCATGTTTGACTTTTTTGACCTCATTTAGGATTTTCTTGGCAAAGATTCTGAAGCAGTTCACCGTGTCCTTCTCAAGCTAATTTTATAGATGAGAAAATGAAGGTAAGCAGGGTTAAATTACTTGCCCAGGGTCATGCAGTCAATGAGTTTGAAACCAGATTTAAACTCAGAAAGATGAGTCTACATGACTCCAAGCTCAGCACGTTATTGTCTTCACCACTTAGCTGACCCTAGCCTCTTACACACATGTATGCTGTACCAATGGAATATAAATATATTTGTGCAATAAGACCGGCAGTGTTTTAGTTTGAACAGATAAAAGCCAGCAATTTCTTTGCTGGCAGGGATACATATAATACAGGAAAGAAATGGGGAACAAAGACCTGTAGACCTTCTTTATCTGCCCTTTACCCTAGCTAAATTTTTGTGTACCAATAAGGGAGAACATAAGAAATGAGGAAATTCTCATCAGTCAACTCCAAAAGTTCTTTTAAGGCTTGGGAAGATAAAGTTTCTAAAACTGATTTTAAGGACATAAGTTCAAAATCAGAGATTTGTAAAGAATTTTCAAACTCCACTTTAGATTGTAGTTTGGTTCCAGAACTTTGAGTTTGGTAACAAGTTTTTTGACATGAACATGAAATCAGGGAAGTGATGCCATGATGTGCAAGTGAATTAAATTTAAGTGAGGGAGGGCTGTGCAAGGTTACCAGCCTCACTCCCTCTTCCAGAGTAATTTGGTCCAGTGGCAAGATTTAAATCAAGATGACTGGAGATGGCTCTGGATGCTACGGGAGAACTTAACCTTTTTAAAGGAAGGTCTTTAACAGATCTCAGGTTGAAAAAACTTCCAAACAATGATTAAGGCTAAGTAAGAAAGGAGACAGAGAAGAAAGGTGGTCAAAAGTGGCTTTAATCTTATCCTGAATGATTCTGCCTAGATAAATAAGGGCTTAAGCAAGGGAATTCCGATCCATCTGTTCTATAGGAAAAGAATAATAAGCTCTCACTAGCAGGAAGAGGCTTTGTAGATACTGCACCCAAGTATATCATAGAAAAAAAGCATTCTGAACACGTCTCTTTTTAAAGCATTAGAAGGCTAGTGAACTTGAACACATCAGTGTAGACAAGTAGAACACAAGCCTTGGTTTATAGCTGAGACCGATACAATGGGAAAAAATATCTAACTTGTCACTGAATGTAAACAAAAATATATGATCAACACTAAGGTCTCTTAAAATGTATTCATGTGATATTTAATTTTTGAATATTTAAATACTATTATAATGATGAAAATGTTTTAAAAGTGCTTAACACATTTGAAGGAATGAAAGTATGTGTGTCCAAATGTGAAAATGACAAGAAAAAATTTTAAATGTCATTGTTTGAAATATGTGGTTGAAAATATGTATGAAGGATTAATACCTAGAATACAAAATAATTATCTTAGTACACAGTTTTCCACGCTGCATTTCTTTTCCACTCCCTTATACTCCTTCCTCTCATCAATGAATTTTCTGTTTCATCTTAGGTCAAACATTTATCATGAATAAACACACATTTTATAAATAACCAGTTCTCTTATTTGTACTCATAAATTTCAGGTCAACAAAAAAAAAGTAATTATTCAAATGAAAGTTTATAGGACATTTACAAATCAGCCAAGCAAGAACATTTGTGGGGGGTTCTAGATGTAATTCCTTCCTCAATGAATATCAGTTTAGTGGGAATTCAACTTTCACAATACTGACAAACTGGAAAAGAATTCTTTTAGTAAATACTTTCCTTATGAAAGAGATCCCTCTCAATCCTATCATCAAAAGCCTATTCACCGACAAAGCTTATCTATCAACAGTCTGCAAGCATTCATTAGGTTTCTGTGATGTGTCATATACCATACTGGATTCTAAGAGATTAAAAAAAATATAGCCCAAACATTCAATGTGTTTATATTCCAATTGAGGAGATAAGGTAGAGAAAGGAATAAATAGAATCCCCACCATAAGCACAGTGGCACTTCAAAGTATCACTATGACTATACATGCACACACAAACTTATACAGTATGCATGTGTGATACCATATATATACATATATGTGTGTATATATATATATCATATATGTATATATGTATACATATATTTGTGTATTTATTTATGTTTAACAGTCTTAGTAAATTCTTGTTGATTAACTGATTGAAATTACCAAAATTATCACATCAATGGTTTACTAACTCAAATCCTACTGATGCTAATCCCTTCATAATCTTTTCCCATTTCCTTTATCTCTAATTTATTAAATGCCTTCTTTATCATCACACCATTTTATAAACACTGCCTTCCAAAGGGGCTTCATATTCAATTTCTTCCCTATTCTGATAACCTTTGACTTAACTGTCAGCTCAGTTGGCCTTAGGAGTATATTTGATTAACCCTCTATTCAAAACTTTTCAGTTGCTTCCTTTTGCTTTCCACACAAAGTTCCAGCTCCCTAAACCTAATAATATTCAAGGCCCTTCACAAATTTTTGTACCTCAACAACCTCATTTCACATAGTTAGCTTCTTTGTGGTCTATGTCCCTAGTTAAATTTGTCCATTAAACTGATTTTCACATCTATTAGAGAATTCACAAGGAAGAGAAACATGCATAAAAAAAGCCTTCCAGTTGAGTTCACATTTTACTTGGTACTAGAGGTGTAATGTGAAAGATTATAATTAATGTATAGCAGTTTTCAGTCAGAAATCAAATCTTATTCAACATCAGAAAAGTTATGATGTAGGTTAAAAAAAATCTATGCATTGAATTTGAATAAATGTTTTACTTTGCTGTATCATCAGAGATAGCATAATGGAAGAAAGGAAGGAAGGAAGGAAGGAAGGAAGGAAGGAAGGAAGGAAGGAAGGAAGGAAGGAAGGAAGGAAGGAAGGAAGGAAAGAAGAGAAAGAGGGAAGGAAGGGAAGGAGGGAGGGAAGGACGGAGGGAGAGGGAGGGAGAGAAGAAGGGAGGGAGAGAGAGAGGAAGAAAAGGAGGAAGGAAGGAAGGAAGGAAGGGAGGGAGGAAGGAAGGGAGGGAGGAAGGAAGGAAGGGAGGGAGGAAGGGAGGGAGAGAGGAAGGAAAGAAGGAAGAAGGGAGGAAGGGAGGGAGGAAGGTATTCTATTCCCCATTTACAGATGAGAAAGTTCAGTTTCAGAGAGATTAATTTATTTGCATAAGGTTACTTTGCTTCTAAGTGGGTCATTCTGGATTTAAACCTAGACTTTCAGTCAATCATCAAGTATTTAGTAAGCAATTACAAAGAGTCAAGAACAACGAATAGATGAATGAATGAGCATTTATTAAGTAATTGTTATCTATCAAACACTAGAGATACAAATAGAAAAAAATATGATAGTCCCCATGTTCAAGGAGCTCACACTCAAACTGGGAACAGCACTACTCAAGGAACACATGAAGAACACATGGGAAGCCGTAAAAGTTCTTCAGCAGGGTGAATAGCAATGTTCAGGGAGCCTCAAGTTCAATCACTAGGTTAAATGACAGGGTCAAAGGTCTGGAAATTGTAGAAGGAAGGCACATATTAAGACTTAGCAGTCCTCCATCTCAACTGGAAGGAGATTCCCCTTTCATCCAAATGATGTGAGCTGGCCTGAATTAATTCTATCTAAACAGCCCAAAGCTTTGCCCATTGTGCCACATTCCCTTTCTTTCTCTCTGAACAATGGAAGAAGAAAAGAAATTAGATGGATTTTCTTTTTGCTGTACTATTCAATTAACAGCATGGACTATGTCCTAATCACCTCCCATTCTACTCTCCTCCTCCCTAGCCAAGTGCTTGAACAAGCATTCTCTACAAACATTGGTGAAATACACTTTCCAGGGGAAGTTTCTGATTACAAATGGTAATTTCTCAGAATCAAGTTGGCAACCTCCACCTTTTGGAATTTCCTCCTTTGCCACACCAGCAGAATAAGGCCCCAAAGAGTGCCCATAAACCAGTTACCATTCTGCTTTATTTTCATTTTAACAATCAGAATAATGTTCTCCTTTAATATTTAAACATTTGCTCTGATTAAAATGTACATTTCTGCTGACTCACCACAGAGCCGGCACAGGATGTCTATGAATGTTTCAAGGAATGTAGGATTGCTTACAGCAGGTGCCAGATGCAGAAGAGTAGTCAGAAAGGTTCTATTGTTAGTCAAGAGGGCAGCTTGCCTAAGCAATGGGTGCTCTATGTATTGGGACCCTAATCAAATGAAAACAAAACTCAAATTTCTTCTTTTGCTTTTGGATTTTTAGTATTCCTAGTTATGTACCAGGTCCAAAATGTATTGTATCGGGATCAGGTGAAAACAACAAAGATAAAACCTGGTTGAACTTGTTCCCATAGAACTTAATTTAGGTCCATGAAACTCTACAAATGGACATCTTCTTTCACAGGGGGAAAAGAAACAGATTCACATGAGCTTAAAAGATATAGAAAGAATTAGGTGAAGAAAGTATGGAAGAAATAGCCCAAAGAGAAGGTGGTATGTATAATAGGTAGCACATTGAATGATGAGTCCTCACATCACTTCTTATTATTTACAACAGTAGTTCTCAAACTTTTATTCTCAGTATCTATCTGTTATTTAAAATTATGAAGGAGGGAAAAATTCTGGGAAGATAGCAGAGTACTAAATTCCAAGCGCTCCCAATGGCCCCCACAATAGAACAAATTTTGCTCCTCAGGGCAAACATAGACTGGTGAAAAATTCAGATGACTTGGAGCAGAACTGGGGTCCTCCTGCAAGAAGATCTGAAGAAAGACCTCAGGCCAGTATTAACCTTCATGAAGTGCAAACACCTCCAGGCTAGCTCCACAGAAAGGTTAAGAGGGGACTCCTCGTGCTAGCTGGATATGACTGGGTCTTCATCAGGAACCACAAAGACTTTCACATCCCAGACTTGAGTTGGGGTTTGAGTCAAGGAAGACAGATCAGGAATGAATGCCAGACTCAGCTGTACTGATGAGACACGGCCCTAGGCAAGAAGGAACTAGCACTTGGTGAGGGCAGAGGCAGGGGGCAGGGACACTACTGGCAGTGGGCATTTACAGGAGGGTGGAGCTTGGTTTGGGGCTCCTGGTCAGAGGGAGAGCTGAAAGGAAACTTGAGGTATATCCCCCAACCCCACAATTAGAAGTGCTTACACTGATACCTCTTATTTTAAGAAAATGATCGGGCAAGGAAGAAAAGAATCCTACCATTGGGGAAGCTAGTTGGTACAGTGGATAGAGCACCAGCTCTGAAGTCAGGAGGACCTGAGTTCAAATTTAGCCTCTGACACTTAACACTTCCTAGCTGTGTGACCCTGGGCAAGTCACTTAACCCCAATTGCCTCAGCAAAAAAAATTAATTAATTAAATTAAATTTTAAAAAGAATACCACCATTGAAACATATTATGGAGTAAACCAGGATTCATCTCCAGAGAAGAATACTTTAGTTAGAAAAAAAAAAGCTTCTACCCCAAAAAGCAATGTGAAATGGCTCCCTGCCCAGAGAGAACTTATAGAAAAACTCAAAAAAGAATTCAAAAATCAAATGAGAGCCACTGAGGAAAAGCTAAGGAAAAAAATTAAAACTATTTGAGAAAAACAAGAGTCTCAAAGATGAAAACAATTCTTTAAAAGTTAGAATTGAGCATGGGGAAACAAATGAAGCTATGCTATGAGAGACCAAGAAATAACAAAGCAGATTACCAAACAAGGAGAACATAATGTGAAACCTAAGAAAAATGACAGATCTAAAGAACAGATCAAGAAAATAAAATATATGTGAGCAAAACAACAAAACACTTTCCACACAAATAAAGTCAGATCTAAACAATTGGAAGAATATCAAGTGCTCTTGGATAGATCCAGTGAATAGAAGAAAAATGACAATACTACCTAAACTAATTTATGTATTTAGCGCTATACCAATCAAACTATCAAGAAACTATTTTACTAACCTAGAAAAAAATAACAACAAAACTCATTTGGAAGATTAAAGGTCAAGAATTTCAAGCAAATTAATGAAAAAAATGCAAATGAAGGTGGCCTAGATGTACCAGATCTAAAACTATATTATAAAGCAGCAGTCATCAAAACCATTTGGTATTGGTTAAGAAATAGAGTAGTCAATCAGTGGAATATATTAGGTTCACAGGACAAAATAGTCAAGGACAATAGTAATTTAGTGCTTTGACAAACCCAAAGACCCCAGATTTTGGAATAAGAATTCACTATTTGACAAAAACTACAAGGAAAATTGGAAACTAGTATGGCAGAAACTAAGCATTGACCCACACTTAACACCACATACCAAGATAAGGTCAAAATGGGTTCATGATTTAGACAAAAAGAATGATATTATAAACAAATTAGAAGAACATAGTATAGTTTACCTCTCAGATTTATGGAAGAGGAAGAAATTTGTGACCAAAGAAGAACTGGAGATCATTATTGATCACAAAATAGAAAATTTTGATTATTTTAAGTTAAAAAAGTTTTTGTACAAACAAAACTAATGCAGACAAGATTAGAAGGGAAACACTGGGAAAACATTTTTACATTCAGAGATCTTGATAAAGGCCTCATTTCTAAAATATATAGAGAATTGACTCAAACTTATAGAGATTTCAAGCCATTCACCAACTGATGAATGGTCAAAGAATATGAACAGACAATTTTCAGATAAAGAAATTGAAACTATTTCTAGTCATATGAAAAGGTGCTCTAAATCACTATTGATCAGAAAAATGCAAATTAAGACAGCTCTGAGATACCACTACACACCTGTCAGATTGGCTAAGAGAGATGGAACTCAATATGGACAAACTGTGGTTTCTGTTTTTTTAACATGAGAAATGCATGTTTTCTATTTAAGATTTACATCAACAATAAGATAGCTCAAAGAGAAAGATTGGCAGAGTAAAAGCTAAAAAAGTAATCTTGTTACACAAATGAGGTACAGAGGAAGAATTAAAACACAGGTATTAGAGGAGGGAGGGTTGATAGTTCTAAACACCTACTCACATCGGGAATGGGCTTTAATAGGTACAAAACATACCATGAAGAGTATAGCACCTTCCAAAATCTATAAAGAAATAAGTGGGGAGGAATGGGTAGATGGGGAAACAAAGAGTGAAGGAAGAGATCCCTGGGTGGGGGGAAGTTAAGTGTCAGTAAGCCAAATTATGAAGCAGAATTTAAGGATAGGAAAGACATATGTATATAAATACATCTTTTCTTAACTCTAGCCTGCTTGGGAAGGAAGGGGAATGAAAGGGGGGAAAAGAATAATATGAAAAAGGTGAGCATCAGGGAACAAAAGAATAATTTACAATGAAGTAGAGAAAAGTCAGACACTCATGAATATAATTTCTTCAACTAATATATACATATATGTATACATACATATACTTTCTTAAATTGGTATTTGTTGTTATATAAAAATTATGGAGGATCTGTCCAAAGAGTTTTTGTTTATATGGGTTAATTTAACATATTAGAAATAAACCTAATTTTGAATTTATAGACCTCTAAGACTCCCAAGATTCTCTGGACCCTATTTTGAGAATCACTGATCTACAGGACTGAAAGTAATTCACTGGCTCCCTCTGGACCTCCATTTCTGTACTTCTAAAATGAAAGGGTTATACTTGATCACCACTAAGTTTTCTTCCACTTGAAATCTAAGTAAAACTGAAGGGCTAATAATTTTTTTTAAGAAAACACAATATAATTATAGTTCACAAACATAGAAAAGGATCTTGAGAAATGATCTAGTCCAATTCCTTCATTTACAGATGAAATACCTATGGCCCATACCAATGGAAGAGATGTGGAAAATGGCAGTCTAAAAGGGGAACCTAGTTCACCAGGTGAAAAGTAGAACAAAATCTAGAACCCCAATCTTCTGGCTCCCAAAACAATGTTTTTGTTTGCACATACTCAGCCACAGTGGCTACACATTGTGGTTCAGTAGTTTTAAATCTTTTTCAATGCTTCATGACCTCATTTAAGGTTTTCCCAGCAGTTTTACTGGATGGTTTGCCATTTCCTTCTTGTTAAGACAAACTTGTGGCAAACAGCATTAAGTGACTTGCCCAAGGTCTCATAGAAAATGAGTCTTCTTGCCTCCTGCTCTAGCACTCTATCCCCATGCCATCTCGCTGCCCTACCCTTAATAAATGGCTGATTCAACTGAATATTCCATTGAACATAAAGATGATACCATTAGGTAGCATAGTTGACAATGTATTTAGAATGAGGAAAATCTGAGCTCAAACTTTGCTTCAAATACTAGATAATTTCTTATTGCCTTGGTTTCCTCATTTGTAAAATGAGGATAATAGCACCTATCTCATTGTATTGTTGTGAGGATCAAATGAGATCTTTTATAATGTTATCTTTGCAAACTTTAAAGCTCTATGAAAAGGGGAGATATTATCATTAATTTCTTACCACGCTGCCTCCCAAAGACATGTATCTTCCATAAGATTTTTATTACCCTTGCTAACAAACTATATATAATATTCATTATAAGACTCTCAAAGAGACACAAGTTGTATAGATAATGTAATGAGAGCTAGACATTGTTACACAGGCATAGAAGAAACAGGAAAGTTTGCTTATTTTTTCAGCCACATAGAGAGGGTGGTAACTATACTAACAACAATTTCAAATACTTATACAATCAAGAATGAATAATCAATCCATTGATGATGGATTGTGCTCAAAAACTATGGATAGTCATAACCACTTATGTCAAAATGTCAGAAAGTAATCCCCTTAACAGGTTCAATTCTCTTTCTTGATTGGCTTTGCAAATTAAAATTTTCATACTTCAAGCCATGAAATGGGTACATGGGTAAAAGGTGGCTCATAGCTAGGTGCTGCAGTGGATAGAGTGCCAAGCTTGGAGTTAGGAAGATTCATTTTTTTTTTTGAGTTCAAATCTGAACTCAGATACTAACTAGCTATGAGACCCTGGGCAAGTCACTTAACCTGTTTATCTTAATTTCCTCATCTGTAAAATGAGCTAGAGAAGGAAATGGCAAACCACTCCAGTATCTTCGTCAAGAAAAACCCAAACAGGGTCATAGAAAGTTGGAATGACTGGAAAGCAACTGAACAACACTGAAAATTAGATAATATCTCAGAATGAGGTACTTAAGTCATAACAAATATGTTACACAGAAGTATATGAAATGAAAGATGATCACCATATTAAGAACTAATTATAAATCCTAAAATAATAAAATCACAGGATTTTGACCTGGAAGAGACTTTAAGGATCACCTAAGTTCAATGGCCCCTATTTATGAATAAGGAAACCAAGTGAGTTTTCCAAGATTTTTACAAGTAATGGGTTATTACAAGCAACCACCATCCACTCTCAGGTCTTCTTCCTCCAGAACTCATAACACACCTCCAACTCTAAGTCTTACTTAAGCCATTTCCATTAAGTAGCAAACTATTTACTGCCTGTATGATCTTGGGCAACTCTTGAGCCTTTCTGTTCTCTTTTCTCATCTGTAAATAAATACATGAAGAAAGAGAAGAATTGGATGAGTACATTTCTTTAAAGGGCAAGACTGTATGAAATACATAAAGATTAATATCCAAAAAATGTTTAAGAAAATTGAAATGTAATTATATATATATATATATATATATATATATATATACATATGTGTGTGTGTGTGTGTGTGTATAAACAAAGAAAAGTTTGACATCTTACAACTAGAGTTAAATGAAACCCCTCATAAAAGGGAACCAATCAGGGAAGCAGCTGAGTGGCAAATAATGTCTACAGACAACAAGACCTGAGTTTAAAAGCAACCTCAGACATTGCCTAGCAGGGTAATCCTGGGCAAATCACCAAACTCAGATAATAATGCACATACCGCCAATTGTTGCAAAAATCAAATGAGATATAATCATAAAGCACTTAGTACAGGGCCAATCACTTAGTTAGCATTAAGTAAACGTTAGTAGCTATTATTATTAAATTAAAATGCAACCTTAGCCAGATGTACCAATAAGACCAAGACAAAAAACATGACAATACCAAAATGTCTCCACTGATTTCCACATGACAAGAGTCAAAAGAAGCTGCCTAAAACTGACAGAAATGACAGACCAGAAAAGACAGACATATAATTCATGAGTTACATTCATGAAGGATTTTATTTTGAGGAGATATCAGGGCCAGTAACTTCATCTGTGTAAACAGGTCCTATAAGAAAAGTCCTTCTACCAAATAACCCAAGTCAGAACATGCTCCATAGCCCAAGATCTTAAAGAACTCTGCAAAAGGAACTGAGCTTATGACTGGTCGGTGTTTGTCAAAGGTAAGCCTCGAAGTCAGCTTTGAAACAGGTTCTCTGTCGACTCCACAGTAACCTGTTACCCCTGATGAGGTTAGTTAATCATTAGCTCTGCTTCTGAGTGGCCGTTTCACAAGGATGAAGTATTTCAGATTCACATTTTTGTCGTTCATGAGAGGCTACCACATCAAAGTCACCTTCACAAGGGGAGTTTCCTTTCCAGACATTATAATCATTTAACCCCATAAAACAAACACTTACTAGTGGCTGGCTTCCCATTAGGAGGTGTGGATAGAGAATTTTAATAAACAGTTATAGCTAAAGGAGCTCAGAGCTCTGCTCTCCACCAGACTTATGAAAGTAATTAGATCTTTATCAAAGTTGTACCAACTTCAAGCCCCTGCTGTTCCCACTGATTTTAAAGATGATTATTTTCTACTTAAAGGAAAAGATTTTAGAAGGATTGCTGGATTTAAGTGATGGTAAAATGGTTCAACATTTAATCAGTTTATATGACACAACTTAGATACCACCAGTATAAATGTTTGGACCAAATGATAAGGATTTGTTAAAACCGAGATACTGAAGAATATTTAAAGGAATGAAAGGGGAATCCCACAGGCCAAGAATGAAAAGGGAAATCTGGGAGATACTAGCCTGTTAAAAATCACAATAACTCATGTGAATTAGGCCAAACAGATGATAGAAAAAAGGAAGGAGAGAAGGTTTCTTTTTTTGCATTGTCTGGGTGTTCAGGGAAACTCACCAGCACTAGCTTACACTAGTCCTCAGCAGCCATGATTAACTAAAGGAAAATATTTGGAATCTATAAGTTAGTAGGAATCAGTATTCCTTCCCATTCTGCACCAGGAAGGCTTATAGCTGTTTGAGTGAGGAAACGTAGTACACAAAAAAGGATTCTAGTAAGGTGATATCACCTGTACCATAAGATTTGCTCTTCAAATCTCAAATAATTGGAACTAGATATTCAGCTTACCCAGGAGTGATTAAGTCCTAGGAAAAAGTGTTCTACCCTATCAAAATTCATGCAGAATTTTAGGCAACCAAGGTAGTACTTCATTGTTGTTCATCTCAGTTTCTAACAGAAAGAAAATAAAGAATTTAAGTGGGTAGCTAGATGTAGAGGGTCAAGTCTGGAGTCAGAAAAACTCATTGCTCTAAATTCAAATCTGGCCTCAGACAATCACTAGCTATGTGACCCTGGGCAAGCCTTTTCATCCTGTTTGCCTCAGTCTGACCATCTGTAAAATCAGTTAGAGAAAAAAAATGGCAAACCTCTCCAGTATTTTTGCCAAGAAAATCCCAAAAGAGGTCATGAAGTGTTAGACTTGATCGAAGAGGACTAATGTAACAAGAAAGAGCAAAAATCTAAATCCCTAAGCATGGTAAAAAGCCAGCACTGCTACATGAGCATCCCAGCTCACAAGCTCTTTCTCTTTTTTTTAAACTTAATTAAGAGAGACTCAAACCACATATCCTCAAAGTTGGAGATCCTCTAGGAATCATTACCAACTCAACTGGGTCTTCCAGGTCTTATAGAAGTTCCTCAGGCTCTCAAGGCATAGGGAGACATCCCTTTACCTAATAAATTATAATCATAAGGTAAACTCTGGTAAAAGAGACTATTTTAATAATAACTATAGAGTTTAAGTTCAAAAAAACTTGAAAAACATGAAAATTAAGAAAAGATAAGAGTACTGCATATGGAGTCAAGGTGGTTTGAGTTTGAATCCTACTTCAGAAACTAGTCATGTGACTGGTTAAATCACTTAATCTCCCATTCTATTTTCTCATTTGTAAAATGGTGGTAACTAATACCCCCAACCCCAACAAAAGGTTGTGGAGAGAATAAAATGAAATAATATGTGAAACACCTAGCAAATTTGAAACTGCTATATAAATATGAGCTATTAATATTGTTAATAAAAATGAGGTTATATAGGTATGCAATAAATGGAATCACAAAGCATAAAAACCATACAACTATATTTCTATTTATTTTTTAAATAAGAAATAAGAAAAGTGATTTACAAAGGAGGAAATAAAAAGTTAACAATGTGCCTTCAAAAGTGCCATCATTGGATCAGACCAAATATATATGCAGAAAATATTGTACTGCTGGTGAAAGGCATCCAAGGACAAAATGTCCAATATTTAAAAAGGAACATAATATCAAGACTTCAAGAGTTCATAGCCATGCACAGTGAGGCATGCCTGAAGTACCTGATTATATTTGAGCCTGAAAATTCTGAACTTCAGTGAGCTAAGTTGATAGGTCTGATATGCTAAGTCTGTGGCCCCCAATACCGTGAGATCCCATGAGCAGAGGGCCAATAAGTTACATTTGTATGTAACTTATTCTTTGAATAAGTATTCATTCTTATGAAGTAAATTGGTTCAGATCAGAATAACCCAGCAAGTTAAAGTTTGGGGGCTAACAAATATGATAATCAATATGGCCTTTGACTTGTAAGTAGCCATTGCATTTCCAGTCTGAGCAAGATAGGGAAACACACACACACACACAAAAACAAACAAAAAGCATAGATAAGATTATTGCACTCAAGGAAACATGCTTGAAGAAAATGTGACAAGGGAATAGGTAGACCTTCAAAAAATTTTAAATACCAAACTACAGACTTATAGTCACACAAATAAATAAGAAAAATAGAACTTAAGAAAAAAACAGCAAAGTACTATGGAAAGAACAATGATGTTAGATTAGAAGCACTTTGTCTCAAATGTTGTCTCTGATGCTTTTCACCTGTGTGACCTTGGGTACATCATCTAAAATCCTTGGGTCTATTTTTCCACATCTATAAAATGAGGGTATAGCATTGAGTAGTTTCTGTGATCTATTGTAACTCAACATTTATGATCCTAATGTAAAATCTCACTCTTTCAATTGTTTATTGATTTTTTGAAAAATCATTTTATTTGAGAGAATAGAATATGATCTTGCTGACATTTTTGTTCAAAATTTTTAAGGCATGCATTCTGTCTCTGTCTCTTGTCTGTCTGTCTCTCTCATTGATAGAACTTAAGAAAACATGCTCATCAAAGGAATTTGCCAGTATCAAGATTTCCCCCTCACTGAAATGAATAACACATCAAGCCGCAGAAAAATATTAGGGCTTTGTAGTGTGCTTTCTAAAGCCCATGTTGAGGTGCCAAAATGTACTGTGCTTTCTAGAGCCCCATTTTTAGAATGCAAATGTACTGTCCAGACTAGCTCTCTGGAGGATCTTGGGACCAACTCGAGTGCTTGGACTTAGAGGACAAGTGATGAGGCAGGGACCCATGTAGATGGTCAAATATGGAGTCTGTTTATTTCAAGTTCTCTCAGCCTTAAATACCTTAATACAATTACATCACCACAGCATACTGAGCATGTGCCAACTATAGTACCATTACATCATTACAGCATGCTATACATAAGTTAACTAGAAGCACCCTGCTATTATTATATAAATGCCTTTTTAGAGCAAGTATCTCTGTTTCAAATAGAACACAAGTTGCCACTCCCCCCTGACTTCTCAGGAAGGGTGAGAGGCAACAAAAGGGATGGGGAGCCAAACCAGACATTGGCAGCAGGTTCCCTCTGGGGCTGAAGGGTCTTATACCTTACCCAGAGTTCCCCCTCTTTCTGTGGCCCTTTACAGGCCTTCTTAGTGATTCCATGAAATATAACTAGCCATTTATTTATAGTGGAAAACAATGTATGGAAAATGCATTTGATCCACATTATGGTATACAATTAGACAGACAATCCATTGTAATTGTTCCTTAGAATATTTATGTGTGAATTTGTGTGTGTGTGTGTGTGTGTAATATATACGTATATATTATACACACACACACACACACACACACACACATATATACACACACATACATATATAGGTTTGCATCCATGTGGATTTGTGTATCATATGTGTGTCTATGTGTGTGTGTGAAGAACATGTGATATATAGAAATGGGCAGTGAGATGGATACTGATGTAGACCAAAAATTCATTGGAGAAGGAAGCAGACATGTTCTTAAAGATCTCTCACTGGTCACTTATGCAAAATTTCATCTTTTATACACTAATCCATCTCCTATTGATGTTATATAGCTAAAAATCATAGAATACACTGTGATCTCAAAAGTATTAAAATTGTAGGTATTCCAAAAGGTAATGGATGAATATGATTAGGCTGCAGCATATTACTAAAGATAATTTGAATGCAAAAAATTCAAAAAAGATATGTATAACAAAAGAATATGGGCTAGTCATATAAGGAAAGTAAGAGACTGAATCAATGGACAACTCAAATACAATATATAAAATAAATGAAATATTAAAAGATCTAGAGAACAAAAGATTTGAAGATCTAGAGATGTATAATTGGACATCAGAACCCACCTACTCTGACATCCCTATTTTACAAATGAGGAAACTAGTATAATTCAGTGACTTACCAAGATCACAGAGGTAGGAATCATCAAAGGTCCTATTAGATTTGGGATCAGGTGATAAATGATAAATACATAGATATAGATAGATGGTAGATAAGATAGATGGATGGATACATAGCTGGTAGATACACATGAAACACACACACATGTACATATATATTCAAAGAAGAAAATGAGAGTCCAGTGTCAAAGAAACCAAGGAAGGAAAGAGTATCAAAAGGTGAGTTGACAGTTAATCATAATTGACAATCAACTACTTATTGAGCTCCAACTAAAAGTCAAGCATTGCTACCAACAGTGGAAGATCCAAACAGTTACTAGACATGATCCTTGTCTCATGAATCTTACAATCAAGTTGGAGTGAAAAGCTATATACATAAATAAAAACATAATCAGCATATGAAAAGTTCCAAAACAACTGTACACACAATAAGAATTATTGAAATCAAAGAGGAAAGAATGGCTCTATGTGATTGAGGAAAGACCTCTAAGAAAGATCTCAAGTTTGGTGTGAATAGATCTTTAATATTGAGGTAAGAAGAGGACTAGGTGTATCAGGGCAGAGGGATAACATGACCAAAGCAGGCATCTGATCATTAATGGCATGTTAGAGTGACAATAAGTAGATTAGAATTAGTTTAGTATATATTTCCAGCACAGTATGACATGCTGATGGGAAATCAATTGGAAGTTTCCATTAGTATTGCTTGAAAAATTTGTTAGGGGGAGATTGGTATAGCATAACCCTCCCCCACCCCTAATTTTCATGTTATCACTTTTTATGGGTTACTGATCCCTTTGATGTTCTGGTAACACCTCTAGAGCTCTTCTTAAACTGTTTTTATAAGCATAAAATAAAATACCCAGGATTATAAAAGGAATCAATTATGCTGAAATGCCATTTTATTTCTATATGTGTATATGTGTATACATACATACACATACATATATATATGTATATATATATATATATATACACCAAGTTCACAGAACCCAGATTTAAAAATCCCATTGTTATCTTTTTCAAGGAGGAAAAAAAAGGCAGAACGATTCAAGTTAACACACATACAACCAAAGGGATACTTCTACTCCCCTCTTTTTAGAATCAATGACAATCACAAGTACCTCTTCATAAAGAAATGTTTTCAATAACACCTACTGTCGTGTATAATGAGGTTCTCAACCAATGGAGGGAATTTTATTTTGGCTAGGAGGCAGGAGGATACTTCCCTACACTTATAAAGTAACAGATCCAGATCCCTTAACCTTGCTTAAAACATTGTATTTTTATAAAATGCCAAAGTTATCTTTTTATTGTCTTTTTTTTCTACTTTGTTACATTTTTAAGTTCCCACTATGTTACAGGCACTGTGGTAAATGCTCAGAATATAAAATAAGGTAAAAGAATTTTCTGTTCTAAAGGACTTCAAAGCATAAAGGGAGAGACAATGTGCAGAGAACTAAATAACGTTTATATAGGATAAACTGAAGATAATCTCAGAGGGAATAAATTAGAGTTAAGAATGATTGGGAAAGATTTCTTGCAAAAAAATTGGATGAAATTGAGGAAGGAAGAAGACAAAGGTGGGTGGAGGTTGTAAGTATTGGGGTCAGCCAGCCAATGATAATATTCAGATTTGAGAAATGGACTTTTTTGTTCAAAGAATAGCAGTGTCTACTATCACTAGACTCACTTTTCAGTTATTACATCAAACTTGAAGACAGATTCTCCAGTCATCAAGCCATTATACTGATCTTTATTTTTCATAAGTTCATTAAGTCCTTTGAAAAAAATTGACTTACTCTGGTGAGATATCAATTCTGACAACGAAAATATGAGATTGACTTTTCTTTATCCTTGTCTATGTACTACTAATATACTCCTTAGAAACAGCTTTTAACAGTATGCTACAACACATTACTGTTCTCATACTCATATTTACATAAGGTAAATGTTCTTAAGTATATCTGACTCAACAGGAAACCATGAAGGACTATTTGTTACAAATATTTTCATTAGGAAGTTAGTCTTTGGCTTTCTAAAAGATTACAATTTACATTTTACTTTTTGCCTACTGAATTAGGAAAACTAGGAAGCTCTGAAACAATGAAGAGAAAGAAGGAAGGATTAAATTTCATGGGGGTCTGGCATATGCACAGACCCCATCAGCTTGCTCAGATGGTATCTCCACATGGAGGATGCTAGAGCAGATTGCATAGCCTTTTGGAGGATGCTAGGATGTGGCTTCTTTGAGAATAGTGATAACATATATGGGAAGTGTTTTGGAGAGACTGGAATATACATGGGTTATCTTTAAGTAGTTCTGGTTGGTCTCTCACATGGTTAGCAGATGTTTTTCTGGGGGTTTTTTGTTTGTTTTCTTCCCTATTGACTACATACCAATATTCAGTGTGTTCAAAAAAGTTGAGTCAGTTTTAGCTCAGTCTGTGCTAATCTGAGATAGCTCCGTCGACTTCCTGAATGAGATCACATAGTAAATTAGGTCACTACCTTAGAGCATCCTTCTCCCCATTCCCCAAGGCCATATGAACCCCAAGAAATGGCACCTCTTTGGCCTGTTCATTGTTTTCCATTACATATGTGGAGTCTCCAATCTAAATCTAGAGGGTATGGTATAACTTTATTAAGCATCTATGCTATGTTAGGCACTGGGCTAAGGGTTCATCTCTGTTTACAGGAATCCAGAAATTGGAATCCAAACTAGATCAGTCATTTATACCTAAAGAGTAAGGAATGATATGGCTCTAATTCTTATGGCTCTAATGCCACCGTTGGACATGAATATGGTGGGATCAGTGCTATGTAGAAAATTTGCTAAGGTACAGGTTTAATCCTCCACTAAAACTAAAGTGACATAGGATAGATTATGCCCAGTGGAGTAAAGGCAATAGAGCAAAGGGTTTATATGTTTACTGTTTCTAGATCTTTGAAGTAAAACTTCTTTTGTACAGGCTAATAATAATAACTGAATAAACGGAATTAGAATTCAACTTACTGGCCCCCTAAAATGGAGAATAACACAGCTGGTATAGGTTCAAACAGAGGTGGATAAAAATTATCTCCAAATCCCTGTTTACTCTGGAACCCCCTGGGGAAATGTAGGTATATGATCCCATGAGAAATTCAGAATACACTTATTACATAAATATTACAGAGACCATAATAGCTAGAGATGGAAATGACCTTAAGGTCTTCCAACCCAATTCCCGCATCTTATAGGTTAGAAAACTAAAGCCTGGGAAAGTTAAAAGACTGGATTAAGATCACATTGCTAGTAAGTGTCAGTTGAGATTAATTTCTGATGTTCCATTTCCAGATCCCATTATTTGAACCACAATATGCTATCCATACTACCATACTATCTGGGGTTTGATTTTTCACCAGTTTTCCAATCAATATTTTATCCAATCCTGTATGCACTCAGTTCCCCAAAGCATGTCAAAAGGTACTTAGTTTTCTTCTTGATAATGCTAATTAAAAGACTAAGAATCTTTAAGAACCTTATCAGTAATAATGTTTTACTTTAATATGTTAATATTACCTATGACAGTTCTGCCTACTATTATGAAATAAATTTGACAATGCCTCATATTTCTTAGTCACATCATAATCTCTCATACAATTCAAAAACCCTGCTTTTTCATGGCATTATTTAATCTTTTCTGTATATGATTAAATTTTCTTTCTTTCTTTCTTTCTTTTTTTTTTTTTTTTTTTTTTTTTTTTTGGTTTGCTGAGGCATTTGGGGTTAAGTGACTTGCCCAGGGGCACACAGCTAGGAAGTGTCAAGTATCTGAGACCAGATTTGAACTCAGGTTCCCTCCAGATTTCAGGGCTGGTGCTCTACTCACTACACCATCTAGCTGCCGCTATAATTAAATTTTCACTATGGAGTTCTTTTGCAGGATTCTTAAGGAAAAGTACAATACAAAAGTATTGTACAATACAAGCAAAAGTAAGTACAATTTATACATGCATGTGTGTGTGTATGTGTAAAATAATTTCTCAAGAAAAAGTGCAGAAACATTGGCAATGTGGTAAATTTGCCTGAGACAGATAGTAAAAGATCCAGATTCATAATCTTTGATTTATTAATAACTAACTCTGAGACCTTAGGCAAACCATTTAATTTCTGTTCCTCAGTTTCTCCATTGATAAAATAAATGTGTTTGACTGGACGACCTCTAAAATTCCTTCCAGTTCTGTCATTATATTGCTTGAACTCTTTTATTACAAACCCATAATCAGAATAAAAATAATGCTGTCCTTCCTAATCAAATCTGACTGCTAATGGCACTATTTTCACTTAGTAGATATTTAAATATTAAATAAATAGAGATTCCCCAAATGTGTTATCAAGTATACTTGGAAAAATTATCCTATGGACCCAATAAGAAGTGGCTTTATTCTCCCAAAGCTAGATTCTTAGATGAAAATCATGTCCTTGGTCATAAAAATCTGTTGTTACCATAGTGATAAGGATGGGAAAAGAGGTGGGGGTGGGGGGAGGGAAGATGCTAAAAATACCTGGATTTTGTAGGCTGTTTTAGGGATTTGACCTACTTGATATATTATACTCAGTATTCTTTGGGAAGTTAGTCAATTGATTTAACCACATGTGGGTTACATGAACTAATGTACAACATGAAATGTGTTGATTAGTATCTAGAGCTATTATTTATCATCAAAGAAGTAATTAATAAAGACTTGATTAGCGAAATAAAATGTTTAGAATTTAAAATAAATAAAATAATAGAATGAATTACTAAATTTAAAATAACTTAGAATTTCAACTAGAGGGAAGTATGAAATTCCAATACATTTTGAAAGATGGTCTCTTCGTTATTTTACATAATGTTTAATAAAAGCTTTCTATACATCCATAAAGACTTTTTAGTTTGATATAGCACAATTAGAATCATTTATATTTAAAATTTCCTACATAATTGTTCTGCTACTCATATATGCAGTTTATTCAGTTGTATAAATTACTTACATTAGAAATGATAAATATTAAAGCTACTTTAGAAAAGATAGTTTCAAGATGTATATTTTATTAAGACATTCAACAATCATAGTTTGAACACCATTAATATACCAACCAATGTTTTCCTTAATACTGTAGGAAATATAATGAACAATGTAATGAGTTCCTGAAAATTGGTAGGATGAGAGGTTATCGAATAGCCTGATTTCCCAATTCTTTCATTCTCCAATAATTTTTTTTTTATCATAAACTGCTCTTCTTGGCCTAACTCTGGAAAATAACATACTTTTTTGTATCCTACTACGACCTACAAGATAAGCTGATACCCAAAATGTTATCACCAGAAAGAATCACTCATTTTGATTCTTTGCACTTTCTCTAACTGGAGGGCACAGCATTAAACTTCCAACATCTTCGTTTATGGAGAATTCACAAACTTTCTGATTATTCCATTTTGCATTAACTGCTCTGATTGGCTCCAACTTCAGGGAAGAACAGGGTTGTATTGAAGGTACATTGAGAGATGGAAGGTTGGAAATTAGGGAAACAAGGACTCATCAATATCAATAAGCATTAAGTACATTATGCTAAGTACTAGGGATACTAAGAGGCAAAAGACAGTCTCTACTCACAATCTAATGGGACAGACAACATGTAAATAAATACATACAATTCAATGCAACAGCTGACTTGGCTTGATCTTATAGCTAATTGTCTGAGGGCTATAGAAACCAGTTTTTAAAAAGATTGCTCAGTGCAGACATCAGAAGGGACTATTTGATTTTGATCTCAACTGATCCCCACAAAGTTGCTGTACCTTCAAATGCAGTCTGCTGTTCTGACCAGATGTCACCTCTCCCTATCAGCTTTCCTCAACTTTTGGTTGTTATATAAAACAACTTACTTAACAGCTTCTCCAAACTGTACTTCTCCTACCAGCTTTTCCTCAACTTTTGCTTGTTATATAAAACAACTTACTTAACAACTTCTCAAAGCTGTACTTCTCATGAGACTCCCTCCCTGTTGAAATATTTTTAATCCTGCTGCTCTTGATCCCTCTTCAGCACTTCAGCACTAGGGTGGTGCATGATGAACTCAATTGCAATCCCCTTAACTCATTTAAAAAACCTTTGTTTTTATACTTTGGTAGTCTTCTTTATTTTGGATTTACAATATAAAGCAAAGAATAAGGATAAATAGAAATAATTACTGAGGAAAATCACTGGAATTAAGAAAGATTAAGGGGAGAATAGGGAGGGGAAGTAAGAGAGGGAAAGAGAGAGAGCCAGAGAGGGGAAAGGGAAGAGGGAGAAGAAAAGAAAATTTTGGAGTTGAGATGGAGTGTATTTGATCCTGGAGACAGTAGGAAATCACTGGAATTTATAGGTGGATTGGGAAGAAGGAATAGGTGACATGATCAGAACTGCATTTTTAAGAAAATTACTTTAATAACTGAATGGAAGATGGATGAGAATAGAGAGAGACTTGAGGCAGGCCGACCCACGAGCAGCTATTAAAATAACCCAGCTATGAGTTGGTAGATAGTTGTAGCAGTGTCAGAGAAGAGGTGACAACATATTTGAGAGATGTTGCAGACAAAAGTGAAACTGTCAGGAGTTGGCAACAATTTGAAAATGGAAGGCAACAAAGTCTTTGATTTCATTAATAAATGCTGAACAGCAAAATAATTTTGATATATCATATAACTAAAAGTTAAGTCTAGGAAGAAAATCACATATAAAAAATAATACAAGAACAGAGGAATGAAAAAATTTGATGTAACATTGTAGACCATATACATGATGAATAAGTAAGTCTCAGATAGAAAGGTCAAGGAAGGAATAAACCCTCCAAAAAAATCCAATGTAGTTAATTGAACCAATCCAGAAATTTGGATTTTTCTGTGAGAATTCCTCCAAAAAAGTCCAATGTGGTTAATTGAACCAATTAGAAATTTGGATTTCTCTGTGGGTATTTGTCAGGGGACATTTATTAAATGAGTTATTAAAGACATAATTAAATCTCTCTCTGGGGTTATGAGTCTTAATAATGGAATCATATTAAGTAAAGGGAAATAAGGTAGAGCTAATGAAAAGGATGAAAATTATGAAAAAAAAAGAAAATTGTAATTGGACATGAAAAGGGAAAAATAAATTTAATAAAAACTATATATTAATGGATTAGATTCACCTATAAAAAGAGTTATAAAAAAGAGACAAATACAAGATCTAGAATCATGTTAACTCTAGGAAACAAAGTGAATTTTTTTAATTACTTAAAACATGAGTGTGTTGGGAAAAAATGTGTTATCCATCAGATGACTTCATAAAGTGAAAAGTTTTTGCTATGTATGATTTAAGCAAAATTGAATTGAATTGAAGAAAATTATAATATGTGAAATTAATTTAATATAGATTCTACAGGGGATAGCAATAATTTTAAGGTCCCCTGATCTTAGGAGGCTTCTGTTCTAACAATAAGTAAGTGATTCTAAGTCCTCTGGCTTTGGAATCTGTGACCAGGGTCCCCCATACCCAATCTGGGAATTCTGAAAGTCTTCTGCCCTCAGGATAGTCCCACAAATCAAACTCCTGAGGTGTGAATAGACCACTCCTCAGTTCATTGCTGACTGTCAAATGGATAATCTGTTGGTCAGTCAGCCAAATTCCAGAGAACACTCCTCAGTTCTACCTCTGGGCCATAAAATTAGCATATCTATAGCTTGAAGAACTAGATCAATGTATCTCCTTGCTTCTGTTTCTTTGCTAAATTCTCTTGGAATTTAGACTGCTTCAATGGCATTACAATTACAATAAATTTTGTCCCTTGACTTGGAGATGAGTTCAAGTCTGCAAATTCTTTTGAGTTGGGGTCCCTTCCTGGTCTCAATGGAATGACAACTTTATGATCATTAAAGGCATATCATCAATGAAAATATATCAGTGTTAAACATTCATGTATGTGATTGCAAAGTAACTGAGTTCTTAAAGAAAAAGTGAAAAGATAAGGTCTTAAGTACCATGACCTGTTGGGCAGAAAAGAAATTTAAGTGCCTTAAGTACCTTGCTGATGAGCTTGCTTTTCACCTTCAAAACTCATTTTCAATTCTGTCTATACTTGAGCATGCGCCCTTAAGAGTATTCCCCATCTTCTCACCCTCTTCCCTCAACTTGGACTTCATGGGTGGGGAGAGGAAGAGGAGGAGGAGTGGGAGGGGCAATGATACCATCAGCACTACCCATGCGCTTATTACACCACCCCCTATGTGCTTATTACAAGAGGTGGGACTTGGCTCTAGAGTCCCCAGGCAAAAAACACTTGCAGCCTGGATGGCAACTGCTATTGCACCCAGAGAGTCTTCAAGCAACCTGGTGGTGAAGGGGATTGCAATTAGGGAGAATAGAGCTGTATACTGCTAGGACTACTGAGCTTTCCCCTGGAGAGGTGAAATCTGTCCCTGTCCGGCCTATGGATCCCTTGCCTCCACTCACAGTGGGCTTGACCATTTCACCTCCTGAGTGTGCTTACAAAACTGATTTGGGAAACTGGGGAATGTATAGCTAATATCCTAGTCACTGGCCAAAGATTATGGCAAACACCCATATGTCTGGCATAGGAGGATCAATAGCAGCTGAATTTAGTGCTGCCCCTTTGAGACGGAAATTTGAAGATAAAACAGGAGTTTTTACTCCTTTTGTGGTAAAAAAAAAAAAAAAAAAAAAAAAAAAAAAAAAATCCCCATCAATCTATGAGAAAGAGATATCAAGATGCTCCTTTAAAAATAAAAGAAAGGGGGAGCCCTACAGAATTTCTAAACTGAACTCTACATATTAAAAAAAAATTATTTGATGGAGATGCATTGGTTCCAGCAGATAGGTTTTATAACACACCAGAAGGGCAGTGTCCAGTGTGAGCAGCTCCAATATCTTTAGATAATTGCCAGGTGATGTGGAAAGATCTGGTGAGTGGTGAATGGAAGGGGCCAAATAGGTTAACTGCTTGGGGGAGAGGCTTTGCTTGTATCTCTACAGATGAAAAGGAATCAGATGGGCGCCAATGAGCTGTATCCACCTTGTCCATCAGAGAGAGAGAGAAAAAGAGAAGACCCTCGAAACAAAGAAGATCCAAGGAGAAGAACATCGGGTGGTTTCATCTCTGACTGCATTCACCACTGAAAGAGCCTGGCAGTTAACCTTTTGTGTATGGCAATTGATTCATAACATCAAAAATAACTGTCAATAAAACTGATGCAGAACTTAAAAATCTGCAGGAATCGTTTGATTTCCTGAGACATGAAGTGATGGACAGTAGATTGCTTTTGGACTATCTCTTGGCTGCTGAAGGAAGTGTATGTGGTTGTGAATTGATAGTTATTTTTTATACCTTTCTTCTGGGAGTCATGGAAATCTTTTATGGTATTTTGTTTATTCATATTGTTTGTTATGTTATTACTTGCTTGTATGCTATTACAACTTGCCTATGTCATTCCTCCTATGGTAATGGATTTGACCACTGGCATATACTTGCTTTAATTAAAACAAAAGAAAGGGTGAGAAGTAGAGGGCCACAGTCAGTGGGGGAACTCTGGGTGAGGTATAAGCCCCTTCAGCCCAGAGAGAACCTGCTGACAATGTCTGGTCAGCTCCCCATCTTCCCTAAGGGCTTGCGGCATTCCTGAGAAGTCAGGGGGCAGTAACAATCTATGTTATGATTGAAGCAGAATGATACCCAGTGGCAATCTACGTATAATTGCAAGTTGTTTATGTGGTCCCATGTGGGCAGCATATACTTGGTGCATGCCCAGTGTTATTTGTGTTACAAAAGGGTATAAGGGTATAAGAAGGGGAAAGTCCTTGAAATAAATGGACTCCATTTTTCTACCATCCTCAGGAGTCCTGCCTCATCACTTCTCTACCAGGACAGTATATTTTAATTACCCTGGCATGGGGACGCTAGAAAGCACAGTATGTTTTGTCACCCCATCTTAGGGGCTCTAGAAAGCAGGACTCAATATTTTAATCATTCCAGCATGGGGGCTCTAGAAAGCAATGGTACATTTTGTTGCCCCAACTTGGAGGCTCTAGAAAGCAGAACACAACACATATTTACCTTTTCTTTTATTGGAAGTAGATTTTTTTTTTAAATCACAGATGATCTTTTTTTTTGTTCCTGGTTGTATTCTGGAATTGTGTTTTAATGTAATTATTTTTTTTTTTTAAAGAGAAATCAACTTATCTAAAGTAAATTGGTTTCATCTTAATGTTATGCAGTTGCTAAGAAGCATTGATATATTTCTTAAAATATTTCATTAACAACGGAATACAACTGACTAGGAGTGGACCTTGCTGGATCCCAGAGATACAAATTACCTGAGGATCTCTGAAATCAGTTAAAAGAAGACTATGGAAACCAATTAGAAAGAAAGACAAGCTTTTCTAGCCTTTTCTACAGACTTTTTGGTGTTCTTCAAAACAACTCATGTAATAGCTTCACTATGTTGTGCCTTAGATGAGAATCCCTCCCTATTGAAATGTTATTTAAACTCTGTCCTCCCACCCTTCCCCCTTATGAGCGCTATTCTACCCTGCTACTGTGTGGTGACCCCAGATTACAATCCCTTTGTCTCAATTAAAAGAGTTTTTATTTTGGTAATCTTGACAATTGATTTGGTAATCAAATTGACAATTGATATATGTTGATTTACCCAAAAAATACTTGTTTGGGTACTGTTTTCATGATTTGGATTTACATATTTTGCTATACTTTTGTATTATTTAAGAAATCTATATTAATACAATAGTTCATTGTTGTTATAATATTGTACATTTATCAATGACATTAATTTCGAATGGGACCAATTGGATGAAGCTTTCTCATCTAAGTCCTTTTAGTCTATGCAATGAGAAGGCTTGGGTCTTTTCCTATTCCAACCGGGTGTTCTTTTGGCTGATCAGGTTCAGGAGCACATGGTGGGAGTTGGAATGGCTCCCAAGTGAGCTTGGGCCTCTCTCTGCAGGGATTAAGTAAATTCTTTCTCTTTGTACCTGAAGATGTCCCTGATTAGTTAGTTTGGGAAAGGGAGTTTAGCACCTGTCCCACACAGCAGTATAATTAAATCTTTGCCTCTTTATTTGGAAAAGGTCTAAGCCTACACATTCTTTTGAGATACTGGATCATAACCCCAATATGGGAGTCCAACACTCCCAACTACCAACAGTGACAATAGATACTTCTCTTGTCAGTCTGTCTCTGCCTCTTTGTCTTTATCTCTGTCTCTCTTTCTCTTCATCTATATCTTTGTGTGTGTTGGTCTCTCTGTCTGTCCCTCTTTATTCCTGACTCTAAGAAATAAGCTTGGAGGTGTTTAGTTCTATTTGGTGTCAATTGTTTGGTGTCTGTTTTAGCTGTCACAGGTGATGTGAAATGTAACCTCTCTGGACTTTAATCAATGATTGCTGGGAGAAATTTGGAATCACTAGATTGCTACTATCTTAACAGAAATACTCCTATTGTTATTTTTACATTTAAACAGAACTGGAAACTTGTCTTATCTTTTTATCTATTTGAATACAGATATATTCCTTAATGCCAAAATTAGCTTATTTGGGAAGGAAAAGAAGTTTTAAGACATAACAATAGAAATTTAGCCTGGTTATAACGCAGGACAAGTCCCAAATGCTTTAGGTCTGTTTCCCCATCATTAAAATGAGAGAGTTGAATATGTTCAGAAGAACTGTAATGTTTAACCTTAAGGACTGCTTGTTGTTTTGGGGAGAGGAGAAGGAGGAAAGGAAGGAGAAAAATTTAGAACACAAGGTTTTGCAAAGATGTTGAACTATCTTTGTATGTATCTGAAAAATTTAATGACTGTTAACATTTTTAAATAAATAAGATGAGAGCGTTGGACCTAAATGCTTTATGGGATCCTTTCCAGCATAATCCTTAAATTTGTCTCACATATATATACGACTTTATAAACTTAAAAAAAAAGATGGAAGAAAAAGAGAAAAATATTTTCTTTAGTGAATAACCAAACCAAATAAAAATTACTTCAAATCTCACTTAGTTACTTAACTTTTAAATTTCCCCCTACTCCCCCCCCCCAAAAAAAGTCCTCCTACCTTGGGAGAAAAACTATTCCCAAGATATAGCCTCATAAATGGGTGGGATAATCTATATATAATATAGAGGGGAAAAAAGAGAAAAAGCCAAAGAAATATTCTGTTCCCTTCAAAAAAAAAAATTCATTCTATAAACTCCATGAGGTATATTAAGGTATTAAGTCAGCTGAATAACTTTCTCACTTACCTCAATGTCATAAGCACTTTACTTATCTTAATTAAAGAGTAAGTAAAAAGAGGTACCTACTTTGAACCAGCTGATATGTGCTTTCAATATGTGATTGGGATGGAAAATGACCACAGTCCCTGAAATATTTAGGGAGATCCTCTAATGGAATTCCTTGATAATATTCCCTCTTGGCAAACATGACTTCATAAACTTAAAAAAAAAAAAAAGATGGAAAAAAAAGGAGAGAGAAATATTTTCTTTAGTGAATAACCAAACTAAGTAAAAATCAATTCAAATCTCACCTAGTGGCTGCAAAATTTTTAAATCTCCTCCCCCCCCTGCAAAAAAAGTCCTCCTGATTTAGGAGGAAAAAAATACCCCCAAGATATAGCCCCATGAGTGGGTGGGATAATCTTCTCATTCTTTAACCTCTATATCTTTCTTTCTGTCTGCCCATCGTAACTATAGTGCACTTTCTTCTCATATGACCTATTGAAAACTTTCTTGCTCTTTCCAGGTATTACCTCTTCCAGGAAGCCTTGCCTGATTTCTCATCTTTCCGATTCCTTAGTTTAAAGTAATTTCTCCTTCCATTAATTTTCTTAGAGCAGTTCTTTGTGTAATGGTTCCTTACTAAATACATATTTATAATTTATAATTTATGTAGACTAATATCCAAGACAACATTAAATTTTCAAGAAGCATTAATACAAACAGTCAGTGACTATTATTTATTAGTCACTGTGCTAAAAACACTAGGTAAATATAAAGACAAAAATGGAACCATCTTTGGTTTCAAAGAGTTTATATCTACAACACCTCCTATTTCCCTCCTCCCTCCCCCAATAAAATATAATATCCTAGAGGACATTTGCTGTTCTTCTTTTGTCTAACACAGTGCAGGTAGGAATCATTAATTAATGATAATCTACTGAAATAAGAATTTACATCAGTCAAGCTCACTCTTTTGCTTTTTTAATCACCCTTTTATTGGGCACTGCCTACCTCATTAAACTAAAAAGCAGTCATTTCCCCCCCCCCAAACTACAAAGATAGTATCTGCCCCTTCTTTATTATGCATGAATAAGAAGTTTAGAAAGAACTGAATCTTCTTTTAATATGAATACCTTTTTTATTTTTTTTAGCTGAACACCTCAAATTTCTAAACATGAAAATTATTTAGGGGATCACTGCCAAAACATCTCTAAAGAATTTGTGCCAACTAATTCTCCCCTTCAGTAAGAAGAGCACTCCAGGTCAGTAGTTGGTTCACAAACTAATTCGTGCAACTAAATATAATCACTAGTTTTCAACCATAATGGCAGTTATTCTATATTAATTGGACTGACTTGTTGACAGGTTACGTGGGACGTTTCTATAAAATGTTTTTTAAATAAGTAAAGATTTTTCTAAAATGCTGGCATCCAAAAAGATACAAATTACAAAATGTATTCATAAATAGATTCACTTGATTGCATTTCAACAACCAACATTTTACATCTCATGTGCCTATTAATTTTCTATTTTCAAATAAGCTGAGAGTACCACTTGTCATTTTTATGTTTGAGGATATTAAATGTGTAATGGCAGGACTGTTGGATTGTAGTCTGAGGATTTGGCTGTGAATCCTAACTTTGCCATGTGCAAGCTATGAGACTTTGGATAAGTCATACAGATTGCTTGGCCTAAGTTTTCAAAAGGAGGTTGATGTAATTGATACTTAAGGTGCATGCTATAATTAAATCCCATTATGCTAAAATATCACTTTTTTTTCCTATTATCAGTTTGTTTATTGAGGAACTGGAGGAAGGGAAGGGGACATAATGGTTCTCAAAGGATCATATGACTAATTAGTAGATGAACCTAGAAGTAATTGAAAAGAAAAGCAGTCTCAGAAAGTTGAGAGCAAGAATTCTCTTAAAAAAAAAAAAAAATGCTTGTTTTCTTGCTCAGGAGGGCACATTTTCTTTCTTCTTTCTTTTTTTTTTTTCTTTTCTTTTTTTTTTCCTGAGGCAATTGAGGTTAAGTGACTTGCACAGAGTCACACAGCTAGGATGTGTTAAGTGTCTGAGGTCAGATTTGAAGTCAGGTCCTCCTGATAATTAGATCTTTCTGGCATATATAGATTATCTGAACATAATGCCCTCTTGTACCACATAAAGCCTGAGAAAGCAATGGCAATGGGAGAAGGTGACAACAAAAGCAGAAAACATCCAGATCTGGAAGATATCTTAGAGGCTCTATATAGTTCTAAACCACTCATTTTACAGATGAAGAAACTGAGACTGAGAGATGTTAAGTGATATTTACTCAAGGTCATATAAATCATAAGCATAGACTCCTTCTCTGAATCCAATCACTGTTCTGCCTTTTGCTGCCTCCCATAAGTTTTTTTTAATACATTTGTAAAATATAATATTAAAAACCCTAAATAACTATACAGCAAAAAAAAAAAAAAAAATTAGCTCTCAGAATTTTCACATTCCTGTTTAGCAATTTAACAGGTCTTTTCCAATGAGCAAAAAAGGTGTGAGGACTTCTACAAAGCTAGAAGGCAATACTTTTCTATTTCCAACTAATCTAAGTTAATGACACCTACTTCAGATTTGTTTTTCCTCTTTGGTTCCCCTAAGCACACAACTCTATTATTTATTCCAAGAAATACAGATATTATGTAAATAAAAACAAAAGTCTGTGTGCTATTAGAAATTTTAGGTGTGACCTAGGGAACTTGGTTTCAGAATAGAATTCCAACAGTGATATGTAATATTATAAAAAAAAAAAAGTCAGTTTACAATTCCTTGGAAATTTGTTTACCTTTTGGTTCTAAAAATTATGTAAAATAATTGAGGTACATATAACTGCTATGTTTAAAACAAATACAAATTACATTAAATGATGAAACCTATTCTTCCTCTCAGAAGCAGGAGACTAGGTTTGGAAATTGTTATCTACAACCTCTGAAGAGTTAGCTATGTAATCTGACTTGGTTTAATTGACTTTGTTAAAAGAGTTCAATATGGAGCTTGGAGAGTATGGGAAAGGAAATGACACGGAGGAAACAATAGTCATTGCAAAATGACTGTTGTATTAAAAATAAGAAGCCAAGAATATTTTTTAAAAATGAATGCAAGTTATTACTCACATTTTTTTCTGTCTAGCCATTCTTCTAGCTCTGAAAAATTTAAAATTACTCTTGTATACCGAAGACCAGCTCGGCGCTGAATACGGTCAACCATTCTGCGGTATGCATTTACAACAGCTCTAAATGATGGTCCGTGGTCTTTAGCCTGATACATATGGAGAAAAAATTAGCATTGCTATTATATATATTTACAAAAATTTTTACTTTCCTTTCTCCTCTTCCATTCCATTTCCTATGTTACTTATATATTGAGTTCTCACTTGGCAAGAAAAAGGTTTCTATTATCTTTTGAGAAATTAATTCTAAAGATCAGATAGAAATTCCCAGGTCCTGGTAAGGGTTTCTATATAGTGCTGAATGTCTTTAGGCTAATATCCCAGCTAACACTAAGTGGGGGAATGGTAATATGCTTAGCTTATAGAGAAAGCTCTTTTGACTATCTATTTGAGCAAAGTTCATAAAAATTACTGTATTCATCATTATAAAAATGATTTATTACAAATGTTCCTATCAAAAATATGCCTTATTTTCCTCAAATGATACCTCTTTGTTATTTGTAACATATTAGATCCTATAACCACAAAAACAGATTGTAGTTTTTTGTTTTGCTCATGGAAGTCTTAATTACACAAATATCCAAAATAAAAAAGATGGAGGGAGCTTAAAAAAAAACAAACAATAAATTTCACTTTTATATGTGGAAGAAAAAAATATTGAAAATAAGGAAAGTAAAAATAACATATGCTTATACAATATCAATGCTAGAAGGTAACTTAAAATTTGTGTAGTCCAACTTCATCATCTTACAGGTAGAGAAAACAAGAAACAAAGACATTAAATGAATTCCTCATTATCATAGCAAATGACTGAGTTTGTAAATAATTATAAAGAGTAATGTGTTTATGAAAGGAAAAATGGATAATTTTTAAAATTATTATTCAAAAGTCAGTGATGTAGGAATAGAAGTAGAGAAACCAAATAGTGAGGGTGATTCTTCCCCGTGAGTATGATAGAAAGATAAGAATTAAATAGGGTCAAAAGGATGGGATGATGTATATAGTCAGACAAATGTAAGACATAATTGATTTTGGACCCCTACTCTATTCCAATCGGTATTAGTCAATTTGATAGAATCATATCAAAATTCTGTATATAAGGACCCAGAGCAATGAGCTGCAGAATTTTAATACTTAATGCTAATGACAGGAAATTAAGTAGAGTCCCTCTACCCTTGTTTTTCCTTGTCATGGTTAGCAAGCCTAGTGGAGGTGACTAAACTACATGGAAAGTCATCCAAAATATATTTGTACTTGAGGACCAATAGATCCTTGTCCAATAGGAGTAAGTGACCATCTTATTATCACTTAGGTCACTGACTGCAATAACTTATACCACTTCCTCTTGCCTAGGCTAAGGAGAAGCCTATCTTGTGTGGAAATATTCCTTATTTTACTCAACTTGTGACTCTGCTGACATATTACCTCCCAAAAGAGAGAAGGAGGAAGGGAGGGAGAGAGGAAAAGAGGGAGAGAGGGAAGGAGGAAGGGAAGGAGGAAGGGAGGGAGGGAGAGAGAGAGAGAGAGAGAGAGAGAGAGAGAGAGAGAGAGAGAGAGAGAGAGAGAGAGAGAAAGAGAAAGAGAGAGAAAGAGAAAGTAGGGAAGGAGGAAGATGCCTATCGATTTTTGAAGCACTGGGAATACAAAAGAGACAAAAGAATTCTTGATGTCAAGGAGCCTACAATTTAATATGAGAGATGATATGCAAACAAATATGCACAAAGCAAACTATATACAAGATAAACAGGAAATAATTAACAGGAGAAAGACATTAGAATTAACAGGGGTTAGAGCAGGATTCCTGTAAAAGATGAGACATTATTTGAGACTGAAAGAACAGATTGGATAAGTGGGTGAATAATAATAAGAATAATTTGAAGGTTGTGAGCCTAAAAAACTAGGAAAATTGTATTGTGATTCTCCAAAGTAATGGGGAAGATAGCACAGGGGGGCAATGATTTAAAGGGAAAAATAATGAATTCCATTTTACTTCCTACCTTTACTCTGCCATCTTGGCTTTGCCTTATGAGTTCCATTTTGGACATATAGTGTTTAAGAAATCTGCTAGACATCTAGTTCTAAAGGTCTGAAAGGTAGTTGGAGATGTGAGATTAGACATTAGCATAGAGACTGAGGCAGGATAGGTAGATTTAAGAATCATTAACCTAGAATGGTAATTAATTCATGGCATCTGATGAAATCATCACTGAGGCAAAATCATGAGGCAAATCACTATACAAGAAAGAAGAAGGTCCAGGAGAGAATCTTAAAGGATACCTAGAGTTTCACAGCATGATCTTGGGTGGGGGATGAAGAAAGGAGGAACAACTAGTGAAGGAGGCAGAGAAGAAGCAATCAGATAGGTAGGAGAATAACTAAGTAAGTGTGATGACTCAAAACCTAGAAAGAGAGCATCAAGAAAGAGAGATTGATCAACAGTGTCAAAGTCATAAGAGAGATTAATCAGAATTGAGAAAAGGCAATTGGTTTTGGAAACCAAGAGAAAATTGGTAACTTTGGAGAGAACAGTTTTGTTGGAATGATAAGGTTGGAAGCCATAGTGTAAGAGTTTAAGAATAGAGTGAAGGGAGAGAAAGTAGAGGCATTTACTCTCGATGGGTTGCTGTGGTTTTTTGTTTTCTTTTGATGAGTTTAGCTATAAAGTGTAGAAAAAATATAGGATGACAGATAATAAAGATGGAAAGATCAAATAAGAATTTTGTGTGTGTACGTGTGTGTGTATTCGTAGACATTAGGAAATGAACAAGTAGACAAGAAAAGATTAAAAATAAGTGGAAGAGTAGGGACTAGGCAGAGCAGGCAATATACTGGAGGAGACAACAGAATGAGATGACTTGAACAAGTATAGAGGTTAGCATTAGTAAGGAGTAAGAAAAATAAATACATTTTTTTAAAAGGGGGAAAAAAAAAACAACCAAAAAAGGAGTAAGGTCATTTGATCATGAAAGTGAAGGAACAAAAAGTGGCAGAAGATATCTGAGAGATAGAAGATAAGGAAGAGTGGAGAAGAGGGAGTTCACAGTCAATAGTCTCAAATTTTTTTTTTTGTAAAATATGAGGCAAAGTTCTCATCTGAGAAAGTGAGGGAAGAGGGAGTCATAGGAGATTTGAAAAGGAATGAAAAAGTTTAAAGGAGCCTCTGTGGAGACTGTGATAAATAGTTGATAAGGGAGCTTCTTTAGGATTGCTAGCAACCTCAAGGGCCCAGTTGAGGTTGTATAACACAAATCTGTAGTAGACTTTATCAGAACATTTGCATGATTTTCTCCACTTTTGCTCAACCACAGGTCCATAAGAACAAAGGTGACAAATGACTGCTGAGAATAAGCAGTGATAAGATAAGAGAGTGAGGGATTCAAGAGAGGAAGACAGTGTAGAGTTGAGTTAAATCACCAAGAATCAAGAGTTGGATAGGAGTAATAATAATGTGAGTTTTGTGGTGGCTGTTTTGGTTTGGTTTGGTCTGGTTTGGTTTGAGGGTTCTTTTTTTCTAGTTTAGGTTTTTTAGTTTTGTGTTGTTTTGTTAGGCTATAACAGATGATCACTTAGTCACAAAAATTTAGCGAAACAAGACTTCTGAATTTTCTAGTCAAAAAACAAAGGATGTATCAACTCATAAAATCATCAGCTTCAAGCTGAAAGAGAGGTAATCCAGAGGTAATCTAGTTTGACCTCTTTGCTTTATAACTGAGGCCTAAAGAAATTAATTGTCTTATCTAAAGTTACACAAGTGACAGCAAAGATCTGAACCTGAGCTCTGACTCAAAAAACAGCTTTTTTTCCTGCTATAACTGCAAGTTATTTGCAACTAACATTTGCAACAAGGATTTGCAACTAACAAATCCTGTTAGATGAAGGCCCTCACTCTCTGTGGTTCTGGGATGATAAAGATTGGTGTTGGGCTCAGTATTTGCTTCGCAAATACCCAGAAGCTGAGATTGAAAGACCAAGAGTCTCAATCAGTAAATAGCTAAGGACTAAAATGAATTCCCAACATACAGCAGGCTCTGTAGTTTCTACTCAAAATGGTGAGGGCTGAAATATAACCAGATAATATACATAATAAGCCCTCACTTCATCTGAGACCTTCCTCCTTTTACTATTTTACTATGAAATGAAGGTCCAGTTTGGACTTTTATTTGAGGTTCTTGTCTTTCATTAGGTCTGATGTAACAGCCCATATAATGGGTGGTGCTAGGCCTTTTGTCATTTGAATAAGAGGACTAGATTAGCTATTATGACTTATTATAACTTTTCTCATCTCCTTGCTTTGTTAAGCTCAGATTTCTACATTATTCTTAGATTTACAACCACCTTCATCATAATTATACTGTGAGGTCATACAATTATCCCCACTTTTCTGATGAAGAAAATCAGTTTCAGGGAAGAAAATTGAAGCCATGGGTCACCAAACAGGTAAATATTCTAACAGAACTCAAATCCATATATTGCAGTGGATAGAATATTGCACATGGAGCCAAAAAAACAAAAAGACATGGATTCAAATTCTGTATACTCACCTGTAAAACCAGCATATAATAATAATGCTACTACTTTCTTCTTGGGGTGGTGTGAGGCTCAAATGAGATACGATATTCAATACCTTTTGAAAGCCCTAAAACATTAAGCCAATTTTGGTAATTGACCAATGAGTGATTTTCCCTACATCATTGTGCCTTCCTATCAAGGAAACATGGATAAAGAAAAAAATAATAACATCAGTAAAAATGTGTTTCTAAAAGAAGATAGGCCTTTGTGTCCAAGAGAAGTATAAGGTCATTTAAAGAATGTATTTGGATAAACAGTAGAATTTCTAAAACTGACCCCAAATGGGGCTCTCAAAGACATCACATGGCCTAGGGCTGGCTTTCTATATTCATCTCCTTCCAAATCTAAGAAATTCTCGTCCCAGGTTCTGTGTCACCTGGATTCTTCTCAGTCAGCATTTCTTGTGGAAAGGGAAGCAGATTTCCGAAGATCTCTGAAATAAGCACACAACCTTTGTCTTTAAAATTTTGTTTGAAGAGAAAAAAAAAAGAGGGGTATAAAATCACAATACTAAGTTGTGGTGAATAGAGTTCTCTTGACCATTCTGATAACTGCTTATGTAGAGGGAAGGAAGAAGCAAGCAGGTAGAACTTCTGAGCTATGAGCTGTCTGGTGGTGGGATGTATGGAGGTGTTTAGGAAGGACTAGTATCTCTGATGTAAGGACCCCACCAAGTCCTTTGTAGGGTTGTTCAATAACTTTTGGTGCCTACCTTTCTTTACACAATCTTCATCTGTGACTCCAAGAAGCTATTAGCATGATAATGTTACTGCAGTAAATTTTAAGTAAATGGTGTATTGTGTTGTAGAGAAAAGCTCTAGCAGTTTGACCTGGTTTTAAACCTCACTCTATTAACACCTATCTAATCTTGGGCTGGTCACTTAATATCATTTTCCCCACTTGCAAAAATAGGAGTTAGACTACATGAATATTAAGGTCCCTTCCGACTCAAGATCTTATAAGAATGGATAGTTCCCAGTGAAAAAAATTATTCTATAATCTGATAAATGTTTGATAGCCAGAGTTTAAGTCTTTATTTAAAACCAGGGTTTCAAGTCTAAGTCAGAATAATCAGAGATGCTGAGGAGCCACACCTATAATTTCATTGTGATAAGGAATTCCAAATGAGGAGACTTCTATCAACAGATATCAGCATTTGCTTTGCAATTCAGAGTCTCCTAGGGTTTTGGGAGGTTCATTAACTTGCCAGCAGGATTTTAATTCTTGTATTCCTTACTCTAAGGTCACTCCCTATCCACCAGGACCACACTTCTTCTCTGCACTTAGTAGGTTTTTAATAAATTTTGTTACATGGAGTTGAATTTATTGTAGAAGGAACAATGACTTTTTTCATTCTAAACAGATTCTAAATCCCAAGAATATCTCATTAAAAGGAGAAGGCACTACAATCGCTGTCAGTACAATAGATCTAGGGGCCATATCCAAGTGTATCTCAAAATGTGCCTCAAAAATTGTGAAAATAGATTGAATAAATAATTTCCTGGGCATTGTACTCTGCATATATTAAGGGCTTAGCAAATATTTGTTCACTGACCAATGAATTTAGTAAAAGCTAAGTAATGTTTATAGCTTTTACCCTAGTCATCCCACCATTGAGAATGTAGCTGAAGGAAATTAAAGGCAAAGATTCTATATATAACTAAAGATACACAACAGAACTTTTTGTGCTAAAAAAAAAAAAAAAAAAAAAAAAAAAAAAAAAAAAATCTGGAAACAAAGTAGATGCCCTATAACTAAAGAATGATTAAATAAATTGTGGGGGATAAAATATTTTTATTCTGTGGGAAATGGTAAATACAAAGAATTCAGAGAAAAATAGGAAACTTATATGAAATGGTAAAATAAGCATAGTCAGGAGAACAATATACATAAAACCTCTAATAATGCCAATGAAACCACTCAAAAGCAACTGATCTCAAATTAATTCAATAAACAAATTCAGTTCCAGAAAACGGAACATGAACTACACATACACTCTTTTTATTGGGAGGTGAGGGATCAGGGATATGAGATTTAAAATGTTCATAATATTCATTGATTTTCTTAGCTATTTTTCTTTGTTAAAAGGAAAGTTTCAAAGTATGGCCTCAAAGAAGAGGTATGAAGAGATAATTTGCTCTATTCTTTGCACAAGTAAAAGATCCACAATTGTGAGACATTACATATATCTTCAGACTTTTTCCATATTTTGATCAGTTTTGGTAATGTTTCTTGCTTTCTCTTTTTCATTTGTTTTCCTTTTCAAAATATTTTTCATTATATGGTTTAGGATTCTGGGACAGGGAGAAGGAGGAATTGGGATACTAAAATAAACCTAGGCAATGTAATATCTATACATATATATTCCTCAAGATTTATTTTTAAAAATTAAAAAATAAAAGGGAAAATTCAATAAGCTGAGGAATGATATATAAAAATCAAAAGATATCAATAAATACTTTCAAGTAGTATTTCATAACATAATGACTTAAGAAATCAATTGGGATCACAGATGTAGAGATGTAAAGGATCTTAGATGTAATATAGACCAAGCCTCTCTAGCTCATCTCTTCAAAACACTTAAAAGTGAACATTATCAAGAAGAAGAAATAATAAGGATGAAACAAACCAATACTGATAGTGAAATGGAGTTATTACATGTTTACCCCCAAAGTTATTACATGTTTACCCAAATTTTTGCTAAGCAATGATCACTTGATCCTATCTTATAATTCCTTTACCAAAAAAAAGCAAAAGATTATTTCCTGGGGAATCCTAAAAATTTTATAGTTCGTTGAGAAATCTTAAAACTTGAGGGTCTGCAGCCACAAACTGAAGAAGAAATAAGGCAGAGGGCAAGATAAGTAATAACAAAGTAAGTATCCCCATGGAGGGATTGCTATTATATTGACAATTATCCCATGATCTGGTGCACAGCCTCTGGAGTGAAAGGTCCATCATAAATTCCCTCAGCTGCTTATGAAATAGCCTCTATCCTGGGAATGTGCTTTTACTACTCTTATAGTCCTTGACCCCTTGGCAAATTTCAAGAGGAGGCCAGCTCAGTGCAGCAGAATAACTCTAATCATCCACAGAACTGCCAGGAGGAATCATGATACCAGCAGAGGAATAAGAAAGCATAGATGATGATCCAAGGAAAACACCCTAGCAGCCCCTTTCAATCTCTCCATCTCTTAAAAGTTGGTTTTTTCATGTTGAGTATACTATTAATTCTTTCCATCTAATAGACTTTCCTACTATTATCTTAAATTCTTCCCCAAAGGACAATACAACTCTTACATCAGCTTTCTCTTCTCATTCATACCCACTGATTCTAATCTGGTTCTCTATTTCATCTCCTCTATAGAAATGTACAGAATGAATTTCTGTGGCATCCAATTTGTAGAAGAAAAATGTGTGTGTGTGTGTGTGTGTGTGTGTGTGTGTGTGTTTTATGAATCCTTAGATATGTGTGATGATGTTCTGCAATTAACAGGGTATCTGAAGTTTTTGAATCTTATCTCAATTTCAGACAATGGGAGCTTGGGCAAGCTACAACCTCTCTAAGCCTTAAATTCATTACCTTCGAAATGAAAATAATAGATTGTTCTAAGGAAAGCATATTCTAAAGTTTTAATTACCATATAAATGTATAGAAATTATATATATGCCATAGAAATGTAAATTAATGTTGTGCCACAGTTTGCTTTAATTGTCCTAATTCAGTTTCCCTAATTGGTTCACTTCCATTTCCCTAAATTGCTCTACCTCAGTTTCCTTAACTGTTCTGCCTCAATCCCCTTTAGTTGTAAAAACCCCACTCTGGTCCATTAAGACTGAGGACCATTTGCTCTAAGGTTATAAATTGTCAATGTGAGACTCAAGATGAGGGGGAGATCAGACTTTTTGGCTCCTAACTCCTTCTGCCTTCAAGAATTTATGGTACTACCCTCTAAAATATTCCAAAAGATAAAAGACTATCCCGGATACCTCACTGACATCTTTACTTCTATTTATTCAAACTTCCTGACTCTGGCTTCCAGTTTCCCCCCATCCTGCTAGAACCAAATTTATGGTCCTGAAACCTCCCACTCTCATGTGTTCTGACTCCACCCCTGCCTTGGTCTACCCCTGTAGCTGAGCCATGTGGCTATATATGTCATTGAGAACTCACATTCACCACTGGATACTTTGAGACAAGAGTCCTGTCCAGTCAATTATCCTCTCCAATGAATAAAATATTAAAAACTCTCTAATCTCTATCTTGCCTTAGTTTCTCCAGCAAGTACTACTGCTCTATCCAAAAGGTCTTACAGTGATATAAATATAATGGGATATAAATATAGTGTTAAATGAAGTGCTTATAAGTCTCTAACAAAGTGGGAAGTCAGTGTGCTTTAATGGAAAGAGTCCTCCATCTGCTGCTTACTTTCATCAGGAAGATAGGGGATATAATTATCAAAGCATTAAACCTGACACCAGAAAAGAGTTCAATTCTGCCTCGGACATTTTCTAGTTGTTGAACCCCCATGCAAGTCACTTATAACCTCTATCTTACTCAGCTTTCTCGTCTATCAAATTGTAATAGCAGCACCAACATCAACCTCATAGGGTAATTTTGAGGTTCAAATGAAATTGTTTTCTATAAATGCTATCATTATAAAGTTTGATATTGCTTTAAGCAATGCATTGAACCTTTGCTCATTGGTGAAAAATAATAGAATTGCACTAGATCTGATTCATTTAATCCCTAAATCTACTGTTAAGACACTACAGACTTTCAGTAATTATTGTTTCCTGAGTTTGGAACTGTTGCTGGGCTGCTCTCCCTGAGAGAAAGAATTTCTTTTGAAATTCTTTAGAAGGTTCAAAGGAATATTTCTTAAGAAGTAGGTATAAGTAGCAGATAATAGCCACAGTACCTCTTAAGCAATTAGGGCAAAGCAAGGGTCTAAGTGCCTTTCATGGAAGTCATAAGAGCTAAGGGTGACAGCTTATTTTTTAAAATTCAAGTAAAGAAAGCCCTTAGAGGTTAAAAATAAGCCAACAAGGAAATGGCAGTCACTAGCTTCTAATGATGTATTTCAAGATTACTCAATTTAAAAATATATCTACACCATGTCTAGTTCCAATTCAATGGATAGATGAAGTTTATTTCATAGTTAAAAGGAAAGGATAGCAATTAAAAGATGAATTGGATACAAATCAATGCATGGTTTTCATTTTAATACATCATTAGGTGCATACCTGGTATGAAGAGATCTAGCTATTATAGATGTCCTTCTCTGAAAGTAGAAACATATAATAACCCATTCATACCCACACATAAAAATGAAGACTATGCAAATTGAGGAAGGAGATAATAGCAATTAGAAGGATCAGGAAACCATTTCACGGGAAAGGTAGTATGCTACGTGAGATTTGAAGGGATCTAAGATTCTAAGATGTATTGGTGAACCAAGAGTATATTCCAGGTATAGATAACAATCCAAACAAAGGCACAGAATGTCAAGTTCAAAGTAAAACAAATTTGGTTGAAATGAACAGTACATTAAGAAGAAATATCTGCTTGAAGTGCCTATCAGTCAATTAACAAGCATTTATTAAGTGCCACTATGTGCTAGTCACCCTGTGCTAGGTGCTGGGAATACTAATACAAAGAAAAAAAAACATTTTTTACTCCCAGGCAATGATTCTCTCACAGAATTTATAAAACACTGTAGCTTTAAGAAACAAATGGGATGTTGTAGGAAAAGCCAGTTATTGCTAGTAGTTTTTCTAGGGATAGTTGAAAAATATCTCACTCTGAGGTGCTTGTCCCTATGGAATCAGAGAAAAACTGTGTTTTTTACTTCTGATCTATAAGAATCTATGAGATAAGCTACAGAGAGGAACTATTAAAAGTGTTAGCTTGAGAAAGCTGAAAAGATGCTTCCTGTCAATGCTGAAGAGAAGCTATCAAAGACAGAAAGAGGAGATAGAGAGGTATTTTCTGATGAAGTTGTTTTCACCTTTATCTTGTGAAGCTTTCTGATAAAAATAAAAAAAGCAACTTACTTAATATCTTGAAAGAAAATGAATAGTTTGGGATGATATTTTATAAGTAAAAAGAAGTCATGGTTTTATACTGAGGATTTGAAGTATATCTGGCTTTGTTTTTTTTTTTTCCATAGTACAAATCTTGTAAATGTGTCTATTTATTAATTTAATTATTAATAAGTCATATATGCAGTAAATATTTTAGTTAAATTTGTTTTTTAAATTTAATTTTCAGTAAATAAACATTGGTTTAATTATAAAGATTAAATGATTTCCTGTATAGAAAAAAATAGTAATTAGCATTGGGAAATGAAGCTTCCCCATGTACAAAGTGTGTGCTAAGCACTGGGAATAGAAATATGAAAAACAAAATCATCTTTACCTTTAAGGAGCTTATAATAATAGATGATAATAGAAAAATAATAGAAAATATTCTAGAAAAAAATATTCTACACAAGCAAATGTGATACAAAGGGGGAAAAAAGTGATAAGTACAAAGAAAAGATCCAGACAAAAGTACTGTGAGAAGGATGAGAAAGATCTTTGCTAGTGTGATTAAATGGCAGCTTAAAATGATTAACCAGGGCCAGACAACCTAATTCCCAAAATGCTACTCCACCAAAAAGCTAAAGATTATAATAAATTTAACAATGATCAAGAAATTAAATTAGAAACTACGATGACTCTGTGGACCTCACAACTACACAGAAATTCCTCCAAAGTCCACAAACATTAGCACATGGTAACATTACAACCTTGCTGCTGCTTCACAACATTACCACAGACACCAATATTCTTACCAAGGTTACACATCCAGAGGGAATGAAAGTGGAAAGCTTCCCCAAGAAATCCCCAAAATGGTCAACAATCAGAAAATGAGACTTTGGAATTAGGGAAAACAATAGAAAGAGTGAGGCTGAAAACTTTGCCTCATTTAAATATAATTCACACTCAAGTAAAGACATCACCCCATTATACCATTGGTCCTTTATGAAAACATCTTAGTAAAAGAGCAGTCTAAGACTGAGATGTCTCATTCTCTATTCTGAGATACCACAAAGTATCCTGAAACACAGCACTAAACTCAAAGATCCTCTGGACAGTGGAGGAGATGAGGAGTTTCATCCCAGGAAGCACAAGTAGACATTGGAACTTAGGTGATCTAGTTCAATTCCCAGTAGGTACAAAAGCACAGCGAGAGATGGACACTGGCCCTGTCACAAAGCATCAGTTCAGGAACAAAGGCTTAAAAAATGACTAAAACAAAGATCACCATAAAAATTATAATTGATTCTGAAATATAAAAATCTAACAGGAAAGAAAAAACATATTTCCATAATTACAGGAAGCAAAACAAAAGGAAAGAAAATTAGATTTCTACAAGAATTTCATGCATACCTAGGAGATATTAAATATGCAATTTAAAAAAATTAAATAGAGAAGGCAGAGCCCAAATGGCAAAGTAAAATCTCCAACCAAATTTTTAAATGGTAAAATACATAAAAAGATGAAATTAAACAATGTTCCAGTCCAAGAAACTTAGAAGGTCGCCAGGAAAGGTTTGTTGCATCAGGGTAGAAGTGGAGTACCATCCAGTACCAGCCACAAGCATAGCTCAGGTCTCAGCAAACCAAGACAAGGCTTTGGAAGTCACTGAATCAGCAGAAGGAGTGACAGCTCTCAGCCCATAAATGGTAAGGAGATTTAACAGTTGGCCAGAAAGAGATTACATGGGTCTCTTTGCTATCACTGAGGCAGGATTCTGTCACTTTGCTCATATTTGCACTTTTGGCACAGTTCTGGGTAGCAGTCCCAGGGAGAGAAAGGACACTAGCTTACCAGAATTTGTGGCCACAGTGGAGCAAGGACCTCCCTCACAGTTCCAGGGCAGAAAAGAGTGCCTGTGATCACCTCCAGAACAGAACACAGTCCAGAAGAATACTAAACAACTCTTCTTAGATCATAAAAACTTGGAAGAACTGAAAACTTACAGGTTTCAAGAAGTATCTTTGATAACAGATGCACAAAACCCCTGAAGCTTGGAACAATGTATCCATTGATACAGAAATATTGATACAGAAAAATATTCTGGCCACAGAAAATTACTACAGGGACAAAAAAGATCAAAACACACACTCAGAAGATAGCAAAATCAAAGCTCCCACATCAAAACCTATTATAAGCAGATGAATGGGCCTCAGGTCATGGAAAAGCACAAAAAAAGAATTTTGAAAATCAAGTGAAAGAAGCAGGAGAAAAAATGAGATGATAAATCAAGAAAATCATGAAAAACAAGTCAACAATTTGGTGGAGACCAAAAAAAAGTACTGAAGAAAATAAGATTTTAAGGGAAGCACAAAAACCCAATAAGAAAATATATATATATAATTAGATTACTTGCTGCCTAGGGAAAGGGATGGAGGAAGGGAGAGGAAAAAAAATTGGAACACAAGGTTTTGCAAGAGTAAATATTGAAAACTATGCATATGTTTTTGAAAATAAAAAGCTTTATTTAAAAAAAAGAAAGGAAAAAGAATGTTAAAAAGCAGAGTTGGGCAAATGTGGAAAAAAGCACAATAATTAATTCACTGAAGAAAAAACTCGTTGAAGAATAGAATTGGCCAAGTAGAAAAGAGGTACCAAAACTTACTGAAAAAAAATTTCCTTAGATATTAGAATTGAGAAAATGGAAACTAATGACTTAACAAGAAATCAAGAAACAATAAAACAAAACCAAAAGAATGAAAAAAAATAGAATACAAAGTAAAATAGCTCACTGGAAAACAAGCAACCTGGAAGTCCAGAAGAAATAATTTAAAAAATATTGAACTACTTAAAAGCCACCATCAAAAAAAGAAGCTAGATATCATCTTTCAAGAAATACCTTATTGGCAAACTAGCCAACCTGGAAATTAGATCCAAAAGAGACAATTTAAAAATTATTGGCCAGAAGGCCATGATCAAAAAAAGAGCCTGGATAGCATTCTACAAGAGATCCTTAAGAAAAACTACCCTAGTGTTCTAGAAACAGAAGGGGAAATACTTATTGAAAGAATTAATCGATCACCTATGGAAAGAGATACCACAAGGAAAACCTCAAGGAACATTATTGTTGTGAAACTCCAAAACTATAATCTCAAGGAAAAACTACTGCAAGTTCCCAGACAAAAACAATTCAAATATCAAAGAGCCAGGATTTAGCAGCTTCTACAATAAAGAATCTGAGCCCCTGGAATACCATATTTTGGAAAGTAAAGGACCTGGGATAACAGCCAAGAATTAACTACCCAGCGATGATTCAGCACTATCTTTCAGTTAGAAGATGGAGCCTCAATGAAGTAAAAGACTTTCAATCATTTCTATTGGAAAAAAAAAAAAAAAACAGAACTAAACGGAAAATTTAATCTACAAACACAGGATACAAGAGAACCATAAAAAGGTAAACAGGGGGAAAATATATATACATAAAAATACATTCATACATATATATGTAAAGATTAAACTGCTTATATCTCTAGATAGGAAAACAATATCTGCAATTCTTGCAAACTAACTGCAGACAGAGGGGACATCACATGGAGTGAGGGTATGGTTGTAAATGAACTCTGATGTGATGACATCAAAGAAAAGGGCATTAAAGGGTGGAAAGTCTGTACTAAAAAAAGAGAAAAGAGGAGATATAATGGGACAATTAGTTCACATACCAAGAGGGTTAAAAAAATCTATTACAATGGAGGCAAAAAAGGAGGGAGATGAGCATTGTCTGAAGCTTTATCTCATCAGGTTTGACTCTAAGAGGGAATAATGTAATCATTTAGTTGGGTATGGAAATTTATCTAATACTATAAAGAAGTAGGAGAAGAAACAGGAAAGAAAAAGGAAAGGCAGTATAGAAAGGAGGGCAGAATCACTAGGGAAAAAGGTAAGAGAAAGGAAGAAGGATAGATAAAAGATAAGATAGTAGGCAGGCGAGGTAAAAAAAATCACAAGACTAAGGACAGTTCAAAAGAGAGAACAAAAGTATATACAGGAGAGAAAATAGGAAGGAGGAAAATACAGAGTTGGTGATCACAACTGTGAATGTGAATGTGATGAACTCTCCCATAAAATGAAAGTGAATAGCAGAGAAGATCAAAAAACAGAATCCTACAATATGTTGTTTACAAGAAACACATGTGACACAGAGAGACACATAAAGAGTAAAGGTAAAAGGCTGGAACAGAATTTATTATGCTTTAGCTTAAGTAAAAAAAAAAAAAAAAAAAAAAAAAAAAAAAGGAGGGGTAGCAATTCTAAAATCAGATAAAGCAAAAGTAAAAATAGACCTTATTAAAAGAGATAAGGAGGGAAAGTACATCTCCATAAAAGGTACAGTAAACAATTAAGTAGTAATGATACTAAATGTATATGCACCAAGTGACAGGCAAATTCCTAGAGATTTTAAGCCACTTACAGGAAGAAATAGACAGCAAAACTACTCTAATGGGGGACCCTCAACATTCCTCTCTCAGAATCAGACAAATCTAACCACAAAATAAACAAGAAAGAAACTAGGGAGCATTATAGGATCCTAGAAAATCTAGATATGATAGACCTCTAGAGAAAACTGAGTAGGAGCAGAAAGGAATACACCTTTTATTTTCTGGCAGAACAGGGCACCTACACAAAAATTGACCATGTATTTAGGGCATAAAATCCTCACAGTTAAATGCAAAAAGGCATAAATAGTAAATGCTTCCTTTTCAGACCATAATGCAATAAAATTATATTCAATAAAGACTTAGGGAAAGATAATCTAATTCTAAAGAATGAGTGGGTCAAACAACAAATCACAGAAACAATCCATAATTTCATCCAAAAGAATGACAACAATGAGACAACATACCAAAACCTATGGGATGCAGCAAAAGCAGTTCTTTGGGGAAAATTTATTTCTCTAAATATCTGCATAAAATAAAAGAGAAAGAGGAGTTCAAAGAAATTACTATTGATTAGAGAAATACAAATTAAAACAACTCCGAAGTACCACATCACACCTCTCAGATTGGCCAAAAAGGCAGAAAGAGATTATAAATGCTGAAGGGGATGTGGGAAAGCTAGGACACTGATGCATTGTTGGGGAGTTGTGAAATGATCCAACCACTCTGAAGAGTAATATGCTCAAAGGGCTATAAAACTGTATATATCCTTTGACCCAGCAGTGCCATTACTGGGTCTGTATCCCAAGAAAATCATAAAGAATGGAAAATGACCCACATGTGCAAAAATGTTTGTAGCAGCTCTTTTTGTGATAGCAAAGAATAGGAAAAAGATGGATGCCCTTCAATTGGGGAATGACTTAGCAAGTTGTGGTACATGAGGGTAATGGAATATTATTGTTCTATAAAAAAATGATGAAGATGCTAATTATAGAAAAGCCTGGAAAGATTTACATGACCTGATACTAAGTGAAACAAGCAGAACCAGGAATTCATTGTACACAATATAACAGCAAGACTTTGTGAGAATCAACTATTAAAGGCTTGATTCTTCTCAGTGCTTCAGTTATCCAAAGCAATCCCAATAGACTTCGTACTCTGTTTTTTATTTCTCCCAAAGTTTTTCCCTTTTGCTCTGAATTTTCTATCACAATATGATTCATAAAGCCAATGTGTATTAAAAATAAATAAACTTATTACAATAAAAAAGAAACAACAACAAGAATAAGTTATCAAGGGAAATGACCCTAGTATTGTAGATAATCAGAAGGTAAAATAGAAATTGGAAGAATCTACTCAGAAAGATCCCAAATGAAAATTCCCAGCAATATTATAGCCAAATTCCAGAGCTCCCAGGTGAAAGAGAAAGCCCTACAAGCAGGCAGAAAGAAACAATTCAAATATACTGGAGCACAGTCAAAATAACACAAAATTTAGCAGTTTCTACATTAAAGTATCAGAAGACTTAGAATGTGATATTACAGAGGGTAAAGAAGTTAGTAATTATCTACATAACAAAACTGAGTACAATCCTTCAGAGGGAAAATGAGCATCCAATGAATTAAAGAATTTTCAAGGGGGGGAATTCCAGGAAGAAGGCAGAGTAGGTTGTTAAATTTCAAGCTCCCCTGATTTCCCCCACAAACAGAACAAATTTATGCTTCAAGTCAAACATAAACACAAAGATGACTTAGGGCAGAATAGGGGTTCTCCTGGAACAACCTGAGAATACCAGAATAAAAACCCCAAGCTAGGATTAACCCAAATGAAGTACAAACACCTTGAAGTCAGCTCTGTAGAAATACCAAGTGGGGACCATTCTGGGGCTAGCTGGGATAGGGTGGAGTCTCAGCAGGAATCACAGGAACTTTTGCCTTCCAGACAGTATGAGGAATCTGGAGTCTGAGTTCCAGAAAACAGAAAGAACCTCAGCTGATTAGTAATGCCAGGGCCCCATCAATGATGCAAAGACATGACCTTGAGAAAAAACCAGCACAACAGGAGTATAGATGCAATGGGGCAAGGATGCTGCTGACTATGGGCACTTGGGAGGATGGAGTTCTTGATTTGGAGCTTCAGATTATATGAAAGAGCTGAAGTGAAACTAGAGGCACCATTCCTTTCCGACGCCATGGGGACCTAATTCCCATGATCTCCTTGTTAGATGATTTTAGGCATATGTGGCAAAAGGAGCTGTATAGCAGGAAATAACCTGAGGAGGGGGGATAAGGTGTGCAGAGGAGGAAAATAGGAAGGCAGTAATGAAAGGTAAACAACCTTTGTTGTTTACCCCAAGATTAATGATTTAGTTATTGAGCAGCCTGTACCATGATGGGGTAAAGACAAAGAAAGCTGGGTATGAGATGATGTAATGAGATGGTATATGAAGGAATGTAACTGAGAAGCTGCAGACACCATTAGAGAAGATGAAGGGTGCTTAATAAACGCTTGCAGTACTTAATAACATCTGGTGTGTTGGGTGCTCTGTGGGGAAAGAGAGCAGCTAGAGGGAGCTGCTTCGGAGACGTCCAAGTACCTGGTGAATGGTAAGGAAACCAGTTATAGTTCCCCTTGGTGAGTAGGGGAGTTTGGTGAGTAGGGGGAACTCAACAGCTGTGAATGTCTATATATGTATGTATGTATGTATATGTGTGTGTGTATGTGTGTGTGTGTGTGTGTGTGTGTGTATGCCTTTCTGTAGCCTGCTTTGGGGGAGGGGAGATAAAAAATGGAGAAAGAACAAAATAAAAAATGATCAGTAGAGGACAAAAGAAAAACCTACAAGGAAGCAAAATTATATATGCTTTCTTGAAACAGAAATTCATTTTTTATATATTTTGAATTCTCCCTGATGTTCTGCTGGACACATGCCAATGTTTTGTTTTGTTTTCCTTTTCTGTCTTTTTTTTTTTTTTTTTGCTGAGGCAATTGGAGTTAGGTGACTTGCCCAGGGTCACACAGCCAGGAAGTGTTAAGTATCTGAGGTCACATTTGAACTCAGGTCCTCCTAACTTCAGGGCGGTGCTCTATCCACTACACCACCTAGCTGTCCCCTTTTTCTGTCTTTCTTTTTTCTACTCTTTTTTTCCCCTTATTTTGTATTTAGTTCAATGAATAACAAAAAAAAATAAGAATTTTCAAGCATTCTTGATGAAAAGATCTGAGTTTAATAGAAAATTTGACGTTCAAATTCAAATACTACAAAACTCCAGAGAAGCATAAGGGGGTAAACAGGAAAGAGAAATCATAAGGAACTTAATGAGGTTGGACTATTTGCATTCCTACATAGGAAGATGATACTTGTAATTCATAAGAACTTTCTTATTATTAAAGCAATTAGAGGAAGTATATATAGACAGAAGGTAGAAGTGTTATTTGAATGTGAAGGGATAATATCTAAAAAAGGTGAAATTAAGTAGTGAAAGAGGAATGTATTGAAAGAGATGGAAAGGGAGAGATAGAATGAATTAAATTATCACATAGAAAAGAAGCATGGAAAAGCTTTTATGGTGGAGGGGAAGAATGGGAAAGTAAGGGAAAATGAATGACCCTTACTCTTCATCAGAATTGTCTCAAAGAGAATAACATACACATACCCTACAGAAAAAGGAGAAGGGGAAAGGAGATAAGAGGTGGGGGGGGGGGGCGATCAAAGGGACAGCAGATCAGGGATGGGATAGTCAGAAGCAAAACACTTTTGGGGTAGGACAGGGTGAAAGGAAATAGAGAAGAATAAACAGAATGAAGGATAGGATGGAATACAGGATACAAATAACAATAGTAAATTATGAAAAAAAATTGAAGCAAATTTATTTTCCAAACATATAGGGAACTGAGTCAAATTTATAAAAATAAGAGCTGATAAATTATCAAATTGATAAATCATCAAAAGACATGGACAGTTTTCAGATGAAGTAATCAAAGCTATTTATAGTTATATGGAAAAATGCTCTAATTCTCTATTAAGTGGAGATATGCAAATTTAAATAATTCTGAAGTACTATTACATAGCCAGTAGATTGGCTAATAGGACGGAAAAGAAAAATTACAAATGTTGGAGGGAATATGGGAAAAATGAGATATTAATGCATTGTTGCTGGAGTTGTGAACTGATTCAACCATTGTGTAGAGCAATTTGGAAATATACCCAAAGGGCTCCAAAAACCACATATTCTCTTTGACCTAACAATACTACTACTACATCTGCATCCCAAAAGAAATAAAAACAAAAAGAAAAAGGACCTATATGCACAAAAATATTTATAGCAGCTCTTCTTGGGGCCAAGAATTGGAAAATGAGGAAATGCCCATAAATTGGGGAATGACAATAAAATGTGGCACATGACTATAATGACATATTGTGTTATAAAAAATGATGAGCAGAATGCTCTCAGGAGGATCTGTAAAGACTCCCATGAGCTTATGCAAAGTGAAGTATATTGTGCACAAAGTAACAGTAATATTGTAAGATGATCATCTGTGAATAACTTAGGTGTTCTTAGCAATACAATGATCCAAGACAATTCTGAAGGACCTTTGATGAAAAATGCTATCCAAAGTTAAATAAAGAACTTGACTGAATACAAATTGAAGCATATTTTTTTCAAACTTTATTTTTCTTAATTTAAAAAAAATTGATGTCTTGTTTTACAACAGAATTATTATGGAAATATTTTGCATGACCTATATTGGTCATATATTACCTATATTGAATTCCTTGCATTCTTAATAAGGTGGTGCATCAGAGTAAGGAGAGAGAAGGAGAGAAAATTTGGAACTCAAATTTTTGTGTTTTTTTTAAATTATTTATTTATTTTAATAAACATTCTTTATGAATCCTGCTGGAAGAGAAAAATCAGCACAAAAGGAAAAAATCATGGGAGAAAAAAAAGCACAAAATAAAAAAGAAGTGAATATAGCATGTGTTGATTTACATTCAATCTCCATTTTTTTCTGAATGCAAATGGCATTTTCTACACAAAGTCTATTGGGGTAGTTTTAGACAACTGAACCACTGAGAAGAATCAAGTCTTTCATAGTTGATCATTGCATATTCTTGCATATTCTTGCTTCCTTGTGCACAGTGTATTCCTGGTTCTGCTTATTTTGCTCAGCATCAGTTCATGTAAATCTTTCCAGGCCTTTCTAAAATCATCCTGTGTTTGTCATTTTTTACAGAACAATAATATTCCATAACACTCATATACCACAATTTATTCAGCCATTCTCTAATTATTAGGTATAGGGTATTCCACTCCTTTTCCCATTTCTTTACTACCACAAAAAGAGCTGCTACAAAATTTTTGTACCTGTGGTTTCTTTTCCCTTCTTTGGGATACAGATAAAAAAGAAAATCTGCTACCAAGAACAACTAGCCTAAAAGCCAAGTAGAGGGATAATTTAAGAATAATTAGATTCCCCAAAGCAATAATCAAATTAAAATCCAGAAAAATTCAACTTCAATAAACCATAAATAAAAATTGTCTACATTTATTAGAGCTAGAGAGCAAAGACAGAAACTATCCACCAATTACCTCCTGAAAGAAACCTCAAAAGGAAAATTCCTGGGGTTATCATAGCCAAAATTCTTATTTTCCAATAAAAATGCTGTAAGCATACAGATAAAAAGTTTGAGTACCAAAGAGCTACAATTGAGATAGCAAAAGTCTTGGCAGCTTTTACCACTAATGACAGGACATTTTTTTAATCATACCAAAAACAAAAGACATGGGCTTACAAGGAAGAATAATTTATTTTGTGAAACTGATGTAATCTGAGGGAGGCAGGGATATTACAGAGTGTGTTGGATGGGCACGAAGTGGAATAGAAAATAGTCAACTATTCCTGGTGAGATTGGATCTCGTTAGAAAACTTGAAATGCAAATATAAGAGTTAAGAGAAATCTACAAAGGTGAATTTATTTCGAGTAAATAAATAGGCAATATGATATGACAGTGCTGATGTTCTGATAGAGGGAAAAGAAACAATTATATATTTGAAGTATATAAAAAGGAATTAAGTAAGAAAAACAGAGGATCCGAGGGTGGGTTGGTTCTGTTCCAAATATTTTAATTTGAGAAATAGAAGGAGGTGTAAAAAAAATCCACTAGTTTAGAAAGGGAGTAGGGAGGAGAAGGAAGGGAAAAAGAAAGGAAGAGAGAGCTGGATTGTCAGAGGTTATCCATTAATTAAGGAATAATAAACTGGTATATTAATGTAACGAAATAGACCTGTGCTATAAGAAGGTGGACAGATCAACTGTGTCTTTAGAATGACAGGGATAAAGCAAGTTACCTACATCTTCACAGAAAGGTGTGAACTCAAGATGCAGAAAGAAACATTATTTTGGAAATGGCCACTGTGTGGGTTTGTTTTCCTTGACTATGCCTATTTGTTACAAGGATTTTCCACTTTGTTTTTAATTGGGAGGAAAACTGAGGAAGTAAGGGGAGTGGGTTAGAAATAGGGATGTCAAAAAATAAGACCATTCACCTACACAAAACTGACTATGTATTAAGGCATAAAAACCTCACAAACAAATGCAAAAAGACAGAACTACTACATCCTTTTCAGATCAGGATGCAATAAAAATTACATGTATTAAAGGGCCATGAAAAAGAGACCCCAAATTAATTGGAAACTAAATAATCTAATTCTAAAGACTGAGTGGGTCAAACAACAAATCATAGAAACAATTGATAATTATGTCCAAAAGACTGACAATAATGAGATAACATACTAAAATTTCTGAGATGCAGCCAAAGCAGTTCTTAGGAGAAATTTTATATCTTTATATGCTTACAAGAATAAAATAGAGAAAGAGATCAATGAATTGGACATGCAACTGAAAAAGCTAGAAAAAAGAACAAATTTAAAATCCCCAATTAAAAACCAAATTAAAAATTCTGAAAATCAAAGGAGAGATTAATTAAGTTGAAATTAAGAAAACTATTGAACTAATAAACAAAACTAAAAGTTGGTTTTATGGGGAAAAAACCCAACAAAATAGATAAACATTTGGTTGATTTGATTAGAAAATGAGAGAAGAGAACTAAAGGACCAGTATCAACAATGAAGAAGGTATTAAAGCAATAATTAGGAGTTATTTTGTCAAATTGTATGCCAAAAAATCAGATAATCTAAGTGAAATGGATGAATACACATACAAATACAGGTTGTCAAGATAAGAGGTGAGGAAATAAATTATTTAAAGGTCCCATTTTTAGAAAAAAAAACATTGAACAAGTCATCAATGAACTCCTTAAGAATAAAATTCTCCAGGACCAGATTTTACATAGGAATTCTACCAAACATTTAAAAAATAATTAATTCCAATACTAATAAGCTAATCAGAAAAATAGGAGAGAAAGGAGTCCTATCAAATTCCTTTTATGACACAAATATGGTGCTGATACCTAAACACAAATATGGTGCTGATACCTAAATCAGAGAAAGAAAAAAGTAGACTAATTTCCCTAATGAATATTGATGCAAAAATCTCAAACAAAATATTAGCAAAGAGATTACAGCAATTTATCACCAGGATAATATGCTATGAACAGTAGGATTTATGCCAGAAATGCAGAGCTGGTGGGAAAACCATCAGCAAAATTGACCATATCAATAAGCAAACTAACAGAAATCATATGATGCGTGCAGAAAAAAAAAATCTGACAAAATACAACATTCATTCTTATTTAAAAAAAACACTAGAGCGCAAAGGAATAAATGGAGTTTTCCTTAACAGTGACAATCCTAAAACTATATTATAAAATAGCAGCCATCGAAACCATTTGGTACTGGCTAAGAAATGAGTCGTAGATCAGTGAAATAGGTTAGGTTTACAAGACACAATAGTCAATAACTATAGTAATCTAGTGTTTGATAAATACAAAAACTCCAGTTTTGGGGATAAGAACTTACTGCTTGACAAAAATGGGAAAACTGGAAAATAGTATGGCAGAAACTAGGTATTGATCAATATCTAACACCCTATTCCAAAAGTTGATAAGGTCAAAATGGGTTCATGATTTAGACATAAAAGATGAAACTATAGGCAAATTAGGAGAACAAGGGATAGTCTGCCTCTCAGTTCTATGGAGAAAGGAGGAATTTATGGTCAAAGAGAAACTAAAGAACGTTATGAAATGCAAAATGTTTAATTCTGATTACATTAAATTAGTAAAGTTTTTACATGAACAAAAATGCAGCCAAGATTATAAGAGAAGCAGAAAGCTGGGGAAAGATTTTTACAGCCATTGTTTCTGATAAAGGCCTCATTTCTAAAATATATAGACAACTGACTAAAATTAATAAGAATACAAGCCACTCCCCAATTGATAAATGGTCAAAGGATATGAGCAGACAATTTTCAGAAGAAGAAATTAAAGTCATTTCTAATCATATGAAAAAAATGCTCTAAATCACTATTGATCAGAGAAATACAAATTAAGATAACTCTGAAATACCACTTCATGCTTCTCAGATTGGCTAAGATGACAGGAAAAGATAATGATGAATATGGGAAAGGATGTGAGAAAACCAGGACATTAATACATTGTTGATGGAATTGTGAAGTGCTCCAACCATTCTGGAGAGCAATTTGGAACTATGCCCTATAGGCTATAAAACTGTGTATGTCCTTTGGTCCAGCTGCATTTCTACTAGGTTTGTATTCCAAAGAGATCTTAAAGGAGGGAAAGGGACCTACATGTACAAGAATATTTGTAGCAGCCCTCTTTGTAGTTGTTAGAAGCTGGAAAATGAGTGGATGCCCATCACTTGGGAGAATGGCTGAATAAGTTACAGTACATAAATGTAATGGAATATTATTTTTCTGTAAGAAACGATCAGCAGGATGATTTCAGAGAGACCTGGAGAGACTTACATTTACATGAACTAATGCTGAGTGAAGTGAGCAGAACCAAGAAAACATTGTATACAGCAATAACAAGATTATGTGATGATCCATTCTGATGGCCATGGCTCTTTTCAACAGTGAGATGATTCTCAAGGAAATATTAATAGATTTGTAATGGAAAGGACCATCCATATCCAGAGAGAGAACCATGGAAACCAAATGTGGATCAAAGCATAGTGTTTTTCTCTTTTTTGTTATTGTTTTCTTCTTTTTGATTTTTTCCTTTCTTGTTTTATTCCCTTTGATATTATTTTTCTTACAAGCATGATGAATATGGAAATACATGTAAAAGAATTGCATATATTTACCCTATATCAGATTGCTTGCTGTCTTGGAGATGGAGTGGAGGAAGGAAAGGGAGAAAATTTAGAAGAGAAAATTTTACATAGATGAATGTTGGAAAACTACCTTTGCTGTTTTTTTATTTTAAAAAATAGGGCCATTGCAATATTTTTGAAAATACGCAAAAAACAAAATTGTAAAGAAAGCGCCAATGAGCAGAACAATTTTCATAGTGCCATACTATATTTATTATTAATAATAACAATTAACATCTGAAAGCATTTATCTCATTTGATTCTCACAAAAACCCTTGGAGGTAGGCGCTATATTATTATATTATTATGCTTATATTTTTGTTATATTATCTAGGCAAATACAGCATTGTAAAAGCTAATTAATATTGAACAGTCAAATTGGATTGGGATGCCAGTCACTAGAGGTTAACAGTGACAGGGGAAACCTAGAATGAGGTTCAATCAATCTCTCAAGCACATTCTAGTACTCTGGTATAGCCAACTTTTCTCTCTCTCTTTCTCTCTCTCTCTCTCTCTCTCTCTCTCTCTCTCTCTCTCTGTATTTAATATACACATACATACAAATGCACGTGCGTGCACACATACAAAGAAGTAATGGACTCAAGATGCAGAAAGAAATTGCTTTACTATGCCTATTTGTTATAAGAATTTTCCCCCTATGCTTTTAATTGGGGAGGAAAGCTTAGACAGTTATACACACACACACACATACACACACACACACACGCATAAACATACATATATACATACTTATATATATATTATATATATTCAATAGTTTCTATTTTTCTTAACATATTAAATTACTTGTATTTGTTGATAATTAAGTTCATTTAAAAAGACTTTTAAGACTAGGTAGAAATCAAAGATGATTCTGAATTAAAACAGGAAACTTAGGGAAAATGGATAGTTGATAATGCCATTAAGAAATCAGTATATTAAGAAGAAAGGAATAGATTTTAGAAGAAATGCTTATCAATTTCACTTTTAGACAAATTGAATTTGAGTTGACATGAGTCACCTTTGAGTTACAGTTGAAGATATAGAGATAATTCAGAAGAGAGGACAAAACCAGATATAAAAATTCAATTGTCATCTTTACAGAGGTGATAATTAAAGCTATGGGAATAGATAAAATTGCTGAGATTATGTACAGAGCAGAGAAACTACTTTTCCTTCAAAACTCAGATAAATACTCTCTTTCAAGTAGAAATATCTCCTTCCTCTGAATTCTTGTATCAATTTGTTTGTGTGACTTGTGTTGTTATTATTTTTTTTTTAGTTTTATTATATTTATTTGTGGATATTTTATCATCCCTATCATATTATACGCTCCATGACAACAAGGACCATATCTGTTTTTAAAATTGAATGTTTAATTAAATTGGCATAATTGAAATAAATTGTCATAGTGTACTTGAACATAAAAATGATTTTGTTATTAAAGGATTTGACTACCTAGCTAAACCAGTGGTAAAGACTACAGCAACTGGTCCAGAGACTATTAACTCTTTTTCCATAAACTTTGGAGACAAATCAGGCACAACTTTAACCCTCAGTCATCACCAGGATTATAAAAAGAACTTTTGTACTAAAGAGACCATAAAGAAGTTATGGAATCAATGAAAATTTATACATAAACTTTTTAAGTTATTATTTAAGATAAAATATTTTATGAGAACATCTCAATTGCAAAAAAAAAAAAAAAAACCCACCAAATTTTAATTTATTTATTTATTGCTGAGGTGATTGGGGTTAAGTGACTTGCCCAGGGTCACACAGCTAGGAAGTGCTAAGTGTCTGAGGCCAGATTTGAACTCAGGTCCTCCTGAATTCAGAGTTGGTGCTCTATCCACTGAGCCACCTAGCTGGCCCTTTAATATTTTAAAAAAGGAAATAAGGTAAAAAATACCATTATGATAAAAGGAGGTGAAACAAAGAGGTGATGAAGGGAGTGGTACCAACTTTACCACATGAGAAAATTAAGGAATTAATCTAAGTGCATGTTAAAACTTTGAAACTGTTCCTTATATCAATTTCATAAAATGATCTCTGAACCAGAGAGCTTTTTACCATTTTTCTATCCTGGACCCATTTGGAAGTCTCTGAAGTCTATGAATTGTTAGTGCATAATATTTTTAAGCCAACAATTTTTAAAAATATATAATTACAGAATACAATTAACATATTTATAAATAAATATATAGAGACACATAAAATAAGTTGATCACCTAGGTTAGGAATTTCTGCTGAGATCTAGATTAACTTTAGCATGTATGCAATACATTTTCTATCACTGACTTCTTAAAAAGAAATTTATCAGGGCTTTGTGGCTTGGCATATATAGTTGGTAATTAATAATTTTCTATTGCCTTATTGATTGGATTTTTAAAAAAACCTGATGTAGATCACAAGCATATAAATAAAAGGAAATGAGCAGGAAAAACCAAGCAATTGTGACAATATTCTTGGTGATTATGAAGGTTTTTCTCTGAAGACAGCTTTCAAATGGACTTCTTTTTTATTTCTATGAAGGATGAATTTAAAACCATCTTGGAGAAAAGAGTAATCAGGCATAGAAAAATATAATGAAATTCTTCATGGTGAGTTGATTCAGATACCTCACAAAAATGTTACTATGGATATACAAAGATTCTGAAACCAGAATATCCTAATAAAGTTGATATTAAGCACACCTCAGGGGAAATTAAACTTGTCTCTGAGATTTTATAAAGCTGAATTACTATGATATATACATATATGTGTACATGTATATGTACGTGTATGTATGTGAGTGTATGTGTGTGTATATATATATATATATATATATATATATATATACATATATGACACTGGAATTGTATGATGATGTTTCAAGATAAGTTACTGTGCTTTTTGGTAGGTTAAAACCAACATTTTGAAAAGGAAGACAGATAAAATTGACTATATTTGAAGAGAAAGAAAATGATTGTTTTCTGATATGATAGTCATAGCAGAATTTACTGTCAATGTATAGTAAGAGTAAAACCAAAGATCAATATCAACATAAAATTAGAAATTACAGCTAGAAATAAGAATAAAATACTGTGAACAATTATAATTTTTGTAATGTGGAATTCAAATAAGACTTTAATGCTAAGTGGGACATAGGAAAAAAAAAAGCAAAAATAAAAATTTAACCACCATAAAGCAGTCATCACAACAAGGAAGCTAAAGGAGCTTAGAAACTTTCACAGCCAATAATCACTTTAACTCTTTGCCTAGCAAATGGAGATGACAAGAATATGCAAAGTGATTTGTAAAATATTATGGGGGAGGATAATGGAAGATCATGAGCAATGTTGTCTTATACACGGATGACAAACCACAGGGAAAAAAGAATCTATAGAAAATTTGGCATGAGACTTAAATGAGCCACACCATCCCATAGGCATTTAGAGATGAAACTAGTAAGACAATCTCTAGACTTGAAAAGGAATATTGAAAAAGTAATATATCTAAAATAATATTTCTATAATAATTTATTTTAAATATTGTTCTCTAGAGAAACTTCCTCATTAAGTCTCAGTCTCTATATGGAAAAAATAGAAATAGTAAAAATGGCATTTAGACAAATTAAGTCTGAAAGAACAAGGAGGGCTAACTAAAGTTGCACCAAGTAAAATCTTTCCTGTGAACAAAATCTTGAAAGTCCCAAGAAATTATTTTAAAAGGTATCTCAGGGAGAGGAAGACTATCAAAGAACAGAAAAATCCCAGACAATAACTCAAATAGAACATCAACAACACTTACTAGATGTCTACTTTCTTCATTAACTTTTAATAGCATATTGTACACCTATATCAAAGCTATCCTCAATGTAATTGAAAAGGGAAAAAGAAGTTTTTTCCAAATGTTTACATTGTTCAATCATTTTCAGTCATATCCAACTTTTGGGGATCCCTTTTGGGAATTTTTTGGTAGAAATTCTGGAGCAGTCTGCCATTTCCTTCTCCAGCTCATTTTACAGACAAGGAAACTGAGGCAAACAGGGTAGATTTGAATTCAGGAAAATGAGTTCCAAGCTTGGTATTCCACCCACAGTGTCATCTAGATATCCCTAAATGTTTAAAAAGAGCAAGCTAAATCTTTGCAGGCATGTAATTGTATAAAAGTATAAAAAAGACAAAATTAAACTTTTTATTGTATGCTGATTATAAGGGAAGGAAGGAAGGAAAGAAGGAAGAGAGGGAAGGAAGGAGGGAGGGAGGGAAGGAAGGAAGGAAGGAAGAGAAGAAGGGAGGGAGGGAGGGAGGGAAGGAGGAAGGAAAGGAGGAAGGGAAGAAGGGAGGGAAGAAGGAAGGAAGGAAGGGAGGAAGTTTGATATTAGCTGAATATAATTGGCTGAATAAAAACATATTGAATCACTCACCAATCAAGAAAGTCTAGTCTTCAGGCAGGAGTTAGTTCCAAAGTTGACTAAAGTAACTTTCCCCAGGAATAAGGGTAGAGAGATTTGTGTAATTCCAGTCTGGAAAATGCTGTTCCAGATGGACAGAAGAGAAGTAGATGTAGGCCTAATGGCAAGATGGCCAGGATAGTCTAGTAGAATGAAACATGAAGCTTTGGTAACGTGAGTTTGTTTGGGGGCGTGATGAGCATGGGATCCTCTGATATAATCCAGATAGAGGACTAGGTATATAAATATGGGAGTCATTCTAAGAGATGGCAATTCAAATTTCTCCTATCCTGTTTATATCAGTTGTTTGCCTTTTGCCTTCACTACTAGATTATAAATTCTGGAGGATAAAAGTTGCTTTATTCATTTCTAAAACCTAAAGCCTCATCAGTAGCTTGCACATAAGTGTTTCCTGAATATGATGTTACAATAATCTCCACATTACAGGGATCACTCAAATCAAGTCAAGGATATTTCACAGGAAGATCCTGAGCCTGGAAGACAAAACTCCTGGATCCTGATTTCCAAATACTATATAACTTTGGACGCCAAGTCTATTAAATTTGTTGTTTTTTATTAAGTCTATTAACTTTATTAAGTTTGTTTAGGGGTAGGCACTGTATGTGGTCTATAAGCTGGGTCCAGAGCTCAAAAGAAGAAAGAAAATGGATTGAACTGCATTTGGGAAATTGTACAATGTTTTCAATGTTCCCCAGGTACTGTGTGTTACAAAAACCCAAGGAGTCAGCAAAACATTCTTTTGGTGATGTTTTTGTAATGATGAATCTTGGAATATTATAGTCTCCAAAGAATTAAAATGTACTGTATTCCCTTAATAAATGTTGAATAAATGATAAGTATTTATTTAGCAGCTAGATAACTCAGTGAATTGAATTCTAGGCCTGGAATCAAGAATGCCTAAGTTTAAATGTTATCTCAGATATTTACTAACTTTGTGAGTCTGGACAAGTCACTTAAGTTCTGTTTGTCTAAATCCACTGAAGAAGGAAATGGCAAATTGCTCCAGTAGCTTTGTCAAGAAAATCTCATAGATAGTATGGTACACAGGGTCGTGAAATATTGGGTAAGACTAAAAAAATTGAACATTTAGTTATCACTTCTATGCTAGGCACTATGCTAAGCACTAATTGAATGAGAAATTAGGTTTATTAAATACCCACTTAGAATAAGGTCCTGTGATAAGTGACAGTAATAGAAAGACAAATTAAATAACCATGTACATAAAAAGGCCTTATATTATCTTCACCAACAATTCACAGATAACTGAATATTTCACATGGTTAGTATTTGATTTAGAAAATAATGACTAAGCAACTATTTCAAAATATTAATAGATACAATTTAAAAGAACTCAAACATATTGATTACCTTGATGATTACTCTCGCCAGTCTTCTCCGTACAAGCCACCCCCTAGCAGCAGCCTGAATCAAGATGATTGCTTTCAGGACCTTTTTGCTTATTTTGCCTTTACGCTTTCGGAGTTGAGGTTGGAAGGCAATATAAATATCAACGTGTGGTCCAACTCTGTCAACATCAGCATCATAAGTAGATATTTTGGGCCTAGAAATTAAAATGGAAAGGTTTGGGATTTTTTTTTTTTAAAGTAACAATAAGCAATAAGTTGGAGCAGAGAGCCTGGAATTAGGGAGACGAGAGTTCAAATCTGACCTCAGGCACTTACCACCCATAGGACTCCGGAAGAGACACTTACCCTCTGGTTGCCTCTGGAGAAGAAAATGAAATTATCCCTACCGGCCCCCAGTATTTTTGCCAAGAAAATCCCATGGACAGGGTTAGCATAAGGTCCACAGGATGAGTCAGGTCAGTTGAACATCAAATAGCAATAGAGTCGCTAGGTGGTGCCATAGAGCAGAATGCGGGGCCTGGAAGCTCAGGATCAGACTTGGATTATTGTGTGACCTTCATCTGTGTGCCATCTTTAACTCTGAAATGAAGGTAACACTTCCCTTCCAGGATCAAAGGAAGCAATATTTTAAAAGCACTGTGCAAAGTGCCTGGAACAGAGCAAGCACTAAATAAATTTATTATCATCATTATCATCAGAATTCATTAATTTTTATTATTTATTATCTATGTATTTAAATAAGTTTAAAACTATTGATATAATGGACATCACTATATAATTTTGCCTATTCTCCATTTAAGTCTTCTGTAAGGGAAATGTGTAATTAGTTATTCCACCATTCAGTGGGATTTTTTTTCGCTCCATTTAGTTCTATACTGAAGGGATATTCTGCAAGATCCTTAAAATATATGTGTCTACATACATACATATATACATATATATGTATATATCAGGAAGAATAGAATTCAAATTAATCTCCAAAGGAAGATTAATGTTAAATCTACAAACAAAATCAATGTAGTTAAAATTAGAAAGGAAATAACAAATTGTGAGGAGGGGAGGAACTTTACAGCAAATATCTCTGATAAAAGTCTGATATTGAAGGATTAGGAGTAGGAACTTTCCTTTCATTTTATCAGGGAAATTCTAGATGAAGCTATTTCCTTTATAAATGAAGATAGGCACCTTCTCTGTTTCAGTTGCCTAGAGTTCTGATAGGTTAAATAATTGTCTATATGTAAATACACATATATGTGTGTAGTATAAGTATATATATATATATTATGGAATTGATAAAATATATAAAACCCAGAGTGTTTATCCATTAGATAAATGGTCAAAGGAATAAGAAAGGGATATGAAAGGATAATGTACACTTAAGAGGCTATATTATGGTTTAACCCTTCTGTAAAATATGCCTAAAGAGTCACCAAATTAGACATATCCCTCCCCCCATTTTTTTTTGCTAGGCAATAGAGGTTGTGTGACTTGCCCAGGGTCACATAGCTAGAGAGTGTTAAGTTTCTGAGGCTGAATTTGAACTCAGGTCTTCCTGGCTTTAGGGCCAGTACTCTATCCATTGTGCCATATAGCTGTCCCCAAATGAGATGTATATTGATCCAATAATACCATTATTTGGCTTACATCCAAATGAAAGCAAAAGAAAAGAATTTATATATATATATATATATATATATATATATAATATTATATATATTATATATAGTATATATATAATATATATATATATATATATATATAAATGTTTTTAGCAACCTTTTTTGTTGTTGTTGTTGTGGCAAAGAATTTAAACAAAATAGGTACCTGTCAGTTGGGGAATGGCTGAATAACTTATGATATAAGGATATGATTTAATATTACTAGGCTTTAAGAAATGAATAAAAACACAGATTCAAAGAAAACTAGGAAAACTTATATGAAATAATGAAGAATGAGCTGGGCAGAACCAAGATAAAAGTTTGTAAAATGACTAAAACTTTGTAAAATGACTAAAAATTTGTAAAGAAAAACAACTTAGTCTTAAAACAACAACAAAGCCTTAAGAACTAAGATCAGTACAAACAATTATAGGACTTTGAAGACTAAGCTTTCCACTTTGGGATATAGAACTGATGGACATGTATAGAATGAGAGATGTTTTCAGACATGACTAATGTCTGGATTATTTGTCATATGTATTTTTTAATATTAAGAACTTTTTTGGAGGAGAGGAAGATATGGGAAAGAGAGAGAAGAGATAATCATACTAAAAATGGAAGAAGAAAAAAAAGAACATCAATGAATAATTGGAAAATACATAAAAGGGAATAAAAGAAAGCTCAGAAAGTTACATAGAAAACAAGAACAATGTGGAAACAACTTTGTCAAATTTGAAACATCTTTTAAAAGCTTTACTGGAGGAAAACATGCATTAAAAAGTTCAAAGTTTTTTTTCTTTGCATATTGAATTATTCTTTTGTGTTAAATTCATAATAAAATATTAAATTTTAAAGGCTATATCATAACAAGAAAGACTTGTTTCACTCATCTCTCTTGTTTTATAAGAAAAATGCATTCCAATGACACATTATAAATAACTGGCACACAATAGGTGCTTCATAAATTATTTTTTTAATTGAAACAAGATAGAGTTGTGCTATTTATCATATTTGTGGATGTGAAAATCTACAAATATTAGAGGGAAAACAAGGTAGAAAGCATTTGGACAAGGATAAAAAGATGGAGGGACAAAATTCATACAAATCCTGGTATATGTTTAACAATTGGATCTCTAGGAGAAAAAAAATTCTCATGACATTTTCAAGTTTAATCTGAAGTATTAACATTTTCCCATCATTTTATTAAATATAGATAGTCAATAAAATAATAAATTAAGCCCTAATTTGTAGCATTTACCAATTTGGAGGTACAAATATCAAGATGAAAATTTAACAATCAGCTCTCACAAGATGACAAGAGCTAGCTACAGCACATTCCTGAGTATATAATTCACCTAGCTAGTTGGGTAGGGGAATGGATAATAGATTTCAGACACAAATTATCCAACTAGCACAGATGTGTGATAGAATGACACACTCAGCACTGATTGAAGAGAACCTTAAAGATTAATCCATCAAATGAGGAAACTGGCCCAGAGAAGGGAAGTGATTATTTGCCCAAGGCCATGCTGGGAATAAGTGACAGAGTTGATACTTGAACCCACATCTTCTAATTCTAAATCCAGACCTCTGGTCAAGTCAAGTCAGAGGAAATGGAAGACACCAAGAAAATAATTCTGATAACATACTGGAAGATAATATCAAGTGGGTAGGGGGAGATACAGAGTAGAGGGAGTGGCAAAAAAACTGAACTGTGTCAGAAGTGAATTTCAGAAAACATGTAAGGGTTTAAAATTAAAGATGGAGACAAAAGTTTGCTAAAAAAAAAATACTAAAGAAATAAAAGATTCTTTTTAGCTATCCTGGAGACAAAAGAAATGGAAAGACATACATTTAATACTTACTTTAGAATGGGAGTTCTTAACCTAGTATCTGAAAACTTGTGATTTAAATGTGTTTGTGTGGTGTGTGAATGCATGCGCACACATACTTAGTACAAATATATGTTGTTATTCAGTCATTTCAGTCATGTCTAACATTTTGTGACCCTATTTGCAGTTTTCTTGGCAAAGATAGTGGAGTGATTGCCATTTCCTTCTTCAGTTCATTTTATAGATAAGAAAGCTGAGACAGGTTAAAATGACTTGCTCAGGATTGCCCAATTGATAACTGACTGTGCCCATGTTTGAAGTCAAAAGACTTGACTTCAGTCCAGCACTCTCTTCACTGTACCACCTAGCTGACATAGATATATGTATGTGTGTATGTATATGTACACACATATGTATGTATATATATTTGCACATACATATATGGCTTTAAATGCAATGCACTATATTATTTATAATTATATTTAAGTATATGATATATACATATTTTTACATTTGTATGTGTTTATATATAAGAGAAAATTGTATTTTAATATAATGAGTTTCCTTTGAAATCCATTTTATTCATTTCAGTTTCTGAGAAGAAATCCATAGGCTTTATTGGGCAGCCAAGAGTCTATGATAGAAAAAGGGTTAAAAGGCTCTTGCTTTAATCAAATGTGACACAACAATGGATGGGGTGGGAGTGAAGAGGTGCAGCTTCTCTTTTCACTACCAAGTTGAACGATTCTCAAGATAAGAGAAGAAATATCAGAAAAGAGATACATGGAACTGAAACACAAGACGAGGAAATTGAAAAGCGCAAGGAAGTTCCCATACATGCTAGTTAACAGTTATTCACCATCAACATGGTCTGTCCTACACAGAGCTCAAATGGAAAAAGGATTTCCTGTACAAAGTTAAGTACTCTGGTAGCTCCAGACAATGTACAATAGGTAGAAATGTGAGATAGCTTTCCCTTGTCCTAGAGAATGTTTTATTTCAATCGCTCTCTTTTCCTTCTAAGTCAATCAATGACTACTTTTAAGCACCTACTATGTACTAAGCACTGAGCCAGAAACTGGAAATACAAGGACAAAAATGAAACACTGTCTGGACATCACTGAGATGGAAAAGAATTTCCTTTTATAAAGTTTCTCAACCTTCAACAGTCTGTAGGACTCATTACATCATGCTTTTGAACGAAGCCTTTAGAAGGGAAAATAAAGAGCTAATTAAGTGGCAAACAACAACCATTTTTTATTTTTAAAATAAATTTTGTCAATATTTAGGGACATTTTTTTATCATATACAAGTATATGCATATATTTTCCTATTGTTTTCCCAATACCTCTGACCCATTATAATAAAGTATGAAATACTTTATATAATAAAATATGAAAAAAGAAAATGTTCTGTAAAACTAAATAACATATGAAAATAATATGCTACATTTGTATTGTATCTCACATGCCCACATTCACCAGCTTCTGCAAAGGAATAGAGTTAGATGTTTTCTCATATCTCTCCATAGATCAACTTAAAAAGGGGGGGGTGGTTATAGGGTTAGATGTCTTCTCATATCTTTCTGTAGACCAACTTTAAGAAGGAGGGCCAACAGTAATTTTTCCATGCCCACTTTTCAAGTACACACTAAAAATCTCTGAGAAAGATGACAGGAATCTAAATTTAAAGTTGGGAGAGACCTTAAGATCATCTAAGCCAAACCTCTTAGTTTACAGATAAGTATAATGAGGTTTAAAAAGATGAGATTTGTCCAAGGATATATAGATTATGACTAGCAGAAGATCCCAATCCCAATTCTAAGGTTCTTTTTCTAACTACAATAAGAATGGGAATAATAAGGTCAATAGGAAAATTTGGCTTTCTCCTTTTAGATATGATAAATTCATGGATCAGAGCTTCAAATCAAATAATATTTTCATAGAAAACAAGAAAAAATAAGATTACACAACAGAAAAGATATAGAAATAAGTTAGTAAGTTAATCATGTCTGAACTTTAGACACTAGTTTTGGCACAACATCTACAATGGGAATTTCCTCTCAGCTTTTAATGCTTAGAAGAGGCTATATATTAAATATTAAATCAGTTTTAGAGTTTGGTTCAGATATTACTACTAATTAGTTTTGGCTGATACTGAAGTATTTTGTATGCCCCATTTATAAAAGCACTGTTTGCCCATCTGTTCCTGGGTTGAAAGTGATTAAAGGATACTTATTTTGGCTGTTATAAAAGCCAGATACTTTTCAAGCTGCAAATATGTGACAAACCCAACTAGAGTTGCCAAGTTCAGAAAGATATTATAAGAGATTGGTGGTATCTTCTTCCCTCACTCTTTTTCCAAAGGACATTATGGAAAAGTAAATAGTGCCCATCTCCTGATTAGACTAGCAGGCCTGCTTGGTCCAAATGTCTTGCAATTTTGTTCTAATTTACACAATTTGCTCTGATTTGGATGTTCTGCTACCAAACGGTATTGAGGGCTTTCTGCTTCCTGCATGTGCAGCCTTGGAAGAGAAGCATGTGATAAACTCGTGCTCAGAATGTAACTTCAGTACCAAAGAAAACACATTCATGTTATTCCTTCATCCCAACTCAAATTTCAACCACCCCTTCAAAAGAAAAAAAAAAAAAAATCAGGGATGTTCCCATGCAAAACATTGTATGCAAATCAGACACGGACAGGCTGTTTTTGCCAAATTAAGAATGTAATACATTCCTATTATACAATTAGAGTTTTGCCTCAATATTAATTATGTTCCCTAAACCAACTCTATGACCCAATGCTTCATAACACAGGACTTAATGGCTTTACCCTTAGCCCTCTATCTTTAAAAATCAAAGAATACTAGGAGGTAAAAGGGACTTTGAGAGCATGTTGGCCATATCTCTTATTTTAATACATATGAGAAAATGGGTCTGGAGAGATTAGATAATGGCTGATTAGTGGCAAAACTGAGATCACTGAGGCAATTCTTGACTATTCAAGTTTAGTCCTGGGCAAAATTTTGAACCAGACTGAAATTTGCTCTTCTACCTATTAACAATACCTTTCTGTGTCCCTCTTTGTTTACTACAAAGTTTCTTAAGCTGGACAACTTATTATTTTTGTAGCTGTTTCATTTGGATTCTTTTGAAATTATATGTACTTTATTTTATGCATTTAAAGGCATTTGAAAAGAAGGTTCTTCAAGTCTCATCAGATGGTCAAAGGGGACCATGATACAAAAGATTAAAATCTACTGCTCCACTATGTATAAAGCAGTCTAATTTAGGTAAAACACAAAGATTTAATAAGATACAGTACCTGCCTTTAATGTCTTTTTTTTTTTCCTGAGGCAATCGGGTTAAGTGACTTGCCTAGGGTCGAAGTGTTAAGTGTCTGAGATCACATTTGAACTCAGGTCCTCCTGACTTCAGAACTGGTGCTCTATTCACTGCACCACCTAGTGCCTGTTTCAATATCTTTATAAAAAGAGATATGACAGACACATATAACTAAAGTGAAAAATAATACTTAAGACCAACTTAGAATTGTCAAAAATCCTAAGGCAGAATTGATGAGGAAAAGAATCAATGAAGGTTTCAAAGTTTTTTAGAATAACTGATACTTCAAGTGAGCTATAATGGATGAAGTTAAACCTAGCAGAGAATCATGGCTTCCTATAATAATCTTTTTCTGGTGGTCTTTGATTACGGACATTTGATATTTACAGGTATTAACAACAAAAACTTGTTTAAGAAGAAAAAAAAAAGAAAAAGTAGGAACTCAACATTCCAGGACAGAGAATATAGAATATTTCAATCATAGTTAATAGTCCCATTCTACCATTTGACCCCCTCAGGTGATAGATGACCTTAACTTCATGATGTTCCTGAGTTCCTAGTCCTAGGGAATCAGTTCTTTTTTTTTCTTGCTCTCCTTCCTATAGAAGCACTATCATGCTGGAAAATTCCTTCTATCCCCCCAAGCTACCATCCTCTCAAAGAATATTCTTGTTCCCATAGTGCTATTGTCTCCAGAAGAAAAAAAATCTGATTAAACTTAATTCTCCAAGAAATTTTTTCCCATTCATTTGTCAATTCCTTAAGAACTGTGTACTCTTTTATTTTTGCATCTAAAACCTAATTAGTGATTGTGCATATTATACCAGGACTCTTCACCTACATATTTCCCTTCCTTTCTCAGCCAAAATTCTAAGGGAAATAAAGTTTTCTACAATAATTATTTCTATTTCCTCTCCTTGCTCAAGCCTTCATGGTCTGCCTCTTGACTTTATTGATTGAAACCTCTCTCTAAAGTTACCAATGATGTAATTGTTAAATCTGATTATCTTTTCCTGGTCCTCATTCTTCTCAACTTAACTGCATTTGAAACTGTTGGCTTCTTCTCCTGGATATTCTCTCTTCCCTGGGTTTTAATGACATTCCTTTCCTGTGATTCCCATCCTTATATGTGTAACTGCTCCTCAGTCTCCTTACTGGTTTATTACCCATGACTCTCTTTGCTTCCAACCATGGGTATATTCCACAGCTCTATCCTGGACCCTATGTTCTCTTTTCAATCACCTTATCAGTCCCCATGACTTAGTTATTTCTTTAAAGATTCAGGGCTTATTGATTCAACCCCATATCTATATATCCTAAGCTCAAGTTCAAGATTACCATCTTCCTATTGAACATTTCAAACAGGATGGACCATAGACACCTCACATTCAATCTGTCCGAAAGAGTTCTCCTCCTCTTAACCAATACCTGTTCTGAACTTCCCTATATCTATTGAAAGTACCATCATCCGTCTACTCTCCACATTTAAGGATTATTCTTTACTCAGTACTCATACTCTGCACATAATCTATCTGCTGCTCAATCTTCTGACTTGTATCTTTACATTTCTTGTATCTGTCCTCTATTTATACTTTGGTCACCACCTTAGCACTCAAGCCCTCATCATCCATGGCCAGGACTTGTTCAATGGACTCCTAATTACTTGTCCTACCTCATCTCTCCCCATTTCTTAGTTGTAAATGTGACTTAGTCATCCCCTTACTCAAAACACTTCAGTAGCTTCTTTATGCTTCTAATATAAAATATAAACTCTTCTTCCTCACTTTTGCCCCATAGAATTCTTTACTTCCTTCAGGATACAGCTCAAATACTACCTTGTACATGATTCATTTTCCAATTCTCCAAATATGAATATCTCCCTTGTTTTTGTCATTAATTCCTTATATACATATCCATGTATATGCATACATATATACACATGTGTATTAATATATTAAAATGTACATCTTCCCTGATATATTAAAAGTTTATTGAAAACAGGGCCCAATTAATTTTATGTTTTAGCATCCTCAATGCCTAGCACAGTCACTGGTGCATAGCAGGACCTTAATAAAAGATTATTGTTTGAGACAACAAGGAGTGACAGAAAATCATAATAAAAGCATGTAACAAATGAATAAAGATAGTGATGAATGAATTTTCATGAGTAGAAACCTTAACTCCAAAAGAATGCTAATAATTCTTGTGTTTAGTCCTATATAAGCAATCAATAAGAGTAATAATAATAACACAGAGCATTTTTAAAGCTTGTAAAGGACTTGACATATATTATACCTTTTGTCCCTTACCACAGCCCTATGAGGTAAATGTTATTTTATGCCTTTTTTTTTTTTACAGATAAAAAGATACTTAGAGATTAAGCAATGTGTCCAGGATCTCATAGTTAATGGTGTCTAGGGTTTGATGTTCTATCCAATGTCATGGATATCTAAAGAAGGATAAGGACAGCTCTGGACGAAAGTTGGAACTGACTTGCAAAAATCCACATCAAAGACAGAGAATAGAACTGAATAAGTATTTGAAATAGCAACAGGTGGCATTTAATTTGCATCATGCTTTAAGGTTTATAAAATGCTATGAGTACATTATTGCACTTGATTCTTACAATGTTCTACAAGGTAGAAATTACAAATGTTATTACTATTTGACAGATAAGGGAAGAGAGTCTGTGAGAGATTAGGAATAGCTTGTCCAGTCACACAGAAAGCTAGTGTCAGAGATTTGAAATCTAGGAAACCAAATAATAACTGAGAGATCTGTGGGTAGAACAGAAATAGAGCTAAGAGTAGAATTAAGGAAAGCAGTCAAGTATCAGAGTTGATGGAGGAAGTGAGAGAGGAAGGTGCAGCTGGGAATATAGGTATATAAGTATCATTCCCAGGAAACCCCAAGATAAATGAGAAAGTTTGCTGTCCCTAATTTAGTTACTTTTATTTTTGCTTGTTCATAGAGGATCGAATCCTGAAACATACTTGAAGACTTATATGTAGATGGTAAATGAACAAGAAGAAGAAGCATCTATTAAGCACCTACTGTAGATCAGATACTGTGCTAAATATGTCCCAAGACAACTCTGAGTGCTATTATCTCCATTTTATAGGAAATAGGCAGAGATTCAATGACTTGCTTAGGGCCACATCTGAACTCAGATCTTCCTGAATCCAGACCTAACACTTTAAACATTCTACCAACTCAATGCTCTTAAAAACAACTCTACCCAAGCTAGCTAGTTCCAGGAGAAGGAGGGGACCTTAAACTGGCAAGTCCCAAATAATGGCTTTCCAAGATCACAGTACACTCACAGAGAAGCAGGATGTCATTAAGGTGTATTATATCTTGGCTCTCTTATGAACTAAGTAATATGTAAATTCCAAAATGTACAAGACAGACTGGTAACACAAGAGAAACCTGGCAAGAAATAGTCTCTCTAGACAATGTGGTAAATTGGACATTGATTTTCTAATATTGGAAATGCAGACTACAAGATCAGGTATTCACAGAAGATTAAACCACTATTGAATTTCTTCCGAAGATTAATAAAAGATGAAAAAAGAATGAAAGGAAAGATTATTACATAAGAAAGAAAAAAAAACCTTAAAGGGGGAGCACTGAAATAAGAAGAGAGGGCTGAAATCCATTCAAGAAAAAAGCTGAAGATGGAAAAGGTGTTTTCAAGGTGATAGAGGTGTGAGGCAGGTGTCAACTGATAACTCCAGACTCTGAGATGTGGAATTTATACCCAAGATTGCTAAATGACCAAACTGTCCTTATGTCAAGAAAGGAAAAAAATTAATTCATAAGTTTTTCCCTCTATTAAAGTCATTTATGAACCCCTATCTGCTATATAGAGTCCCAGAATTCTATTAAATAAGAATGAATTTTTTTTTCAATTCAAATAAGATAAAGTATCTACTGTGGGTCAATCATTGTGCTAGGTCCGGAGATAAGAATAGAAAAGAAGAAATACAACTTGCCCCCGTGGAGTTTGCCTTCTATTGAGGGGGAAAAAATTATGCCAATAAGCAAATGAAAGTTAGATTTAAAATAAACACAAAGTCACTTTAGGGTGGAGGAAAATGCTAACAATCAGGAAGATGAATTGAATAGATAATATCTTATCCCAGGGAAATCAAGTCTGAAGAGGAAGGATTCCAAGGAGCTCCAAAATTTGTAACATTTTAGAACTATGTGGAAAATGAGTAAAATGGGACCTTTTTTCTTGGCTAGAGTTGGACTGGATTCAAATTTCAGCCTCAAAGGTAAAAAGCTGATGTCTGATCCATGAACCTATTTATCACATTTAGGGATTTAATCTGGTCTCCACAATAGAAAGTACTTTCATTGTATATTAAAGAGCTATCATTTATTTGGGAGGATTTTGCTGGGAAATGAGTTAGGCACTTTCTTTTAACGATTATGTGTCTTGAAAGTTCAACAAAAGGAAGGTTTATCACTAAAACATATTAATCTGTTGAGGATTAACAGCATGCTGCTGAAACACATCAATAGAGAATAAGTACTTTATTCATAGACTACAATGGGATCTCTGATTTTTTTAAATGCAGAAGTTTTTGTTTTTGCTTTTGTTCATTAAATAAATTTTTGTTATTGGGGAGGAAGAAATTTCGATTTGACTTAAGAGGTTGTTTAGACAAAATTAAAATATACAGCTAGAAATAATAGCTAATGTTAGTATAGTGCTGACTAATATAGTACCAGGCAATATATGTTAAGCACTTTACAATTACTGTCTCATTTGTTCCTTATATTAACACTGGAAAGTGAATACCATTATTACAACTGAGGAAACTGAGGCATATATAGGTTAAATGCCTTTTCCAAGGTCACACAGCTACTTACTACCTGAAGACAGGTTTAAACTCAGGACTTCTGACTTTGCCAGAAGTCTATCTATTGTACCACATAGCTATTCTAGAAAATAAAATGGCAATTATATAACTATGGTAAATAGATCACATCCTCTACATCTCCCTCCCTGTTTGGAGTTTTTGCTGAGTACTAGAGAGCCAAGTCCATTTAACTCTGCTAAAATGTTGTTTTGCTCTATTTAATAATGCAAAATGCTTTAATACTTGACATAAAAGATACAATATAAAAATAAATGGAAGAGAATTGTGTTGAACATTATAAAGTTAATGGAATTTAGAGAAAGACACATGACTATGAAGAGACCAATAGCCCTTTCAAAGGAAAGAGATCATATGGGCCTTAACTTTTCCAAAAATAAATATACTGTAGTTCTTTAATTATCTCATTGTAAACTGTAAAAAAATAATAATAATAATACCTATACTTGATTCTAAAACTTTCCCATGATCAAATGACTTTAAGACTTTGCTTTAAACCTCTTACTACTCATAAGCCAATGCCCGGAAAATGTTCTGTTGGCAATGGCAGATAAATGTAAATTGCTGGGCATCTTGAGAAAATAACATTTATTTTCTACTACATAAAATGTCTATTAAAATAAAAGTTTTTCCAGCTATATTTTAATCTTCAAAGAAATATTGATCTTGTTCTCTTCTAGAAAGAAAACAAATTCTCACTTTTGTCTTAAGTGCCAGGGCCTTGGGATAATCTCATTTAGACACCAAAACAAATTTAGTTTATAAAATGTCCATTTAACATGTACCCACAAGGAGGTCAGAGGCAGATGGAAAGGTTCCAACAAATTCTAAATATTAATAAGCAGTACTTTTGTGATAGCAAAAAAATAGAAACAATGGGTATACATCAATTGACAACTGGTTTTACAAATTGTGGTAGATGAATATATGGATGATTATTATTCTCTAAGAATTGATGAATATGAGGAATTCAGAGAAAATAATGCAAAGTAAAGAAAGCAGAAAGAAGAAAATATACACAATAATACTGTAAAATATCCCCCCCCGTAGAGAAATGAATGGGTATTAGAGGTGCCAAATATGTTATATATGCTATATCAAGTGCTTTACCTAATTTTATATTTGTCTGTATGTGTATGGAAGGGTTTTTATTAGCAGCTGATTCAGAGATGCAGTATAATATATCAGGAAATAACTGTGGTATTTAATAAAAGACATTCATAGGATATTTTAAAATAAAATCTTTATTAAAAATCATACTCTACCAATTGGATAGAGATGATATATAACAAAAATACCATTTACTTAGTAGGGCTATGACATCCAGGCAGTAGGTACCATTCTCACGTCATATTTGTCATTCAACAAGTATTATCAAACTTTTACTTAATTCCAAAGATTCCTGCAGTTAATGACAGCATACCTACCAAAATCTGTTGCAGAGGATGAGGAAGTAGAGAAATTCACAGTGCCCAGAACATAGTAGGGGCTTAATAAATGTGATTGATTGATTGATTGACAAGATCTTCCGGATAAAACCAACATATACTTTGGAATTCAGTGATTTACATGCAAAATACTTTGGGGGACAGTGGCTGAAAGCATGTCAGATAATATGGTTCATGTTTAAGAAATAAAAGAAATTAAAGACTTGTTGACTATTTTATGCCCACAAAACAAATACTTTCAGTAGAGTCAGGAGAAAATATGTGAAACATTTATTTCTTTGTACTATTCCAGCCTAACAAAGAAATTCTAAAAGTATTTGAATTTGAACTTGAATATTCTCTCAGCAAATATTTCTAAGGAAAAGTGGCTTTCCATGGATATCTGCCATTCATTCTCCCCTACATTTTTCATCTCCTCAACTAAGGAAACTGGGATGACTAGATGGTACAGTAGATAAGAGTGTCAAGCCTGGAGTCAAGAAGACTCATCTTCCTGAGTTTAAATCGGTCCTCAGAACTTTACTAGCTTGAGTCAACCTGGGCAAGCCACTTAACCTTGATTCCCTTAATTCTCTTATCTATAAAAAGAAATGGAGAAGGAAATGGCAAACCACTCCAATATCTTTGCCAAGAAAATAGGATCACAAAGAGTCAGAAGTGACTTAAAATGATAGAATAATAATAAAAGGGTTAAAAGGATTAAAGTCCTTGACAAAAGGGGGTACAGTGGGAACTCATCAACTCTGATTTTTTTAAAGATCTGAGTAGAAAAACATACAAGTAGAGACAGAGATTAGAAGATAAAAATTTTATTAAATGGCATTATGTTATAAGCATAGAGAAAGAATGAGATGACTTCTAAAGGCCCCCCAAAAAAAATCTATTTTAGGTAGGTTGGGGGAAAGAGGAAACAAAAAATAGATAGGACTTCTGATTAGTGTGAAATTGAAGGAAAATAAAAAAGGGCAAAAAGAAATAGGAATTAATCAGGCATTCTTTTGTTTCTTCTTTCTCTACCAGATCTTTTATAGTAGGAAGAAGAAAACAAAACTTGTTAACAAGGAATTAACAAGATAAGTGAAATAGTAAGGGAGCATCTAGCTGCTCTTAGTGAGTTCAAGGAACTGTTTTGAAGGCTCTAAGATGTGTTTGCTGACCCTCTTGTTGGTGATTTTGAAAAATCAAAGATAATGGGAGAACTTATGTAGAATTCAGGATTTTTTTTTATTTTCAAAAAAGAAAAGAAAGTAAAATCTTCAAACTGTAGACCAAGATATAAAAGAATGATAAGAATTGATTATATTTAGCTTGTAAAAGAGAAGACTAGATGGTCAGGAGAGGGGAAGGCAGAAGGCAAGAAAGGAAAAGAATTAATATCTATCTTCAAATGTTTGAAGAGCTAAGATATGTTTATTCTCCCTGACCATGGAAAACAGGATTAGGAGAGCAAGACTGTAAAAATTTCAGAGAGGTAAATTTAGGCCTCCAATAACTAAAAACTAAAGTTGTCCAAAAGTGGAGTGCACTATTCCTTTAGAGGTAAGGACTCTTCATTTCTAGAAACCTTCAAGCAAAGGAGGGATGCCCACTTGTTTTGTTTAGTCACTTCAGTCATGTCCAACTCTTTGTGACCCTACTTGGGATTTTCTTGGCAAAGATACTGAAATGGTTTGCCATTTCCTACTCGAGCTAATTATATAGATGAGGAAGCTGAAGTAAATGATCTGTCCAGGGTAACACAGCTAGTAAGTGTCTGAAACCAGATCTGAATTCATGAAGATCAGTTTTGGTGATTGCAATCCCAGTTGTAAACCCCAAATTGTGGGAGATACTATAAAACAGTCTCCATTTTTTAATAGGTTGGTCTATGGAGACTTATATTCCATCAAGCTAAGATTCTGTGAGATTGTGATTATGACCAGGAATTTACTAGAGGAGATGAAAAAGGACATTTTAGAAAAGGTTCAGTTTGAATACAAGAAGATAGGCTGGGAAAGGAAAGGAAAAAGAAAAAAGAAAAAGATCAGCTAATACATAGGACCTAAGACCCCAGTGTGAATGAGAAGCTTCATTCACACTAGTATAGTGAATGGATGGAGGGCTGACCTTATGGGTCAGAAAAACCTGGGGTAAAATTCTGTCTCAAATAAACTATGGGCTTTTGTAACATCGTTTATATAACCCTGGGCAGGGCTCTTTTCAGCATCCACAGGCAGCTCTCTAAGATTATTAATTACAGCTCAATTCCTGATCTATGAAATGTGTTTCCCTTACTCTCGCAGGAGTTTCCCCACACTGATGAAATCACAGCTTTAGAACAACAAAATAAATGTAGGTCACAAGGGTTCTTAACTTGGAGTCCACAAACTGTAACTAGATAGCAGAATGCTGGATCTGGAGGGAGGAAAACCTGTCTTCCTGAGTTCAAATCTTGCTTCAGACATTAACTAGTTGTGTGACTTTGGGCACACAACTGTTTGTCTCAATTTCCTCCTCTGTAAAAATGAACTGGAGAAGGAAATGGCAAACCACTCAAATATCTTTGCCGAGAAAACCCCAAATAGGGTCATGGTGATTCCCACAACTTGGAGGGGGGAACCTTTCTAAGGTTGTTTGATTTTACTCTCCTCCAAGTAGTGTACAATCCAGTAATCATCCAAGAAATAATCTTTTTGTTGTTTCTTATACTGAACACTCTTTCTCCTGACTTTTGGTTATCCCTCACACCTGGAATGTTCTCCTTCCTCATCTTCTGCTATTTTGTCTTCTTCAGGGCTCAGCCCAAATTCTACCTTCTACAAGAAGTCTTTCCCAAGCTTCTTTTCCATTCTTGTTTCTCCAATGAAAACACTACTAATTTTTTCCCCTCTGGGCTTATCTCCCATTACATTCTATATAGATGCATTTTTACATCTATATGTAAAGAGCTGCTGTCTCTTCCCATTTGAAAGTGAGCTCCTCGAGAATCCATATTGTATTTTTGCCTGTCTCCTCATTCCTAGTAACATATTGACTGGCAGAGGGTTAGTAATTACTAAATGTTTGACCAAGTCCCCCTCAGTCCAGGTCTTTACAGAACAAAGGGAGAACATCACTAGGGGATATTCCCCATTGACACGTAGGTCACATTTGAACCACATGTCCTTCTGTCCTGCTGTCATCCATCCAACAGTCGCCTCCATTTCTCACCCTCGACATGGCTTGACTGGTCTTTTGAAAGACTTGGCCATCATGACTGAATATGCATGGCCTTATTTACAATACATGCACGTGGTCCTGTAGTTAGATATGTATAAATTCTTTTTTTTCCCCCACTATAACTGGGGGGAATATAAATTTGCTGTCCTGTGTACTATTGCCTAGAATGGTGATGTATGTGTGACATTTTTTCCCCCTCACACTACATGAGAGTATGTAAGAAAGTGGCCACTATCATATTGAAGCTGACTGATGATGGAGGAAAGATGATAATGTATTATGCCTCATGCAGGCTACAAGGAGACCTCCAGCTGAGTGTAGATTCTGAAATTCTCCTCTAACAAGAGAAAAACCTTCAGACCAAGCTCTTAAGTATGTATGAAAGGGAGGGGGGAAAGAATTTTAAAAAAGCAAACCCCCAACTTCCTCTAAATTATAAATTTTGTAGTTAAAATGAAATAAAACTTGAAATAAGAAACAAATAGGAATAATGAGTTTATTTAAAATATCTGCAAAAAAAGGAGTAGCTTTTGCCTCCAAATATTCATTATTTCTTTTTCTTTACACTCACTATTTTGTTTCTACTTTTTCTATCTCATTCCAGAATTCTGTAGGTATATATAGGTCAGGTCTACTTCTATAACATCTCTCACATCCATTCCCTTCCTTCCACTCATAGCCACCACTCTAGTTCAGACCCTTATCTCCTCTTGTTTGGACTACTGCAACAGTCTCCTAATTGGTCCCTCTGCTTCTAGTTTTTCTGCCCTCTAATCCATCCCTCACAAAGCTGTCAAAATAATCTTCTCAGAGCACAGTTCTGATAATGTCATTCCTTTGCTCAAGAATCTTTAGTATCTCCCCACTGCCTTTATGCTAAAATACAAACTCCCCATATTCTTATTTAAAGCGCCATACAATCTGGCTTTAGCCTACCTTTCTAGACTTATTTTAGGTTATTCCCCATGATGTAAACTGGCCTGCTTAACTGGGAATTAATTCAGCAAACCATCACTGCTTTTGCATAGGCTGTCTCCCCATTTAACTTATATTCCCCTTTCTCACTTATTCATGTTATAATCCTTAGGTTTTTTGAGATTCCCCACCCCCTATTAGTGTTCTCTTCTGCCACAAATTGTCTTGGGGTATATATGTGAATATTTTGTCTTTACAGCCTTAAGGTCTAAATTGGCCTCCTTCGTTTGTGCAATGACCAAGGCAAGATTTCAGAAAATAAAGGATTCCAAATATTACATAATTTTTAAACCAGGGATTCGCAACCACAGGTTCCAAGAACTTCTTTGTTTTTTTTTATTTTTTTAGTTTTTCTTGTGTTTTTGTTTTTAATGTTTTAATGTTTAATGTTTTATATTGTTGTGTCCAACTCTCCATGATGCCATATGGGGTTTTCCTGGCAAAGATGCTGGAGTGGTTTGCCATTTCCTTCTCTAAATCATTTTACAGATGAAGAAACTGAGGTAAACAGTGAAGTGACTTGCCCAGGTTCACACAGTAAGTGTCTGAGGCCAAATCTGAAGTCAGGTCCTTCTGACTCCAGGGATAGTGCTCCTTTCACTGGCTCCACCCTAGCTGCCTCACAATATTTTTAATAACTGCATTTTGATATCATCGCATCCCCTTGTAATCCTATACATTTAATTTTATGCGTTTAATCATGTTATTCAGCAGTCTAATGAAGAAGAGTCCTTGACACAAATAAGTTAAGAACTCCTGTTTTTAATTATCCACAAAAACTACGCAGGCTATTAGTGTTCTAAATATGAGATACTGCTATATAGTAAGCAGCAAGGTGATATAATATATGTTGTCAATATTGACATTTGTGTTGTAAATGAAACCCAGGGGGAAAATGAAGTTATAGTTAAAAAGAAAAGTAGCTCTCACAGATTCTCTCTTGAGAAGTAAGAAGTAATTGGTAGTAATGGTTTTAGAGTACATTTAAGAGTGACATGAAGTATCATTACATGGGAAATCTTATACAACACTATTTGTATTAAGAATTTTAAAGAAATTTACCAAAAATTGCAGTTTGTATGCCATCATTAATTAATTAGTCAGTAAACATTTAGTAAACTTGTATTATGTGTTGAGTCGTGAGCTAAGCAAGAATGGGAATGAAAGCTTATACAGAATAGTGCCTGCTCATAACAAAAAAATATATACCCACGCATATATATATATATATATATATATATATATATATATATACATATATATGAAAACTTAGTGAGAAATGAGAGGTCAGAGACTTATAGATTTTAAAGAGGTCTCAGATCCATATATTATAAATATTTGAAGTGCCAGATATGATAAATATCAAATATTGTCACTAAAAATGAAATTGCTTAAATGTTGAGACAGAAAAAAAATAACTTAATTCATGTGGGAATTACTTCCCAGTCATCTGTCTATAAAACCAGACACCCAAATTCTTAGATCAAAAATAAAAATCCACAATAAGCTAGGAGAATTAAAAGTAGATAAAGATATAGTGTTACAATTGAGGTCAGCCCAATCTGATCTATTTAAATGAGTTAATGATGCAGAAAAATGGAAAACAGACAAAAGAACAAAACATTGGCATAAATTATTGCTATATCCTATTGAAGTTTAAGTATTGCAAGTAGAACAAAAGAGTCTTGGCTAGCCTGAATTATTGTGGATTTATATTCTATAATAAACTGATGTTCAATAGAATTAGAGAGATTTCTTTAAATAGTTGGATTGAGAAGTAGCTTAGCTCAATGCAAAACATTACTGAAACAAGTATTTAGAGACATAATAATATAATCCCTACCATAGTCTAGCTAGATGATTACCTAACTCAAAACTCTTTCAGCCTAAGAGACCTCATCTACATATCAGGAAAGTTGAACCAAATGATCTTTAAGGTGACTTCCAGATGCAAAAGGGTAAATGCCAAAGAAGTTAGCTGTTTTGCCTAAGAAGATACAGGCAACATATAAGAGAGGTGACATTTCAATCTGAGTTCTCCAAAACCAGCATTCTTTTTCTATATCATCATGACTATAACCACCTTGTCCTAGTACAATTAAATGGTACTCCATTGTTCAGGTTTGAGATCATACAAACTATATTATCCTTTTCTTCCAAATAGTCAACTGTTTCATTTTAAGAAATTTGGTTTGCAAAACCAGTCTTGATCAGGAAAGGCTAGTTCAAGCTTATGATTTTTTTGATTTTTTTTTAAATTAACATTGAATTATGAGTTGTCTCTCTCCCTCTTTCACAATCCTGTATTATATAAGACCATCAGTTCTTTTCTCTAACAGTAGATAGCATTTCCCTTCATATATCCTTTATAATTGATTTGAATGATCATGTTATTTATAATAGCTTAGTAATTTTGCTGATAGTATATACAATGTTCTCTTGGTTCTACTCATTTTATTCTGAATTATTTCATGCAAGTTGTTATATGCTTTCCTCCTAAAACCAACCTGCTCATCATTTCTTAAAGCATAGTAATATTCCATCATAATCATGTACCATAACTTATCGAGCCATTCATTAATTGAGGGGCATCCCCTTACTCTTTCCAGTTCTTTGCCACCATAAAAAAATACTTATAATTTTAGAACATACAAGTTCTTTTCCCTTTCCCCTGAAACCTTGAGAAACCGAATAGCAGTGATGATTGAAAGTATATTCATTGGGCATGGTTCCAAATAGCTCTCCAAAATGATTGGGTCAATTCACAATTCCACCAACAGAGTATTAATGTCACAATTTTTCCACATCCCCTTCCAATATTTGTTATTTCCCCTTCCTATTATTTTAATCAATCTGATAGGTATGAGATGGTATCTCAGACTTATTTTAATTTGCAACATTTTAATAGGGATTTAGAGTACTTTTCATATGACTAAATATAGTTTTGATTTCTTCTTCCAAAAACTGCCTTTGGTCAGAAGTGGTCCTTTGACTATTTATCAGTTACAGATTGATTCTTATTCTTATAAATTTGACTCAGTTCACTATATATTTGAGATATAAATACTTTATCCTGGCAACTTCCTAGAATTTTTTCTCCAGTTTTCTGCTTTTATTCTAATCTCTGGGTTTATTTGTACAAAAAGTAGTGTAATCGAAATTATCCATTTTACAGCCTACAATAGTCTATATCTCTTAGTTATTCATAAATTCTTCTCTTATCTACAAATCTGATAAGCAATTTGCTCCATGTTTTTCTAATTTACTTATGTTTCCCTTTATGTCTTGATTATGTATTCCATTTTGACCCTATCTTTATAAATGATATAAGATACTGATCTATTCCTAATTTCTGCCAGATGCTTTCCAATTTCCCTAGCACTTTTTATCAAATGGTAAGTTCCTATCCCAAAAGCATAGATCTTTGTGTTTATCAAAAAAAAAAATAAATATAATTATTTACTACTGTCTATCATGTACTTACTCTAGTCCACTACTCCACTGTTTTATTTCTTATCTAATACCAGATAGTTTTGATAATTATCTCTTATATAATACAGTTTAAGATCTGGTATTGCTAGACCTCCTTCCTTCACATTTTTATTTTCATTAATCACTTTGATAGTCTTGACATTTTGTTATTACTTTTTTCCTCATTCAATAATATAATTTTTGGTAGTTTAAGTGATATAGCACTAAATAAGTAGATTATCTTAGCTAGCAAGCTTATAATTTCAAGTAAAATTCTGTACTCCCAGTGCTAAAGTAAATATATTTGTACTTTTTCATAATAGTGGGAGAAAAACATTCTTATACCTGCTGACTTCTTTCACAGTTTCCAGCTTCTTTTCTTGCTTCTTTGGGAACTGGTAGGGAGTGGGGGGAAAGGAAGAGAGAAACTAAGAAACTGTAAGCTTATCAATTCATTGATATGTTGTTTTAGATTTTCCTAAGAAAGAATGATTCTAGTACATAGTCATATCACATATCAAATTGCCCCAACCAACATCATTTTTGCAGTAATGAAGTTAGTATGTTCTTACCATGCCAATTCTAAATTTTGGTTCCTATTACACTATCAAAAAGTCAGACTCCAAAGACTGAGCCATTTCCACTTGGTGCTTTCTAGATATAGCCCTTTTATTTATCCACAGCCTCTTTCACAGGTAAGCATATTCCATTCAGTTGAAGTAATTATGGCAATATTTAATAATAATATTAATAATAATAATAATCTGGCAATAATTCACCCTCTAGACTTGTTTTTGCAGAAACCATTAACAATATTAGATAGATGGTAGTTTCAATAGACGTAGAATGCTCATAGACTTGAAGCTGGAAAGTACCTCAGAGAGCATCAAGTCCCATTCCCCACTTTTTACAAATGAGAAAACTAAGTTCAAGAAAGCTTAAGTTTCTTCCCCAAGCTTTCACTGGGAGTAATGCTCAGAGGCAGGGCTTGAATGCAAGTGTTTCAGCTTCCCCTATAGAAAGTGCCCACGGCAAATTCTGAGGAACTAAAATATGAGCAGAAATACAAAACACTGAATTCATAATTAAAAAGTTTTGCCTTTTAAGAGTCAATTACAGAGAGCTAAGGCTGAAGACTGACAGCCCCTCTGAAATGGAGGACAGAGCCATACATAAGATACCCTCTCAACAGCTAGGCAATCATTAAAATAAGGAGACCCTCACCTTAAATCCCAAAGAAGCAGAAACATCTATTTTTATCAGTCACTAAAAGCATGACTATTGGGGAAGCATTTAGAAGTATTTAAAAGAAAATAAGCAATTAAGACTAAGAAAGATAAAAATAAAGTATGAATTTTCTTAAGGAAACCACATATTTCTCCCTCAAAATGAAAGGATCAGTCTCAAGTTTCTATTATATTTTCTCAAAAGTAAAATATCTGATGTTAACAAATGTTTTATTCCATAATTTTTGGAGCTAATAATTAACCATTCTCTTACATATATGTTAGAATGAGACAATGATAACCTCGTGGATGTGTTTATGACAATTATCAAGTGTTCAGTGTTTTTAGAATAAGCAGGCAGGCCAAGTCTTATCAAGGTAAGTAAATACTCTTTATTTGAGAAGAATACCAGGATTTTCTTTATTTTATCACCAAGACTGGAGAATAAGGGGCTAGGAGATAGGTGGGGCTGGTAAGTTCCATTTTTCAAAGCAGCTCACTGGATGATCCATGATGTCACATTATGGTTTGGAAAAGAAAAATTTTAAAAAAGAATATAAAACTTCTGCTATACTTTCACCCAAAACCATGTAGGGCAGAATGTGCTTGGCTCAAAACAATCTGTTCACACTAGATATGACCACAACACACTTGCCAACAGATTTTTTTTTTCCTTCTCTGCTATTCCTTGGCAATTTCTATATCATGAAGGGTTATTAAAAGTGAAGGCTGCTGAATGAAATATTCTCATTCTTAAAGAATTTCCCTTCCTAAGATTTTCTGCTCTCCCTTACTTGCCTGCCCATCCTAACTTCCTTCTCCCGTTATAGCACCAACTGCTGTAGTTCCTTTCTTCATGCTTGTTTTCCCTGGAATGGAAACTCCCTCCACTGATGCAGATTTTAACCCCTCTTTCTGAGTTGCTACAATCCAAAAATTAGAGTAATTCTCTAGATGCTGTCCTTCATATGAAGATGCTTTTTTGACTGAATCAGACTCATCTGTTACATGACATGCATTTCTACAAAGGAATCATACTCTTAAGTCTTTCCATCTGGATAATGCCTATGCAGGGGTAAATTGAAGCTAGCTCTTACTGACTTGGGAGAGCCCAGTGTTAAATTTTCAGTATGAGTACACCTTGGAAATCTGCAAATATTGTAAATCAGGTCTTGATTTGTTATTTTATTGTCTAGATTTAAGATTATGATGGAGAAAGTGTTAATAATGCAAATTAAATTTAAAAGTCTGCCATGCATAAATTTTGGATAAATTTTGTTAAACATTTATTGGCAAATCATTAGAATTACCTCAGCTCTATTCTTTTTGCTACAATGAAATATCAAAGGAGGACTTTGATTAGTAGTTTTTCCCCCCCCCCCCACAAAATGTTAGCAGAGACAGTCCAATTTAATACAATCCTTCAAGAAGAAGGGGAATTTGTAAAACATCTTCTGCATGGTAGGCACTGTGATATGCCCTTTACAAATATCTCATTTGATCAACAATTTATCTGCAATTTGGTTTTTGAGCAGTACCTAGGGGCACTGAGAAATTAAGAATTCTGGCCAGGGTAATACAGCTAATATATACATATATATGGTAGGATTCAAACAGATCATTCTGCCTCCAAAGCCAGTCCTCTCATCACTGCATCAAGCTTCTTCTCTGTCTCTATCAATTATTTTCTCATCCATTTCCAGCCTAAATCAAATTTATTCTAATACTTAATAACCTCTCTAAGCTTGTCCCATGGTATTTGATGAAATTCTTTTTTTTTTTTCTAAATACTTTCTCCACTCTCACAATTTATCTCAACGCAAACTTCCTTCTGACCATTTACACAATATCAGTACAGCTGGTGCTTTACAACACTTCCATCTGCAGCTCCTCGTGAGAGCAGCTTTCCTGTATCTCTCAGCTCCATTAATTCTCCTCCTCTTTCCAAATCTCCTCTCAAAATACATCTTTTCTCCTCTTGCCAATACTCCCAATTTTTCTCATAGCCTAATAATTAAATTCTTGCATTGATTAACCATATGTCTTTAAACTACTCTTTTTTTAAAAATGTTTTAACTTAGTATCCAAAAGCTACTCACTTTCCCATACTAATCTATTATGAGCATGGCATTCAGGGCCACAATTTACACTAAGAAGGAATCTGCATTGGTGTCTCTCCACCGACAAAGGGAAACTACAGAAAAGGGATAGCTCTCCAGAGTTGTTTTTCCTACTGGAAACAGTTGGTGACCCCTGGAGACATACAGATAAACACACCACTAAAGGTGAACTTGACGGCTTGGTTAAAAATAGATAACTGTGAAAATAAAATCATTAACAGCATATACATACGGGCTTATAAATTACACATTAACACATATGTGAGATAAACTGAAAAGCTTTTTCTGCCAAGGCCTGGAGACTGAGATTTGTGTTTCCCCTGAAAAAGTCAATCATGTCATTAACACCTTCTGGGAACAACCCCAAGAGCTGGGATCTTCATACAGCTGGTGGTATGAGAAACCATCTCAACAGGAGCCCCCACTGGATAAAACATCCCCTCCTACCTACATATACAAAGGATCTATAACAACAACAAAAACGATGATAAATATAACATTTTAAGATTTTTAAAATGCATTTTATTGTTTCATTTGATCATTACAAAAGCCTTGTGAGTTAGGTACTATGAGAATATCTCCATTTTATAGATGGGAAAACTGAGGCACAAAGACATTGAATGACCTACATTACCTACGCCAGACTTCTTAGTGAGTGTCTGAAACAGGATTCTAATTCAAGGTCTTCTTGTATCAAATTTAGAGCCCTAGTCTCTTAGCCACCTAACTGCCTCCTTGTTCTAGAGACCATTGTTGCACCCACTGTGGATCTCTCCTCCTGGATGAATGACTAACCAAAAATCTCACAAGAGAAGCAGCAGAAAGGGAGCCTCAGAGAGAGAAAGGGCATCCATGAAATGTCAAGAGATCTTGAGGAGCGCTTCCAAGCCCATTTGTGGGATTTATAAGATTTATAGGAAGACCTAAACGAAACTCATCCAGAAATCAGAAGGCATGGGTGAATTGTAGTCCACATTGCTGAGGGAGTGCACTTAGGAGGAAGTCATAGAGCCATCAAAATAGAACAGTGGGTGTTATTATGGAGAAGCAAGGACCCAGCATTATGGGAGGAGGAAGGTTAACAACAGGGAGAATATAAAGAAAGGTTTGGTAGAGGAATTCAAAGGAGAGATAGCATTTGAGTTCACTTTTAAAAGCCAATTTAAGCAAATGCTTAACCTTAGTTCCCTCATCTATAAATGGAGACAATAATATCTAAGTGTCCTCACAGAAAAGCATTTAGGGAATCACAATACACTATATAGTCATGAGGAACTTTATCCTTATTATTGCATTGGGCAAATCTACACAAGTAACTAAAATTCTGAGAAGCTGCGTAACTTAATGGACCAACCTCAAGGCAGGAAAACCTGAGTTCAATTCACACCTTTGACTAATACTATTTGATCACTTATACTCCCAGTACTCCAGACAGCTCTTTAAAACTACTAGTGTTAGATAAGGTGCTAATCCTCTTGGGTAAAAAGACTTTCCTACTCTCAGACTTTCTTATACCAATGAAATCACAAATCCTTGTCCCTAAACTTAAATTCAAATTCCAAAATTCGTTATTTTCTATCCCAAAAATTATTTTTATCCTGTTATTCAAAGTATTATCAAGGACTTACAAGTTTTATTTCCTTTTATTTCTCATATCAAATAAGTTAATGAATACTTAAGCAAAAGAAAGGCAGGACTCTGAAAGTTATGAAGAAAAGCCATGAACTGAACAACTCATCAAAAGATTTCATAGTTGGTTCTTTGAATATAAAAACCAACCATACCTGATATCACAACAGATACAGGACTAGAAACAGAAAACTGGGAATTGAAGGGTCCAAGCTTTATACTTACTAGCTCCACTACTATAGGCAACTCAATCTCTCAGACTGTTTTCTGCAAAATGAAGACTTAAAAAAGTAAATTATACACCAAAATCACAGGGATATTGTGAAAGAAAACTTTTGTGAACCTTAATATGCCTTTAATATTTTGAGCTAAATTGTTTTATAACAAGGAGACCCTCCAGTAATGTAACAAGTTTATCTGCTTTGGTTGTCCTGAAAGAATAAAGTCTAATTCTTTCCAAAATAGTTTATTAGCTATCAACATATAGAAATATTTCATTTTGTTCCTGTGCAACCCTATATTTCCCTCCAAAAATTAATATTGCAATGTTTACAGGACTCCTTGACCCTACCAATATGTCCATTATTTCAAATGGTATTGATTGCAATCCATCCACACCTCTTCCTCCTGTGCAAATTTTATACATGAACTTCCACTAATACTCTACAAAAGATCTGTTCAAAATTCTTGAGACTCCTTTGATCTTTTAACATCAAGTTACAAGACTATACAAAGACTCAGATTTATCCATCATCCTTCCCTATTACTCATGACTGTTATTTCACTCTCCAATCACTGAGCTTTAGAATTGATATAGGTAACTAACTGATGAGCAGCTTCAATGAATACTAAGTTACCACATCATGCTATTTCTCATTGGCAAAGACCGGTGTTTTAACCATTCTTCAACAACATTATAAAGACAAACAACTCTAAAAGAATTAAGATTTCTTATCAGTAAAGTAATCGAGCATGATGTAGATGCAGCCAGCCTGGCTAGGGGGTGAGGGGGATGATGGTACAGAGTATAGTCACCATAATTGACTATGAGAGGTTACTACAAGAGTTATGTTTTATTTTTCCTCTTTTGGGGGAAGAGGCAGAGTAGAAGGGGAGGAAATGAGTTGTTATTAGAACAGAGGAAGAGAGTTCAAAAGAGCTTTTTTTAATTTTGTTTTTATTTTTTGTTTTGTTTTTGCTGTGGGGGTTGTGATTATTGTTATTTCTTCAGATAATGGCCTGGCATCAGTTTCCCAAATGCAAACCAGCTCACTCTATTCTTCCAATTCAATTTGAAAACTAAATACACTATTCAATTTGTGAACCGAAAATATTCATTGTCTTACAAGCAATCTCTAAGATGTACTAATCAACCAAACTGATGAAATATATAATTGCCAATCCAATTGTATGCCCTAGTCTTGATAAAAGACATTTCTCATTGCTTTAGTTTTTCTTATGTAGATTGTATTAGTAAACCCTTTTTGAGTGTTTGTGAATTTCATTAAGGAGGTTCTGTAGCATGTAGAGATTCAAAGAATCTACACAAGGACTTCTACATATAGGAACTGTCTTGAACATTTGAACTATTTTGGACCACCCCCATCAACATATATATGGGGGTAGGTGGATATATATATATATATATATAATTTGCTTGTATTTTACACCCCGTTTTATTTAAAAGAATAAATGAAAAAAATTTGCATTCATTTATTATGGTGATTGCATTTATCATGGCATGCCAGAAAAGAAGCATTACATTTTTATTTGTTTCTACAGCATCAAATGCTTTTCTATGATCAAACAAGAAACTTATCATGATCTAATTTCTAAATCTTTTAATCATTTGTATGACTATAGAAAATCATTTGCAAAAACCTGCCTGTCACCTCATACTTTATAGGGGTAACAGGCACATATGTTTATCATTCTTTAAAGATGAGAAATGAGAAAATAGCTTTGATAATTTCTAGTGCCCTTTAAATGACACGTGAGGTTGTTTTTCTTAATTATTTAGTACCTTCCTCTATTTCAGAAACTTTGAGAATCAGACCCTCAAAAAAACCAAAATCACCTCTAACACTGACTTCTGTTTGTGCCTGTTTTTGTTTCAAGTTGCTCTTCTCATAGGCATTTTTTATAATGATACTCCTGAGTACACTGACAGACTTAAGGGTTAGAGTTCAAGTGTGTCAAGTTTCATAGTAATTTATAATGGAACTAGCTCTTTTAAAAATTCAATTTAATTCAGTTCAACACATTAAGTGCCAACTCTATGTACCAAGTTGTGTGGTAGGAGCTGGGGATAGAGAGAGAATAAAAAATCTTGTGGATCTGTTTAATTATTTCATTTATTTGGTGCTGCCCTTTTTTCTATATTCAAATATGTATTTATACACACACACACACACACACACACACACACACTTTGGCTTAACTGAATCTTATACTGTTTTATATAGCCTCCCTTTTCCCTACTATTATCCTTTGCTCTTTCAAGAGAAAAATACTGTTTATAATTTTCTACATCCTTCTCTATACAGTTTTGCAAATGAGTTAAAATTCTTTTCTAGCATTTTTTGTTTTGTTTTTGTTTGGTTTGGTTTTGGTTTTGGTTAACCATGTTGCCCTTCTTTTGATATCAAATATTTGAGAACCAAAACATTATAGGGTTCATTCATACTCTTTATTGTGGTATATAAATTTCTGTAGGAAATGGTGATAGCCAAAAGAATCCCGGATGAAGACACTTCCTTTCCAAGAATAGATTGGGACCATCTCCGATATGATTAGTTTTACAGAGAGTTGCATAGAACATGGAGAGTTTGAGGGATTTCCCCAGGATGATAAAGTTACTATGTGACAAAGACTAAACTTGAACTCAGGTCTTCTTAACTTTTGTAATAAATTATATTTGGATGGTTGTGATTATGTTTATTATCTACAATTACTTGCAAGTTACTATGTTAAGAACTAGAAATGCAAAGATAAAAAATGTCATTCCCTACTCCATTAGTGAAGATATGATAAACATGAACAAGTATAAACAAAACAGAAAGTGGTCTGGTTGAATGTTCAAGGACCAGCTATTCAGACTATCTTAGCTTCAAAAACTGTAATTCAGGAACCAAAGTGAATCTGATTAATGATCAGTCAAAGGGTTTGTGATCCATTAGATCCCAAGATTTAGAGTTGGAAAAAAATCTTAGGAATTATCTCAATAATCCTCTTTAAAAAATGGAAAAGCTGAGGGTCCTAGAAGCTAATTGTATAAGACCACAGAACTGTATAGGACTAGAATGAAACCCAAGTATTTGGAATCCAGACTACATGTTCCTTCAGTTTCTTTAGTCAGGGTGGTGGTGATGGACCCAACTCATACCAGATCCTAAGAGCTAATTGTTCATTTTCCCCTTCAAAACTCAGGAAATCGGGATTGATTTATTGGGTCATTGATTGCCTAGACTTCAAAAAATAATGGGTAAAATAATAATAATACAGATTAAGTTTAAAAGTGTATCATGAATGCATTTTTAAAAGCACTAGTGGTTAAACATTTACTAGCACATTCCTGAACACAGTCCTAACCCCTAATAATAATAGATGACATTTACATAGTGTGTTATTTGCAAGGCACATTGCATATATTATTTCATTTAGAGCTTCTTCAAAACTCTATGAGGTAGGTGTCAGTAATATGCTTCTCCCTCATGGCAGAGGAAACATAGGTAAAAGGCAGGGTTAGTCATTAGAATACTATAGTTGAAATACTCCCAGAGACATCTATGAGCTATATTACCAGGGACAAGTCCCTTTAACCAGTCTGAGCCTCGAGCAAGACTCTAAGACATTTCTAGTAATTCATAGAGGACTCACAATCTGTGTTAGTAAAGGGAGTACCCACACCAGTAAAATCACAGAGCCTTGACATATGAGGTAAAGGTAGAATTGGTAAATCAATAACCTCTTCCCAGGATCGTCATGGAGATATGAGATATATTCGTAGACTGGTTTACAAACTGTAAAATGCTCTGTAAATGCTAGTTATTGTTATAATTATTATAATTATTACTATTATTACTATGTGCAAGACATTGTTAACTTGTGTTAAGCTCTGGGGATACAAAAGCACCAAAAAAAGCTCATAAATGCCATGGTAGAGTTTCAAAATCTTTCTAAATTATTTTTTTCCTCTGAACAGAAATACTAAGCCCAATAGTAGTTGTAATAGTAATATTGAACACTTTTTATTGAAGTGATCCTTTAAGGTTGACAAAGTCTTTTTCCACTCAATAAACTATGTGAGACAGGCAATACAAAAAATTATTTTCCATTTTGCAGATGAGGAAACTGATATTCTTGGCGATTAAATGATCATATATTTGATGGTCCTACAAGTAACAAATGAAATGAGTGAGGCAGTATTTAAACTTGGGTTCCTTGACTTCAAGTCCAGTATTCTTTCCTTTACACCCTTGCTTCCACTCTGAATAAGGAAATACAATAAAACAATCATGCTCAACACACCCTAAGTCTTGTCATATTATTTAAACAAATGAAAAATTAAAAATCAACACTTCATGATGATGTTATTTTGTTTAGGATCTTCCCATCACTCCAAGCATCATCACATTCACTAACAATTTATTTTTGTTCAGTGTTCTATAAAAACTGTGCAAACCTTTGTGACCATTCACTTTTATATTAGAGAGAGTTTTTTATACAGCATAATTTCAAATTTAATGCACCCACCTAACTTTTTGTTCATTTGCTTCTGATCCTTTCCAGAGTACACACTGAGGAAATCCTAAATCAATTCAGTAACAACCCTCCCCACCAATGCTCTGTGTGTAATAATACATCTGACTACAAGTTCTTTTTGTGTTTTCTTGTTAATACAATTGGATTTTTAATTCATATTCAACATTTGCATCCAAAGCACTTTCTTTTATGAAAACAAGTTAGCCAGTATTGCACCTTCCCATTCTTAATTTGTTCTGAAGAACATTAAAAAGGGGGAGGGGAGGAAGAAAGAGAGGGAGTAATTTTTTTTTAATTAAAAGAAGTCAAGTTCAGGTACAGATATTTATCTTTCTGGCTACTTAAAATTTTTTGTTCTCTTTCATCACTTTTTTAAAAATTGGGCTAAACTTCTCTTATCTGAAGAATTCAATTTTACTTGGGTTTTTTGGACATGGAATTCCAAAATATACAGATATTTTACTTCATCATTCAAGCAACATTTTGGACTAGCATTATTATTCATTATGGAAAAAATGAAAAAAACGATAATAGGTTGAAGGCTAGATTTAGACCCAACCAGACAAGAGTGTATGAACATGATAATTATATTGTATTTCCTTGTGAAGAGAAGAACCATTTATGAGACATGAAACCATGGGCTGAAGGATAACTATTTTCTTATGTTAGACCAGTTACACAAAATGTAAAAATTAATCTGGCAGTTTATGAGAAAATAATACAAGAAAACAAATTGAACAGAATAGGAGGGGAAATTAGTTACTAAGCTGATTTCTATATTGATAAGGAATACATGTGTTGATTTTTTTCATCCTCTAAAATTCAGTGCCACAGGAAAAAACTCTACCTACCCCGTATTAGTGAGGCAGCAACCATTATCAAGTCACTCTGGCCCTTCTTCAAGCAACCTTCAAAGGTTTTTTATCAGCAGATAGTTCCCATATTAACAAAATCCCAGGAGTTTGACATGCTGATTTTATTCAAAACAGTCTTTTCCTATTCAATCTTTTACCCAAAACTTGCCCATTATCTCAATCGAGCATATAACAAGAGAAAATTTAGAAGATATACTGGCAATCATGAAATGACAATATCTCCACAGTCATAACTCCAAACAATAAACCTAATTCTCTAGCAAGAAAGCACCATAGTACAGTGGTATGAGTAGTGATTCTAGTCTAACATACTCTACCTGGCATATTGTAAACACTAAACAATTTTTGATGGATAGGTAATATAACCAATTTAAAATATAAACAAACTTTCAAGCATAGATTTATAAACTGAGAAATAATTTTAAAGTTACAAAGCAAATTATTAAAAGCTATGCAATTTTTTCATATCTTTGCAGAAACTTCAAAGTCTCACAGAAGAACAAATCTTTATTTTGAAATTAATGTGAAGGCTAAAAATAAAAGTAGATATTGTAAGAAAAAAATCATGTGTATGGGGGATATAGAGAAACACTAAAGAATATGAACTGATTTAAAGTGAAGTAAGTAGAACCAAAGAAGCAAAAATTAAAATGGCTACAACTGAAATGGAAAGAAAAGAAAAAAAAAAAAAAAAAAAACCAAAACTCCAAATGGTCTTTTGAGGAAGCATAATGACCCATGTTTGTCCCAAAGGAGGGGCATGAGAAGTCACCTTTTCTGTTTCTCTGCAGTAATATATGAGATTATAGATCCAGAATATAACACAAAATATGACACTTCTAAAATTAAATTACTTCTGTCGAGCTGATTTTTCTCTTTTTGTCTTTTGTAACATTATTAACATTATTAAAGGTTTTGATTTCAGGAACCTATTAAACCCTTAAAAATTATCAAGAACTCTAATGAGATATTGTTTATGATAGAGTGGTAGATACACTGATAATATATTGCTATTTACCATATCAGAAAATAAAGCTGACATAGTTTTAAAATTCTTTATTTATAATAATAAATCCATTATAAACTATACTAAGTAATAGATTTTAATAAAAATTGTTATATTTTCCAAAATAAAGAAATTCAATGAGAATGACAATGCTTTTCATGTTTTTGCAAATATCTCTAATGTCTGGCTCAATAAAAGATAGCTATATTCTTGGATCTGCTTCTGTATTCAATCTGTTGTAATATGTTGCTTTGGTTGAAATATATGAAGAAAATCTGGTTTCCCACAGATATGTAGTTGGAAAAGGGAGGAGTATTTTAATAGGCATATACCATTTCAACATTATTGTGTAAAGAGTTTTGACTTCATGGACACTCTAAAAAGGTCTTAAGAATCCCCTAAGTTCAAGGATCACACTTTGAGAGCTACTGTTATAAAGTATGTTCTTTGGAAGAGAATGGGAAATAGGTTATATGATAATAAAAGATACTAATAAGCATTAATTAAAAACAAGCAAAGGACTGGTGGTATTGAAATACAAAAATATAAAATGGCAAAGTTGAAGGCAACTCTAAAAATCACCTATTCCTATACCATCATCTTAGGAAAGGAAAAGGATAAGGAAAGGAAAGGAAGGAAACTGTGGCTTTGTGAGATAAAGTGACCTATTTCTTAATAACAGAGCCCTGAATGGAACCCAGACCTTCTAACACTTACTTTAGCATATTTTATACTATAACACTTTAAAAGCAGATCAAAAAGGGGGATTGGGGAGAAGACAAAAAATATGAGTCAAGGAAGAAAATATGAATAAATATATGATTAAAGTAAAAGTACCTCATTTGCCATATTCAGAGAGTATAATTACCTGACAAGTTTAAAATAGCCAGAAATCCTTTCTGGCTAGCTAATAGTCAAGAGCTTCAAAGCAAAAGAGAAATGAAGAAATTTCAAAGTTCCAAATTAAATGAAATAATATTTCCATAGACTCTTGTTAGAGTCACATAATCCTATGTTATAAGAAGATATTCCTTAGAGGACAAAGAAGAGAAATTCTGTAAGGTTAAAAAAAAATAAAGAAAAAAGAATCATTGTCAATATTTTTATATTCTTAGAGCTAAAATAAAATTACTATGAGGAAAAGTCTAAGGTATGACTATACTTTATTTTCTATTCCTGCTAAGCAATTACAGAGAAGACAAATGAACACCATTTTTGAAAGCAGATTTCTAAGTATCCTTCACGCTTTTTGGTAGCTCTTGACTAAGATATGCTTTTGCTTTTTTCTCTTGAAATGTATTCTTAAAAAAAAATAAGGCCACTTTGCCTTGTACTCCAATATTGTGCTCTTTTATGTTTGCCCATAGAACCTATTTCCACCTTATAGTACATTGCAAGTTCTTTTCATCCAGCTATAAAAAGGTACATGATATTATTACTTTGAGGTATAATGGTATAATAATTTTTTCTTCTTCTTTATTGAAGACTTTCTGTCTCCATATGAAAACTGGTGTGGTTTTAGACTAAGGCAAATTTCCATGGCTTTCAAGTAATCCAAAAATCCTAAAATTATCTCTCTTTAATATATTTTTCCAGGTCAGTTGCATTTCCAATGAACTATTTGACATTTTTTAAACTATTTTTTTCTTTCTTTGGGTTTTTTGTTATTTCGTGATACCTCATGGAATTATTAGTTTCCACTTGCCCAATTCTAATTTTTAAGGAAGCTTTTATACCACCTTTTCCATTGAGCCAAATTGTACTTTTTAAGGAGTTGTTTATTTCAGTGAATTTTCATACATATTTTTCAACTTTTTTGTGTTTCCTTTATCAATCTATTCATTCTTTTTTGATGTTTGTCCAGCTTCACTATAATTTCCTTTCCAGATTTTCCTTTACTTCTCTTATTTGAGTTTAAAATTCCTTTCTGAGCTCTTCCAGAAATTCCCTTTGGACTTGAGACCAATTGACATTTTCCTTTGAGGCCTTGTCTATATCTTTGACAGTTGTCTTCTGAGGTTGTGTTTTGAGCTTCACTGTCACCATAGCAACTTTTTGTGGTTGGGTTCTTTTTTGTTTGGGTGATTGTTTTTGTTTATTTTCCCAGCCTATTTCATGACATTTAACTTTATGGCAAAGTTGGATTGTATTCTTAGGGTTGATAGAGCACTGTCCTAAGCTTCAGTTTTTTTGTGATGCTGTTTTCAGAGTTTATTCTGGGGACCTGTGAGTTTAAAATTCTTCCAAGGTAGTATGATCTAAGGAAATGTAGGATCACTCCTTTCCTGGACAATGCTCTGGTCAGTGACTAATCTTCACCCTATAACTGTGACCAGGATCCCCACTCTCCTGTAGTTGCTTACATTAGTGAATTAGTCCTTTTCTCACATTGGGACTTAAACCCAGACCCACAATAAGGGCAATGCAATAGTCTTTCCCCCAGTGCCATGAAAGTGTCCCTATGAATCTACTTCTGACTAGAGTTCATCCTTTGTACTATATGTGCAGTGAGAGTGCGGAAATTTGCTGTATTTAAGTCAGTGATCACCAATGCCTATACTAGTTTACTGGGTTGGGCTTCCCTCTTTGTTTCTTCTGTGGTAGCGGAGCTTCATTGCTGGCTTCCTGGGGCACATTGTCTAGCTGTTGGCTTACACTGGATTGTCTGCACAGAACTATGCTTTACTCCCACCCTAATCAGATAGACTTTTCCTACCAATCTTCTAAGTCATCTTGGGCTGGTTTGGTAACTTAAAAGTTTGAGAGTCATTTATTAATAATGCCAGCACATTTATTAATAAAATGATGGCCATTTGGCTGTCTCTCTTAAACCAAATTCCTCTCAGGCAATGGGCTCATAATTTATATGCCCTTGCAAGAGCAGGTGTTACTGAGAGTGGCAACTAATTCTGATTAGTTAACAGTTAATGAGAAAATAAATATTGTAATGAGAGTCTTTGGTCAGTGACTTAGATAACCCAAATTTCACTCAAAAAAACTTAGCAAAAGGCAGGATTCACATTTTTAAGACCTGTGAGTAAACAATGAGCAGGAATCTATCCATCAGCCTATACTTAGATTTTTTTTAAACTGTCTGATTAGATCTTTAAGTCTGGATAGAGAGAGATTTTCCACATTGGTTGATTTCTGGATAAGCAAGTTTCAGAAAAAGGGAAAAACCGTTCTGATTCAATAATTAGTGAATAACATATGAGAAAAAATAACTTTCTATTATTCTCTCACTTGATTCTACTGAGAAACAAAATCTCCTCAATGAATCACTGATATTACAAATACTTTATTATTAAGGATTTTTAACTATGGTTTTAAGAGGGGGAAATTATATGAGAGGAAAAGGGAAAGAAATTGATCACATTGACAAAATTAAGTGGGGTAGTGCTTCCCTTCCTCATTAAGCAAATCTTATAGATAAAAGGTACATAGAGTTTCACATAATAATAAAAATAAAATTGTCTATTTGCAACTCAAAAGTCTCTGGTACTTGGGACCCCGTTTGATTTAACTCTCTATAGTTTGGATGTGGTCTTCTAAGTAGTTTCCAGATAACTGGCTTTTTAGACTCAGGTCACTTGTTGAGACCCTCTTTTCTGCTTAAAAAAAATCTCCTAAAAATTGGTCTGAACATAATTTTCAAATTACTTGACAATAACCATGTCACATAAGGAAAATTAACTTGAACATTGTGTCTCTATTATTATAAAACCAAAGTAAGAAACTTTTAGATCAGAACATTTACATTTTTAGATTAGCTAGTTGTCACGTTGACATACCAAGAAACTCAGATACCAATCAAAAATTAGAATTCAATTTTTATGCTTGGCATTGTTCATTCTCTCATTAGAGAATGAGATACTGCTAACAAATTAACAAAACACTTTTTGTAAGAAGATAAACTACTACATAAAAATGAATTCATTTAACAAAAGGTGCCAGGATGGGAAACACAAATACAATATCAATTTCAAAACAGTGAATATTAAATTATTTATAATAAAAGTATTTTCAACTTCTAGCCATATTTTAACCCCTAGTAAAAATGGATCTTTCTTTGTCTTCTATAAGACCAAATGTCATTGTGCTGCTATTCTTTTCATTAACAAAGAATTAAGACGGTTATGACATTAACCTCACTAAATAATAGAATTATATCCTGGTTTCATAAGTCTTTACATCATTGCCTAAATAATTAGGCCCATACCGTTAAGAAAAATTAAAGGACAGGGATATATAATTAGTAACAACAAATGACAAGATTAAATACTTATTTAGTCATTCACAATATAAAGAGGACTAAAATTCTAAAACAAATTGCTTAAATCTTTTACTTGTATCTCACTATAGTAACTCAGATGTAATCCAGTAATAACATAAAAAAATCTATTTAGTTTCATTTTTGCTAATCATCTCATATAATTATAGGTATTTGTCAAAAAGGGAAAGTTAGAAACATGGTTACATGGTAAAAAAAAGAAAATAATTCTTCCCTAACTTCACATCAATTTTAGGCAAATGTTAGATAGATAACCAATTTATTAAGTCAGTCTTACAATCAGCTAAGTGGGATATTTTCCATTCAAGAGGAAATGTATAATGGAGAAATTGAGTCAGTTAAGCCATACCAAGAGTCAGTATCAAACTTTCCCATGAAGAACTCCACCTTCAGTTCATTAATCTTGGAGTCATACTCAGAATAATATCAATTGCTGTCTCACAAGATCTTAAACAGCAAGTTCTGATAATTAGAGCCTTGAGTAGATTCAGTTTTCAAGGATCCCGTTTCATAAATAATTATTGACTATAATCTCACATTGGCGAAAGTAAGAGATTCATGAATTCACAAAAAATCACAATTTATCTTGATATAACTACTGATAGTGATTATATGCTTTTTGATCTCTAGGTTCAACATTACAAAAATTATTTAGCTTTAAGATGCTTCATAACAACAAAAGACAGAATAGAATGTATAAATATAATAATCCCAAATGGTATACAAAGTATAACTTATATGAAACATTGTCTATAGTGAAACACATTCAGTTGTTAATCCTTTTCAAATGGACAGACTACTGCTCTCAGAATCCTTTTTAAAAATGAGAACATGTTAAGGTGATTCAAGTGGTTTGCATGCATTTCAGAACTTCTACTCACAAGTTCTAATTGTACATTAAATAAACATAAATCATGCTAAAAATCATGCTTCCCACTGAGGTAACACAAGATACTTCAAAAGTTACTATTCTTCACTAACACAACTGAGTATGCTAAAATCCTATTCCTTGAAACATAAACAAAAAAGGTTTCTGATTTTCACCTCATAACTTAAGAGATTTATATTTTTGTTTCACAATCTTCTTTACTTATTAGTATAACTATACTAATCATACTCATATTATTCTGAAAGAATGAGATACTTCAAGAAGTAAATCTTATACATATAACAAGTTGAAACAGGAACTCAATTCTTCCTTAGGCCATGGAATGTCTACAAATTTAAATCAAAATAGCAAGATTTTTCCCACTTGAAGCTTATTACAATAATCCAGATACCTTAACACTAATTATATTAATAATACTTAATAATTAATAGATCACATATTACAATGACAAACTTTCATTTGTTGATCTATCCTGATAATAGAAATTTGCCAAGTGAATTAGAAGCTGGAATATAGTTATAACAGCCTCAAATTCTATATCATTAGAAGTAGTCTAGAATATGAAACCAGCTAGACAGTTTCCAGCTGATTGGGTGACTCAGGTCATTTGTAGAGATTCTTTTCTTGACTAAAAAAAAAAATCTCCTACAGAGTTTTTATTATTGTTGCTAATAAAATTTTCTTTGATCTTGGGGTTTCAAAATTTAATAATGATGTCTCTATGTTTCCTTGTATCAGGTGATGATTGGTGGTTTCTACATTCCCATCTTATTCTATCCCTTCAGTACAATTTTCTTTGATTATTTCCTGAATTTTTGGGTTCAGATTCTTTTTTTGGTCATAGCTTTTAGGTAGTCCAATTATTCTTGTTTTCTCAATCTGTTCACCAGTTCTGTTATTTTTCTTATGAGATGTCTCACATTATCTTCTATTTTTTCATTCTTTATTTTTTTTTAAATAATTTCTTGGATTCTTATAAATTCACTGGCTTCCCCTTGCTCAATTCTAATTTTCAGTCATTTTCTTCTTTAAGACTCTGAATATCCTTTTCTAATGGGTTTTCATAATCTTCTTGTTTTACGTGGATTGTCTTTTTTTTTTTTTTTGGTTTTTCCTAAATCTTTTTTTCATTTGATTCTTAAAGTCTTTTTTGAGTTTTTCTATAAATCATTTTGGGGTAGGTAACCACTACTATGCTTTGAGGTAGGGAAGGTTCTTTGGATTGTTTACTTTGGTATGCTCCTCTGAAGATGAACCTGGTCTTCCCTATTCCCATAGTAACTGTCTATGGCTAGATTCTTTCTCCTTTGCCTGTTGATTATTATTTATTTTTAATGAATGCTTATTAATATAATTACCTCTAATGCTGGGGTGTGAGGATGGTGCTTCTGGATTCAGGCCTTCCTTCAACTCTCCCTTCTAGACTGGAACCTCACGTTCCTGTAAGTACCCATGGACAGCAACTTTCCACTCTTGTTTCTGCACTCATTGAGTATGTGCTGGTTCCTTCTTGTTCAGGTTTGAGTCCAGGTAGATTGAGAAAACTTCTGCTGATAAGGAATGCTGAGTCTAGGTGTGCTCTTGAGAGCCTTGGGACTGAATAAATCAGCCAAATCTTATATCTGGCATTTCTTTAGAGCTTCTCTGGTTATTCTCAGAAGGATTCCTGTTCTGCCCTAAGTCTTATTTATTTTTCACTGGTCTACTTTCCTTCAAGGCACAATTTTATTTTGTGTGTGGTGGAAATCTGAAAAGTTTGGAATGTTCTGCTGACCAAAGCACTCATTTAAAGTTGGTCTAAGGATACAACAAAACTAAGAATGAAACTTTAAAAACAATTTCTAGGATCCCAAAATGGTTTTCTCCTAAAACAATAAAGTCTTGATAATCACAGTAGGTTTGGGCATAATTGTTATCAATAACATCAAATTATTGCAGTAAATTAGCTTATAAATAAAATGTAGGACTTCTAAGAATTCACACAAAAGATCTTAAACATTTATGCAAAAGATTTTTATACAAACATTTCTTCCTAAAAACATTTCTCTTTCTTAAAAAGTTTCAAATGCCTCCCAAATTTTAAAGGAAGTTGTTAAAATCCAATGAAGTAAATGATTTGGAAACCTCTATATTGAGAAACAAATCTCTTATTCAAACATAAAACAAAAATAAATCCTTAAAATTGGCATCTATCAAAATTAAATAGGTATGAATTGCCCTCATGTATCATAAATAAATAAATCCTAAAAGTGCCATAAAAATAAAAAATAATTTTCTAATCATTCACAAATTCCTAAATACTACCTCCCCCTCAGTCAAAAAGTGTTTGGAATGGGAAAGAGATTCTGTCAAAAACAAATTAGCCAATTAAATTAGTCCTAGCACAAACCAATTAAATTAGCCTTACCCTAATAAAACATTTACCAGAACTTTAATTTTTTCATTTTTTTCATTTTTATCTTCTCCTAGAGTATAAAGTCAACATGATATAAAATGTATCACTAGAAATCAAGAAAATAATTATAGGAGGGAGAGTCAACAAGAGATTGCCTGAACTCTACTCCAAACCCCTCCAAATACCTTTAAATAATACATTAAAACAAATTCCAGAGAGGAAGAACCTAAAAAAAGATGGAGTGGAAAAATTTTCCAGAGTAAGACAACTTAGAAAGTTGGCAGAAAAGGTCTGGTACAAAGACCAAGCCCAGCAAAAAAGAAACAGTGCTTGGGATTGACAGAATCAGTGGAGGCAGTGATCACTTGTAGAACTTGCAGTCTACAAACAGTAAGGAGGCTAAAAACTGGTCAGAAGGAGATTGCAGACTTTTTTTTTTACTAGTACTATGAGCAGGACTCATTACTTTGCCTTACTCAGATCTGGTTCACAGTCTTGGGTGAAAATCCCAGGGGACCAGGAGCAGGATGCAAAGCTTGTAGCTCTAGTGGAATGGGAGTGGGGTGGGGGATGTTCTTGTCACAGTTCCAGGACAGAAAAGAGTGCTTGGGGTCTCTCACATACCAGAACATAGATCAGGAGAGTAGTAGAGGAATCTCTCCTTAGATCATATCACGTTGGAACTACTGAAAATTTATAGATCCCTATAAATATCTTTGAAAAGAATAGCACAAAATGACTAAAGTTTGGGACAGTGCTCCCTCCACTCCAGAAACAGAGCTCCACTTTAGAAAAAGAGTTAAAAGTCCAAGAGTAGGCTAAAAAAATGATCAAACAACATAGAAAATATTCTGACTATAGAAAGTTATTATGGTGACAAGGAAGACCAAAATATATACTAAGAAGAAGATAATAAAGTCAAAATTCCTACATCCAAGGCCTCCAAGAAAAAGATGAATTGGTCTCAGACCATGGAATAGCTCAAAAGGATCAAGAAAAAGAGATAGAGGAAAAATTGGGAAGAAAAATGAGAGTGATATTAGAAAATCATAAAAAAAAAATCATAGCTTGGTAAAGGAGGCACACTCATAGACACACACAAATTATGGGGGAAAAAACACTAAGAAAATTGGCTAAATAGCAAAAGAGGTACAAAAATCCAATGAGGAGATGAATGCCTTGAAAAGCAGAATTAACCAAATGGAAAAAGATACACAAAAATTCACTGAAGAGAACTCCAAAAGAATGAAAAAAATAGAAGACAATGTAAAATATCTCCCTGAAAAATAGATATATGAGACCAATTCAAGAATTATAGGACTTCTTGAAAGCCATGATAAAAAAACAAAGTCCAGAAGTCAGATGTCATCTTTCAAGAAATTACCAGGGAATACTGCCCTGATATTCTGGAACCAGTGGATAAAATAGAAACTGAAAGAATCCACTAATCAATTCTTGAAAAAGGTCCCCACATGAAAACTGCCAATAATATTATAGCCAAATTCCAGATCCCCCACGTCACAAAGAAAATATTGCCAGGACCCAGAAAGAAACCAGTGTAAGTCTTTCTTTGTACAATTACCCATTTTCCTTTTTTAAAATACTTATATAAATGCTTGATAAATTTTAAGATTATCACAATAACTCCAAATAACTTAGTTAATAATCTCATAATTTATATAATTGATAGGCAAATAATTCTAAATTAAACTTCCTCTTAAATTATAACCAAAACTGGAAGCTTATAAATTCTTAAATTGCAATATTTCAGAATATTAGATCAGGCTGACAAAATTACCTAAGGGTAATTAAAATGCCTTTTTAAACCTTCTTTTCATAGTACAATTCTTAATCTAAAAACAGATTATATTATAAGAGAAGCTGCTTTTCTAACAACATGACTGATGCAATAGTTTACCAATTTCACAACATGAGAAAATTTAGAAATATACACTGTAGTATTCTCTTCTTTTCTATAATATATAATGGTTCTCTGGGAGCAGATTTCTTGGGGAGGTTTTCTGGAGGCAGCCTTAGTTTCAGTTGAATGTAATAATCACCTCAAATACAGCCAGGAGTTAAAATCCAATCTTTTATTGTCTCTTCCAAAATAGCCCGATTAGTTTTTTTTAGAGGCCTATCTCCTTCCTTGGTTCCAAGAACTCTTGTTGCTAGTACTTTGCTTCTAGCTCTGCCAGCCTCAGCCTCTAGCTCAACTCCGACTCCTGGCAATCTTCCAAACTGACTCACTTCACTAACTCAGCCCTTTTTATGTTCTTTTAGAGGTATAAACTCAAAGGTTGACTCCTCCTCCAAGAGTGGGATTATGGAAGGTGTGAATTCACAAAGTTACAAAGTTAACTCTGTGAATCTCCCATACTTGTGAACTCCAATATGTGAGCTCTAATGTGTGACCTCTAATGTATGAATTCTCCCAAAGGTGTGAACTCAAGCTGTTTCTATCAATTCCAGTGAGTTATCACCTTGTATCAAATTCTGGCTCATAACAATATACTATAAACAAGTTTATGTATTTAAAACTTGATATAATAAAACACATTACCAAACAAAATCATTAGCACCTGAAGTGGCCTTGATTCAGTTGACCATATTTCCAAATTACTTTACACAGAAATCATTGATCTTATCATCAATGGCAGTTTATTCTGATCCCATCTAAAACTCCATATAAAGTTATCAAGTATGAAGCAATTACATTTAAAGAAATACTAAAAAATTAAAATGTGTGTGCTTGCCCTATGCCAAGCATAGTGTTAAGCATTTTATTATCACGTGATCCTTAAAGCAAACCTGGGAAGTGGGTGCTACTATTTCCTTTTCACGATAGTAAACTGAAGTAAACAGACATAAGATAATTTGATATAAAAGGTAAAATGACATAAGGTCATACTGTTAATAAATTTCTTAATACCAAATAACAAGTGTCTTTTATAATAATGGTTCCAATTTACCATAATTATCCTGATAGGAAAATACATTCTGATCCCATTTTTATTTCCTTCAGGACAAATTTTGATTTAAATAAAATCAAATCCATATTTATAAGCAATAATGGTAACATTTTAATTTAAATCCATAAATTTCTGTTATTTTATTTATATGTATGTATAGAAATATTTAAGGATACTTGATAGTTCCCAGCTCTGTATAATCTTTTCCTCAATTTCCTTAAAGAATTGAATCAATTCTCAATCCCCTACCTTCTTTGCTTATTTGAGACTTTTCAGATAAGAAGCTATTCAGCTTCTAGTTCCATTTTCCCAGGAATTTCAAACTACATATATTAGGAAATACATATAAAGTTTTACAAACAATTTGAAATCACACTTGTTATCATTAGGTTAGTTCAACTGAACTCAAATCACTTTACAATAATCTAAGCATTGAACTAGTTACTGAAATTTTAAAATACTAACATCCTAATTCAGCAATCTGCTACTGATTTTCCTACGATCCTGGGTCTTAACAGAGAAAGCCCAATACTGATAGGATTATAATACTCCCTGAAGCAAGCAGGGAAGGGCATTAATAGGTTCAGCCCAGCCTTACAGTCCTACACCAGTGGAGGTCTTGGGAAACTCCATCTCACTATATCCAATCAAAAAGCCAAATTATAATATCAAATTCCCAAGGTTAAATTTCCCCTATAAATCTATCTATGTTCTATGCCGTCTTTGCTAAAATTAAAATCTCTTTTTATTACTTCATGTTGTCTTTCTCCTCTCTCTTCCCTTGCCCTCTGCCTCATGGTGTCTTTCTCCTTGTTGTAGCTAAATCTTTTAGGATGCTGAATCTGTAACCTCTGTCCATAACCTTTTCTTGTAAATAAAGATATCTTTTGGCAAAGAGAACACCACTGGGAATTCTTCACATGTGCCTAGTGCTTTGAGCCTTATATTTTGAACTTAGATTTGCTACTCCAATTTCATCAGTTTCTATTAATATATTCACATAAGTTTTTTAATAATTAAATCTATAACCCAAAAAATAAAAGAAGAGTAAACATTTCCAATAATATTTCTTTTTTTGGTGGGGGAGGAGGGCTTGTTTTTTGCTGAAGCGATTGGGGTTAAGTGACTTGCTCAGAGTCACACAGCTAGGAAGAGTTCAGTCAGGTCCTGCTGACTTCAGGGCCGGTGCTCTATCCACTATGTCATCTAGCTACCTATAATATTTCTAAAACAAGGAATTATCACAATGTCAGATACTTTTCTTCAAAATATTACACATCACATAAATGGAGTATAAAATAAATTTCACTTAAAATGGGACCAGAATAAATTCAATTACACTTGCATCAATTTTACAATTGTGGAATCTCATATATAGAACCTCAATTTCTAATTTAAATTAATAGCATATGTTAATTACTCAAGGGCTATTTATTCCAGGTATTTTTTGTTATAGAATCACTATTTCCAGATATTCCATTTCAAAGGATTTTTAAAATAGTGGTATATAAAAGATTTCATTCATCACATTTGGCAACCCCTTGGTAATCAAATTTCTCCTACCTTTACATAGTTCCTTGCATTGGCTTTCAAATAAAATCTTTCATTTTTAATTTTTCTATTTACAGAGGAGTCAAACTTCCACAGAACTGGAGGAGTGAACTGGTTGTCTGTCTTCAATTCCTTCACAAGTTTTTCTAAAAGTCCATTAAAACAAATTCTAAAGAATGTTAAAGCAACCCCTCAACCTGATCACAATTCAGGGCTGTGAAAGCAAAGGTGGGATCTTTTCCCTTAAACGATGAAAGTGATCTGTATTTGAAAGGTTTCTTGCCAGCACAGGCTTTAGATCTAAAAATCAAATTTCATTCAAGGTCATTACTCACCTGATTCACATTGGCGTAGTCTTTTTCTTTTGTCTTCACTTCTTCAAGCACAAAAAAAAAAAAAAAAAAAGAAGAAGAAGAAGAAGAAAAAATCCCTTTTGTGGCTATTTAATTTCACTTTACATGAATTTGAATTTCACTTCATTTGCCCATTAAAAAATCAAAAGTGATTTTCTCTCTTTATAGGTTTCAGCTTTGGGCTCCTTGGTAAAAATTAATCCTTCTACTTCAAGGAAGTTCTCAAAAAAAAATCCCCTTGCCTATTTTACCTCCAAAATTCTCAGTCAAAAGACAAGAGAATTCTTTAAAATTGAAAGTACCCTTTTTAGCTTGGGGAAATCTCACTCTGCTTTTTCAATTTCCCCAATGAGCAAATATATGTGATATCTAAAACACAGACAGAGTACTCTCACAATTGCCTCAGTTCCAATATTGAACCCCATTTAAACAGAACAACCAAAAGCTCTCTTTGGCAGGACACCACATCTCCTGCCAAAAATCTAGGGCTTTAAGGGGGGAACTCTACCTATAAGAGACTTTCCATGCTTTCTTAATTACACCAAGACTGAAATGTTTCAGGATCTGATTCTATAACCTGTGTCGAAGAGACCCCAACCTCTATTGTGAGGGCAAAAAATTCAGAGAGATATAGTTCAAGCATTCAGAACAGACATATAACCAGAGATGATTAAAGGTTAGAATCAGAAGTTTCAGATTGAGAGGAGAGTCAAAATCTTAACTTACAGTTTCCCAGGAAAGACCCTATTTCCATGTGGCAAAATTTCACCTGTGAGCATACAAAAAGGAGGGCATTTCTAGGAAACCTAAATGTTGACCTGTCTCTTTTCCTCTAAAATTCCTTTGTGCTTGCCATGAACTGTGGTGATTAAAAAGATCAAAAGACTATTTTTTTATTAAAGCTTTTTATTTACAAGTTATATGCATGGGTAATTTTACAGCATTGAAATTGCCAAACCTTTTGTTCCAATTTTTCCCCTCCTTCTTCCCACTCCCTCCCCCAGACAGCAGGTTGACCAATACATGTTATATGTTAAAGTATAAATTAAATACAATATAAGTATACATGCCCAAACAGTTATTTTACTGTACAAAAAGAATTGGACTTTGAAATAGTGTACAATTAGCCTGTGAAGGAAATCAAAAATGCAGGTGGGCAAAAATAGGATTGGGAATTCTTTGTAGTGATTCATAGTCATCTCCCAGAGGTCTTTCACTGGGTGGAGCTGGTTCAGTTCATTACTGCTATATTGGAATTGATTGGGTTCATCTCATTGCCGAAGATGGCCACATCCATCAGAATCGATCATCATATAGTATTGTCGTTGAAGTATATAATGATCTCTTGGTCCTGCTTGTTTCACTCAGCATCAGTTCATGTAAGTCTCTCCAGGCCTTTCTGAAATCATCCTGTTGGTCATTTCTTATAGAACAATAATATTCCATAATATTCATATACCACAATTTATTCAGCCATACTCCAACTGATGGGCATCCACTCAGTCTCCAGCTTCTGGCCACTACAAAGAGGGCTTCTGCAAACATTCTTGTACATACAGGTCCCTTTCCCTTCTTTAAAATCTCTTTGGGATATAAGCCCAGTAGTAGCACTGCTAGATCAAAGGGTATGCACAATTTGATAACTTTTTGAGCATAGTCCCAAAATGCTCTCCAGAATGACTGGATGTATTCACAATTCCACCAACAATATATCAGTGTCCCTGTTTTCCCACATCCCCTCCACCAACATTCTGCATTATAAAAGACCTAATTTTTGAGTAATTTGTCATTCTATTAAAAATGGCAGCATGTTTATTAATAAAAGGTTGGTTATTTAGCTATCTCTCTTAGACCAAAGATTCCTCATGGTAATGGGCTCACAGTTTATTTATCCTTGGAAGAGCATATGTTCCTGAGAGTGGCAATCAACTTTGGCTAACAACTAATGAGAAAATGAATATTATGAAAGACTGGGCTATATTACAATGAGTATGTTAGGATATGTGACTGGGTCATCCAAACTTGGTTAAAGAGACAACAGTTTTCATTGATACCTCTCTAATGAAAGGCAGGTTCTAAATTTTCCAAGACCTGAGCAAGAATTCATCCATTAAATATGTATAGAAGAATTGTACATGGATCATTTGCCATCTAAGGGAGAGAGAAAAAGTTTTGGAACACAAGGTTTTCAAGAGTGATTGCTAAAAACTACCTATGCAAATGTTTTCAAAATAAAAAGCTTTAAAAATTGTTAAATAACTTTTTTAAAATTAAAAAAAAATTCATCCATTAAGCTAAACTTAGAATTTCTTTTACTATCTGATTAGATATGTACTCTGGGTAAGTCTTTGAGAGAGATTTCCCATACTGGTTGATTTCTGGATGAGGAAGTAAAAAGGCAGGAAAATCCTGGTGATTCAATAATTAATTATTAATACAAGAGAAAAATAGAGATTTATTTCATTGAAACTTTTCATTTTGTCCTTTTGTTGGTTCAGCCACTCCAGAACTTGTTTTAAGTTTGGAGGGGAATTTGGGAGAACTCAGGTAAGTTTATGCTTTTATGTCTCCATCTTGGCTCTAATGCCCACATCTTTGAAGACAAAGTTTGAATTATATCATAAGGGCTCCTGGACAGTACCTAATACAGAAACTAAAATAATGACAAGCCAAAGAGGTACAAGATGACAAAAGTGGAACCATCAAATTGCTTGGGAATCAGCTTTTAATTCAGCTATTAACAGCTATTGATTGAGTCAGAGGCCACAACTCCTAATATGGCACCGATATGGCAGCATGAGGCTTACTGTTTTCCAGTTTTCTGAGATCTTGTAGCCATTATGGGCCATAAATTGTTCCTTTCCCTAATATCTAATAGCAATCTAGAGAATAAAATCATAGATTTACATCTGGAAGTCACCATAAAATTTATTAAGACTAATCCCCTTAGGAGGAAAAAAATGGTTCAAAGAAATGACTTACTAATGGTCATATAGCTTGTGACTGAGACAGGATTTGAATTCAGGTATTCCTGAATACAAGTCTGTTTTGATGTCAGACAGAGCTTGATACATACTTAGTGATTACTAATTCAATTTTCCCATCATTCTATACACCATCTTGGTCAATGTGGTTCTTTTAAAATGGAACACAAACCTTGAAGTTTGTTTTATTTGGTAATATTTTTTTAAGTTTTATAGAAATTCTTCTAGCTCATCAAGATAAGAGATCCTATAAAAAGGAGTATCATCCTTGATGATACTCAGAAACTGCTGTTATTGTTCAGTCATTTTAGTCACGTCCAAGTCTTTGTGACCCCCATATGGTATTTTCTTGACAAAGATACTAGAGTTCTGTCATTTATTCTCCATTTCATTTTACAGATGAGGAAACTGAGGCACACAAGGGTTAAGTGACCTGTCCAAGGTCACACAGATAGTAAGGGTCTGATGTCAGATTTGAACCCAGAAAGATGCTTTCTTGCTTCATAGCATTCTATCCACTGTGCCACCTAGCTCAAAAACTACTTTATACCAATGAAATCTCACAAAGAAGCAGATAAACAATTATCACTATCTTATAGATAATATAAACAGCAGAATTAGAGAAAATATAGAACCTCAGATTCCCATATGAAGGGATCATATATTTTCTATTCTTTTAATATCCTATCCTTTCAGCAATGTTACAATGCCAGTCAACTCATTTGAATTTAGCCATTTACCCTTCACAGCTTCCCAGAAAAAGTTCTTAACAATGCCATGTAAAAGTGGAATAAATTAACTTGAGATATGATGAGATTTCCCTGTTTTGGGAAATCTTCAAGTAATAGGCTGGTTGACCACTAGTCAAATGTGATAGAATGACTACTCCATGCACACAAATTAGAGTAGATGACTGGTGAGCTCCCTTCTCACTCCCAAATCCTGTAATTTTCCATCATAGTTCCCATGACCAAAAGTCTTGAAGTTAATGTCAACATAAATCCTATATCCAAACTGTCATAAAATCTTACAGATTTTTTCCTTTTTATATTTCTCTGATTAATTCCTTCCTCTAAATTTTCACATATTCTTTGCTAATCCAGACTAACCATCTGAGTGTGAGTTACTCTTTTTGTCAATATTCCCTCAATCCATAAAAAAGCTGGTTCAATTCCATAACCTCCAAGATACTTTTCAATTCAAACAATGTTGTTTTTATTTTAAGTGTCTGCTATATGTTAGAAATTTTGTTGGGAAGAAGATATATATAGGTGCAAACAATATAGTCTCAGCTCTTAAAGTGCTTACAATCCAATCAGGGCAAACAATAAATTTGCACATTAATATATAAACAATAAATATATAGTGCAAGTCTAGTGTCCTGGCTAATAGAAGTCAGCCCAAAGAACTTCTAGATAATCTAGGAACATAGAGTCTCAGTGCTCCAGCTTTTTGATGCTGAATCAATTAAAAGGAGAAACAGCTTTTGTATCATGCTTCTATGTGGTATTATGTAACTCTGAACCTTCCAGCGAAAGGTAGTGAAAGAATGGGAACAATTCTCATGTGGCAGCTAGAGTAGATAAAATATATTTGTACAGACCTTACATCTATGGCTGTCTTGTGGTCCCTTTTCTGCATAGATAACTAAACATCAGCCTTAATGAGTACATATCCACTCTTTAAGAGATCTTATAGATTTGATAGTTCTAGAGCTCCATAACTGACAGAGAGTTTCTTCATCAGAAAAGATGATTATTGACAAGAGGAGAATACAAAGACTCTGATAGATTTTACCAGGCAATATAAACTGTTCTTTGTACACAGAAGTTGAACAGGAGAGGTGAAAATGCAAAATGTTTTCGTTAGCAGGTCCACAAAATATTTTATGTTCTTATGAAGTTTAAATATAAATTCCCCAAGAGTATATAAAAGTTATTAAGTTATTGAATACTGTTTTAAATTATTCTTTCAGTGTTCCCTGTGTCTATTAATATTTAATTGGGTATATTATAATTATATTGGAATTGCAATATGGGTATAGGAAATAAATACCTGCCCCATATCTGATTTACAATGTTCTTCCTATTCCATCTTTCTAGAGATCTATACATGTGCTTTAAATGATTTGTCCTGGAGTAATGGGGTTGGGATTTGTTGAGGTAGAGAATGCGGGGGAAAGGGAACCTAGCTCCTCTATATAGAGCTCAGGCTTTCTATGACCAATTCTAGGCAGACCATGTACCTGGACAGAAAGCAAATGAATCTCTCAGAAAGAGAGAGGGAGTGGACACATACCCCACTGGCCCCTGGCCTCAGCAAATATTCTTTTTTTTAATTTTTTTAAACTTAATTTTTGTTGTTTTGTTTTGATCTGTGTTTTCTTTTACAACATGGCTAATATGTAAATGTGTTTACATGTATGAAGTAAATATGAAAAAAAAAAACACTACCTGCATTCAGCAGTAGTGTTTTATGTCACATGAGGTAAATGTGGAGTAATGCAGGTAGAGAAGGTGACACTGGGATAAACAGAATTCAGGAAAGGGAAAGGTCTTTGGACAAGAAGGTATTTGAGTTGATCTTTAAGGGGAGCTAGAAATGCTAGCAGTTTTGAGGTAAGGCAGGAAAACTTTCAGCACATAGGAGACAGACTGGAAAATCTAAAATATTAAAGGTAAAAAAAAGTTGTGTACTTGTATTAAGTTAAGTATTTAGTATTAAGTATTAAGTTAAGTATTAAGTACACAGGTTAAGTACACTTAGTAAGTGTTTATTAATTGGTTGATTGATATATATGTTTGTATATATTCATAACCATGTACATATGCATATAGAGAGAGATAAATTCTATTCAGAAAAAAATCTTTGTATTTAAATCTATCATTGCTATAGCCAAGATAATAATTTTCTCCCTGGTGGACTGCTATGGCTATCTCATTTTCAATGAAATATGAGTTTGACAAACCCAGTGGGAAAACTGTGAATAGTGTTTGAAAAGCAATGAATAGCATGCATTGTATTTCTCTCATAAAAGAAAAGGGTGGGGGAACTAAATTAAATTGTTTTTCTCATGTAGCACACAACAGCATTTAATTGACTTTTTTTCCTTAAGTGTCAGTGATTCTCAAAAGAAGAAAGCCTTCTTCCTCATCTAGGACCAATTAGTCTGTAAGACTCTTCAAATTTTTTTATTTAAGGATATACACACAATACACATATATGTATTGTGTTATATGTGCTTGTATGTGAATGTACATTATACAAATATCTGGCTATATATGTTATGTATGTACACATACAAATATATACACAAGCAGTTCTATACAACATGATTTTATTAAATATTTTAGAAGGTATCAAGCACTATAAGTGACAAAAAGTAAAATAATCTCTGTACTCCTCAAGCAGATTATGCTCAATTGAAAGCCAACAACATGAATATAGATGTGTAAAGACCTAAGATAAACTGTGAGAGTTATTGTCTGTATCACTAATAGAATAAGCATTTATTGATCCTTTATTATATATGGAAGCTGTGCTAAGTGCTTTACAAATATCAACTTATTTAATGTTGACAACAATCTTAGGAGGTTCACAACAATCGATAATAATCACTATTATTATCCCCATGATTTATTTATTTATATTTAAATTATTCATATAAAATTATAAAAATTATTATCTTGGTAACAGCCATGATACCTTTAAATATAAATAAATAAAGATCAGGAAACTAAGGCAGACAAAGGTTAACTAATTTGCCTAGGGTTGCCCACCGAGGAAGAGTTTGAGGCTGCATTTGAACTCAGGTCTTCTTAATTCCAAGACCAGCACTCTAATCCACTGCACAATAAGTGGGGAACTCTCAGTAAGGAAACTCCGTCTACCAATGTAGCCTGCAACTTGAGTCGGGTCTGGGAGAAAAATGGAAGCTCTAAGCAGATACAACTTGTCCAGGGTCACATAAGAGGCAAAACTTGAATCCAAGGCTATCTTTCTATCCATATAATACCATACTAACTTCCTATAGTGCTATAGACTGTCTCATTTATACTTACATTATGCAAATATTCTCGGTACAGTGAATGCCGACTTAAATTAAGCCAACCCGCTTTATAAAGAAACCGTGTATCATACTTTTCTGATACAATTCCTCTCCATTCAGTGTATGGTCTTCCTGTTAGGATAATCAATGCAAGTTAAAACAATACTGAGGCAGGCAAACTACCTACTAATCATATAGTTTAATGTCATAAGGAGAAGATTAAATCATCTTTAAGGGATCACTTTTATGCATTAAAATTCATCTAAGAAAAATGAAAACGTGATTATGACAGGGTGTAAGGTTTCCATGAAGTGAATCACTCTCTGGTGTTCATTACATAATCAAAAGACTAATTGATTCATTTAATTCAGTCTCTTTTTCTCTCTATTCAGAACACTGATAAGTTGGAAGGAGAGGTAGAATTGATTTTTCTACTAAGAAGAATGAGAACCTGGATGATACAGCAGAGAAAGTGTCAGACTCAGAATGCAGAAGATTTGAATTTAAACCCTGCCTCAAGTCATTTACCATCATGGTACCTCAGTTTCTTCATCATACAGTGGGAATAATGGCAGCACCTACCTCAAAGGGCTACTGTGAGGATCAAACAATATAAGTAAAGCATTTTGCAAATTTTAAAGTCCTATGTAAATACTAATTATATTTAGTATAACAATGGCTTATGATTTTTAAAGAATTTTCCCATACACTCAATATAATGTAAAGTCTTAGCAGAGAATGATGGAGGGTTTTCTTGTCTTTCTTTTATCTCTTCTGCCCTCCCTCCCACTGCCACCCTCACCTCTCTGATCTCAAATTACAGTGCCTTGCCACATAGTAGTTGCTTAGTAAATGCTTGGATTGAATTGGAAACCTTAGACCTATGAAGAGCACATCTAAAAAGGGAAAAGTCAAGTTTTTTTCTTAAAAAATGTTTTAAAAAAATCTGGACCTGCTTTGATAGCACAAATTTCAGATTTATTCAACAAAGTGAATTATTGCAATATGTTTAATAGAATTTGGTGAAGAGGCTAAAAACAATGAAAAAATGCAATGTGCAGATGTAAATGCCCTATCATTCCAAATATTTTTTCTGCCTAAGGACAATTATCATATGATATTTCTAATATGAATTTTAACTTGGAAAGTGAACAAAATAAAGGATTAAGAGTTATTCCATAAAAAATAACCCTATGTTTGAATTAACAACTCTCATTCTCACACTATTATAACTGTTACTCAACTCAGGATGTCATGCATTTTCCATTCCAGTAGTGACAGGATTCTGACTTTTAAATTTTTTTCCAACTAAGTTCTTTCTCCTTCCTGATTTATTGTATCTCAGTGAAGCCTACTGAAGCCCCATAGAGTTGGAGCTAAAAGAAATCTTAGCATTCATTTAATCCAAGTCTTCATTTTACAGATTAGGAAACAGGCCCATAAAAGTTAAATCACTTGCCCAATATCACAGAAGCCTCTAAAATAGCATAGTTACAATCAGAATCGAGGTTCACTGACTATATCCAATAGGGTTCACTATGCCATCCTACCCATTTCATCTATGTCTTCTTTTAAATCTCCAACTAGACCACAAGCATTCAATGTCCTTTGTTTCCCCACCATGTCTAATATTGTGCTCTGTATACAAATGGTAATTAATAAATGAATGAATAAAGAGGAAAATGCTATATTTAGTTTTATTAAACAGGTTGCAAATTAGAATTATAGACTAGTTTCTAATTAGAAATCTGCCTCCAATATCAAACCACTCAGGAGAATCCCAGTATTGCACCAGCCAGCAAGTTGAAGGGCCAAGCCAAATCATAACATATGGAATTCAGACAGTGCTAGTTTACCCATTTCCCTAATCTCTCTATAGACAAGAAAACATAATGCCAACAGAAGCAAACATCAACCATTTTGAGCACTCAATTCAGACAATTATTCTAGGATCAAATGCCTAAGAAGTCTACATAAAGAGGGTAACTGAAAAGCTGGTTTTCCCCCTAAAATATAATCTAGATGACATCACAGAATAAGAAGGATCTAATTGATCAAATGAGAGAAGATAAAGTACTTTGCAAACCTGAAAGTGCTTTAAAAAATATTAGCTATTATTATCTATTATTGTTAGTGATGGTTATCTTTATATTAATGGCTCACTTTTCTAATGATCTAGCAAATGGCTATTTCAGTAATGCTCCTTGAGGCTCAACTAGTAAAATGTTTATTCTAATAGTATTAATGGTCTGTGACCTCAATATGATGATGGTGGTGGTAGTTGTAACAGTAATAGCTGGAAGGTAGTATTTGATGCTTTGTTCTAGAGTAGTTCTTGAATCAATAGTAAGCAATGGGTAACAATATAATGAAAGCAAGTCCAGTTTTGTACAGAACAAGCCATCATTGAGATAGTATGATTTATTGGCTTATTAATTATCCTTATTCACTGGGCATATAATGCTGGACCTGAAGTCAGGAAGACTCATCTTCTTGAATTAAAATCTATCCTCAGATACTGAATGGTGGTATGACCCTAAGAAAGTCACTTAACTCTGCCAAACTTTCTTCCTCATAAATGACCTAAGAGAAGGAAATAGCAAATCACTCCTGCCATCTTTGCCAAAAATCTCCAAATGGGGTCACAAAGAATCAGACATGATTGAAATGATCTAACAATACAACATACTGATAAATCACTTTCAATATTCATTCTCCTTATCTAATCCTTATATTATCTCTAATGAAGTACAAAAGCACAAATATATTAAATTACATGTAAGAAAACTGAATCTGATAAAGATTGTTATTATCTCAAGATCATATAACTAATAAAATTAATAATAACGTTTACATAGTATTTCCTATGTGCCAGGTGCTTTACAACAATTATTTCTTGTGTGTCTTCACAACAAAGCTGGGAGGTGTGTGTTATTATTATCCCTCATTTTCCGGAGGCAAACAGAAGTGACCAGTTCACATAGCTAGGAAGCATCTGGGGTTTGCTTTGAACTCACTTCTTCCTCATTCTAGATCTGGCGCTCCATAGGTTTTGCTATCCAACTTCCCAACAGCAGGGACATGTTATAAATTCAAGTCTTCTTAAATGTAGCTTCTTTCCATTATACTCTACTATGAGAAAAACTTTCCTATAAATAGTGAAAATACCTAAGATAAAATCCTACTTGTGCATGACTAATATGGGAATGTTTTCAATACCTGCACATATCTAACCTATATCAAAATGCTGTCTTCTCAATGAAAGAATTTGGTACTCAAAAAATTTTAAATATGAATGTGAAAAATGTTTACATATAATTAAAAATATAAAATAAAATTTTAAAAATACCCTCTCTCCCACTTAGATTACTTATGTAAACTAACTTTTTCTGACTTCAGCTTCCTCAAGTACTAAAAAGACAGACAATTTTGGTTAACTTTCTCTGTATCTTGAATTTTTATCAGATATGTTTAAGGCAAAGATTTCCCCCTACTTGACAGAGTCTTATTGTTTTTGTAGATGCAAAAAATAATAATAAATAAATAAAATAATGGGTTTTTTGTTTTTTTTTAACTTTGCTTACTGTTTTTATAGATTCAACAAACAAATAAATAGAAAGACAAGCAGGGATATGTATGCTGGAGCCCAGGTTTATTAAATTTTCAGTATGAGCATTCACATTTCAAAAATCAAGAACTGCTATAATGATTTTATTGTTTTGTTGATTTCTGGACTTAAGAAAATGGAGAAAATTTAATAAGCAAAGTTAAAATTAAAAGTATGATAGCTTTACATTTTTTCTCCAGAGAAACAGTTAATCATTTGGCAGTATACTACTAAAGTCAGGTAACTGCTAGAGTTCTTTATAGCTCTAAATTTCCAAGTTTAAAAAAAATGTCTCTTTCAGCCTACTAAATTGATGCTTAAAATTTCTATGACTGGAGCCTTCATTTATTTAGATTTAATGAAAACGGTTCTCTGCCCCCAAAACAGGAAAACTTATATACAAACAATTCATCTAAAGATAATTTATCTGGTAACATTTTTGTCTAAATTTCAATTTTCAAATAATAAGATAGAAATTGGCCTTCTGGGAAGGTTATAAACTCACAAGGGGGAGGGAGGAGAGTTGGCACCCTTTATGCATTTTTTGCATCTGTTGGAAGTGGTTTGTTTTTTAAAATTTTAATTTTTATGCATCCTCTATAAAATTCAATGATTCCAGTAAAGTTTTTCCTCAGTCTCTTTAAGGAGGTGTTAATCCCTTGACCATTTCACCTTCTACTTGGGGAGCTTAATATGAAGGAGACCTTTTATGCAGTTATCTTTTTGATAAGATATAAACCTGCCTAACCTTGGGTACTCTTCTTGCCTTATAAAATATCACATTAAGAATGATTGATTGAATAATGACTAGTTATATATTTGAACCATGCCCTTGGACTTCACCTTTAAGAGCAGCTAAAGAGCTAAATGGAGAAGTCAGAAGAGCAAATAGCAGAGAGAAACCTGCCAGATACATCCAGTGTTAGTTATTGTGCATGCTCTTGCTCCTTTTAGATTTCATATACACCCATATAAACCAGGTGTAACAGGACGCTTTCAGGTGCACCACATCAACAGCCATAGTTTTAAGCATCTCTCTGATGACCTAGGAAAGCTCCATGTATGAGGCAGCTCCCTCAGTACAGCAGCAACACTGTCATTTTTTTGATGGCAATCCCTAGTAGGGTTCCTTGACTCCACAGCCATATGCAAATTCCATTCAATGGGACCATTATTACAATTCATGAGTACTCTGCTGCCTGTTCTGACAGGGACCCTTTAAATCCTTACACTAAAAAGCAAATGAAGGCACATTATACATTCAGTAATGCAAAACCAATGTCATCTTTTTCCAAGTGATTTGCAAGAACCATGTCAACCTACTTCTGCCTTGGTATTCCTTCAGCTTTGGAGGTTTACCCCCTATATAACATTGGTTGCTTCAATACTATTTCTAACCTGGGATTCCAACAGATTTTCATTTCGGGACTTCCTGCCTGGTATGTTTGTCATTATCTCTCTGATATAACTTAGCTCAGTCAAAATCTTTAGAAATCACAGGGGCATCCAGGTAGTAAAACTGTTTAAGAGCCCTATACTTGGAATTAGAAATACCTGACTTCAAATCCTGTTTCAACTAGTGGCTAGTGAGATACCTTGCTAAAACATTTAATCTATGTCAGGCTCAGCTTCCTCATCTGTAAAATGGGAATAATATGAGCACTTAACTCACGGTGTCTTCTGAATATCAAATGAGATAAACACATGTAAAGAGCCTGGAAAATGTTAAAGTGTTATATAAATACTAGCTGCTATTATTAATAAACCAACCCTTACTCAGTTTGTAAATGGAAAACTAGAATAAGAGAGGAGAAATAATACTAAAACAAATTGAAAGCTAGAAAGTTGGCTTAAAAATTCCCATTTGGAAAGAGCTTTAGAATTTCATTACAATTTTAATCAACTTTCATTAATCTGAGACTTCTTCCAGGAGCTAAGATGGTGGACTAAGAACTAAATTGCCATAACTCTATCAAACTCATCTTCAAATAACCATAAAACAGTGCCCCAAAATAAATCCTGGAACAGCAGAACCAGCAAAAAGATTGGGGGAAAACAATCTTTGAGCCCAAGAAACTTGGAAGATCGGCAAGAAAGGTCTACCTCACTCAGGCAAAAGGGGCATGAAGGACAGGAGAATTCCAGCAAGCTAGCAGTAAGCCACCTGAGCAAACCAGTGGAAGACCCAGAGCTTGAACGCAGTAGAGCATGTCCACACTAACACCAGGACCCACCAGGTTATGGGCAAACATATAAACTTCAATCCTACAGGTAACTAAGCAAACAGGATATTGCCAATCCTGAGTCCTTGTCATATGCTTCAGCAAAGCCATGAGCAAACAGACAGGCCTCAGCACATACCAAACACACCACTAAGACCCCAGCTTGGCATTAGTTAAGCAGCCAGAACTCTATGGCCTCCAACAGCACCAATCAACCCCAACTCTACCTCATCTTCATCACAGGACCAGGTACAAAAGCTCCAAATAGGCCTCAGGGCAAAATAATGTAGCACTAAGCAAACAGCCAGTGTTTGCAGACCCTGTTCCATGAAGCCTGAGACAATAATCCTTCCACTATAGGGGCAGAACTCATGATTAAAAGAAAAGAAAATGGCCCAAAACTATGAGCAAAAATCAACAAATAAATAATCTTATTATAGAAAGTGATTATGGTGACAAGGAAGACCAAGACATAAACTCAAAAGAAAACAACTATGTCAAAATAGCTACGGGCAAAACCCCAAAGAAAAATGGGGAAGTTGGCTCAAGATCATGGAAAAGATCAAAAAGAAAGCTTACAATAATGTAAGAGTAGAAGAAAAAATTGGAAAAAAAAAGAATTATGAAAAAAGAGTCAACAGTTTGGAAAAGGTAGAATTGGCCAAGTGGAAAAAGAGATTCTCTAAAGAACAATTCCTTAAAGAGTACCATCAGCTAACTGAAAAAGAAAATACAAAACTAATTGAAGAGTGGAAAACATACCTAAAAAGTTAGAATTGGACAAGTGAAAGATAATGACTTTATAAGACATCAATCAAATGAATTTTAAAAAATAACAAAAAATGGAAAAAATGGAAAATACTTCCTGAAGAAAACAAATAACCTGGAAGATAGATCAAGGAGAAACAATATCAAAATCACTGAAAGCCATAATCAAAGGAGGACCTAGAGAGAATCTTTGAAGAAATTATCAAGGAAAACTGCTCTGACATCCAGGAAACAAAGAGCAAAATTAGCATCAAAAGAATCTATTGAACATCTCAGGAAAGAGATTCCAAGATAAAAATTCCAAGGAACATTATAAGCCAAATTTCAAAACTATCAGGTCTAGGAAAAAAATTTACTAAGAAAGGTCAGAAAGAAACAATTCAAATATTAGGATTACACAGGATTTGGCAGCTACAACTCTAAAAGATCAGGTCCAACGCCAGAAGATCAGAAGTCATGGAATGTGATGTTCCAGAAGGCAAAAGAGCTAGAACTACAACCAAGAATCACTTACCCAGCAAAATGTATTTATTTATTTATATAAATTAATGAATTTAAATAATTTAAATTACTTAATTTAATTTAATTAATTAAAGAGAAGAATTTCAAGCTTTCATAAGGATTAGATCAGAATTAAACCAAATATTTGATTTTCAATATCAAGACCCTACAGAGGCATAAAGAGGTAAAAGGAAAAGAAAACTTAAGAGATTCAATAGAGCTAAACTGTTTACATTTGGATATACAAAGATGACACTTGTAATTCCTTAAAATTGATCATTACTAGTTTAGCTACAAGGAATATACATAGAGGGTACAGGTAACAAAGTGAGTTTAAGGGAATGATAAAAAATTAAGGATGAGGAAGAATATAACACTGGGTGCAGAAGGAAGGGAGAGGTGGAATAGTGTAAATACTTTTACATGAAGAGGCAAGAAAAATCTATTACAGTGGAGGGGAAGATGGTAGGATTGGGGAGGCACATTGTTTGAACCTTACTCTTTTCAATATTGGCTCAAAAAGGGAATAATATAGCAATAAATTGAATATAGAAATCTATCTCACCAGATAGGGAAGTAGGAGATTAAGTAAATTGAGGAGGGTTGGGGATGGGGACTCAGAGAATGCAGGGCAAATCAAGGGAGGAAGCAAAAAGAATCAAAACACTGGTAAGGAGGGGGAGGACAAATGGAGGAAGAACAGGATGGAGGGAAATATATACATAGGAATTATAACTGTAAATGTGAATGAGATGAGCCCTCTTAAACATAAGTGGATAATAAAGTATATCAAAAACAAGAATTCAATAATGTTTTGTTTACAAAAAATGCACTTGAAGCAAAGAGACATACATACACACAGAGTAAAAATAGGGGGCTAGAGTAGAATTTATTACACTTTAGCGGAAGTTAAAAAAAGCAAAAACAAAAAAAACAACCAGGGGTAGCAATCCTGATCTCAGACAAAGTAAATCTAATTCAAAGAGAAAAGTAAGGAAACAACATCTTGCTAATAGGTACCATAATCAGTGAAACAATATGAATATGAATTCACCAAGTGGTATGGCATCCAAATCCTTAAAGAAGTAGTTAAGTGAGTTATGGGAAGAAAGTGACAGCAAAAGTTTTAGGGGAAGACCTCAACTATCCCCTTTCAGAACTCAATAAATCCAACCCAAAAACAAACAAGAAAGAAACTAAGGAGGTAAATAGAATATTAGAAAAGGTACATATGATAGATTTTTGGAGAAAAATTGAATGGGAACAGAAAGGAAAAACTTTTTTTCTCAGCAGCATAGAGTACTTACACAAAAATTGACTATGTAATAAGGCATAAAAATCTCAAAATTAAATGTGGAGAGAAATATTAAATGTGTTTTGGAAAATAATGCAATAAAACTTTCATTCAAGAAAGGGCAGTGCAAAGATTGTTCAAGAATTAATTGGAACACAAATAATCTAATCCTAAAGAATAAGTGGAACAAAGAACAATCAATAATTTCTTTAAATAGAATTATAAAAATGAGACAACACTCCAAAATTTATTGGAATCAGCCAAAACAATACCTAGAAGAAAATTTATTGCTCTAAATTCTTACATAAGCAAAATGGAAAAAGAATAGGTCAATGAATTGGCCATATATCTTAAAAAAAAAAAAAAAGTACAAAGTAAATATACCCAATTGAGTACCAAGTACCAAACTGGAAATCCTGAAAATCAAAAGTGAGATTAATAAGATTGAAAAATTTTTAAAGCTTTTGAGCTAATAATTAAATCTAAATGGTTGTATGAAAAAACTAATTAAGATAGATAAGCCATAGCTTAATTTGATTTAAAAAAGAATGAAGAAAACCAAATCTCCAGTATCAAAAATGAAATGGTGAAATCACCACCAATGAAGAAGAAATTAAAGCAATCATTAGGAAATATTTTGCCCAATCATATGTCAATAAATCAAACAATCTGGTTGGAATTGATAGATATTTATAAAAATATAAATTGTCTAGATTAACAAATCAGGAAAAAAAGAATGTTTAAATAATCCCATTTTAGGAAAATAAAGTGAATAAACCATTAATGGTTTGTTCTAAGATAAGATTCTTCTAATCTAAGATAAAATCCTCAGGGCCAAGTGGGTTCACAAGTGAATTTTACCAAAAATTTAAAGAATAATTAGTTCCAATACTATGTAAATTACTTGGAAAAATAGTCAACCAAACTCCTTTTATGACACAAATACAGTGTTGATTACTAAAACAGGAAAAACTAAAACAGAGAAAGAAATTTATAGACCAATCTCCTAATGGATAGTGATGCAAAAATTTGAACAAAATACTAGCAAGTTGATTACAGCAATATATCACAAGGATTATACACAATGACTAAGTGCGATTTATAACAGTATTTCAGGGTTGGTTCAACATTAGAAAAACTATCAACATAACTGATGGCATCAATAACAAAACCAACAGAAATCATATGATTGCCTCAATAGATACTGCAAAAAAAATTTTTTGACAAACTATAGAACCTATTTCTATTAAAAACAGTAGAGAGCATATGAATAAAAGTAACAGTCCTTAAAAGCAGTATCTATCTAAAACCATCAGCAATAATAGGAATTAAATCAGGGTTGACATCAAGATGCCCATTATCACCACTATTGTTATAGCACTAGAAATGTTGACTATAGTTATAAGAGAAGAAAAAGAAATTAAAGGAATTAGAACAGGCAATAAGGAAACAAAATTATCACTCTGTAAATGATATGATACTTAGAGAACCCTAAAAAATCAGCTAAAAATTACTTGAAATAATAACTTTAGCAAAGTTCAGCAACAACAGGTAGAAAGAGAAGTTTCATTCAAAATATCTGAAAATAATATAAAATACTTAGAAGTTCATCTGCCAAGACAACAGGAACTATAGGAACACAATTATCAAACACTTTTCACACAAATAAAGTTAGATTTAAACAACTGGAAAAATAGCAATTACTCATGAGAGGCCAAACCAATTTAACAAAAATGACAATGCAACTAAACAAATTTATTTATTCAGTGCAAACTAATCAAACTACCAAAAATAACAAAATTCATCTGAAGGAACAAAAGATCAAAAATATCAAGGAAATTAATTGAAAAAAAAAAAAAAAGGAAGGTGACCATCAATGTCAGATCACAAATTTTATTAGAAAACCACAATCATATAAAACGATCAGGTCCTGCCTGAGAAACAGAGTGAAGGATCAATGAAATAGATTTGATACCCAAGACACAATAGTCAAATAAACTAGGGTTAATAAATGCAAAGATCTCAGCTTTGGGGATAACTCACTATTTGACTGGGCAAACATAGAAAACAATTGGTCACAAACTAAATACAGACCAACTTCTCCTACAGTATACTAAACAAAATGTGTGCATAAAAGACATAAAGTGACATTGTAGACAAATTTGAAGAGCAAGAAATAGTCTACTTGTAAGCTCTATGGGGAGGAAGAATTCATAAGCAAACAAAACAAAGAGAGCATTATGAAATGCAGAAAAGATGATTTTGATTATATTAAAAGACTTTTGTACAAAAAAAAATCAATGCAACCAAGATTAGAAGGAAAGCAGAAAGCTGTGAAACAATTTTTACAGCTAGTCTCTGATAAAAGTCTCACTTCTTAATTATATAGAGAACTGAGTAAAATTTATAAGCATTCAAGCCATGCCTCAATTGATAAATGATCAAAAGTATATGAATGAGCAGTTGTTAAATAAAGAAATCAAAGCTATGAACAGGCATTGAATTAAGTGCCCTAAATCATTTTCAATCAGAGAAAAACAATTTTGACATACTAATTTACTCCTCCTCTCAGATTGGCTAACATAACCAAAAAAAAAAAAAAAAAAGGAAAATGATAAATTCAGAGAGAATGTGAGAAAAGTGGGTCATTAATGCAATGCTGGCAGAGTTGTGAACTGATCCAAGTGTTCTGGAAAACATTTTGGAACTACGCCTGAACTACAATCAAACTGCACAGGTTTGAGTACCTTAAGAGTTCATAAAAATTGTAAAAGGACCTACATAGACAAAAATATTTATAATTGCTCTTTTTGTGGTGGCAAAATAGTGGAAAATGAAGGGATGCTTATCAATTGGTGAATGTCTAACAAGTTGTCCATGTGAATGTAATGGAATACTGTTGTGCATTAAGAAATGATGGACACACAACTTTCAGAAAACCTGGAAAGATTTGCACAAACTGATGCAAATTGAAATGAGCAGAACCAAGAAATCATTGCCCATAGTATCAGCAACACTGTATGATGATCAATTATGTATAACTTAATTTTTCTATGTAATGTAATGATACAAGACAAGTATAAAAAACTTGTTGTGCCAAAGTTCCCTTTTAATGTGGTGACCCAGTTTCTCCAATTGTCCTATTTAGTTATTCTGCCTCAGGTTATAATCTTTCCTTCTTAATGTCTGATGAGATAAAGTTTTATCCATTTTAGATGTCATTAGACTATCAGTAACCTCCCTCCCTTGTGTCATCCTAGGGGCCTCCCCCACCATTAAGTTATCCCCACCTAGGTACCTCCCCCATTATGTCATTGTTCTTGTTATCCTACAAAAAAGCTTGCTGTCCCAATACTCCGGGCTGGACTCTTTGAGATGATAGTCTCGTCCAACCCTGGGGCCAACTATGGATCCATTGGTCCCAGTATCTCTCTCCATTTAATAAACTATTGAATTGGTCTCTACTCTCCATTTTGCTCAGTTTCTTCAGCATTACAAACTCACTAAGGAAAATATTATCTACATCTGAAGGAAAAACTAACGGATTGTGAATGTAGATCAAAGCACATTTTCTTTTACAGGAAATTTCATTTCCTTTGTGACTTTATGTAGTCTGTCTTCTGTGCCTTGGAGGCTCCCTTTTTCACTGCAGCATCTTAAAATTCCTAGTTTTCTTTTATGAAAGACCTTTTCTGGTCTTTCCAGGTACTAGTGTCCTAACTTCCAAAGTCACCTCTTTCTGCTTTATAAAGCATATACATGTCATATAAACCTTTAGGCTTTAATAAATAAAAGTGATCTAAGATTTTTGGGACATTCTCTATTAGAATATAAGTTCCTTGAGAGTATGGACTTCCTCATTTTTGTATTTATATCCGCAATACTTAGCTAGCCCTTGACATATAGCAGGTGCTAAGAAAATGTTTGTTCATTAATGATTAATTTTTCAATACTTCACTCATTTCTATACATCTTCTCCCTAACCTATGAGATTCTTTAAGGGAAGAAATTTGCTTTTTATTTATCTTTCTGGTTCTCAAAGCACCTAGAGTGATGTTTTTCAAATAGCACTGAATAAATAAATAAATAAACCTGACACAGATTTTCAGATACTTTGGAATGTACATAGGTAATAGAATTAATAACTTATACCAATCACCCTACATAAGCAATAATAACCAAAATAAATCATTTTGCTTTAGTGACTTTAAAATACTCACAAATATAAGAATCAGTGTTTGTCGTAGCTCTGTTTCTGAGATAAGTTCAGGTACATTTTGCTTCCATACTCCACTACAAAAACAAAAACCTATTTACCATCACCCATTGAATGAGAAGAAGAATGTAGGACTCAAGTCTCTCAAGCTCTTTCTGCTGTGCTGTTTCTCTCAACCATGGAACCATTAGCACCTAAGAAGTATTGGCCCCATCTGCCACCATTCAGGCAGAAAGGGTGTCAGCATTTTACCCAGCAAAGAGTCTTTCCTATAGAATGTGATAGAGGCAAAGATGTTTCTGGCTTCAGTAGCCTTCATGTCTCTGGAGACTATTTAATTCCCGGCTTGGTCTGTTATCCTTGCTTAAGCTCCTTATAATAGTTTGATGCCTTTGTGTTAATTGAACATCCAGTTTTAATCTTTAGGTTGTTACAAACAATTAATAGTTAGGAAACAGCATTAACAATTCTTAGTTTAATTACCTATATAATTAAAAAGGGGGTGAATTTAAGTTGACAAATAGGGTCTTAATTGTTTGAATAATTACATGCTAGAGGCTTGATCTGGGCTATTGAATTTCATCTGTTATCTTAGTTCAAATTAGAATTGTAGAAGTTAATAATAATAGTAGTAGCAGTTAGCTTTAAAACAGAGTTAAGGCTTGCAAAGTACTTTCTATATTTTATCTTATTTTATCCTCACAAGAATTCTGTGGGGGTAATGTGTTACTATTATACCCATTTTGCAGAAGAGGAACCTGAACTTGAAACTTTAAGTGATTTGACCAGCATTATATGGTCTGGATCAGTAAATACCTTGTGATTAAGGGTTATCCAATCTAATTCTCTCATTTTATTGTTGAGGAAACTGAAGCACAGAGTGGTTGGTACACACCCAAGGTTACAGAAATAAGTGACAAAGTCAGAATTTAAACTAATGCCCTTAGACTCTCCAGCTGTTTCACTGAACCCAAATGACTTTTGAACTCACTCCCACTCCGTTTTGGGAGTGAAAAACATGGAAGTGTTTGCCACTAGTCATACAATGACACTGCATTTAGTCATCATTGGATCCAAAAGGACCAAGCCCCAAGTTGCATAGTTTTTTCCCCAATCTGTAGCTGTCAAACTCCCAACTCCCAATTTTCTTATCCTTGTTATTCATTTATATTCTTAAGTGAAAATCCTTCCCCCCTGCTACCTCTAAGACACTCATCTATCTGTGCCCTAACCTTGCACAATCCATATTTTCCTCTTCCTTCCAGTTCCAAAGTATTACATGGAAACTCTGATGTATCGTCAAAAACTCTCATTCATCAGAGATCTCTTCATTATTACACATTCTTTCCACATTCTGTTTTTCTGCAGAAAATGCCTCCTCTATGGTCCATCTCCATGGAACCATCAATTACAGCAAATGAAGAAAATGTGAATGCTGTGGATACGTTCATTTACTTTGCAGCATACTTTCCTGGGATGTACACAAAGACAATGAGGTGGAAGGACATATTGCCAAAACTAGCTCAGTGTTTGGGAGGCTTCAAAAGAAAGTGTGGGCTGCCTATCAAACTGAAGGGCTACCAAGCCATTGTGCTGACTTCATTTCTGTATGCCTGTGAAACCTGGGCAGTCTACCAGTGCCACCCATGCCAGGAAACTGAAAAGTTTCCATTTGAATTATTTTAGGAAGATTCTGAAGATTACCTGGCAAGATAAAGTACTAGACCCTGAGGTCCTTCTTGAGCCGACTGGCCAAACATTCAAGCTCTCCTGCAGAGAATGCAACCCTATAGGCTGGCCACATGGTTCAAATGCCAAATGCATGTTTGCCTGTTTTGCAGAGAACCACACAAGACAGCCACTCACATGGAAGTCAGAAGGAGTGATACAAGGACACTCTCAAATCTCCCCCAAAAGTTTTGATATTTGACTGTGAAATATGTGAGACACTGGCAAAGGACCATCCAGCATAGCATGCCCACACCAAATAAAGTGTTGTGCTTTATGAGCAAAGCAGAATAAAAGTAGCTTAAAAGCAATTTGAGATGTATAAAAACTTGGACACATCTCCAACCATGCGGACTGTTTGTACCCAACGTGTGGTAGTCTTCTCAGACTGTATTGATTGGATCGGCCACTATCAGACACACTATACTTTGACTTAAACATCTTGACTTTATTTTGGAAAGAAAAACAACAATCTAAGTTGTTCTCTTCTTGTGCTCCCTGGTACAGTGGCCAAGGAGGAGAAATCAGATTATTTCTTCCCCCACCCTCGCCCCATTATCCCTTCCACAGCATCACTCTGATGTCATCACTCTTCAACCTCACCTTCTTTGAGGATGTATTTATATAACTCAGTTCAGATTCATATCTGGATTATCAGCATGTTTGGAAGCTGCCCTTTCCCTCTTTTATAAAGAGTCTGATACCTAATTCACAGTCTTATTTTCCACCAATAATATTGTTTTTACACTTAAGCAACTCAGTACATGAGTTGCTATCAGCTAGAATATTCTGACCTCCCAGTTCACCAGGCTCTTTAATCTCATGATCTGCAGCTTCCTTCCACTACAGCCAACCAAAGGAGCAGTCATACTCTTGTTTTCATCACTGACCAAAACTATGGAACCCCATAATCTCAAATCTTTGAAATTCCCATCCTTTACATAGTGCCAGCCTATCACCCACTTCTTAGATGTCTCATCACATTACCTCACTGTAGATATCATTCTTATCCTTCCCCCACCACAATCTTACTCTATCTCTGGTTGCCATGTTCTTCCCTAGGTAATCTTTTACATGATCAGGCCAGAAATCAGGTCTCCAGGACCCTTCTGAGACATCTCCATACCACATAAGTACTAGCCCTCTCTGCTTTTTAGATCCCCTTCATATGTTATCTTCTTCTACTAGGATAAAAACTCCTTAAAGGCAAGGACTGTCTTGTTCATTTATATTTACACTTAGTACATAGTGTGACATATAAGTGCTTAATAAATGTTTCCTCTACTGATTTATCTCTCCTTCATCCCTCCACTGCCTCCAACAATCAATCTTCCTAAGGCACAGATGGGACTATATTTTAGTGCTTCTCTATAGTCTCCAAATTAAAATATAAATTCCTCAAGTCAACATTTGATACTGCCTGCACAACCTGTCTCTCATCTACCTGTCCATTTTTAACTTGACTCCTTTCATTAGATGAGATATTATTTGTAAAGCACTTAGCACAGTACCTAGCACATAGGAGGTTAATACTTGTTTTTCCTTCATCCCTTCCCAAACCCTGTGTTCCATCCAAACAGGACTACCTATAGTTCCCCAAACTTAACATATCTTCTCCACTTTCAGCATTCGGCATAGACTATACTCCATGACTGGGATAGACTCTCCTCTCATCCCAGCCTCTTGGAATCATTTTTCCCCCCTCAAGTCTCTGCTCAGCTAGTGGGTTCCTCTTCAAAGCCTTTTTTAAACTTCTCAGTTATGAGGCTCTTATCCTTTCTCAAACTATGATGTATTTCAGTATGTGTATACTTTTTGTATCCTAAGTGAGAGCAATGACTATGTCATTCTCTATTTGCATGACTTCCCCATCTAGTACCAATCCCTTGATCATAAAAAGAGTTTAGTAGATGTTTGTTGAATTGAATTGAATTGAATAAGGAATATTAGGAAGGTCAGTAATACTGTTCTTGCTAATAGGGCCAATTATTATCCTGCTAGAGATAGATTAAAAGCTAAACAGCAGTATCCTACAAAATCTTTTAATGCAAAACTAATAGGTGATTTTGGAACCACAGCCTAATCCCTGATAAACCTATGAAGATTTAGGATGATTTAGCTTTACTTAAACCTGGAGTAAAATTTAAGGTTAAAGATTAGTGGAAAAGGTATTTAATTACACTAAATTCTTCTATTTCTTTAAAAGATTATTTTAAATACAGTCTCTTTAATATGTATAATTAGTAGTTTTAAGTAAAAAGTTCCCATTATGATTTTTAAGGTATAATTGCAATGCAAAGTCATGGTGACTCAGTTAATCATGGATATGGAAACCTCAACTATTCAGATCATATTTCCCTTCTCCCAAATAACTTACCTAAATTGTAAAGAGTATCTAGAAGGAAAAAACTTGATCAATACTAAGCTTAAAATCTACAATGGGATAGAGAGAGATCATCAAGTAATCAGTCAACAAGCAATTTAGTGCTTACTATGTTCTAGGCACTTAGAATAAATAGGATTGGTGAAATAAACTACAGTTTAAGGTTTTTTTTTTCTTAATCAAATCAATTCTTGATTATTCCTATAATGATCTGGGCTTGTCATACTTTGAATCATTTTTTACTTCTCATTAGCAATTTTCCTGCATATCCATATTGCTAATGAAAGACTGGGTGTATTGAGGACAACCAACTTTCTGGTTTAAATCAGTGGTCTAGATCTTCTGTACAATCTATTTATCTATGATATTTCTGTTCCCTCTTAATACTAATAATTTGAAATTGGCTTTATTAATAAATTATTTCACAGATGCTCTATCTTCTCCTTCCCACACACCAAAATATCACATTCAATAAAATTTGGTTCCTGTGAGAAACATAATACCTTATGACTTTAGTAGAAATTATGAGAGTTAACTGAGGATAAAAATTAAGTCTACTTCAGCCAAATGCAACTTCTCCTGAACATGCCTTCTGCTTTTCCACCTCCACACATTGGCTCATACTGGAATTCCCTCCCCACTCTCTGCACCCAGCTCTATGAAACCTTTCCTAGCCACCTTCAATGAGAATTCTCTGCCCAGTGAACTTCTTTGACATGCAGAACCTACCACTGTAATTCATTTACATAGAAATATGCATTAATCTGGAATTGTCCATTAAATGCAGCAAGCCTTTTATTACAAGACCTACTGTGGCAAAAATAGTAGGGATATACATATATGTGGGACAATACAAAGGCAAGAATGAAACAGTCCCTGATCTTATAGACTTCCAATCTACATACAACATGGATGACTAAAAGCAAATTTCTTTGAGGAGTGAAAGAGAACATCTGGGGCCATCAAAGGAAGTCTTCCCAGAAGAGGAAGGATAGTACTGTCAAATGCTTCACAAATTTCTTATAGAAGCCATGCTAATCTTCTCTGTCTCGTTCCCATTTCAGCAGAGGTACTGCCATATGTTTATGTCTTTCTCCATTATTTGAATAGAGATAAAGACTGTGTCATACTTTATTTTCTTCCCTATTGCCTTAAATGCAGTAGATGTTGAAAAAATGTTTGATTAACTATTCAACTATAAAAAGTATAAATCTTGAGTTGGAAAGCAACACTGTTTTGCCTTCAGTATCTACTTTGCAAGATCAAAGTTCCTCTCCTTGGACCTTTACCCTATGTGTGTTCCTTCTCCCCACTCTTTGAGAACAGGGACTGAATTTATATGCTCAGTACTTAGCTCTGAGCTTGGTATATAGTAAATGATTAATATGTTTTTCATTCATGCATGCATGAATACATATAAGTGAATTTATTTGTCTACAATACTCCTAGTTCCCTTCCCCAATCCTCACCTATAAAAGTAGGTTGAATCTCCTGAGGGTGACTAACTACTATCCCTCTTCAGTTTTCTTTCAGCAACTCTAAGGGATTATAATTTCTTGTTATCTCCAAATACCATTCAACAGCCAGTTAACATTAATTGGTTTTTACAAAAGAATTTTTACTGAAAAGATGTAGCAAGGACAAGTAACAAAATATCCCCTAAATAACAGGCACACATTCCCCCTATACACCTACCCAGTTTTAGAGTGGAAACAAGTTTAAAGCAGGTGGTACAAAACATTTCCTACAAACCTGAGAATTCCCTGTCTCCTGCATACATTCAAGATCTCTGAATGCAATCAAATCAAACTTAAAACAGAAAGGTCATATATGGAGGGACCATTGGAGACCAAGAGATATCTCAAGATTCTTGATTCTGGTACTTCTTCTCCTCCCTTTGAAGAGTTGCCATCAGGTTCACTTATAGGAATCACATCAGTTATAGCTGTCATTCCCTGCTTAGTTGGACCAGCTCCCTGCAAGACACAAAATCTTATCTAAGCAATCTACTGCTGGATCAAGCAAATCACCTTTCTGGGTCAGCTACTCACTAAAGCTCGGCTATTGCTGGTTCTGGTGGATTCTATCACCAACTTTGATCATTTAGGGGACCCCCAACTTTTTTACTGACCCTTAAAAGCTCAGACAATTGTAACTTGTTTTTTCTGTCTCCAGACTCATTCACCAAATATCAGGAAAAAACCATGTACAAAATCATCAAGCACCTGTACTCAGGGAAACATAATGGTCAAGTGGGGAGATCAAGAAACATCTGCTGTTTCTCGTTTTCATCTTTTAGATGTTCCCTCTCTTGAAAACCACTAGGGAAGATAAGCTATAATTTCCTGGAACCCACTATTTCCCTCCACATCATTAGTTCCCTCCAGCTTCTAGTCAACTACAAGACAAGACTCTTTTTCACTCAACAACATGAGCCTTTCAGTCACTCAGAGGTGAAAGAAGGCTCACCAAGCTTCCATTCCATGTTTCATTCTGAAACCAGACAGGAATATTGTACATACTCTGAGGAATGGACCCTTATTGACTAGTTCCTCCATTTCCCATGACAACCTATGCTAAGAGACCTCTGCATGGTACTCAAGAGCAATAAGTACTTGGGAAGGGAAAAAATAAACATAAGTCAAAACAAGGGAGGCAGAAAGAAGGATAAATATCAAGACCAAAATGACCATACTAAAGGATTAATTTTTTTAATAGTCCATAGCAATGTTTCAAACTCACAGTCCACAAACTTCCCCATTGTAGCCAAAACCAGCTTAAAATGGATTTGGGAAATGCTTACCAAAATAAATAAAAATCCAGCAAACCTAAATAATGTTCATTGTGTTTTTTCTAAGTTAATATATGGTTTCTATTTGAGTTTGACTCTACTGGTCTAGAGGGTTCAATAAGTTCTTCAAAAGGAGAGTACTCTGAAAGCTGGAATTCATATCAGGGGGATGGTAAGTGATGCAAAGATTACAATTACTGAGAGGATGTACACCTGAGGAAACCCGTGACCAACAACAGAAAAGGTTCAGTGGAGACATGTTCTCCATGACTCCAATCTGCACAGTAAAAAGCTGACCATTGTCAGATACCTACTTAAAGAGTAACTATGGCTTTCAATTGCCATTAAGATATAATACACCACCATCAGTTTAGCACGTAAACCCCTCCAGAGTCTGGATCATTTCTGTTTTCCTATCCCTAATTCCAGGTCCAATCTGATACATAATAAGCACATAATAAATACTAGTTAAATGAACTAAGAAAGATGTTAAGAACAATGAATTTGAGAGGAAGATACTAGAATCAGGGAGAACAATTGGGAAACATTTATATAGAGAGGTTTTGAACCAGAACAGTGGCAATGTGAAAGAAGAGACAGATGTAAGACAAATAGTAAAAACATAACTTGGCTACTAATAGAGAATGTAAAGTTATTGATAATGAGTTAAAGCTAATACTGAGGATGAGGCTCAGTGATAGAACTAGTAGCAGAGAAGACAATGTGGTGCAGTGGAACATATTTTATATGTTTAATATATTATATTTGTTATATTATGTATTAAACATTATAAATATTTGTTGGATTAACTATCCCCTGACTCTCTGCTCTCTGAAGTTCAATATTAATTACATCAAACATTGATGGTCTGGTAATATTTTTTAAGTGTAATCTTAAGGCACGTGAAATCTCATGGTCTCACAAGAGAGAGTCATCTTCTGCCAATATCCTTAGCCAAACAGCTTCTTCCTTGACTGCCCTGACCAATCATCTATTTTTAAAAATATTTTCTGAAGACTCAAGACTCCCAGCAGAATAGTAATTTCTTAATGACATAAATCTGACATTTATATTATGACTGCATGCAAGGTAAATTATAGCTTTTCAAAATGTAACTTGCAGATCACTTTATCTAGGGAGATAGTCTTATTATATCATTGGCAAATGCTTTAAAGTATTTTTGTCTATGCTTTTACCAAGACAGATTAAACAATCTGTTGATAGTAATCATGTAACTATGGAATCTTAGAATTGCAAGCAAACTGAAAAGACCTCTCTCTAGTCCAGCCCATTCCTACCAAAAACCCCATTGATAACTAATTTTTAAAATAATCTTCAGAACATCTACAATCTTATTTACCTGATTTAATCATTATTGTTTCCTTGATTTTCCCCTACCCAGCTCTGTGAATGCATAGATATTGTCCTTACTTCTCTTTTATTAAATGTCCCTTTCTTATTCTTTGTTTCTGTTTTCCTTTATGGTTTCTTAAGTCCTAACCATATTTTGTTTTTTTTCCCCATGATTTCCATTGAAGCCTAGAGCGCTCTGGGGGCCTCAGATTTCTTAATTCAGTTATGCTATTGCTTAATCTTGTCTCTCTCTCTTTTTTGTCTTTATAAGGGCACTGTTGCATTATGAATGTCATAGTAAGTGAATGAAAAAAATTACTGAGACAAGCTAAAGCAATAAAAGTGCCCTTGATATACCTTGCAGAAATTATGGGACTTTACTTTTTCAGTATCAAGTACTAATCTAACTTTGCCAAGTAGAAGCAATAGGAAAAATTGAAAAGTGAAACTAAATGAAGAAGCTAAGCCAGTCATCATTCCCTTCAATGCATCTCCAACTATGCTATTTATTCTATACCAGGTTATTAATCACAAGGGAAACATTTTTTAAAGCCATGCACTATTAATGTCATGTGTAAATCAGCCTTCTCGTGTTTCAAAAATCACTGAAATTCAAAAACAATTCCAGGTTTTTTTTTCCCCCTCACAAATAAAGAATAAAGAAGTCATGTCCTACAGATGCTGATAATGGAAAAATACCTCTCTATTGATATTGAAATAAGTTAGATAGCAAGGGGACAATGTAATGGAAAAAACCTGTGTTCTAATATTTACTCAGACATTATTGCTAGTTCCTTTTAAGCAACAGCAAGACAGGGGAAAATAATCCTCTCATATCTCTTTCACACAAAATTTATGGGAAAAAATAGTAGAAAAATTTACATTCTCATTTCTAATTGTTTTCAAAACAATTATTTCTCAAAACCACTAGATAGATGGGTTAAGTCCAAACTTTGACTCCTGAAAAGGAGAACTTCATAGGCTTGGCACAACTTCAAATACTGTGCTCTACTGTAATGCACTGTTGGTCTGATCAGCTTGCAAAAAGTCACACCATCGACCTGTAAATCATTGTCGTAAATCACTGCTATCAGCCCAGGAGGACTGATGTCCAAGAAACTTTTAAGAAAAAAAGATCCTGTGTTGAATTATCACTCTATCAGTACTATATTTGGTAATGCTATTGGTCATGAAGAGTTCTTAATTTAAAATAAAGTCAGGTCTCCCTTTTGGGTCCTAAAAATTAGCTCCAAGCCATTATTACAGAATCAACCAACATGGCAGCAGTGGTTACTGGCCTCCTGGCACAGTCTAACTCCTCATTTTGTTTACTCAAATAGAAATGTACTAGAAAGACTGTGAATAGATAAAAACTGTACTTTAGAAACTACACTCAAGAGGCTTGGTTTTCAGGATTGATAATACAGGTAATTAGTATGCCATTCAATAACTAATGTTTCTAAGGGCTGCTAAATCCCACTTTATGGTCAAAGGCAAACCACCTCGGCTTTGAGGTTGTAATGGTGGAGGGGATTGTCACTGAAATCTGTCATGTTGTTGAAACATCCTCAGTTCTTCCAGCTGTTTTTGCTAACTCATGTTTAAAACATTCCTATATATGAAATGTTTGAAATAAACATCTTGTATATACATCTACCATATTTCCCAGGGGACCTAGCTTAATAGAAATGAATAAAATGAGGGGGTCATAAAACAGGAAATGCCATTTCCATGACCCCAATTCAGTTGATGAGTAATTGAATAGATTCATTGTACAGTTGTCATAAATTAATTCTAACTTAAAGTCATGAAATACTTTACCTCTTGGAAAGCATTTGAGAATGACAAAAAAAAAATGGTTTTTCCTCCTTCAGTGAAGAAGGGATGTTCTGTGATCACAACAGTTATTACCTTCATCTATCTATACTATAAACCTATCTTCTAGACTGCTTAAGAAAATTTGAAGGTCCTTTGAAGCTCAGCCATCCAAAGACTAAAGAGACTTTCTCTCACATTGGTTTAAAGTACATTTCAGAACACTAGGAAAGTGTTCCAGGATATTAAATTAGAAAAAAAAAATGACATTAGCTTTTCTCAACTGCCATAAGGTAGGGCACAAATTTTTAATACAACACTGTAATTTTTGAGATGGGATCATGGAATTTCAGAATTGGAAGAGACCTCATTATCCATTTAGTACAATCCATACCTGCAAAAGAATATCATCTACAACATATATTAAAGACCCCCAAAGGTAAAAGACCTTCTGTGTCCTATGGAGCCCATTCTCTTTTGGGTAGTTCTAATTGTTACAAGTTTGCTTTTGTGTTGTTTTTTTTCTGAATTCAAGTTGAAGTTTGCATTTTTATAATAAGTGCTGTTCCTAGTTTTGTCCTCTGGAGAATTTTATACTGTGGTTATCAAAAAATAACTGTTTAATAAATGCTTATAGTTAACTTGACTAAATAACCCCAAGTCCTTCAACTGAGGGAACCTATTCTTTACATTCCCTCACCTCAATCTTTTATTATGACTTACACTTTGCCTTCTTCTTCTGTCATAGCCCCTCCCCCCCCTTCCCTCTTTGCTGAGTTCTATCCAAAACCTCTATTTCAAGGAAAAAGTCTAAACCAGTCATCCATTATTCCCTGGGCTTTATCATCTCTCCTCAAAGGTTTTGTGAGAATTGGATAAGAATTTAGTATCCACAGAGTTACAAAACTTAAACTAGAGAAATGAAACTGAAACCTAAGAAATGAAACCTTTTAAATAGGGAAGCCATAAATAAAAATAAGTAACATGATATGAGATGCCATCAGGAGTGGGGACTTACAGTCATGTAGGAGTTATTAGGCATTCCAAATATCTATATCAGGGGTCCTCAAACTATGGCCCACGGGCCAGATGCAGCAGCTGAGGATGTTTATCCCCCTCACTCAGGGCTATGAAATTTCTTTATTTAAAGGCCCACAAAACAAAGTTTTTGTTTTTACTATAGTCCAGCCCTCCAACAGACTGAGGGACAGTGAACTGGCCCCCTATTTTAAAAGTTTGATGACTCCTGGCCATAACTTCTGTAGTACTGTCAGTGGGGAATCAGAGAAGGGACTTGTTTTTGGAGAAAAAGAATAAAATGTTGTGCTTTTGCCCTTCAAGGGTGTGCCTAACTAGCTTAGACGCCTACTCTTTCAAGAACATAAAATAAAATCCTTTCCTAGCTTCATCAGCAGGTCTGTAGGATATGTCTCTTACAGATATTGTCCCTGCTTTTCAACTCCATTTTATTTGTTTTCATCACCCATAGAATGAAAACTTGAACTCAGGAATGCCTGTCTTTTTGCCTGTGTTTTCCCTTCTACTTAACATGATGGTTGTCCCATAATAGGTGTGGAATAAATGCTTATTGTTGATTTGACTTGACTAAATAATCCCAGTTCCTTCAACTGATCCACAAATGCAGGATTCAATGTCCTTCATCATTCCAATTTCCTTATCTGGAAGCTTTCTTCTCATCAATGTTCTTCCTAAAATGCAGCATCCAGAACAGAATACAAAACTCCAAACATGGCCAGACAAAAGTACAATACTGTTGAACTATGGCCTCCTCATTTCTGTAAGCTCTACCTCTATTAAAATTTGTTCCAAAAATACTTTTTTCCAAAGAATCAATTGTACTTGCTGGTCTTTGGAACTTTCCCACAGCCTTATCTACACATGGAAGAGGTGAGATTGCTATTGTTTTTATATTCATTATTGAATATTTACCATGAGCTGGTGGTAGTAAAGAACTTAGGGGTGATGTATACCACATTCTAACCTCAGTCATTTTGCATTCTAGCATACATATCTAATAAGCACTACAATTCTATTTTCTATTTATGTTAACTTTTTTAAAAACTTTTCCATCATATGACTCAGCAAGCAACTAATATTTACTGAACAATTTCCAGAGTAGAAATTAACAAATTATGATTTCCATTAAAGCCAAAAACTAATTGCAATATCAGGCAAGACATTGAGCTCAACATATGGTTGTATTACCTACAATCTGGATACCATGCTACAGATCTAATTTCACCATTATCAACAAGTATTTACTCAAGGATCACAGAGCTTAGCACTATATTTGAATCTATCTATCTTTACCAGTCTTTCTGGACTTTTACTGGACCTGACCTAATTAAAACACAGTGAATTTCAGTAAGCTTTTCCAAAACCATAATTGGTATAGCCATGATTTACCAAGAACCAAAAGCAAGCAAAAGAAAGTTACTTCTTTTAAAATAGGGTTGTTTTATGAGTTACAAGGGGATTTCAAGATGCTTTAAGACTATTGATTTTACCCTAGATATTTTACAAAGAAGGAAAATAGGATGCAACCAAGTTGCAAAAAACAGAGTCATTATTCAAGTCATTATGTACAATTAAGGGAACCAAATTTAAAGGACAATGAAAATCTGGAGAAGACCCAAGGAAAAAAACCTAGACAACAATGAAATTCAAGACCATTTGAAGCACCAGCTGAAGGAACTGACAATATCTAGGTTAGAGAAGAGAAGACTGAAGAGGTAACATGATAAGTATTTTTAAGTTAGAAAAGGGATCAAATTTAGAGTTGCCATGTAGTCCAATGGTTTCATTTTACATATGAGGAAACAGCCACACAGAAATTAAGTGATTTACCTGCAGTCACACAGATGTTAGAACCCACCTCAAGAACAATCAGTGTTTCCAATACTATATCAGTTTTTCCCTTTTAGACTTGTTTTGCTTGATTCCAAAAGATGGGAGAAGAAACAAAAGGACAGACATGGCAGAGACAAGTTTGGATTCGAGGCATGGAAAACTTTCTAAAAATTAGAACTCTCCAATAGTGTAATAGACTCTCAGTGAATACTCATTTACCCAAGCAAGGACTGAATGACAATTTCTTAGATATGGAATAGAAAAGATTCTTGTCCATGAAAGAGATGGACTAGGTGGACTCTGAAGTTCCTTCTTGGTTTCTGGTACCAAGACTGATTTTGTTTGTTTGAGCTGGGTTTTCTTGTTTATTTTGGGGAAAGGCTTAAATCTCTTTTTCTTCATCTCACTGTTATTAGCTTTAAGATTTCTTATTTTTAATATCATTGGATCATAAACTATTTTCCCAAGGAAGATAGGCCATATAAAGTGGAGCAACATGTTCTTTCCAATAAGAAAACACGTGTGTTCTTGGAAACTATCTATTAACAGGAGCAATGGGGAACCATATGAGAAAGATGGTATTTTCTATTTGCATTCTTTTGCAAACTAGAAAAGGAATATAAGTAATCCAAGGTTCAACATAAAGCCTAACATTCCCAAATTGTGTCAGACACTATAATGAGACTTTTGACCATATGGAAAGGAAAATGTGCTTCCAAAACAAAAACTTCACATTGGCCCCAATTCTGATTTTCCCTATAAGAAGCTTATATGTATGCTTCAGGAGATGAAGTCATCAAAAACCTACATAAGTTGCCATTCTCCATAATTTAAAGCACCCATGCCTCCAGAAATCACTGATGCCTTTGTTCTACAATAGATAATTTATTTTGGTGCATTACATTATTCAGCCCTTTCACAACCAAAAGAACAAAGCCATTATTGAAAAATTCCCATAATATAATAAATAATCATGGCAAAAAACAATGGTGATAATAAGTTAAATGACAAAATTCTGTGAATAAGGAGTGGTCTACTGACAAGAAAGAAGATGGCACAGTTCTGGGAGATCTATGAGCCATATACATAAAGGGGAAGCAAAATCACAGATTGAACATGTTCAGGAAGGACTATCATATATCTGTTTGAGATGTGCCAAGTATAGTAAAACTGTCTTTGACTAGCTACCAACCAGAAGTAAGCCACTTTATCTCTTTGAGTCGTCTTTTTTTTTCTCCTATAAACTGAAGATAAAGCCTATTAAATATCTACCCTTTACAAGGTTTTTGTGAACTTCAAATGAGAGAAGGCATGCAGATACCTCAGCAAATTATAAAGCAATATCCAAAAGTCACTTATCATTATGAGCAAGAAAAGTTGTAAGTTGGGTGGGTAAAAGAAAATCAATAAATTAAGGAAACTCTTTAGCAAAATGAGGTAGTGTAGTTCTTGAACATAAGAGCCATGTGATCAGGCTACAGGAAGATCAATTTGTCATTAATGTGCAAATGGATTGAAGAAACTAGAAGCAGAAAATCAGTTTGAAAACCAGATATAAAGTATCAATAATCATGTGGCAACTTGGAAAAGATACATATGAGCTCATTTTCCTTGTTTATTGGTTTGTTTTAGCATTAATACCCAAAAGTACTCTTTGTAGTATCATTGATATGGTAATATTACCCAGAATTCAATGTTATCATGATGTCCTACTGTAACAACCAGGGAGAAAAAATGGTGTAGTGGGAAAAACCTGATTTCAGATCCTATGTTAGACATTTCCTGCATCCCTTTGGACAGTCAATTTACCTCCAACATTTACTATTTCCATATGATGGTGCTTCCAACAATTAATTTCTATATATTACTTTGTAGATGTAACTTAAAAATATCATTGTGAAAATTTTGGAGACTCTATGGGAAAACAAGCAAACTAGTACATTGTTAGTAGAGTTGTAAATAGATACAAATTTGAAAAGTATTTCTGCGCCAAAAATATGATTCAACATCCTAATATCACTCAAAGATATTAGGACCTGAAGAAAAGATCTCATATTATAAAATCATAAGCATCAAATTTTGTTACAACAACAACAAAAACTGGAAGCAAAGTGACTGCTCATTGAATGGCAAATAGACTATGGTTGGGCCAAAATAAATGATTGAAATTTAAAGAAATTGAGTCACATATGAACCAATGAAAAGCAAAAGGAGTATAACCAAGAAGATATGCACAATGACTATGATAATATAAAGGAAAACAATCTTAAAATGCATCATTAATTGAGCTGATGAGATGATTAATCTTTAGTGTAAAAAACTGATAATAAGGCATACTTCCATCTCTTAGTAAAGAAGATTATGGAGGGAAAGGATAGAAAGAGAGAGAAAAAAAAAAGTATATAAGGGGAGAAAATAGGATGGAGGGAAATACAGAGCTGGCAATCATAGCTGTGAATATGAATAGGATGAACTTTCCCATAAAAGAGAAGCAAATAGCAGAGTGGATTAAAAAAAACAGAATCCTACAATATGTTGTTTACAAGAAACACATTTGACACAGAGACACACATATAGAATACAGGTAAAAGCAAAATTTATTATGCTTCAGCTGAAGTAAAAAAAAAAAAACAGAGGTAGCAATTCTGATCTCAGATAAAGCAAAAGTAAAAATAGATCTAATTGAAAGAGATAAGGAAAGTACATCTTGATAGAGGATACCTTAAACAATGAAGTATGTACACCAAGTGCTATAGCATACAAATTCTTAAAGATATTAAGCAAGTTACAGGAAAAAATATACAGTAAAACTTTATTAGTGGGGGACCTTAATCAGAATCAGATAAATCTAATTATTCTATGTTTAGAATAATTAATAATTAGAATAAACTAGGGAAGTTAATAGGATCTTAGAAAATCTACATACAATAGACCTCTGGAGAAAACTCAATAGAGACAGAAAGGAATATACCTTTTTTTCAGCAGTATGTGACACCTACACAAAAATTGACCATGTATTAGGGGCATAAAAATATCACAATCAAGTGCAAAATATGTTAGAAATAGTAAAGGCTTTCCTTTTCAGACCACAATACAATCAAAATTACATTCAATAAAGGGTCAGGGAAAGATAGGCTAAAAATCAATTGGAAATTAAATAATCTAATACTAAAGAATGAGTGGATCAAACAACAAATCACAGAAATAATACATAATTTCATCTAAGAGAATGACAACAATGAGACAACATAGCAAAGCATAAGGGGATGCAGCCAAAACAGTTCTGAGAAGAAATTTTGTATCTCTAAATAGCTACATGAATAAAATAGAGAAAGAGGAGATCAATGAATTAGGCATACAACTAAAAAAGCTAGAAAAATAACAAATTAAAAACTCCCAATTAAATATCAAATTAGAAATTCTGAAACTCAAAGAAAAGATTAATAAATTAAAACTAAGTAAACTATTCAACTAATTAAGAAAACTTATAATTGGTTTTATGAAAAAAAACAAAATAGATAAATTTTTGGTTAATTTGATTAGAAAAAGGAAAGAAAAATAAACAAACCACTAGCATCAAAAATGAAAAGGGTGAACTTATTGCCAATGAAAAAGAAATTAAAGCAATAATTAGAAGCTATTTTGCTCAGATTAACCAAAAAGGAAATAAACTACTTAATAGTCCCATTTTAGAAAAAGAAATTGAACAAGCCATTAATGAACTCTCTAAGAAAAAATCTCCAGGACCAGATAGAATTATAAGTGAATTCTATTAAACATTTAAAGAGCAATTAATTCCAATATTGTGTAAACTATTTGGAAAAATAGATAATCTGCCAAATTCCTTCTATGATACAAATATGGTACTGTTACCTAAACCAGGAAGAACAATACAGAGAAAGAAAATTACAGACCAATCTCCTTAATGAATATTATTGATACAAAAAATTTAAATAAAATATTAGTAAAGGGATTACGGCAACTTATCAGCAGGATAATACACAATGACCAAATGGAATTTATACCAGGAATTCAGGGGAAATTATTACTTTAATTGACCATATCAATAACAAAACCAACAGAAATCATATAATTTCAATAAATGCAGAAAAGGCTTTTGACAAAATACAGCACCCATTCCTATTTAAAATGCTAGAGAGCATAGATATAAATGGAGCTTTTCCTTAAAATAATAAGCAGTATCTATCTAAAAAGCACAGCAAGCATTATTTGTAATAAGGAAAAGCTGGATGTATTCCCAACAAGATCATGGGTGAAACACGGATTCTCTTTATCACCATTATTACTCAACATTGTACTAGAAATGTTGACTTTAGCAATAAGAAAAGAAAAAGAAATTAAAGGAATTAGAATTGGCAATCAGGAAATAAAACTATTATTCTTTACAGATAACATGATGACATACTTAAAAAATCCTAGAAAATCATCCAAAAACCTACTCAAAACAATTCACAGCTTTAGCAAAGTTGCAGGACATAAATAAACCCAAACAAACTATCACTATTTCTAAATATTACTGACAAAGCCCATCAGCAAGAGATAGAAAGAGAAATTCCATTTAAAATAACTGTTAGCAAAATAAAATATTTGGTTGTCTACCTGCCAAGACAAACCAAGGAACTATATGGACACAATTACAAAATGCTTATATCACACAAATAAAATCTGATCTAAACAACTGGAAAAATATCAAGTATTCATGGGTAGGCCAAGTTAATATAATAAAAAGGACAATTCAGCCTTGATTTTCACACCAAAAAGGTTACAGTTAATTCTTAATAATTTCCCATTCTGTAGTGGATCTGATTCAGTTGCATCCTGTGGTACCAATATTTGTTAGATGTTGGGGGCAAAAAAGATGTTCATAAGGAATTAACAAAAAGAGATCTATTTAGCCACAGCAGGAGAAGAATATTTAACAAGGATAGCCATTAAGGACATTTCAAATTGATTCAATTGAGTAAAGCTGTTCAAGAAGGATTCTGAGAAAGCAGAGTAGGTTATTAAATTCCAAGTTCTCCAGATTTCCCCCAGAAGCAGAACAAATTTGCTCTTCAGGGTAAACATGGTAGGTGAAATACAAGGAAGACTTGAGGCAGAACAGGTACAATCTCCTGGTATGACCCAAGAAAAACAGAATAAGAAGTCCAGGGATTAACAACCAGTGTGAAGGTCAGACATCTCCAGGCTAGCTCCCCAGAAATATCCATTGAGAACCCCCTCAGGCTACCTGGGTTTGGCTGAGCCACATTTGAATCTGAGAAGGCTGAGGGAACCTCAATTGATTAGAATGCTAGGTCCAGCTGTGCTGCTGAAACTTAGTCCTGGGTGAGAAGGGACCAGCACACTAAGAGTGTAGAAGCAATGGGGTAGGGATGTGACTGGCTATAGGTACTTGTATGAGGGGAGAGTTTTTGGTTTGGGGTTCCAGGTCAGAGGGGAGAGCTAAAGTGAAGCTAGTGGCACCATCCTCCCACCTCATGATTAGAGACACTTACACTAATAGTTTTATTAATAATAAACCAGGAAAGAAGAAAAAACCGAATCATAGAAATCATAGAAACATAGGAACAGGGAACACTAGGGTTCATCTTCAAAGGATACTGAAGTTTAAAAAAAAAAAAAAAAGCTGCTTCTACTCCAAAGTATAATGTGAAATGGCTTCCTGTCCAAAGAGAAATTATAGAATAATTCAAAAAATAATTTTAAAATCAAATGAGAGTGAGGAAAAAATTTTTAATTAAAATAAAAAATTAAGGCCAACAAAAATAAGATTATGAAAAAAAAGTTAACCAATTTAGAAGAGGAGATACAGAGTCTTATAGAAGAAAACAATTATCTGAAAATTAGAATTGGGCAAGGGGAAACCAATGAACTTATGAAAGACCAAGAAAAAACAAAACCGAATATAAAGAATGAAAAAATAGAACATAACGTGAAACATTGTATAGGGAAAAAAATAACAAATCTGAAGAATAGATCAAGAAGAAAAAAATAAAAGAATAATTTTACTGCCAAAAAAAAAGAACCTTGACATCCAATAATGCAAGAGATAATCCAAGAAAATTGTCCTGGAATGATAGAACATCAGGGGAAAGAAGAACTAGAAAAAAAAATGCACCAATCACCACCTCAAAGAGATCCTTTGTGGAAAATACATAGGAATATTATTGCCAAATTTTAACCCCCCCCCCCAGATAAAGGAGAAAATTTTGCAAGAAACAAGAAAAAACAATTCAAATATGCTGGAAATACAATTTGAATTGTACAGGACTTAGCAGAAGCCACAATAAAAGACCAAAGAACTAGAGCTGTGGCCAAAAATATCGCATCCAGTAAAATTATTCATAATATTAAATGAAAAAAATGGGCTTTTAATGAACTTGCAGGTTTTCAGGCTTTTTTTTTCCACCAAACCTGAATTTAAGAGAAAATTTAACACATAAGAGCCAATATCAAAGATTAGTTTTAAGGAATTCACCATAGACAAACTGTTTATGTTTTTACATCAAAGTATAGATCATATGTTTAAGAGACTGACTTCAGTAATTGGGTACCTCAAAAGAAAGATTGGGCAGAGTTGAGTATGATCTGACTCTAAAAAGCAAATCTGAGAAAAGGAAAAAAAATAGTAATTAAGTTTTACAAATGAGATGCAGAGGAAGAATAGATATAGAGGCATTAGGGGGACAGGAGGGCTAGGAGTTGTGAAAATCTACTTATATCAGAAATGGGTTAAATAGGCAATACTATATATAGGTGTTTGTGTGTCTGTCTGTCTGTCTTTCTGTGTATCTGTGCTTAACTGTAGCCTTCTTGGGGGAGGTGGGAGGGATGAAAGGGGGAAAAAGAATAAAGTAAAAAGTGCTCAACAGAGAACAAAAGAGTAACCCACAATGAAACAAATAAAAGATGGACACATGAATATAATTTCTTCTATATATGCTTTCTTGAAATGGAAATTCATTGTTATATATTTTATATCTTCTCTAATGTTCTACTGGGCACATGAAAATGTTTTGTTTTGCTTTGCCTTTTCATTGTCTTTTGCTGTCTTTTTTTTCTTATTTTGCATTTAGTTCAATAAATAGTTGAAATAAATCAATAAATCAGTTTTCTAAACCAGAAATAACAACAAAAATCAGTTTTGCATAGATAAAATGAGTACTTTATAGCCAATGATAGAAAATCAAGTCGCTGAACAACATGATATATCTGCTAGATTTTCCTTCAAGCTGTCTATTCTATACCATGAACATATTATTCAAATAAATACAAACCATATTCTCTATGTTTTCAAATTGCATCCCCAACCTTAGTGTCTCTCTGCCTTTCCTAGGGTAAACTGCTAACTGTTTTATCCTGACAAGATATAGTATGTATGCCATTAAAAGAATGCTCTTTCCCCCAAAACCACAACAAAGTAGTGAAGAAATTACCATTTGTGTCAAATCTGATGGAAAGAAAAAAATTGTCACTATCCCAGAGCATTTAAGAATGATGATTTTTTACAACTGATATACTTTATGGCATGCTCAATCTTCCAACTCTACATGAAGTTCTAAGAGTGGTAAGAGACCTATAAAATCACAAAACTAATAACCTGACCCATAATTTCCTTTTAAAGCATGGAAAGTGAAATGCATAACATTTTACTTATTTTGATAATATTATCCACCACCTTCCACATATACAATGTAAATAAAAACTGTAAAAATGATAGTTCCATACTTTTCATTTGCATTAATATATTCATTAGCATTTATATGAGGCCCCATGGCCATCCCCCAAAATGTCTGTCCTTTTCATTGACTACCTTCATGGCCATAGTCTACCAAGCAGAAACAAAGCTAGAAACCAAGACCCAAATATACTCCTTTACATAGCTCATCTGTCTTCAGCAGATATACTCTGTGCTTTCTCACACTTTTAGAAAATTACTCTTTCTTTAAAATAAGACATTCTCTTCTTGCTAAAAATACATATGCAAACAAAAGCTTCAAAAATAAAGTTCTACTATTATCATGTTATTGATTTCTAAAATAGTAACAGACCCTTTAAGATAAAAGCCATAACTAGCATGGAGTGAACAGAATATTGCTTCAGGGGGCTGATGTTAAGAGAGTCAGTGGACAGCAGCTTTCCATGGAACTTCGGGGCTTATTTTTTCCTTGTAGGAAGTTTTAGGTATAATAATAATTAGCATTTATCTGGCACATAAGGGCTTAAAAAGTTAATATACCTATATGTACATATGTTTATGTATGCACACATATAGAATGTACTTATATAATGTAACATATACTATATGTATATATAATGTATATGTGTGTATATTTAATATTTTATGTGTCTCTCTGTGTGTATAATTTCATTTGAGCCTCACAACAATTCTCAGAGATAGGATACATAATAACACTATCCCTTTATTTAGATGAAATAGTGTCAAATCTGTCTGTCAGAGTTATACATCCACCAAGTACCAGAGGTAGAATTTATAAAGCCTGGTCTTCCTGGCCCCTTGTTACCTCACTTTAGCTATACAGTCTTCCCTGATTGCTCAAACTCCAAATTCTCTCATCTAATTTCCTGCCTTTCATGTCCCTCTTAGATTCTTTCTTGTTGCCTAAACTTTATTTTATAGAGAGCAAGTTTATTGCTGGTCACATCTACATAGACAAAAAGACAATGACATTATCCTTTGAGCTTAATTTCAATTCTGTGCCTCCTCTTCCTCCCAGCTATTAGCATGAAAGTCTAAAAAAGCTTTGGAGTTGAAAAACTATCCCCCACCCCAAACCTAGAACCACTTGTCAATATATTTCTGGAGTAGTCTGTAAAATAAATATTGGTTGAGAACAGTTGAGTGATTAGAAATATAATAGCAAACTATGTGAATTTCTAACCTTAAATCAGAATGAGTCTCAGACAGAGATATAGTCCTTGATGGCCAGAAACCAAATGACAAGGAGTACAATGTCAAGAAATAGCTACCAGGGAACATTTGGTTAGAGATTATATACCTGAAAGAGACCTCTTATACAGCAAAACTTCCAGCCACACAAGACCTATAGGGAACAAGCATCATTTTCAATAGCATCTGACTAGTCATGACCATGTGTGAAGTTTTCTTGACAAAAATCCTGGAATGGTTTATCATTTTCTTGACCAGCTCATTTTACAGGAAACTGAAGTGAACAGAGCTAAGTGATTTGCCCAGGTCACCTAGTCAGTAAGTGTCGAAGGCCAGATGTGAACTCAAGAGTTGAATCTTTTTGACTGCAGGACTAGAGATTCCCCACTGTGGCACCTATATTTGCCAAGTCACTAACATATGTTTTGTCTCCTACTAGAATAAGAGGAGTGCAAAGCATGTCCTACTTTCTTTTTCATATCCACAATATTCACATCCACACATCCACAATTGAACAGTGGTTGGCATATGGCAAGTACATAATAAACAAATTTTCTTTTTTATTCATTCAGTATCCAGAACCTTTGACAAATGATTTTACATAAAATTGATCAAACATTGGCTCCCAAGAAATGGGTAGGAAACCAATCCTATAGACCTCATACTCTGACTGCAGAATGAATCTTTGGTTTCTTCCAACCTCAGGCTACCTCATTTTATCCTTCATGTTCACACATAGGCCTTTATTTATAGAGTATAAAAACTAGGGATACTCACCAATTTAACATCCCAGAGACAAAAAGAACATAAACCAAATCATGAAGAATTTGCGCTACAAAGAAAAATATTAATTAAAAAACCTAAAAATAAAAAAACCAAAATTCCTGATACTAACTCCCCAGGCTATTTTAACATTTGAGGTATTCCACACCTACTTTAGGTCCAGTCTGATTTCACATCATTCTCCTTCATGTCCACTAAATTATAGCTACTCTAGACAACCAGAAGTTCTCTGAACACCACACACTGTCTCCAGCCTATGTGCCTCAATAGGAACTGTTCCTCATGGCCAGAACACACTCTTACCCTATCTCAAAATGGGAAAATCCTTCTTTTCCTCCAATATTCATACTGCTATCAAATTTTCCCTTTTCTAGCCTTCTCATTTGCATGAAAAGTGTTAGCTCTCTCTCCTCAGATTTTCCTGAAAACTTTTCCTGGTCCTCTCCTTAACTTCCATCACATTCTACCTCACACCTTCTATGTGTCCATATTACTTACTCCATATTTTAACATAATCTCCATGAGGAGGAGGAGTGATAGCATTTTTTCCTTCTTTATATCTCCTGTAGCAAGGACAGTGTCCTCTTATAATATTAATTAATTAAAGCTTATAAATATTTGTTGAATTAAATTGGATCAAATTAAATTGAAATAATTTGTTGATTTTTCCCTCCATTTAGAGGTTCTTTTAAAGTCTTGGGGGGAGAGGGGAAAATAACAAGCATTTATTAAGTGTTGACTGTGTGCTGGGCACTGTGTTAAACACTTTACAAATATTGTCTCATTTAATCCTCAGAACAACCCTGGGAGGTAAGTGCTATTGTTAAATTATTTTTCTTTTCTTTTTTTTTTTTTAAAGAACCTGTTAAGAACCTGCGGGAAAATAGAGGTTAATTGATTTGTTCAGGCTCATACAACTGAGAAGTATCTGAGGGTAGGTTGAAACTAGGTGTTCTTGACAATAGGCAAATCACTCTACTCACTGAACCACCTGCTTACCTCAAGATCAGAATGTCAGGAAAGCAAAAGGGAAAAGATTATGCTCTAGGGACTTGCTAAATTATTCTTTATCCTTAGAAGTCTTTAAAGAAGAGCTAGATGACTATTTTATTCAATTTTATGTGTATTTAGTGAGCAACTATTAAAAGCAAGGCAAGAAATACAAAAACAAAAATATAATCCTACCCTCAAGAAGTTTTCATTCTTCTAGAAATTAAGGGAGGGGAAGAATTTAAATAAACATGCATAAATCTTTATAGATTACATGCAATAAAATTTCAGAGGTGGAAAGAGGAGCATTAACCATTACAGAAGGAAGAATCTTAGTTTCTGACATTCTTCTGATTCAGTAAGTATAACTTCAAGGCTGTGATGTCCTCAGTATGGTAAAAATACTGATGACATAAATGGTAGGTATGTTAAATTTATCTGCAAGCATTTCTTAAACATGTGACAATTTCCTCTGCATTTTAACTGAGTCCAGGAAAGGAAGACGCCCATAACACCTCCAATATAGAAAGTATTTGGATAAAGGCAAGTCACAAAATACTTTTTTTTTCTTTTAATCAGTAGTTTCCTGAGTTTTCAAGAACTTTCTAACTTCCAGAGATTTCCTCAATCACACTTAGGAGGCTTTTTAAAGAATTGGAGATGTTTTATTTTGGAAAATTATGTCCTTTTTTGAAAAATGCAATAACTCAACTCTAGAGAAAGTTTAAAAATTGCAAGGATTTATCTTTATAATTCCCTACGACCTTCAATATTCACACACTTTAAAAAAAAATCCAATCTCTCTAGTTCAAATAAAGAGAGCTGAAAATTAGTTATCAGTGGTTGTTTCCAAAACCTCTTTATCTTCTGACATAGCATTTGAGATGAAATATGAAAGAAATAACTCTGGAAGACACAGTATCTTTGTTTTCAATTTTAAACAAATGCAAAACAATAATTTTTTTTAAACTGTGTTGCTTGGTGCATTTATGTTACCAGACTCACCTTTTATATCATCCTTGACAAAAGGCATGTCACAGATATTAGGGCTTGAGAGCAAATTCTGTGGACTTGGTGAAATGTTTGAATCAAAAAATCTGCTTGCAAAATAGAAAGTTGGATGTTTAGGTAAATAATCTTAATTTTAGATTCTAAACTACCACTCATATCTTACAAGATTATATATGGATTCAATAATAAAACAGCTCAATCAAAACCACAATAACAATTATGGATTGGCTCAGGATACTGAATATCAAAAAAAAATGCATTCAATCTATATTAACCAGAGATCAGTTATGAAAAAAACTATCTCACATCCATCTGAGAGGCATGTTATAGCAGATAGAAAGCAAATGTGCTCTCCCTTCACAACTTAATTAACTTCAGGTAGAAGGATGGGGACCCTAAAGGCCCTCCATTAGGATAACAACTGTCCAATCAGTCCTCCCACAAAGGCAATAAGGACTTTATTGAAGGCAAATGAACTGGAGTAACAAAGCCTTCTATCATACATGAATATTCTGTAATTTTGTCAGTATGGATAATACCAGTATGGTAATTTCCTCCACCAATGTAAATTAGCACCCAAATCTGATGGGGTTTAGTAGATAAATTCAATTAAAGGTATTATGGCACATACAGATTAAGTGATTTGCCTATGGCATCATAGCTTGTAAGTGTCCTCAGTATTATGTGAACTGAAGTTTTCATGATTCAAAGTCTAGGACTCTCTCCATCATACAAACTGTGTTGCACATATTCGTTCCTCAGCATTTATTGATATTGAAATCGAAATTAGTTTTGAAAAATTTTACTTTTATAATTTGATCATATGCTACTGAGAACAAAGTTGAAAAACCTGAACTAATAATTAGTATCATGGCCTGTCAAGGTCACCAAAAAAAAAAAAAAAAATACTAAGATCTTAAGAACAGGAATTGCCTCCTTTCCCAGGTCTAATTTCCAAGCAGTTTTCCCATCCTTTCTATTTACTGTCTCGATTCAACATTCCCTTGTTTTGTTTTGTTTGATTTAATTTGTTTCTCCTAGTTTTGATAGAGATTTGATTAAATAGTCAAGCCTTCATTTACTTGGTGAACCATATTGCTATAAAATCTTTCCCTAATAACATTTCATCTCCATAGTTGGACAAAGATTTTCTGCAAATCTAGGTTGGCATGTCTCATGACACTTATTCCTTTCTTTCTCTACATTCCTAGAATTCTTACTTTGAGTCTTTCATGTGACATTTCATCTGTATCTATAAATAGCTATTAAATTATAAACTCCCTGAAGACAGGTCTTCTTATTCATAAATGTCTCCCCCACAGAGTCTACACAGCATTTTGCTTAAAGGATTTACTCAGTAGGTGTCTGTTGAGTGAATTAATGAATTTCATCAGAGACCACATGGAATTGATTCAGTGGGGGATCCTCACATGACAATTATATTAAATATTTCCAGGCACTCTCCAATTTTCAATAGGTTTCTTAATGAATCTCAAACCCAATCATAGTGTTAAGTGCAAAAAACCTACACCCCGATGAAATAGATGTGATTTCTCTCATAGTGACAAATTACAGCAATGTTTCCCTTTTAAACAAGGTCCTACTAGCTTGAATGTTATATAAGATCCCAAGTTCTTCATCTGCTACATGAGAACTCAAAAGGGAATCAAATATAATCATTAAACAGGACATATTTTCACTGAAATTGGTAAAACTATTAATTGCCATGACAAGTACTTCTACTAACCAAAAGGCAGCTTGGCTTTGAAGCTAGGAAGACTAGGTTCAAATGTCACATCTTTCATTTATTATCTGTATGACTATAAGAGTGAAACAGTTAACTTCTCTCTACTTGAATTTATTTATAACATAGAATTTGACTTGAATTCTCTTACTGCTCTAAATCTATGATCCTGTCAACTACAAAAACCACTGGATCCTGCCTCTTAGGAGATGAACACTAGGTTTAGTTCAACTTGGCTAATGTGTTTGATATTTTTATCATCATGTTATGTAAAGCATCTTCAGGGACAATTTCTAGTGTATTTTATTCCATCTTAGTATTCCTAGAGCCTAGCACAGTGCTTTGAATATAAAAGGCCCTTGATAAAAGCTTATTGAATCAAGTTTATTCTTTCAAAGAATAGATCTCCAATTTGGACTTATAGCCACAGCAAATATGCTGCTTTGATACAGTATCTTCTTAAAGGCATAGTAATATAGTCCAAATTTTCTTCTGAACCAGCTCCTAATTCCTAGTGAGCACTTCCTCCTAGCTACAGACCAAAAAAATGTGACCACTTTGCCTACAATTATTTAGAAATATCCTTATTTACCTTTATATGGAGAATTAACTTTTACCAACATTTCTAAAAAGAAAACTAAAATCTATGCCCATTTCATCCCATGATCTGTGATAGAAGAAATGTTGAAATTCCATATTCATACAATTTTGCAATAAAACATAATCACTTTTTTTTTCAAAAGACAGACTTAAATTGGATTTGAGCTTATGCACTGTCAAACCCAGATGGTGAACATAACCATTCAGGCATTCTCCAGTTCAAAAGTTAATTGAACCAAAACTAAGATTGTGATAATTGATAGGTTTGAAGCTATTCAACCAGAAGGATAGGTTAGTTTCATAGATGGGGTTATTCAAAGTGAGTAGAAGGGAGGAGGAAGGGAATGATAGAGATAAGGAGGAAAGAAAATGGAATAAGAAATAAAAAGTCATGGAACACACACACACACATACATACCACACAAAATACATTATACAAGTTAATCAAACTATGTTACCTGTATGGTTCCACCTTGATCTTTTTATCTTTTTCCATTTGTTTACTAACAGGTTCAATTATGGACAGGATTTCACCAAGATTGACTAAAACAAAAAGTGAAAGGAAAAAAGAAAAAGAAAAACAAGTTAGGTTTTAATTGTATGCTCCTGTTTCCAAGCTTTGAATGCATTTTTTCCAAATTAAATTGTAAATCATGGTTTTTTAATAACAAGAGGTAACATATTTTTCAAATAAATTACTAATGCACAAAGACTCCAAAAACACATTTGAATTTTTTCGGGGTTTTTTTTTTTGGTAGGTTTTTTTGTTTGTTTGTTTTTATCCCATGTTACTCATATGTTTTGCAATTACTGAAATTTAGGAGTCCAAGGTATAGAGCAAATGAACAACATGCATCATGATGAAAAAAGCTTCTGAACTAGTGTCAACAACTCCACAGCACATAACTATAAATGTAAAGAATTTTTTTAAATTATCAACATAACATTATAATAATAATAAAGATGATAACAATAATGATACTTAGTTGTTAGATGGTGTTTACACTCTTTATTCTGCAATTGCGTGGTTATACAAATAAGAACACTTAAAAATTCAGAAAAGTCAGTTGGCCAGAGACCCAGGGTAATGTAATGGAGGGAGCCCTGATTTGGAGTCTGGCATCCACATTCAAATAAAGGATCTGATATTCACTGGCTGTGATAATTTCAGCAATTCATTATCTCACTTTCCTCATTTGCAAAGTCTAAGTTTCTTCCTAGTTCTAATGGATAGGAACCAGATCTATGATTTTACTGGATAGGAAACTTCCAGATAAAAACTCCTACCAGTTCAGTTTGATAGAGCCTTAGAGAGTTTCCAAGAACATTGAGAGGTAAAGTTACTTTCGCAGGGTCATACAGCCCTGCTCTGTCAAATATAATGCATGAACTTCCCTGCACTGAGGTCAGCTTTTAATCCACTCTAAAGCATTTCATCTCTCTCTAGCTCTAAATCCTATGGAAATTTTTTAAATGCTCCAAATTTATCTTTAATGTAGGAAGACAGGCATGTTAATTCACTGCTGCTAGAGCTGTGAATCAGTTCAACTCTTCTGGAAAATAATTTGAAAATTATGCAAGAAAAGTTACAAAACTGTTCATTCTTTGACCCAGCAAGCCTACTGAGTTTATACTCAAAGGAGATTATTGACAGCAAGAGAAGACTCATCTGTCCAAAATTATCACAGCAGCACTATTTATAATAGCAAAAAGTTAGAAACAAAATACGTACCCAATGACTAGGAACAGTTGAACAAATATAGTACATGAGTGTAATGGACTATCACTAAACATTAAGAAATGAATATAAGAAATTTGGAGAAATATGGGAAGACTTGTATGAAGAGATACAGAATGAAAACAGAACTCAAAGAAGAATATGACAATAAATAACGCTACACAAAGAGGCAACACAACTATTTAAATAGAATGGTCAGTCTTAATACTATACTATTAAAATTAATTATAATTTATCTTTCTGTTCAAAATTGTTAAATTATGTTCAGGGAAAATACTTTGGAGGAGGGTTGGTCTATACATTTGTTGTGAAGTATCTGTTGTATGGAAACAAAACATTTTTTAAATTTTAATAAAATTTATTTTAAAAGTAATTAATAGGTGATTTAACATTTGAAAAGACTAATGGCCAAATACATTTTTTAAACAGAGATGGCTATAAGCAGCCCTTTTTGTAATGGAAAAGAACTGGAAATTCAGTGGATGCCCATCAGTTGGGGAATTACTGAATAAGTTATGGTATATGAATATAAAGGAATATTATTGTTCTATAAGAAATAATCAGCAGTATGATTTCAGAAAAGCCTGGAGATACTTAAATGAACTGAGTGAAGTGAGCAGAATATTGAACAAAGCAAAACAAAGATTATATGATGATCAACTGTGATGAACTTGTCCTTTTTCAACACTGAATTGATGCAAGGCAGTTACAATAAACTTGTAATAAAAAGAGCCATCCACATGCAGAGAGAGAACTATGGATTTTGAATATGGATCAAAGCATAGCACTTTCACTTTTTGTAGTAGTTGTTTTGCTTTTTCTTCCCTTTCCTTTATTTTTTTTTCTTTTGATCTGATTTTTCTTGCACAGCATGACAAATATGAAAATATGTTTAGAAGAATTCCACATGTTTTTAATCTATATTAAATTTCTTGCTATCTAGGAGAGAAGGGAGTTGAAAAAGGAAAAAAAAAAGGAATACAAAGTTTTGCAGGTGAATGTTGAGAACTATATATGTATTTAGTTAAAAAGAAACTATTAAAAGTTTTTCAATGTTGACTGAATGAAGGCATAGAATCATGAAAACAGAATCTTAAGATTCTCAGTTTTGTCTCAGAAGGCATATAATCCAACATAGACATGAATAGGAACACACTTTGTTTCTGAAATTTTTATACTTGGTGCTACCCTCTGAAGCCAAGCAGAACAAGTTAAATCCATTTTATAGGTGCCTGTCCTTCAAATATTGGAAGGTATATATCATGTCTCCTACCTCAATCATATCAAGTCTTTTCTCCAATTAATGGAAATAGTTGAACAAATTATCACAAATGAGTTCAATGCAGCATCACTGTGCCAAAAAAATGAATATAATGTACTCAGAGAAACACGGGAAATTTGCATGAAGATCCAGGATGAAGAGAGCAGGCCCCCAAAAATAACTGACTAGAACAATATCAACAAATTCAATCCCAATTCCTTCAATCAGTTCCCATATGGGATGGTTTGACCCTTACTATTCTGGTCATTTCTTGTGTATATCCTCTGATGTTCTCTGGAACTGATATAGTCTAATCGTGACAAAGTACAGGGAGACCATAATCTCCTTCACTCTGGACATAATACCCATAGCAACCTTAGACCAGGAAAATGATTTCCTTACTATATTAGTAAGGTCTAATACTTAGACACATACTTAACTGATCTAACTATTAAGAGGATACAAACTTAATTAGTAGATATACACTAAATTACACAGGTCATGTGTATCAAATCCCACTATTACCTAAGATCAAGATCCCCATTTTGGCCTATTTAGGGGAAATGAAGTTATAACAGAGCAGTTCTGTATACCATATAAATACATATATGTTGATATTTATGCTTGTTATTCTTTAGTCATTCACTTAGTCTAACTCTTCTGACCCCATGGACCATAGAACACAATAAGGTTTGCTTGGCAAAGATACTGCAATGCTTTACCATTTGCTTCTCCAGTGGATTAAGACAAACAGATTTTAAGTCATTAAACCCAGAGACACACAGCTAGTAAGTATCTGAAGCCAGATTTAAACTTAAATGTTGTTGACCCCAGAACCAGCGATCTATCCACTATAGCAACTTATTGGCTCAATAGTACACACACACACACACACACACACACACACACACACACACAAAAGCATTACTAACTTAAAACTGCACTAAAAATTTTGAAACAATTTATATATGTTATGTATGTACATATATATATATGTATATATATTTGCAAGTATGGATATAGATATTTTCAGATACATACACACATATATTCTATGTATGTATAGTCCTCCTCACTGAGGAAAAAGACAATAATTGATTATAGATTCATAAACTGAGAGCTAGAAACAAGTATGTCATTGAATACAAGATTAAGTGACTTTGTCTGAGATTACACAATTAGCTGCAGAGCAAGGATTAGAATGCAAATCCTGATTTCAGAGACAGAGCTTTTCCATTACTCTCCCATTGCCTCTTCTTAATATGCATACTTCTTGACCTTTCTGCAGCATTGTGATTACTGATTACTTTTCCTCATAAATACTCTTTCCACTCTGGGTTTTCATGAAACTACTTTGTCTTGGTCCTTTCTCCTTTTTGTCTTATTGCTTCTCAACCCAATAAATATGGTTTCCACTTCAGCTCTGTCTTGGGTTTTCTCTTTTCTTGATAATTTCTTGAAAGATGATGTCCAGGCCCTTCACTTTACCATCTTGGCTCCCATCTTCTCTTTTCTTATACATCTTCTCTCTTGGTAGTCTCATCATCTCCTTTAGATTCTATAATCATCTCTGTGCTGATCAATCCTAGAGCTCTCAATCTAGCCCAGTCTCTTCCCTGAGCTTCACTTACACATAGTTGACATGTCTACTCGGGTATCCTGCAGGCAATTCAAACACAGCATGTTCAAATAGAATTCATTTCCTCCTCCAAAAATCATAATTCTGATTTTCCCTGTTAATATAATCCTATGATTCACAATCTTGATGGGACCCTTGACTCTCACTTTTCACCACAAATACCAATCAATTATCTCCATATGTTCCCTCCTCTCAAGTCACACAGATCCTTATCAGACTTTGCCTGGATTATTGCGAAAACCTCTTACTTTACCCAGCCTCCCCCCACTCCAATCTGTCCTCCCTATAGTTACTAAAGTGATTTTTCCAAAACATATAGTTGGGGACAAATATGTGATATGGTGGATAGATCACTGGCCTGGACTCAGGAGGAACTGAGTACAAAGGTAGACTCAGACACTTACCAGCTGTGTGACCCTGAACAAGTCATTTAATCCAATTGAGTCCAAAAAACAAAAGATGTAAAAACATAAGTTTAGCCGTATCAACTCTCCTCTCCCCATTCCCTTGAAAATTTTAATAGTTTCCTATTATTTCTGGGATCAAATATGTACTTTTTTTTTTTTTAGATATTTTAAGCTGTTATAACGTGCCCCTTCCTACCTTTCCAATGTTACTTGCTACTGTTCTTCACGTGTTTTCCAATCTAGTTATACTGGCTTATTTCATGTTCTTCATACAAAACATTCCTTCTCCTTTTCTCAATCTTTATATTGGCTGAGCTCACCCTTCACTGTTCTCTTCTTATAATCCCTCATCTCTTTTTCAAGATCTTTCTCATAATTTTCAGGAAGTTTTTCCTGGTCCCTGCCATCCATTCCAGGCACAATGCCTTTATCTCTAAAATTTCATTAAACGGAAACCTGTTAAAGACCTTAGCTTAAAAGGGCTGTATGGGCTAAACAGAGTGAAGACTTTCTCATAAGGACGTGACTTTGATCTATGCCTTAATTATAACTTGAGACTTTCAATAATAAGTTAAGGTCCTTAACTAAAAAGCTGCAGGTATCCAAATGTCTTGCATGAACATTCCTTTCCTGTTTCCCACCACATCTTAATTAGCATTTAAGTACTTCTTTTAAAGGCAATTTAGTCTTTTGTTTCTGGGATAGATTTCTGTGTTTAGAGCATAATTGGACTCCCCCAGACAATGGGAGAAAAGGTATGGGAGTTGCCCTTTCTTGTGCTATGGTAATAAATCCCTTTTTGCTTTGTCTTTCTCTGAGAGTTTCTGATTGTTTTTGTGGTCACTACTGTCCCACATAAAGTAAAAGTCTCCCACTGCATGCAGGACCATATCTTTCTAGTCAGTCTGACCTATATCTTGCCACTAGACCCAGATGGCTATAGAGGAGAAAGTGAGGCAGGTAACCATGTCCAGCCCTCCCTCACTTAAATCCAATTCACTTGCATGTCATGAGGTCACCTCCCTGATGTCATGTACATCTTCAAGAACAAAGAATAAGCAACAACAACCTTCTATCTAGTCTATATGTATCTTGTACATATTTATTCATATACATATTGTCTCTTCCACTAGAATATAATCAACCACCTTATATATATCTAGTCTGTATGAATCTTTTTTCTTTTTTAAAAAATTAATTGTTTTAGTGACCCTGGGCAAGTCACTTAATCCCAATTGCCTCAGAAAATATATATACATGTGTCTGGTACTGCTAGGCCACCATCCTTTGTATTTTTTTTTTCATTAATTCCCTGATATTCTTGCCCTTTTGTTTTTCCAGATGACATTTTATTATTTTTCTAGCTTCATAAAATAATTTTTAACAGTTGGATTGGTATGGCACTGAACAAATAGACCAATTTAGGTAGAATTGTCATTTTTATTATATTAGCGTAGTCTATCCATGAGCAATTGATTTTCTTCCAGTTGTTTAGATTTATTTATGCAAGAAATGTTTTGTAATTGTGTTCATATAATTCCTAGGTTTGTCTTGGCAGGTAGACATTCAAATATTTTATTTCATCTACAATTATTTTATAATTGTATAATATATAATATATATAATATGATATAATATAATATATAATATAATATAATATAATCCCTATCTCTTGCTGATGGGCTTTGTCAGTAATATATATAAATGCTCATGGTTTGTGTGGGTTTATTTTATATCCTGCATAATCTGTACCTTGTATATATCGATTCATTTACATATTGTTTCTTCTACTAAAATATAAATTCCTTGAGGATAGGGACATTCCTTGAGGATAGGGACCCGCTGTTTTTGCTTTGTGTCTCAAATGCTTGGCCATAGTACTTTGGCCCATAGTCAGTACTTAAGTACTTCATAAAGGCTTGTTCATTCACAAGCTTAAAATGCACCTAATTTTATAGAAATGAGGATACTTCAGGTAAATGAGAAGTAGAAATCATTAGAGTCTGCATGGGTCAGTGAGGACAGCAATCAAACTAGAGAAGATGATGAATGGTAGGAAGGGCTAGAATAGTAAAGTAGAGTAATAATCAGAGCAGAAGAATTCCTTTTCTCTATGATAGGAAAGAAGGAGTTGCTGAAGGCTTGGATTCTAGCCTTAGAGCACTTATATGGTACTGAACCTACCCCTTAATTACTTTGAACTTATTTGCTCCCCTCAACACAACCCTCTCTCCTTGTAAAAGAAAAAAATGTTTCTTATTAATATGTGGGATATTTTGCCAAGTAAATCTCAAGGCCAAAATATACAAGAAAACGGAATAGAATACAGAGAGGTTTTTTGTAAACCTCTTTTCTTGAACCACACTTATTGTTCAGGAGTTTGATAGATAGGTTAAAGTTTTGAGTTTTTATAGCTACTTCTGGCTCTTACCAAAAGTTTCTGGGATTGTGATTACTCTAGGTTACCTGATAGGGATTTCTTCCCTTGAGATATAAGATGTTTTTTTCCAGGATATATATAAAATTCTGGGCAAGTCATTTTGCCTCTCACACTACTGTTTCCTCATAAAATGAGTATAATATTTCCTTATAATTCCAATAACATATACCTATAAAATGAGGATAATAATAGTACCTATTCAATGGGTTACTGAAGGATTATATATATATATATATATATATATATATATATATAGTTTCATAAAACTTAAAATGAAATATAAATGCTAGCTATGATAATTATTATTGTTCTATGACCCAAATAAAACACTTACATGTATGTGCATACAGAGATAAATCGTTCATAGGGAAGCTTAAATCTGAGTCCTAAAAACAGATCTCCAGGAACCTTGTTTAATGTGATATTACAGAAAAAAAAATCTATTTTTCTGGATTAGACTTTTCTGTGACAGATTATCTCTATATTAGATACCTTGTCATTCCCACTCTTCCTCTCTGGTAACCCTGCCCCATTCCTCTTTTGGAAAAATACTATATCTATAATCTTGCTTGCTGGAAAGTTCTATCTCTGAGTGAAAAGGCATATTTGACACAAAATGCAGTAAACCAATCCAATATTCAATCTGGAATAATTGTTCCTCAGTATAAAACACATGCCCTCTTCTGCCTAAGGGAGAGACTTGGTTGAATGAGTCAGTACCTGAGTTATGCTTGAGGAGCAGCTAGAGCAATAACCCAAAGTCCAGTTGAGATGGGTCATTTGCCACAAATTCAATTCTTTTTTTTCCCCTCCTTCTACAACCTAAAGGTAACTTCACTCAAGGTTTAGATACTCCCGCTACTCCAAATTGAGGATACAATCTACCCCTCTGGTGACATAATGACATCTTTACATTTTCAGGGATGGATTTACAAGGATCTTCCCAAAATCCCAATTCCCTGTCATATCCTCCATAGCCATCTCAAATTGTCATTTTCTCATGTCAATTAAAACATAGTAAATAAAAACCTATTGCTTTTGCATCAGAAACTGTCACATTGATTCTATGAAATTTCAAAGTCCCCCAAAAGTTACCCCAATGGACTTGTTCTCATTTAGTCATAATACAATTATACTTCTTGAATGTTGCTTTGCCAGATATTTAAAAAAAAAAGTATAATAAAGGCAGGACTAAATCATATTAGAAAAGCTGAAGTTGTAGTACCTTTTTTTTTAAGATTTTTTTTTCCCATGAGCCATGCCCATCTTACTCCTTATTGCCTCTTACAATGATATACCTTCTCTTGCATGCATATGTAAGATGACTGAACTGTGTTATTCAATGTGATTTACTCATGCTAACACTTTAATTTCATACTTGACGGTTATAGTGTCACTTTGAGTTTTGAAGCATTTCACAGTTATTTGCTATATTTGGATACTTAGAAACCATGCAAAAAAAAAAAAAAGATATATGGGAATAGAAAATGATCAGGGTCAGGTGTGGCTTGTTATCCCATTAGTGTTTGGAATCTCATCAAGTGACAGTTCTTCATAATAAGAATCTAATTTATGTCTATCTTACAGAGTGCATTATCTATGTTTTAATTTACAGCAACTTTTCTTTGCTACATTTAATTATCTTTTTTTTTTTCAGTCTCTGCATCACAGAGGCAGTATGTATATAGTAGAGAAGAAAGAGATGGCCTCAGAATCAAGGAGACATATACTTAGGTCCCACCTATAACAACTTCTGGTTGTGTCACTTTGGGAAGATCATTTAACCTTTCATCAATCCTCAAGCAATTCTCTAAGACTATAAATTGCCAAGGAGTTAGTAATCGACATTGTAAAGGGAGGAAATCCTTCCACCCACCAATGAAATCTCAGGTCTGATTCAACAAAACAAATATTAAAATCTTGTCTATTAAGAGCCTGGAGAGCAGATAAGGAAACACACTTCCTATGAGAGATATGAGCTTAGAAAAACATGTAAAGACTTGCATGAAATAATGGAGAGCCACATGAGCAAAACCAAGAGAACATTGTATACATTAATAGCAATATTGTTTTAAGGATGACTTTGGGCAAATAAGTCATTTTTGACTATTATAAATATACAAAAATTAACTATAAAAGATATGTGAATAAAGATAATATCCAAAAAATCACTTCAAAATAGAATTTAGAATAATTTTACATATACACATATGTATATTATATATACATAGCACATATAAAATATACATATATAGGCATATATATGTATCTATAGATACATATGTGTATATGTGTGTAATGGTAGCCATCTCTAGGGAGGGAGTGGGGAGAGGGAAGGAAAAAAGAAATTTACATGATAACTTTATTAAATATTTAAAATATATTTAAATTATTAAATATTTAAATACAACATGTAAATATGCTTTTATAAATATAATAAATAGTATGTATTTTAAATATATATTAAAAGGAATAGCAAGTTGTATATAAAAGATTTGCAATTTCATATGCAATCATCTTTCTATCATACTCTGTTATGGAAATGCTTGTTTCATTCCATAAATTAAAAAAAAAGAAAAAATATGAATTTGGGTATTGCATGTACTATAAGAGAAGGTTACATTTTCAATGGCTTACATTTTCAATGGCTTTCATTTAATAGAATATTATTATCATTACTGTTATTACAAGATAAATGGGGTCTATTTTATCAAAGGACTTAACCTAAAAACAAAAAAAAGATATCAATTTTTTGTTATTCTGTACTTCTTTACTTGCCTTAAAATTTCTGTATGTGTAATAACATAATACAAACTTAATCAATCAAATGGCATCAGACTGGGTTTTTTTTTTTAACCCCAATGAAAATACTAATGAATTTTCACATTATTTCTATGTCACTTTTTTGTACAAATACACATACAGATGGTGTTTCATTTAAAGGAACTAAAGTGAGCCACTGAAAAAATAGAGATGTCTCAGTTTATATCATCCTAGTCTCACAAATATACATGTTTAGGTAATTATATTTTTACTGACAAATTTATACATCAGCAAAAATATAGAACAACATTCTCCTTTCAACTTTGCTAAAGCACTAGCCTAAATCTCACTGCTGAACAGATATCAGAAGGTCAAAGAAAAAAAAAAAGAAAGCATTCGTGAAAAAATATTGACAGGACCACTTTTGTGGTATTAATTTGATGAATTAAAAATTCAAAACAGCTGAAAAGACTTGCCAACTGACATGAAAATAGCAGAACCTTAGGAAAATATACACATTGACATTCATAATATAAATGAAAAGAATTTTAAAATAAAGTAAAATTGTAATAAATCTTGGCCCCAGAGAAGATAACACAAGTGTATTTTCTTTCTTTCAAGGATGAGGTGTGGAATGCTTCAAGGGTGTGAGATGCTCCACATGTTGTTAGATGTAATCTATGTGTCTGGTGATTTTATTTGACTATTTTTCATTCTTTGTTAAAAAGTAAAGCTTAATAGGATCAGAGCTGGGGAAGCAATTTAGCAAAAGACATCAATAAACCTTATAAAATCAAAAAGAAGAAAAGAAAGAAAACAGAAAAAAGACTAAGAAGGAAGGAAGGAAGGAAGGAAGGAAGGAAGGAAGGAAGGAAGGAAGGAAGGAAGGAAGGAAGGAAGGAAGGAAGGAAGAAAAAGTTACTATCTTTTTCAGACATACTCTAAAGATGGTAATAGCTTGTATTCCTGTGGCATTTTTTTCCCTTTTCCTTCAGAAAAAATTCTAATTGGAATTTTACTACCCAGATGATTACAATTAATTACTGAGTAAAATAAATAAAAAAGAAAAATAAAACTTCTCCATCTAAAGGATGTGGGTTCTTAATAGAGGACAAAATACTAATTATGATAATATGTTGACAACACAATTAAAAGTTCATAGAACCTACTGTTTTTTTCCAGGGTTTTGAAAATCTCTACTGTCAAACTGCCTCTGAGTGGGTATGTGGGGAAAGAGATTAGCTGTTGGAAATTGGGCAAAAGAAAAAAAAAATCAGTCTCAGAAGTATGATGGCATGTTTAATTAATTGAGCTTGACTAGTAGACAAAAACCTCACAAATAATCTATTCTTTTCTCTACATTTCTGTGTTTAAATACTGCTGCCAAATAAGCATAAAGGAATTCAAGGTAATTTTTAAAAATTCAGTTTGAACAGAGAATGAATACAATAGCAGCTTACCATATACCTGTGATCATGTAAAATTACATTTAAATGATAATTTGAAGAAAGGAATTGGCCATCTTTAAAAGATACAGCTGGTACCAATTAAAGAAAAGCAATTCTAGATTGTCAATTCAGTGCCCACAACTGTCCTTTGTTTCTGAAATGTCATCAGAGCATTACATTATGGGCTAATATAAAACATATAAAGCTGGGATAATATAAGTAAAGGGCAGCAGGGTAGTACAGTGTACAGTGTACCAGCTGTTGAATCAGGAAGATCTGAATTCAAATCCAGCCTAAGGGATTTACTAGCTCAAATCCAGCCTGAGAGACTTACTAGCTATGTGTCCCTGGGCAAGTCACTTAGCCCTATTTTCTCAGTTCCTTCATCTGTCAAATGAGCTGGAGAAGGAAATAGCAAACCACTCCAGTATCTTTAAAGAAAATCCCAAAGTGGGATCATGGGAGTTGGGCATAGCTTAAATGACACACCAATGAATCTTGAAAGCAGTCTGGGCACAAATGAATATCTTATATCATTTACCAAAAAATCACAATAGCTCTACGACCTAGATATAAAAAGAGATTACAAAAAAAATTTGAAGAATATGGAACATATTACCTATCAGATTTATGGAGAAAATTTGTGAGTATTTGTTTTTAATTGTGGTTTTTATTTCTAATTTGGCAATATGTATAAGATAAAGAATAGTGTGAGGTGAAAAAGATAATTTCATGTATATTAAATTTAGAAGATTTTATACAAATAAAATACATTTAGCCAACATCATAAAGAAAGCAAAAAATTGGGGGAAATCTTTTATAGAAAGTTTCTCAAATAAAAGTCTCATATCTCAAATACATAATAAGAATACAAATAAAGTCTCATATCTCAAATACATAATAAGAATACAAGTCATTCCCCAATTGATAAAGGGTTAAAGGATATAAGCAGGTAGTTTTACAGTGAAGAAATCAAAACAATTTAGAATAATATGAAAAATTCTCTAAATAATTATAGATTAGAATAATTTAAATTAAAACATCCTTAACATATCAGTTTATAACTGTCAGATTGGCTGAAATAATTGAAGGGGGAAAAAATCAATATTGGAAGGAATGTGGGAAAATTGAGACACATTCACAATTAGTGGAACTGTGAAATGATCTAATTATTTTCTGGAATTGTGCCCAAAGATTTAACTGCCCTTTAACCAAGAATACTAATAATCAGTCTATTTCCAAAGATGATTAGAGGAAGAGGAAAAGAACCTATATGTTATAAAAATAATTATAGTAACTTTTAGTAGTGGCGAAGAACTGGGGATGCACATCAATTAGAGAATGGCTGAACAAATTGTAGTGTATGATGGCAATGGAATGTTACTATGCTATAAGAAATTATGAGCTCAATGATCTTAGGAAAACATGGATACACTTGAATGAAATAAAGAAGTGCAAAATAAACAGAACCAAAAGAACATTGGATACAGCAATTGTTCTCAAAATGTGGTCCAGATAATCCTGGGGGTCTCTCAACTCTTTCCAGTGTCTGCAAATTCATTTTTTTTATTTCTAATATGGCAAATATGTATAAATATATGCAAACAAAAACTCTTGGGACACATCCTCAATAATTTTAATGGTATAAACAAAAGTTTGAGAACCACCTGTGTATGCTAACAGCAATATTGTTTTAGGAAACTTTGAGTGACTAAATCACTTTGACTATTATAAATACACAAACTACAAAGGACATATAAAGGAAGACACTATCTGCATCCAGAGAAAGAATTGATAAATAAGAAATATATAGAGAATGATTTTACATATATGTGAATATAACGATATATATATATATATTTTAATATTTATATATAGTGTTTAATAATAGCCATCTCTAAGGTGGGGGGAGGGAAGAGAAAAATAGTCATTCACATGATAATTTTATATAGTGGAGTAAAATCAGGAAGCTGCTTGAGCTCTTCAAGTTTCTCTCAAAAACCACAGGAAACCAAGAGTCTAAACAGAGTCTGATACAATGATCTCCCTCTCTAAATCGATAGAACGAACAAACTTCAACAAGGGTCATTCTTACTGGGGTGAAAAGGGTGTTTAGCCCAGGTCAGATAGATCCTGGGAAAACCAAAGAGTCTCACTCGCAGTAAATTAGCAACTAAAACCCCGAGTCCTGGCTCAGCACGGGGCAGTCTCCAGTCCCAGTCAGAAGGAAACCGGGAAAGCGGGAAACCGGGAAAACGGGAAACCGGGCTGTTTGTGCACAGTGCGAACAAAGCTACTTCCTGCAAACACAAGTGTGCTCAAAGCAGAGGTTCAGCACTGCGCAGGAAGCTCCTCTACCCCATTAACAGAGCCGGAACATACAAGTGAAAAAAAGAGTAAATATGAAAAGGAAAGAAAATTAACAAGAAACTATAAAAAGCTATTATGGTGACAGGGAAGATCAAAACAAACTCAGACCAGGATAGAATGTCCACAGGGGAAATCTCAAAGAATGATATGAATGGAGCTCAAGCCCCAAGAGGCTTCTTGGAAATGCTCATAAAAGACTTTAAAAGGCAAATAAGAGAAGTAGAAGAAAAAATGCGAAAGGAAATGAGAGGTATGCAGGAGAGTCAACAGTTTGAAAAAGGAAGGGAAAAATTGTCTGAAGAAAACACCTTAAATAGTAAAATAAACTAAATGGAAAAAGAGAATATAACTTAAGAAAATCACACATTAAAAACTGTAACAAGGAAAATGTAATCTAAAGGCTCTGTGGGACAGCAAGGATCAGTCAAACAAAATAAAAAGAATGAAAAAATGGAAGAAAATGTGAAATACCTTATTGGAACAACAGCTGATCTAGAAAATGGGTCCAGAAGAGACAATTTAAAAATGATTGTCCTACCTCTGATGGCCATGACCAAAAAAAAAAAAAAAAAAAAAGTCCTGGATAGTATTCTACAAAAGATCATTAAGGAAAACTGCCCCAAGGAATAAAGGAAGAAATGCTCATTGAAAGACTCCATCGATCACTTATGGAAAGAGATCCCACAAGGAAAACTCCAAGTAACATTGTTATGAAACTCCAAAACAACAATCTCAAGGAAAAAATAGTGCAAGCTGCCAGACAAAAACAATTCAGATATCAAGGAGCAATAGTCAGGATTATCTAGGACCTGGAAGCTTCTACAATAAAGAGTCAGAGACCCTGGAATACCATATTCTGGAAATCAAAAGACCTGGGGATACAACCAAGAATTAACTACCCAGAGAGACTCAGCACCATCTTTCAAGGGAGGAGATGGAGCTTCAATGAAGTAAGAGACTTTCAATCATTTCTATTGAAAAAACAAAAACTAAACAGGAAATTTAATCTACAAACACAGGGCTCAAGATTACCATAAAAAGATAAACAGAGGAAAAATATATATATTTAAAGATTAAACTATTTACATCACTAAATGGGAAAACAATACTTATAAGTCTTGCAAACTGTAGTTTTTACTGGGGTAGACAGAAAGAGACATCACATGGACTGAGGATGTAGGTGTGAATGGTCCCTGATGTGATGACATCAAAGAAAAATACATTAAAGGGTGGGAAAAGGTTTATACTGAATAAAGGGGAAAAGGAAGGTATAATGAACTAGTTCATACCAAGAGTCTCAAAAGACCTAAAACAATGGGGGGTAGGGAAGGAGGGAGATGACCATTGTCTAAAGCTTTATCTCATCAGGTTTGATTCTTAGAGGGAATAATTTAATTATTCAGTTGGGTATAGAAATTTATCTAATACTATAAAAAAAGTAGGAGGAGAAAGAGGAAAGAAAAAAGGAGAGGCAGTATAGAATGTAGGGTAGAACCACTAGGGAAAAAAGATAAGAGAAGAGAGGAAGGATTGATAGAAGAAAAGATGAGTGGGTGCGGTCAGTTAAAAAAAAACACTAGTAAGAGAAGGGGAGAAGGGGGGAAGGGTGGTAGGAGTAAGGTAGTGGGTGGGGTGGGTCAAAAAAAGGCCTAAAGTTTTTAGACTATAAGCCTAAAAAGGCAGGAGCAGAATCTATTTTGCTTCAGCTGAAGTTAAAAAAAAAAAAAAAAAAAAAAAGGCAGGGGTAGTGATCCTTATCTCAAATCAAGCAAAAGCAAAACTAGATCTCATTTAAAGAAAAAAGGAAAGAAACTACATCTTGCTAAAATATAACTTAGATAATAAAGAAATATTAATACTAACTATATATGTTCCAAATGGTATAGCATCCAAATTCTTACAGGAGAAGATGAGTTACAAAACTATACTGGTAGGAAATCCCAACCTCCCTCTTTCATAATTAGATAAATCTAACCATAAAATAAACAGTAACAAGTTAAAGAGGTGAATAGACTTTTAGAATGATATGATAGATATGCTGTATGGTATGATATAATAATATATAATATATAATAATATATAATAGACCTTTGAAGAAAATTGAATGGGGCTAGAAAGTAATCTATGTTTTTCTCATGATACATGGCATCTATACAAAAATTGACCATTGTCCTCACAATCAAATGCAAAAAGGCAGAAGTAGTAAATGCCTCCTTTTCATATTATGATACAATAAAAATTTGTAATAAAGAGCCATGGAAAAATAAATCAAAAATTAATTGGAAACTAAAAAATCTAATCCTAAAGAATGAGTGGATCAAACAACAAATCATAGAAACAATCGATAATTTCATTCAAAAGAATGACAAAAATGAGACAACATATCAAAGCTATGGGATATGCTGTCAAAGCAGTTGTTAGAAGAAATTTTATATCATTATATGCTTAGATAAATAAAAAAAGAAAGAGAAAATCCATGAATTAGGCATACAAAAGCTAGAAAAAGAACAAAATAAAAATTCCAATTAAATACCAAATTAGAAAATCTGAAACTCAAAGGAAAAATTAATAAAATTGAAACTAAGAAAACTTTTTTTTTAATTATAACTTTTTATTGACAGAACATATACTTGGGTAATTTTTTACAACATTATCCCTTGCACTCACTTTTGTTCCGACTTTTCCCTTCCCTCCCTCCACACCTTCCCCCAGATGGCAAGCAGTCTTATATATGTTAAATATGTTATAGTATATTCTAGATACAATATATGTGTGCAGAACTGAATGGTTCTCTTGTTGCAGAGGAAGAATTGGATTCAGAAGGTAAAAATAATCTGGGAAGAAACAACAAAAATGCAGACAGTTTACACTCATTTCCCAGTGTTCCTTCTCTGGATGTAGCTGCTTCTGTCCATCATTGATCAACTGGAACTGAGTTAGATCTTCTCTTTGTCAAAGATATCCACTTCTATCAGAATACATCCTCATACAGTATTGTTGTTGAAGTATATAATGATCTCCTGGTTCTGCTCATTTCACTTAGCATCAGTTCATGTAAGTCTCTCCAAGCCTCTCTGTATTCATCCTGCTGGTCATTTCTTTTTTTTTTTTAATTTAATTTAATTTAATTTTTTTTATTATAATAACTTTTTATTGACAGAACCCATGCCAGAGTAATTTTTTACAACATTATCCCTTGCACTCACTTCTGTTCCAATTTTTCCCTCTCTCCCTCCACCCCCCTCCCCTAGATGGCAAGCAGTCCTATATATATGCATTGAATATGTTGCAGTATATCCTAGATACAATATATGTGTGCAGAACCAAACAGTTCTCTTGTTGCACAGGGAGAATTGGATTCAGAAGGTAAAAATAACCTGGGAAGAAAAACAAAAATGCAAACAGTTTACATTCATTTCCCAGTATTCTTTCTTTGGATGTAGCTGCTTCTGTCCAATAATGATCTCCTGGTTCTGCTCATTTCACTCAGCATCAATTCATGTAAGTCTCTCCAAGCCTCTCTGTATTCATCCTGCTGGTCATTTCTTACAGAACAATAATATTCCATAACATTCATATACCACAATTTACCCAACCACTCTCCAATTGATGGGCATTCATTCATTTTCCAAAAACTAAGAAAACTCTTGAACCAATTTGATAAAACTAAGAGTTGGTTTTATGAAAAAACCAACAAAATAGATAAACCTTTGGTTAATTTGATTAGAAAAAGGAAAGAAAAAAACAAATCATCAGCATCAAAAATGAAAAAGGTGAATTTACTACCAATGAAAAAGAAATTAAAGCAATAATTAGAAGTTATTTTACCCAATTGTATGGCAATAAATCTGAAAATCTAACCAATATGGATGAATATTTACCCAGATTAACAGATATATAAATTGTCCAGATTAACAGAAAAGAAATTACTTAACTTGTCCCATTTTAGAAAAAGTTGAAAGCCATTACTGAATTCCTCAAGAAAAAAATATCCAGGGCCAGATGGATTTGCAGATTAATTATACTGAACATTTAGAATAGTTAATTCCAATACTACATAAATTATTTGGGGAAAATAGGGGAAGAAGGAGTTCTACCAAATTCCTTTTATGGAAGCAAAAGGAGTTCTACCAAATTCCTTTTATGACATAGATATAGTGCTGATACCTAAACCAGGAAGGGCCAAAACAGAGACAAATTTCCATAATGAATATTGATACAAAAAAAAAAAAAACCTTAAAATATTAGCAAAGAGCTTGCAGCAATTTATCTCCAGGATAATACACTATGAACAAGTAAGGGCTTATACCAAGAATGCAGGACTTGTTCAATATGAGGAAAATTATAAGCATAATTGACAACATCAATAACCAATCTAACAGAAATCATATGATTATCTCAATTGATGGAGAAAAAAACCTTTTGACAAAATATAGATCCATTCCTATTAAAAACACTAGAAATAAATGGAGTTTTCCTTAAAATCATAAATTTCATCTATCTAAAAACTTTAGCAAGCATTACATGTAAAAGGAATAAATTAGAAGCATTCCCAATAACATCAGGGGTAAAACAAGGTTGCCCATTATCACCACTACTATTAAACAGTAGGTAATAACTAGAAATGTAGCTCAGCAGTGAAGAGAAGAAAAAGAAATTGAAGGAATTGAAGAAAGGTAAAGAGGAAACAAAATTATCACTCTTGGCAGATGAATAATACTATCCTTAGAGAATCCTAGAGAAATAACTAAAAAACTATTAGAAACAATTACCAACTTTAGCAAAGTTGCAGAATATAAAATAAATCCATACATATCATTAGCATTTCTATATGTTACCAACAAAGCTTGTAGCAAGAGATAGAAAGAGAAATCCATTTAAAATAACTGTAAATAATATAAAATATTTGGGAGCCTACCTATAAAGACAAAGCTAGGAACTATAGGGATACAATTACAAAATGGTTTTCACACAAATAAAGTTACATCTCAATAAATGGAAGAATATCAAGTGCTCATAAGTAGACTGAGTTAATATAATAAAAATGACAATTCTACCTGTTAGTTTATTTATTTAGTGCCATACTGATCAAAATGTCAAGAAATTACTGAGCTAGAAAAAATAATAACAAAATTCATCTGGAAAAACAAAAGGTAAAGAATTTTAAGGAAATTAATAATAAAAAAATAATTAAAGGAAGGTGGCCTAGCTGTAGCTGACCTAAAATTATATTATAAAGTGGTGGTCATTAAAACCATTTGGCACTGGATAATAGAGTGGCAGATAACTCTAGGTTAGGCTTACAAGACACAGCAATCAATGATTATAGTAATTTAGTATTTGATAACCCCAAAGACTCCAGCTTCACAATTTAACAAAAATTGACCAAAAAAATAGTAGAATAGAAACTGGCATTGACCAACATCTAATACCCTATACCAAATTAATGTCGAAATGGGTTCATGATTTAGATATAGAGGGTGATAGGATAGAGGGTGAAATTAGGAAAAGAAGGTATAGTCTACCTCACAGATCTGTGGAGAAGGAAGGAATTTATGGCCAAAGAAGAACTAAAGAGCATTATTAAATGCAAAATGGATAGCTTTGATTACATTAAATTTAAAAGCTTTTTGCAAACAAAACCAATGCAACCAAGATTAGAAGGGAAGAAAAAACTGGGAAAAAATTTTACATACAATGTTTCTGAAAAAAAGCCTCATTTCTAAAATATATAGAGAACTGACTCAAATTTATAAGAATTCAACATCATTCTTTACTTGATAAATGGTGAAAAAAAATGCTCTAAATCACTATTCATTAGAGAAATACAAATTAAGACAACTCTGAGTTACTACATCACACCTCTTAGCTTGGCTAGGATGATGAGAAAAATAATGATGAATGTTAGAGGGAATGTGGGAAAACTGGAACATTAATGCATTGTTGTTGTTGTTGTTGTTGTTGTTGTTGTTGTTGTTGTTGTTGTTGTTGTTGTAAACTGATCTAACCATTCTGGAGAGCAATTTATGAATTATGCCCAAAGGGCTATCAAACTGTGCATATCCTTTGATCTAGGAGTTTCTCTACCAGGTATATATCCCAAAGAAATCATAAAACATAGGAGAGAAAGGACTCATATGTGCAAAAATATTTGTAGCAACTGTTTGTGTGGTAGAAAGAAACTGGAAACTGAATAGATGCCCCTCAGTTGAGGAATGGCTGAAAGTTATTATATATGAATATAATGGAATATTATTGTTCTATAAGAAATGACAAGTAGCTGATTTAAGAAAAGCTTGGAAATACTTACACAAACTGATGCCAAGTGAAATCAGTAGAACCAAGTTAGAACATTGTACACAGCAAAAACATTATGTGATGATCAACTGTGAGGAGCTTGACTCTTTTCAACCATGAGGTGATTCAAGGCAATTACAACAGACTTGGTGGAAAGAGCCAATTGCATCCAGAGAGAGAATTATAGAGATTGAATGTGAGTGAAAGCATAGCATTTTACCTTTGTTGTTATTGTTATTGTTTGCTTAGGGTTTTTTTTCTCATTTTTTGTTCTTTCAGCTTTGATGTGATTTTTCAGTACAACATGATGAATATAGAAATATGTTTAGAATTGCACAAGTTTAACCTATGTTGAATAGCTTGCTCCCCCACCCTTGCTCGGGTGGAGGGAGAAAAATTTGGAACACAAGTTTTTGCAAAGGTGAATATTGAAAACTATCTTTGCATGTTTTTGGAAAAATAAAATACTATTTAAAAAAAAAATAAAGTATGAGGCTGATCCAGATTGATTAAAAAATAACAGTAGAGGCATTTATCCAAAATACAGCAATAGATGGACAAAGAATTGTATATATTTGAGACGCAAACTTGTCTCAGATATTTGTGCAACAAACAGGTAATAATTTCCTACAAGATGCAGAGCATAGTATTGGACATTGACTAAGTAGTCAGGAAAGATGGATTCTTTTGTTAGTTGTGCAACTAATTGGCTATATGGTGAAACGGTAACAACTTAGTCTTACTGAAATTCACTTTTCATCACTCAGAGACAGTGGAATTCAAAGAATATTGACTCTAGAGTAAGAGGGTCTAGAGGTTTGTAAATATTCTGATTTGCTGACCTTGGCAAGTCAAATCTGAAATCAGGGCAAAGGAATAGATCATCTCCAAGTATCCTGATAAATCTGGAACCATTATGTTATGGTCTAGAAAATAATTTTAAAAATGCCTTCCCCAAAAAAGAATAATAGAATTTTAGAACTGGAAGTGGCCTTCAACCACTTCCCTTCTTATTCAAGTGAGGAAACAAAAGCCCCAGGAGGATATTGAAGACCATAGTGTCAGACATAGAATCTAGAATGTAGATCTTCTCACTGGCTATTTACTACTCATGGAGCTGCTGAGTTCAATAGATAAGATGATAATGTATGTTAAAGGGATTTTGAAAAGCATGAAGTGCCATATCTCTGCAACATGGAATTTATTCTAAGAACTGCTTTAAATTTCTGCATATGAATTTTACATTCAGAAAAGTGTACCCACATACTTCTCTATTTAATTTTTCCAGAGGACCTAAATATATAATTATTTAGGATTGCCAAACTTTCAACATGTGTGATATTATTCTACAAATCATTGCTCCATTCCGTGATGATGTTCTCTGGTCCCCTTCATGAATCAAAAGACAGGAGTATTATGTGTTAGGTGGTTGATTTCTATGGACCCTTACAAAAAGATTCTAGGATGTGTGATAGCTATAGTATCTGACTGTCTCTAATTCAATCAAGTCCATCATAATCATTACTTCCTTATCAACAACAATATAATCAATAAACTACTTCCTACTTCTCCTACTTCATAAAAGTATGTCCCACACTGATAATATTGAAACCTTACAAGCCCAAAGCACCTTCTATATCCTCCTACTGGACTTACAACATAATTGTTGGTAAGTGATTCCAAAAAAAGTTATTCTAATCTAATTCAGCAGAGCATACATAAAATATATTCTTTACCAGAACTCTATAAATTGCACTGCTGTGTTTTAATTACACTTGAGATTGTTATAGTAAATGTGGAGAAGCTGAAAGTCTGCAAGATAACTTAGGACACTAGACAGTAAGTTGGAAATTTAAAATGTCCATTGTGATATATTTTTTCATAATAAAAACATAATTGGAGACTCTTTAGAAAAAAATAAGATGTAAACCTATAAAAAATAATCTCACATGCTGAAAGCAATACCACTATTATTATAAACCATTTTGGGTGATAACTCTTTCAGGGGAAATAGTGATGATGATATTATCAGCAAGAGAAAGATTTTAAGGAAATGTAGATTTCTGATTAGGATAATTTCCAGTGTAGTAAATGGTAACTTGTGAATTATTATTGCTTTGTTTTTTTCTATCACATGCCTTTCCCTACAATAGCTATCAATATTTGTTTTGGGCTAAATGTTTCAAACATCTTGACAGACTAGCTCTCTTGCCTGGCTTCATAATGAGATTCTTCCCTATGCCTAAGGCTATGTCTGCATGAGACAAGCTTTTTAAAAAGTATAATATGCCGTTTATCTCCAGATGTTTTGGTCTCTCCCTATATGGTTGTCTATATCGACTTTCTGATAACATTATAAATAAAGAAAAACAGGAACCATGAGCTATAGTCTATAAGTCTGACCACGAGTGCTTCCTTGAAGAAGCCAAGGTGAAATAAAGGATAAAAACAGTTCCCATATTTAATTTAGACTCTGCTCTCCAAATAGATATTCTTACATTTTTGCTATCCACTTGCAAAAAGTGAGAGTACAATGCCCTGGGAAGTAAGAGGGCTTTTGATATTAGCTAAATAAGCCTACTGTGGGACTAGTTCTCTTCCATGGCCATCAACCCCAACTATTTCATTAGCTCTCTATATCTTTCTTCTTTCAATAGGTAGACAGAACTAACACAGACCATAAGGGAGTCCTGACCTCCCAGGAATACAGACATGGAACATTTCCCTTATGCCAATCTCTGAAGGATTGATCTACTGAAAAACTGAGAAATTCACACAAAATGGAAATTAAAGAAAACATTCTATAAAATGAGGGTGGAAAATTTCTAATTTACTGTCTGGTAAGTGGGGGACAGCTGGGAGGCACAGTGGATAGACACTGGGACTGAAGTCAGGGGAAGGCTCATCTTTCTGAATTCAAATCTGACCTCAAACATCTGTTAGTTGTGTGACTTTGGCCAAGTTACTTAACCCCATTTGCCTCAGTCTCTTCATCTATAAAATAAATTGGAGAAGAAGATGGCAAACCATTCCAGTATTTTTTAGCAAGAAAACCCAAAATGGGATCATGAAGAGTCAGACATGACTGAAAAACAGCGGAATTTAAATTTATTTATTTAGTGAGTGTCCCAAAGAATCTTATAAACTTAGACAGTGTTTTGTATAAGCATTCCGATTACAAAGTTTGAGCTCCTACTCTGTAGTAATCACCTCAGATTGATAAAGATTTGGTAATAAATCAGATCACCAACATCAGATAGTACTTTGACACCTAAATCTAAACATCAGCTGATAACTTGTATTTCCAATAGGATTCCACAGTTTTGTCATGAATACATGTAGTAAGAATCACAATATGTTGATAACACATTCACACACAAATAAACACATTCACTGATAACAAATTATTATTTTGTGTCTCCCACATTCAGTTATGAGACCCTATATGGGATCATGAAGCATCATTTAAGAAGCTGGGAATCTAATATGTAATTTTATTATTATATATTCTATTATAATTTCTATTCTATTATAACCTTCTATTATAATAGACATATAATAATAATATTATGATCACATTCATGTAGTACTTTAAGCTTTAGAAAGTATTTTTTAATCACAATTAACCTGGGGTGTATAGATAAGTCAATTCCCTTTTTTAATAAATAATATCACACTGCAGATGCAGACTTGGAAAGATTAAATGCCTTCCCATGGTCACACAGCTAAAAAGAATGTGAGTTGGGATATGAAGCCAAGTTTCCTGGAACTAACTCCATTGCTCTTACCTTTATGCTGCTTTATCTCATAAAGTGAGCTACAGTTAATGTCTTGCATTCCAACTGCTTAATGGGGTACAGCAGAGGACAAACTAAAGCCAAATAAAAATCCTAGAAAGAAGCACTTGGAGAAAACTTTCTAGAAAAAAAAATGGCACAGATGTTCTTTTCTGGGCTTCCCCTGAGATGGACAGAACCCTTGACCAGAAAGAAAGCTGACTAAAGGAGATACATAAAGTATGTGTAACAGTGCCAGTTCATCTCAAAATTCAAAGAGAAGTAAAAGATCCACAAAAGAAGCAAGGGTAGACATTTGACAAATGAAATGGAAAGAAGAGCTGAGATCAAAAGGATGAATCATCTCAGGTTGCTCATCTATCAAACAGGAGGAGTTGAGATCATTGATCTAGAATATTTTCTCCACACCTTAAAAACCTGTGCTTACAAATAAATGCCCTTCCCTCATTTTTCCCCCATTACCCTTTATGACCTTTGCCCTAATCAAGCAGACCTCTGTGAATCACATACTAGGATGGTAAAAGTACTAGCAGATGTGGTGGCTGAGACATTACTAGGAATCTGTGGGAGATTGGAAAGAGTGGAAGTGTAAGCAGATTGATTTGGGGCAAATGAGACTAATTTTTTTAGAGGCAGAAACTGTGTGGTTTACAAAATGTAGACAAGGGAACTTGAATTTGAGTCTTAGCAAAATTCTAGAAAGTTGGATTAAAGGAATAATTAGTGGGCTTCTAAAAAGCAAAATGCTTATCATAAAGAGCAAGCATATCAGTAAACAAAACTTGCTTCTTGACAGATTTATTACATTTATAGGCAAAGAAAATGAAACAACAAAGAGTTGGATTTTGTTAGGAAGAAATAGGATCAATTTTGCTTCTGACATGTACTAGCCCCTGTGACTACTCTGGATAAGTCAATCTACCTGACATCTCGTCCCAGACAATTCTCAAAGATTGTAAATTGTAAAGCATGTGTTGACCTTCATTGGTAAGAGGAATTTCCTCATTGGAGTTTTCACACCAATGAAATCATAGGACAACATCCCCAAAATTAGCTATACTTATTGTGGTTCTACATATTATCTAAGCAGAAAAAGATGCCAATTAACTTTTAATCATCAATTGTTATAGTTCTCAATTATTGTAAAGTATCAAAAATTTTACTCCAAATTAATGAGTTGTTTAATTGTACACATATAGCATATACCAGCTTTAAGTTCTAAAATAAGCTTGGAAAATCTTCCTGTTTGGTTTTTGGTTTTTTATTAACTCATTCAAAATACCAATCTTTTCTTTTTTTAAACCAAGTTAAGATCCAACAATGGTTTCATAGACTGGAGAAGTAGGGGTGGAATTAGGTAACCTTTTTCCTTTCCAAATTCTAAGAAAGAACTTTTGGGTACTTATATTTTTTAGGGGGCAGCTAAGTGACACAGTGCACAAAGTGCCAGGTCTGGTATCAGGAAGACTCATCATCCTCAATTAAATATAGCCTCAGACACTTACCAGCTTTGTGAACCTGGGCAATTCACTTAACTCTGTTTACCTTAGTTTCCTCTTCTATAGAATTACCTGCAGAAGGAAAGCACAAACCATTCCAGTATCTTTGCCAAGAAAACCTCAAACAAGAGTCAAATACAAGTAAAACAACTGAAGAACTAGCAACAGTATATTTTTAACTTAGGAGAGGAGACTTTTATCTATTCTTCATTGAGGAGGTTGTCTCTTTATCAACTCTCACTCTGCCATCTTGCCAGAACTAACCTTTGGTTTCTTGTTGCAATACCACATTGGCAGTACTATTTATCACTGACACAAAATAGTCAGATCTTCTGTATTGTGATACATCTTGCCACAAATCCTTTTAAAGGTCACACACTGACTGTTTCAATGACATGATGCAGAGTTTATTAGGCATGTTGTATTAAATTAAGGGTTATTATCTTCTATTCTCAGACTTTCATCCAGCTAGACTCTGTCTACGTGGCTACTCAGTTGCAGAGACATTACATTACTATCCTACTATATAGACACAGACACTGCACCCAAAGTAATGAAAATATTTCCCCTTGGAAGAAAAATGTAATGCTTGATTGAGGGCTACACATATGGGGGGAGGGGCCAAATCTAAGGAGTTGAGAAATTCTTTCCAGACGGAGGGGGAAAAAAGATGGCCAACCACATAAAGAAAGCAACCTCTTGTGACAGTGAAAATTGAAACCTTGAGGGCAAGAAAAAACATTCTTCATCCAAGGGGGGAAAATGATCCAGTTATAATGACCTAGTCTATTAATAAAATCTGCAAGAAATACAGAACTAAAAAAGTCTATTATGTCTTTTATTTTACTATAAATTTGATAAAACAAATAAATTAGAGTTATCAGGAAAGAAAATCAGTTTCAACATGGGTATATAAAAAAGCCATGTAACAGAAAGGTATTATTAAGTTAATAATTCTTTTTTAATTGGGGGAGGGTGTGCACATGTATGTGACTCACTGATTGCATATGGAAAACTTTAGAAATAATCTAGTTTGAGCTCCACATCTGACAAACAAAGAGTTAAAATATTTGCACACACACACACACACACACACACACATTGTTAGTGACTAAGCTTAGCTTATATAAACTCGGGTCACAAGAGATCATAGAATTAAACCTGGAATAGAAATGAGATAATCTAATCCAATTGTAGCATTTTACAAATAAGGAAACTAAGTCTATAGAAATTAAGACTTGTCTGAAGTCATATAGATAGTATGGGTATATTTACATTTGAAACTCTGACTCCAAAGCCCAATACACTTCCCAATGCATCATTCCATCTTCTGATTCCAAAGCTAGAGCTCCTTCTAAAAATCATATCGTGCTTAAAGACCAAGAAAACACAGTCAGCCTATTATGAACCCAGAAAATAGGGAGTTTTTTTTTGCTTACTAGGTTCTCACAAAAGCATCACAATCTTAGCTTAGCCTTGAGCAAGACCCAAACTGCTACAATGCTATTCTTTTTAGCCCTTCAAGGCTTATCTTTTATACCCTTTTTACTCCTTACACACAGTACAGGGATTCACCACGTTACTGCCATTATTTCCAACACAATAACAGTAACTTAATCCTCATACCCCCATATACTTCCTTAAAACCTATAGAATTTTGAAAATGTTCCATGTTCCCAGAAAGACTGTCACTACATACATAGAAGCAACTGCTATTTTCATAACTCCAGGGGATCAAAATGATACCGAACAAATTATGTTCTGTCCAAACTCATCCTAGAATTGCTAATCTCCCTTTGTAAATTTTTATCATGATATCAAGGCCCCTTCCATTTTCACTAGCAGAAAATACTGACTTCTCGGGAATCTTAATGCTCACTTAGTCATTCCATAATATTCCTTTCTAGCGGTTCCCAAATATATAAGGTCTTAGTTACTTCCATCAGATGTCTGAAAGAACAAAGGAAAGCCTCATGTCTCTCTTCCATGACTAAATTGTCAGTTGCCAAACAACTTAGCTAATTGTTCATAATCTCTTTGTCTTGGTCCATAGGAAGCCTCTTTTAGCACCTGCTGGGGACACATGGCTGCTCTAAGAGGACCCAGAAGGCATCCTTTCTCTAAAGGATAGTAACTGTCTTTAGCATCTAGGGGTCAGTTATATAGTTTTGCCTGCTTTTCCCCAGGAACACTGATTTTCACACTAAGTATTTTATAAACTGCCTTGATCACAGGTTTGTAAAACATTAATATTTGCAGCCTTAGAAATCACCTTTAAATTAAAGGTGAAGAAATTGATGAGCAGAGAAATTGACTTGTTCAGAATTAAACAAAACAAATCTATTATTTCAAACCATCGCTCTATCACCCCTACATTATAGATCTCTTGATAAATCAAAACTCTATAATAATTATCTGAAGTGGTAAGGTTCAGATTTTTTAAGGTAATGTGAAGCACAAAAAAGTGATTTATTCAAAAGTATGCAATAAGCCTGAAACAAGAGTTAGCTTAACATAATAGAATTGAATGGTGAGTAAAGGTGGTATACCTTATTGATGCTCTAAGTGTTTAGAACCCAAAATGTTAAGGACAATTGTTTTAATAGGATAAGGCCAGGACATGCAAATATGATCCTAAAGGATGGTGAATTCTCACCAATAATAGCAGCACTTTTTATCAGAATCTGCTTTTTCCAGGATGCTGGACTTTCTGCTGACCTTGGTACATCCAAGGAGACTGAGAGGTATCTGGGACCTTAGTGGTCAGCATACCAACACCTCTACTTTACAGATAAGAAAAAATGAAGCTCCAAGAGACTGACTCATTCAGGACTACATAGATAGTAAGTAAACAGAGATTATATACAATCCTGGTTCCCCAATTCCTTACCCAGTATTCTTTTTAATACAGCACCCCTTCCTCAGCCCTCAATTTTGTTTCCAATTGCTAGATATTTGGATTAGTCTATATCTTGGCTTCCACGTCTGCTGCTATCTCTAGTGTGGCAATTTTACTGTCTGACTCCCTGGCTTGAAGCCTTTGGAGTTTACATCATCCCCAGAGTTTCTCTGCCTCTAATTCATTTGTATCAAATCTCTGGGCTTCAATTTCTTCACCCTTAAATTAAGAGTTTGCACTTGGATTTCTAAGGCCTACTGTTTTAAGAACCTGTGTGATCAAAGCAGTATATAAAATACCCAGTGTGAAATCTAGTGTTCTCAGAAAAAACAACTCCCACATATATCTCTTTCCTTCTCTTTTTGGCGGTCATCCTTGCCTGGTTAAATGAAAATGACTAGACACCACTTGGGCCTCCATAAAATGATTTATCATTGGTAAACAACAGAGTTCAGCTTTAACTTCCAAATAAATCAGTCATGTTCTATATGACTTCATTATTATCTTCTGATTTCAGAGGAGAAGAAAAGGTTAATCACTCTACTCTCTAAAATCAGAAATCCTTCCTTCTTTTCTTGAATACTGCTTCAAGGACACAGTGGATGACATAGTAACAGCAGTAGTTAGTCACTTCTATAAAAACTGCTTTCAAATCAATCTTATCAGTAAGTATGAAGTACCTATTATGTTCCTATTGCTGATCTAATTTAGTACATGAATCCCTTTTCTTGAGTCTAACAAACTATAAGGAACATACTACTGATCTAGCCTCATTGGGCTAAGGCTAGATACTCTCCTTTGGTCCCAAAAAAAATCTTCTCTAAAATAATGTTTTTATTCATTAAGTGCAAGGGAATCAAAACCAGATGGATTTGGCAGCAATCTGGTTCCCCAGATCCTTGGGCAGCTGTGGAGGGATGCCAGAGCAAAAAAGGATGATCAATTTCACACGTTACAGATTTCAGGCACTAATGGATGCTTGGCTGTGGGTTCCCTGGTTTTCGGATGGCACGCCAAAACTTACATGCTGGGACAGAGTCATTTAGGAAAGGCAGCCATGCAGACCAGAGAAATGAATAACGACCTTTGGTCCAAGAACAGCTCAGGGAGCAGCTGTTTTGTACTGGGCAGCAATACTGTTTAGTGCCTTTCACTTATGCTGCTCATAAGATGTGGAATATTCATAAAAAGCTATACTATAACTCAAGGGTCAGCAACTCACAGCACAACTACTGATTCACTGGCATATCGCCCAGCTGCTGCTACTGAGATCTTCTTCCTGTCCCCTGCAAGAGCCACTGCTGACCATCAGAGCTGGCAATAAATACAGTCACTTCTTACACATAGTCAGGACCATCACCTGCCTTATTGATCTATTTGTGCATATATAAATATTCCACAAAGAAAGGACTCAGGAGCTGCTTAACATATGTCCCTTGGAAAAGGTTGACAATCAATCCTCTATGTAACTACTTACTACCCAAGCATCCCAGAAGTACCAGTCTAGGTAATGTTATTGCACAAGAGTATAATAGGAGTTTTTCTAAAATGATGTTCAGCCTAAATTATCAGATATCAGACTCATGCAATGAGGTGAGATGAGCACATGTTTGGATGAAGCCATTCTGCCTTATCATAGTATTAACAGTCTTCTGAGAGAATCAGAGAAGAGAGGAAGGGAGAACAAGAAAGACAGAGAGAAGGAGGGAGAGAGAGAGAGAGCAAAGGGGGAATAGAAGGAGGAAAAGAGGAAGAGAGAGAGTAGACATAACTAGGCAAAAAAGAGAAAGGATAACAAGGAAGCATGAGAAATGTAGCCTCAGAAATGAAGGCAAACTTTTTTGGATTCCTAATTAACTTGAGATGATCAAATCTTTGCATGAGATTTGACTAAGGGAAGGATTTGCTAGCAGACTTGATGAGCTTCACTCATCAGGAAGGAAAATGAATCATTATGCCAGATAGACACATTTCCCAAAGATGCTTCAATCAGTCTGAGAAGCTCCTTGTGAATAAGGGAATATCTAAATGATGTATTTTCCTCTTTTTATTCTCTATAGCAGGGTTTATTCAATTAATATTTATTGCTCCTATTGCCCCTTCTCTAATTATCTTTGACAAGCAAATACCTAATTGTCAACCTTTGCTATTTCTACTAAATTTTATTTCAAGGTATTTATTTTCTATGTATTTAACTTCACATGTTCTAAGGCAAAACATAAGTATTCACAGACTAAAAGAAAAACTGTTTTCCTATCTATAAATTTTGACACATACACTGTAGGCAGCTGGGTGGCTTGTTGGATAGATCACTAGGACTTGGAGACAAGAAAAATTTGAGTTCAAAGTCTTACTCAGATACTTTTATAGTTATGTGACTAGTCTAGATAAGCAATTTCTTTTAGCCTCTTTCCCCATCTATAAAGTAGGAATAATAATAACACTTACCTCGATGTGTGTATGCTTATATTTATACATATATACATATACATATATAATATATATGTATAGCACTTCACAGACTTTAAAGTACTACATAAAAGCTAGATGTTATTATTTTATATTAATAATTCAATTTTCAAAGAAAGCTGTAAATCTCCTTTCTTAGATTTTCATGAGAGATCACTTCAATATTTATATAGATAATTCTCAAAAAAATTATAAAGTATTCAAATATTACCTCAGACATTCACTACTTGTATGATTCATTTAATTTCTGTCAGTACTCTGTTTTCTAATCAGTAAAATGGGAATAATAATAGCATCTATATCATAGGATTATTGTAAAGATCAAATGAGATAATAATATGATACTTTGCATCACTTAAGGTACTATGTAAATGCTAGGAATTATTATTGTTGCTATAAAGATTTTAGAAAAGTAAGAATATGAAGCAGGAGTCATTGATGTTCTCTTAACTGTCCTTTTTGGAATAATATTATCATTGATAATTTTTTACCCATTATTTTCATGTTTTCTCCCTGATATAACTTTTCTAAGTTAGAACAGAAGGACAGAAAGTACACAATGTTTTCAAGTACAGAATTCCTTGATGCATATTTGGTCTGATCCAGGAATTGACCCTAAAATCCTCACCTTACACTTTATCTTTATAAAGTCTTTATGAAAATTGTCTACACACATATTAAGGGCATTCTGGATGAAAATGAAAGAAGAGACTAGGCAGATTTTTCCTAATAATTTTCTATAGTAGATCATGTCAACAGAATCACAAACTGATAAAAAAAAAAAGATACAGAGAATACACAATCACATTATTTTATTTATTATTGACTACTAAAATACTTTGACTTGATGGAACAAAAGTTAACCTAAAAAATTTATAATCCAATAAGTAATTTCCCATTTGTATGTAAAGATCACAAAAAGTTATTTAAAAATATAGTAACTTTATTCGATGATCATAAAGGCCAATCAGAGCTTAAAAGGGATTTGGAGTGTGTCTCCCAAAGGTATTTGTCCATCCTGTAGGATGTCGTACAATGTCCAAATGCGAAAAAAAAATATTTCTTTGAATAGTAAATGATATACCCAAGGTCATACAAGTAATAGAGTAATGACAGAGCTTGGGTTTGAATATAGGTCATCTAACTCCACATCTGGTAAGATTATACTCTACAGAAGAAAAAGAAAACTCAGACACTGAAAATGGTAAAGTCATATGATGGGATCATTCCGTTAATCCATCCAAACACATTTCTGAGATAGGCACTGCTGATACACCATGAATTGGATCCAGAATTGAATTGATGAAAGAAAGGAGACTTGATTGCATTTGTGAAATCACACAGACTCTTTCAGCAATCTCAAGCTGATCACTGGCATCAAGACAAATATTCTCACAATGATGCTGTGAGTTGTGAATTCTGGAGCAGCATAATTCTCTGTTGTCCTCTTTTCCCTACAACTACTTTTTACAATTTGCCAAGATAAGAGTGCCGGTAGTATTCTTTCATAGTGATCTAGTTTTCTAAAAGAAATAAATTGGGATGTTCTTACTGTGATATTGCTCCATTTGGCAAGCAGATAAAGTATCAAGGCTATGATTCCTGGGTTCTTTCAACTCCCTCAGTATGATCATTTTGTATCATAAAAACTTGGAAATGTAGAAAATAATGTTTTTGCTTTTGTTCGTCCCTCACCTCCCTTTTTTTAAGTCAATAGGTAGTTTAAATTGACTGGGTAGGGAATAATTACTCACAAATTCATCTCTTCTTTATTCATCTAATGTTATAGATCCTTTATGTTAACAAATTAATGGTACAACTATAGACAATAGGTAAGTGGTATAATGAATCTTACATAAGTTAATAGTCATTGCTTGTCTGTTAATTAGGTGGTTTTATTGTTTACAGGTAATAATGCAATAAAATTAATTGAAGGAGTAAAAAGAAGACATGGATCTAAATGTATACTTAATTATGAAATACTAAGTAATGCATTGGTCAGATAACAAATCATAAAAGCAATTATAATTATGTGAAAAATAATGATAATTATGAGACAGTATACCAAAATGTCTTAACTGTATATTAAAGTAATCCTCATTTTGAAAATTATATCACTAAAAAACACATGTCAAGAAAACACAAAAAGAGAGGAGTAACAAATGGGATATGGATTTTAAAATTAGAAAGCCACTAAATTAATTTAAAATAAGCAGATTCAAAATCAGGACAATTAGATAAATTGGAAACCAAAAAGACTAAAGAACTGATAAAAATTAAAAACTAATTCTTTTAAATGACTCATGAAGCTGATAAATCTTTAGATTAAAAACAAAAGGATAAAAATGATAATTTTTTCTTTATTTTTTATTTCATAAAAAATCAAAATGATAATAACAACAAAATCAGAAGAAATTAAATAATAATTTTAGAACCTATAATGTTATAGTATATACCAACAAAACTAAAAATGAGGGAAAAAAAGATTAGCTTCAAAAAATATAAACTATCCAAACAAACAAAATATCATAAAGAGAAAATAGATCTTATAAAATCCAAACTCAGAAAAGGAAATAGAATCTATTAATGAAATACAAAACAAAACAAAAGAACTCTTCATCACATGAATTTCTAGGAGAATGCTAGAAAACTTTAAAAAACATTATCTACACCATACAAATTATTTTTAAAAACTTAGAAAAAGCTCCCTTTTGGAGGGAAAAACACAGTTCTGACATCTAAATCAGAGAAGGATGAGGCAAAAAATGAAAATTAGAGTTCAATGTCATTTAATATTCAAAAATTAAATGAAATCCTAGAAAAAACAAAAATAATATATACGCTTAGCAATATGTGCATGCATGCATGTGTGTGTGTGTGTATGTCCAGATCAACCAGGTTGAAATTATACACAAGATGCAAGAATGTTTCAATATTGGGAGAATAATAACCATAATAAAACATATTAAAAACACAAATATTCAAAAACCACTGTTATCTTAAAGGAAAAAAATCCTTCAAAGAACTACAATATTCATTTATGATAAACATTTTACAAAGTTTGGTACAGAGAGATCACAGTAGTAAAGCAAGGATTCTCCTTTTTCCTCCTATTATGTAATAAAATTCTAGAAATGCTAACAAGATAAGAGAATTTAAAATAAAAATAGGCAAAGAAGAGTTGAAAATACTGCTATTTGCTAAGAATATAATGATTTACTTAGAAAATCCTATGAAATAAAAAAAAAGAAATTTATAGAGACAAAAAGTTTTCTCAAAGTTTCAGGCTACAAAATAAACTCTGAAAAATCCACAACATTATTATAGAAGAATAGCAAAATCCAAAAAACAATGATAGAAAGAAAAGTCACATTCAAAATAACTAGAGAATACATAAAGTAATCTACTAAATAAATTACTAAATAAACTACTAAGTAAATCTACTAAAATAAATTTAATATCTATGTAGATCCAATTTCAAATTCTCCTTAAAGAAATAATTAACTTAAACAAATGGTTCATAACTCAAGGTTCCTATCTCAACCATGTCAATATCATAAAAATGTTAATAGTATAAAAGTTAATTTAAAGATTTTAGTCCTATACAAAACTACTGAAAAATACTTTACAAACCTAGAAATAATAAATTCTTTTGAAGCAACAAAAATCTAAAGCTATCAATGCAAACAATGAAATAAAATAAGAGAATAGCATTTTCAGACTTCAGGAATTTTTAAAAATAATTTGGTACTGGCCAATAGAAAAGTAGTTAACAAAAGAGATTAGACAAGAAAGAATCAGAATTTAATGCAATATTCCAATATTTGATAAACCCCATAATATTAATTATGAAGGGATTAACTATTTAATAAGGACCTCTAGAAAAATAAAAAGTAGTCTAGCAGAAATTAGTTCTAGACCAACATCTTATACTATACTCCCTAATAAATTTCAAATGAACATGTAATCAAAATAAAAAATTCAGAAGAATATTTAACATGGGATATTCCAAAAGTCTTAAACATGTGGTATATAGTTCCACCTAAAAAACACAAAAAGATTTGTCCTTGTTGATTCCCCTAAATTAATCTTTGATGTTGGTTCTTATGTGTTTTGTTTTTCTATTAAGTTCAGGTTTCTTTGAGACAAAGTCCTAAAAAATCTGCAAATTCACTGAATACCTGTTTTTTTCATTAATTATTATGGTTACTTGCTGATTATGATATTTTTGATTACAGGTCTACTTCTTCTGAATTGAATATATATATATATATATATATATTATTCTAGGATTTGCAGTCTTTTTTAAAGATAAATCCTGTATAATTCTGATTGCAACTCCAGCATATTGGAATTTTTGTTTGTTTGTTTTTGTTTCTTGTAGAATTTTCTCTTTGATCTAGGGGTTTTCAAAATTTGGCAATAATATTCCATGTAGGATTTATTTGAGATAGTGATCAGTGGATTTTTCCTCTTTCTACTTCCTCTTCATGTTCTATCAATAACTCCAGGATAATTTTCTTAATTTCTTGTATAATTGTGTCTTGGTTCTTTTTTTGATCACAGTCTTCAGGCAGTCTAATTAGTCATGTTTTTTCTTCTTGATCTGTACTCCAGACTTGTTTCTTTTAAGTTTCACATTCTCTTCTATTTTTTCATTTTTTATGCTTTGTTTTGTTTTTTCTTGGTCTCTTACAACTTCACTCGCTTCCCTTTGTCTAATTTAAATTTTCAAAGAATAAGAATAAGATTCTAGCTGTCCTTTTTCTTCTGGGCAGATAGCCATTTAACATTATTCTTTGGGATAGAAGAGGTTGGTTTGTTTGTTTGTTTTTTACTTCATTATCCTCCTGTGAAGATTAAACCCTTTTTTATGGTTGGGTTTTTTTTTTTCCTTTTTCCTTTGCCTATTTGATTTTTTTTTTAAATGAGATCTATTCGTGTAAACACCTCTAATGCTGATGAATGGCACTTCTTTCTTCACTTCAACTCTCCTGTCTGACCTGGAGTCCCAAACCAAAAGTTTCCCCTCCTGCAAATGCCTGCAGGCAACAGTGTCTCCCAACCCACTTCTTCTGCATTCACCCCATGTGCTTGTTCTTTTTCATCCAGAGCAATGTCTCTGCAGCACAGCTGGACCTATAGTTAGTTCCTAATCAGCAGACGTTCCCTCAGTCTTCCAGGCTCAGACCCCCAACCCCTTAAACTGTGGGCTGAGACTCCCTTGGAACTCAAGCTAGCCTCAGGGCTCCCCTCTTAACATTTCTGTGGAATGAGTCTGGAGACATTTACACTTCACGTTGGTTAAACCCCAGTCTTGGGGTCCGCCTTCTGGTCTTTGAAGATTGTCCCAGAAGGACTCCAGTTCTGTCCCAAGTCTTGATTGTTTTTCACTGGTCTATGTTCATCCTGAGGTTCAAGTTTATTTTGGTTGGGGGGAAAATCTAGAGAGCTTAGAATTTTCCTAGAATCTTCTATTCTGGTATCATTCTAAGGATTCCCAGAGAACTTTGTGATGTATATTGACACAAAAGCTACAATTTTACTCATATGTCTGCTTATTTTCATTGAGAGCACTATAAGCTGAGGTAATCAAACCTATGAAACAACATTCTTGTGGCCTCCTGGCATCAAAGAAATCAACTGTACCAAGTCTATCAAGTCTGTGAGCCAACCATTTATTGTAGCAAAACTTTCTAAAATGTCTTTCACTTAATGATAAGAATGTCCTGTGGTTGTTGGACAAAGATCACTTTTTAAGTACCAACTGTGAAATTAATGTCTATACATATTTTTAAAATTCTTAGCACCCTTTTTTCCCTTTTCAGACAATTTATCATAATCTCAAAAATAAAAAGACACCACATATTACCATGAATCATTTTATATTTCTGTCCACTTTGTGAATCATCATGGCCAAAAAAATTTATCACCTGGTGGCATAATTTTGGGTAATGAACCTCTCCATCTTTAACTAGATTGTTGTTCAAGCAGCAGAACCATAATCTATCATCTCTATGCCTTTCCTACTTCATAGTAAATAACAGAGCTTCTGTTACATGATCATATCCTTCAAAAATTCAAGAATTCACCTCTTCAGTATGTTGAGGTATCTGGTATGAGGTATATAAAAGCACCATTCATAAAATTTTAATACAACTATTCTCTGATTTTCAAGTATATACATTCTAAAACAGCTTTCATTCTGGCCCTATTCCTAAATTCTGGATTTCAAAATCCTGCCCTTGTTGCTTTCTCATCCTTGAGATAGGTCCTTAGGACCTTAAACCTCTTTACATTAAAAATGTCCTACCCACCCCTTCTCCCTTCTTAACCTAAAATAAATTTCTGTAGGACCACCTACTTTTCCCACTGATGAATTCCACCTGGGGTGTCCATTCTAGAAAGAGGCCCAAACCAGACTTCACTCCTCTTGCTGCCCCTTTCTGATTTCTAGACTTCAAAACTGTGCTCCTGTCCCAGTTCCCATAATTCCCCACCCCACTTTTCAATTCCCTTTTATGTGTCATCCTACTCTGTTAGAATATAATCTTCTTCATATAGGAATTGTCTTTCTCTTTGCTTATATTTATTTCTCCCTAACTTAACAAAATGCTTGGCACATAAATGTGATTTCCTTTCTTCTTTCCCTCTTTCCTCCCTCCCTTCCTTCTTTTTTCCCCTTTCTTCCTTTTTTCCTTCCTTCCTTTTTTCTCTCATTCCTTCCTTCCTCCCTCCCTTCCTTTCTTCTTTTCATCCTTCCTTCTTTCCTTCGTTGTTTCCTAGCTATATTTATAGCCTAGCTATAAAATGTCATTCTATACATTACATTTTTCTAAATAATTCACCTTAAAAAAAGAAAGATTTTCCCACAGATAATATTCAGCTGCATCTTGGGCAGCAGATAGTCACCCTTTTGTTTTGCTACAGAAGCACCATTAGTATATTTGTTTGCATTCTAAAAATGGTGATGGGAATGTGGGAGCAGGAAGAGAAAGGAGGAATACCTTTAAAAAATAAACATGCCAGGATTTTTTTTTTCTGCTTTTGGCAGCACCCAAAAGAAGAAATATAATTTCTCTCAGCATGAGGAATTGAGCCAGGACTAAGAAAGTTTCCATTACAAATAGGAAACTGCTTTAAGATTGAGGTTGTTCTACCTCTGGAGAATTTAGTCATTTTTACCAGTTTATAAAGCTTATTTGGTATGTAGTACAAGCCCCCTTTTAAAACCATGAACTGGTTTCTTAACTGTCCCTTGCATGAGTCCCTTGTCATCTATAAAAGGAAGTGACAAATATTTTTAATCTGAAAAGCTTTAAAACTTACTATATTGTTAGAGGTAAAGACATCTCCCAATGCTTCCCACCATCTGCACTTTAATCCCTTCAGACCAAGTATCTAATATTCAAGTAACATCAAAATACCTCCAAGACTTTTCCAATTATTTTTGTCTTATAATTAATTCACCAATTAAGATTTTAATTCACTAATTAATCATTTTGTTGGTCTCTGACAGAATTTGAGTGATCAGAAAACATGGGAATGAGAGGGGGTTAATATGATAGAAAATTTGGAAAACAATATAACAATATAAACCAAAGAAGGACCAAACAACAAGTTAATGTGACTTTACCCCAAATGAACTACAAATCCATTCCCTGATTTAGAAGTTCCTTAACAAAGAAAGGCTGCATTTTTAGTTTGCCTTCAACTGAAGGACTGCACAGTTAAAATGTCAGGGTTACCACATAACTACCATATTTTATGATCTCTCATTCAATACAATTTTCCACCCCACTGAAACTAATCTCCAGGTTCTGCTGATTTCATAAATTGCATTCTTGATCCTGGCCCTTAGTCCACCCAAATAATGTGCTCAAGATAAGTAAGTCACCATTTTACCATGTTTGTTCTTATCACAGTATACATCCAAAGTTATTCAGGTTGAAAGCAAAGGACTCTAAAAACAATTTATTATAAACCTATTTGGTAGATCTTCATCACCCTAGTTGAAGTGACTGACAGTACAATGATTCTCAAGCTTTGTTTCCATATTATGGTCTAAGAAAGCCGACCAGTTTTTTAATGAGCATTATTAAAAACATAATTTTCTTTTTGTTTCACAATTATTTTAATTTGTTCAACAAACATTAAATATCCTTGAAGTATTAGATATGCAAAAATGAAATTGAATAATAGATTCTGTTTTCAAAGACTTTACATTGTGGTGGGGAATGCTTGATTGAATGTTGTTTTTCAATACAGGAAGACTAGTATATTCTCCCATTTGAAGATTTCACTTCTTCTAATAAAAGCTTTAATTATTTTTAAGTGATTAAAGGCTTTCCTTTCCCCTGCTAATCATGAATAGGATTACTATTCTAGCCCTTTCTCCCATACCAACCAATGAAAAATGTCAGACCATGGACACTTATTCAATTTAAGTTCCATTTTAGCTAAGATTTTAAGATTAAAATCATCATTAATATATATTCGATTTTCCAATCTGTGAAGGATGTATTAAGGGGAATGAATTGGATTCAAACAGGAAGAAAAAGCATGGATGAACTGGTATCCTCATAGTTGGCGTTAGCAGCCATATTAATGAAATCAGAAATCCAGTAAAGAATGAATATGTAAGCTGATGTGAATTATGTATGACAACACTATTACATGTCATATATTCTTAACATTAATTCCTAAAGATTTTGGTAAAGAAATGGAATTCAGTTTTAAATTCATTCAAAATGTGTATATAAATGAGAGAACAAAAGTGAAAATTAATGAAATAGAACCAGGCTACTATATTTATATACTCAGTATTGAAAGCATCACAAATCTTTTACCCAATTTTTCCTTTAGGAAGACTGAGGACTGTATTATAAATAATAATAAGGGTAGCGACAGGAACTGTAATTTCATTGCTTTAGGAACTCTTCCAGGTGGAGAATTTCTTCTATTAAAGCAAATGGCCACTTGCTCTTCAACATGAAGTATTAGAAAGTTAAGAAGATGTTATGAAAAATCAGAGTATTATAGGAAAATGGCAATGACTAGGGTTCCCAGACACCCCTAAATATTTCACCAGAACTTAGAAAATCACCTCTAGCCTCCCCCAACCAATCCAGAAATCCATAGGGAAATCATAGGGAAACCTCTGAATTCTTCAGAGATTTTAGAAAAGGCCAATTGGGCACAACCCTGGAGACTTCAAGGTGGTTCCAAGCTCCCTATTTGAGTTCCTCAGTGCCAACACCAGTCAGTTTTGAGCCTTCCCTGAAGCTGCAGTCGAAGGAAGTCAATTTTGGGGGAGGTTCAGCACTAAGGAGCACTCCTCAACAAATCCAAATGGAGTCTTCTCCAAGCTCAGCCCAAGATAGAGAAGCCTGAAGAAGAAGGGAGTTCTGAGCAAGACCAGTGAAACTTTATAGGAAATAGCACCTGAGGATGACCCAGTTCCTTATACCTGGCTAGAGAGAGAAGCCTCCCACCATTCCAGGCAGGGTCTAGTTCAGTACCAGTGTAGATTCTTCCCAAATCAAAGAGAGCTTTGAATATTAAGAAGGAAGGGTCTGAGAGAAGCCCAAGGGAAAAATCCCAAGAAGTAGAGTGACTCTAATATCATAAATCCAAATAAGACCTGATAGGAAAAAATATCCTGGTCTCTACAAATTGTTGTTCTTGTTCAGTTATTTCACAGTCGTGTCTGACACACAGTGACCCCATTTGGGGTGTTCTTGGCAAAGATACTGTGATGGTTTGCCATTTCCTCAGAGAAAATGTTGTTTATCTTTCATTCTCAACAATGACCATGACATCAGAGAGATGATGCTATTGGATTTAAATGAAGAAGAAAGTCACCTGCCTTAGTTTTTTTTTTTCTCTAAAGCTATCTGGGTCTAGTGGCAAGCTATAAATCAGGATGACTGGAGATGGTCCTCTGAAGGAAATCAAAGATAGAGAAAGTTAGAGAAAAAAGAAAGGAAAAAAATCTGTTATCTTAGAACAAAGAGTAGAAAACCTCCTTTAGACAAATTAGAGTAAGCCAGACTGAAAATTTCTGAGAAAACTGAGATTTGTGACTTCTCCTGAATTACATGAAGTGTTAAAAAAAGTAGTACTTAAATCTGCCTTTCTGGTTTTCAGGTCAGCTTGCTAGCCACCAGACCACACTGTCTCTCCATAAATAAACATAAAACAACATTAACTAGAGATAATTTAATCCACTGAATTTTATTTTATAATTTATTACTTCTGAAAGAGCATGGCACAGATAATAGAAAACTGGACTTGACTGATAAAAACCTTAGGTTCAAGACCTGCCTCAGATACATTGGTTGTATTACTCTAAATAAGATGGAACCTTTTATAAGGCTATAAACAAAAGTCAGTTCTTCCTGTACAGAGTTAGAGGGAGTCACAACACCAGAAATTCCTTGCATTAATCAAATCCACCACCAATACTGCCTACATAGTTCATAGAGAAACCTGCATCTTTACAATTTGTGTTAACATGATTATCTTCGTATCAACTTCAAAAAAAAAGTCACACACAAATATGCATGGTATAAACTTCAAGGGGAAAGAAGAAATGCAAGATAGTCTCTGTGTTCTGCACTTGGATACAGAGCCAATAATACTCTCAGATTTACTTTTTTCCCATAGTCTCACAAATAAAGATTACACTGAGTTTCAATTTAATACAATTGATATCTCTCTTAGGTCATAGTGCTACAGAATAATAACTATTGGAGGTGTCCTATTTTTAAGATAGTTTCAAGGTAAAGATTTAATTGACCAGTTTTCAAGATAAAAACTTTAGAAAATAAAATATTTTAATTTTAGTTTGAACTTCAGAGATGAGCCTATAAAATCTATTGCAATGATACATTTAAAAACAGATAATCATGAAATCACTCTGTTGGAGGGGACTTTAAAATTATCAAATCCAACCTATATTAAATTATTTTATTTGTGATATTCTTGATAGGTGGGTTATTCTGTCATTCATTTCTGCTAATAACTGTACCTCCCTTTTGTGCCATATCAATATTGGATAAGCACGCCAATTTTGACTTTTAATTCATTAATAAAATTCATTAACAAAAATTAGTTCAAAGTTAAATTCAAAGATAAAAAGATTTATGGTACTGCCTTAAGCACTACCTTGCATGGGGACTTTGATATTTTTATTAACATTATTTGAGTCCAATTAATCAACCCACCTAATTCAATAATATTTTAATAAATTTTCTAGGAAATGTGCCTTTTAACAAAGGTGATTGAACATAAAGGAGGCTGACATCAACTAAAATTCCCTCAAGTTGCATCCTAAACAGCAGCAAGAGAGGATAAAGTCACAATCTTTTTCAGATAAAGAGCCTTTGTAAAGAGCAGAGACAAAGGAGAAGCAAGATAGGTAGCCACCTATGCTACAATATGTAGGAGGGACGTATACAATGAAGAACAGTTTTTTGAGTGTTATTTTCCATAAATGAACATTCTAATATCAAAACTTTCCTCTCCCTTCTTCCCCCATGACATAAAGGTGTTTATTTTGTGATAAATCAAGTTGCATGCATTAGGGGGGAAGTTGAACTACTGCTTATGCACAGGCATATACAATTGCCAAACAAAAGGGTATTTAATTTTCCAACTTTACTTAAATTAAGCAGCATAGAGTGGGCCACATCCAAGCATCCAATCTACCTGGGGAGTAAGGCTGCAATCTATCTAAGGAGTGAAGATCTATCTGGGGAGTAAGGAAGGTGCCCATAGTTTTGGATTCTACAATACTTCCATATTATGGAGACAGAGAAAAATGTTCAAAGGATAATAGATCCATCATCAGGGAAAGTCTCACTCTATTCCATAAGAAAATTCAGGCCTAAACAGGTTAAATGAGTTGTCCAAAGTTATATAGGTACTATGTGGTAGATCTGGGATTTGAACCCAGATCCTTTCATACCAACTTCATGCATGTATGTATGTGTGTATATGTATGTGTATATTTGTATTATGTGTACTTGAGTGTAATGGGCTGAAACTGAGCAGATGCACTTGAACAGCTGAGCACTTAAGGCTAATTACTTATTGGACAATACTCTATTAGCATATACTTGGAAAATGGCCCACCCTACTATTCTGTGCTGGCTTGATCTGTTGGTGTATAGAGACATTTGGAGGAGGGATTAGAGGATGGAGTAAGACAAGCAAGTGTGACTCCTGGAGGAGTGAGGAAGAGGAGATTCATGGGTCCATTCCTCTCATTTCAACCAAGAATAAAGACCAAAGATTTTTGCTTATCCTGATTCTGGCTGATTCTAAAGTATCCAGGGTGTTAACTTGGTCTTCACACCTGTGTGTATACATATATGTATGTACAGATAAGTTTCCTTTTGTATATGTGTATATATATATATATATATATATATATATATATGCATATTATATATATTGTATGTATTTATGTGTGTTTTTGTGTGTATTGTATATGTATATTTAATTCTCTGTGTGAGATGGTATATTACATATATATACATATACATATGATATATATATGTATGATATATATGATATAAAATATATCATCCCAAGAGTAGAATAAAAGTTCACAATGCTGGCTTGGAAGATTAAGGAAGAACTAGAAAGAAAAAAAGACAACTAGACGAAATTCCTTGTTCACAGTCAGAAAGACTCATCTTCCTAAATTCAAATCCAATCTCATACACTTAGTAACTGTGGACAATTCACTTAATCCAGTTTGCCTCAATTTTCTCATCTGTCAAATGATCTGAAGAAGAAAATATTGAAAAACAATGAAATAACAATAAGAGAAGAAGGAAAAACCCTGATGAGGTAAGACATGAAGAAAATATATTCTTGACATCCTCATTGATTCCTATGTTATTTCAGCCTCCATTAGCAAAGTTTATGACAATAAAAACTTAACTATTATTTTCAGGATAATATTACTATTTCACTCATTGTTATTTTAGATTAAAACTTCTGTTGCATTTAAAAATCAGAAAAAAAATGAGTTTTGAGTTGAATAAACTCAGACCTAAATAATCATATGTAGAACAGTTGAGGAAAATAATTAAAATTGCAACAAGAAAACGGAAAAATATTTCCATACAATATGAAATTAATAGACTAGAACCAAGTGAGGAGCCCATTGATCCTATCTAGTATTTCATCTATGCTTCTGTTTCAAATTTTGGCAGGAGTTGTATCTATTGCACTTCTTCTTAGTAATCACACAGAAATAATCATCCACTCACTCCTCCATGGCAATTACTTAGAGAAAGCCATAGGGAAAAGGGAAGCACTATACTTGCCAACCCTGCAACCAGAAAGGGTAAACAACTTAGGACATCAAAGGAGAGGAAGATAAATAAGTAGAAACAATCATCTTGCTAAAGGAAGAGGAAGTCTGTCACTCTACCTATCATCATCCCATCAAAGTTGTAGATAGCAAAGAGACTTAGGAATAGATATCTGCACCCTTCCTAACAATGAAAGCCTTAAAACTGGACCACTATGGTGGTCTGAATAGGAGAAAACAATACTAGTAATACTTGTAAAAGTACTGAGAACAGAGGGCAAAATATTCATTAGTGATGTTTGATGGATTACATGAGAGAGATATGTCAAGCTTAAATAAGTAAGGATTGTAATGTTTAAACTTCAAAATTTCAATGTCAAAAAATAAATATTGCAAGCATCAAAGGAAGAAATCTTTGGCTACAGAGATAATAAATTTGAACAGGTTAGGGATTTATTTCTCTATGAAAAATAGAATAGAAGAGTATTACATTTCAAAAAGAAAAGTAAATGCTCCTCCCTCCACCCCTCAAAAAATTAAAAATCTGAGTCTACTCAGTGATGATAAATGGGCTTTCAACAACAACAAAAAAAAGAAAATGTTCCATTTCTTCAAAAGAAATGAGAAGGAAGTAGGCAATTCAATGTGAAATTACTTCAAATGAGATAAATACAAAAACAACAAATGAATAAAATTAACAAGAAAATACAAAACAATATAATCAACTCTCGCACTATTCTATGTCAAGAAAAACTAGTTTCAAATGCAATTTTAAAAAAATTAGTAAAAGGCCAAGAGAGTACAAAAGGAGATCATCTGTGCACAAAATTATCTAAAGAACTAAAGCCATAAGATTTTTAAAAATCAGAAGAAATATTTCTTATTAAAAACATATTTAGATATAAATCAAGGTGGGAGAAGTGGGAAGGGAGGGGCAAGTGGGGGTATAACTTCAGAGAAAAGTCACTCAAGTGAAAAATGTAAATAAATAATGGGTCAGAAAGGATATTAAAAAAAAAAGATCAAAAAATGGTGATTTGTGATCACATTGATAAATGAATAGGAACTCAGGAAGATGAGACTTCTCTCAGGAGAATTAATAAAGAATATGCAAGTTTATGAACCATGAATAGAAGATTAGATTTCAAGATATAGGGGACAGAATCAAGATGAATGAGAGAAGCCAGGAAGTTCCCTGAGGTCTCCCCAGTTTCCCCAAAAAATAATGTTAGTAAAGTCTCTAAACAGATTCTGGAGTGACAAAACCCCTAAAAAGATGGAGCAAAACAATTTTCTGCTTAATTCAACGTAGAAGGACTTCATGAAATGTCTGCTTATTGTCCCCTGGGAAAAGGGGAGCATGACCCAATGCATGCCCAGTGTAAACAGTCTAACTGGAGACTCTTAGTTGCAGCACAAATCAGCAGCTCAGAGCCCTCTAACCTACTCAGCAAGCCAGTTCTGAGGCCTCCAGCCCCAGTGCAGAAGACAAATTGGAAGCCCCTGAATTCTGGCAAATCAAATATGACTAGGCTAGTTCATCCCAGTACAAGGGATTAGAAAAGACACCAATACCTCCAACTCCAGTGTGGAAAGCCAGTGACAAGGCCTTAGTCTCCCCACAAAAGAAGTTTGAGAGAGTGTCTCCTATGGCCTAGGAGCAAACTTTAACTTTTAAAAAAAGAGAGGGGGAAAAAAAACAATAACAGCCCTGAGCATAGAAAGCTACTATGGTAACAGAGAAGATTAGAACACAAACTCAGAAGAGGACAGCAATGGCAAAATGCCTACATGTAAAATCCCCAAAAGGAATATGAATTGGTTTCAAGTTGCATAAGAGAGTTCGAAAAGGATTTTTAAAATCAAGCAAGAGAGGTAGAAGAAAAATTAGGAAAAAAATAAGTGTGATAAAGGAGAATTATGGGGAAAACCAGTTTATATGTTTCTGTTTCTTAGTTTTTTTTTCTGTTGTTAATATCTTTCTTCATATATCCTTTGTAGTTACTTTGGATATTTATAATAATAAAAATTACTTAGTCTCTCAAAGTTGTTCTTAAATTGCTTTTAGTTTTGCTCATTTTATTCTTCATTATTTTGTACCAGATTTTCCATATTTTTTTTAGGATTACTGAGTTCATCATTTCTTATAGTACAATGGGATTCCATCACAATCATATATCACAACCTGTCCAGTCATTCTCCAATTGATGGGCATCCTTACAATTTCCAGTTCTTTGCCACCACAAAGAGAACTGCAATAAATATTTTAGAACATCCAGGTTCTTTTTCTTTTTCCCTAATCATTTTTGGAAACAGACCTGATGGTGGTATTGCTTTGTCAGAGTGTATAGACAGTTTAGTAATTCTTTGGGAATAATTCCAGATCACTCCAAAATGGTTGGATCGGTTTACAATTCCACTAATAATGAATTAGTATCCCAATTTTACCCATCCCCTCCTGTAATATTCTTGGTTGGTTTTCTGGAAGTCTCTGGGGCAGCCTTCTTTTCAGCAGATTAATCAACACAAGAATAGCCAAGTGTTAAAGTCCAAAAGTCTTTATTGTCTCCTTCTCCTGGTGCTCAGCTACCTTTTATGTGGCCTTCAGAGTAGCCTTGGTCTCCGAGAGGGAAACGCAGGAGGCCAGGTCAGCCACCTAGAGCCTGACCGAAGATGGAATGAATCTCTCCTCTCCTGAAAGCTTGAGCTCCCAATGCTCTACACTGAGTAGAAACCAATCATTATATCACTAGGAAACCATTATTTGTTGTAAAATTAAATCAATCATTCTAAACTTAGAGAACTATTAAGCACCATGCTAAATTAGATAACCATTGTCTCATCAATTCCACTGACGTAACATTTTGTAAGAATGCTTATTTCAAGTTCAGAGTTCTGGCCCATGACACCCTCCAATAGTTATCAATTTAAATTTAGAGGATGTTTTCAGATAGATAGTGAGATTGAGGAGAATTCAACTGTAGTAACATATGGACTGAGACAAGGGAGAATAAAAAGTGAAGTTTTAATAATAATTAGAAGAAAGAGAGGAAATAAAACAAAAAATGAAAGGAAATAATGTTCCAAGTAAACAAGAAACATGAGACAAAAAAGAGAACTATGATGGTTGAGAAAGTATGTGGGAGAAGTTTGAGATCAAATTAACATAAGCAAAGATAGCCACAGAGGTCAAATTTTTAAAAAGCAAAAAGATGATAATTTCAGTAAAGAAATTATGGAATGAAAATGTATGTATATGACCAATTATAAACTTAAATGTGAATTGATTAACTTTCCCAATTTTTTTAAAATGTGAAAGACAAGATGAATAAAAAAATCTAACATGTAGAATGAAGATGAAAACTGGAACACAATTCACTAGACTTCAAATAATTCCCTAAAAAGCAACAATAACAATTGTGATTTCAGACAAAGCAATAATAAAAAGTTGATATATTCAAGACAAATAAATAGGCAAATACATTATACTTAGAAACACCACAGACAATAAAAGATTATCATTATTAAGTATATATGTACCAAATTGTGTAATTTCTTTTTTTTATTATATATTTTTATTTACAAATTATATGCATGGGTAATTTTACAGCATTGACAATTGCCAAACCTTTTGTTCCAATTTTTCCTCTCCTTTCCTCCATCCCGTCCCCCCGATGGCAGGTTGACCAATACATGTTAAATATGTTAAAGTATAAATTAAATATAATATAAGTATACATGTCCTAACAGTTATTTTACTGTACAAAAAGAATCAGACTTTGAAATAGTGTACTATTAGCCTGTGAAGGAAATCAAAAATGCAGGTGGACAAAAATAGAGGGATTGGGAATTCTATGTAATGGTTCATAATCATCTCCCAGAGTTGTTTCACTGGGTGTAGCTGGTTCAGTTCATTACTGCTCTATTGGAACTAAATAGGTTCATTTCATTGTTGGAGGTGGCCACATCCATCAGAATTGATCATCATATAGTATTGTTTTTGAAGTATATAATGATCTGGTCCTGCTCATTTCACTCAGCATCAGTTCGTGTAAGTCTCTCCAGGCCTTTCTGAAATCATACTGGTGGCCATTTCTTACTGAATAATAATATACCATAATATTCATATACCACAATTTATTCAGCCATTCTCCAACTGATGGGCATCCACTCAGTTTCCAGTTTCTGGCCACTACAAAGAGACCTGCCACAAACATTCTTGCACATACAGGTCCCTTTCCTTTCTTTAAGATTTCTTTGGGATATAAGCCCAGTGGAAACACTGCTGGATCAGTTTTGCACAGTTTGATAACTTTTTGAGCATAGTTCCAAATTGCTTTGCAGAATGGCTGGATGTATTCACAATTTCACCAACAATGTATCAGTGTCCCAGTTTTACCACATCCCCCCCATCATTCCGCATTATCTTTCCCTGTAATTCTAGCCAATCTGAGAGGTGTGTGGTGGTATCTCAGAGTTGTCTTAATTTGCATTTCTCTGATTAATAATGACTTGGAGCATCTTTTCATATGGCTAGAAATAGTTTCATCAAATTGTATTTTTTTTTTTGCTAAATTTTGCTAAAAATGATGGGAAAATAAAAGTTGAAAAAATAATATAGTCTAAATGAGATAAGGAATATATAACTATTTCATAGATCACATGATTCCTTTTGAAAGAGTATACAAAGAAAAAATAAATGTGAAGAGGGAAAAATAACAAACACATACTTTACAAACTGTAATACATTAAAACTGATAATTAAAACTGTGGACATAAGGAAAACATACAGACTTAAATGCAGAATATTTAACAAAGAATAATTAATAGGTCACAAAAGAAACCACAGAAATAATTAATAATTATATAAAAGGATAACAATGAGAAAAAGAATGTGAGTATAATAGGTAAAGCAATCTTCAAAGGAAAAATTATCTCTCTGAAAACAAATAACAAAACCTGAAAAAAAAAACACTAATATTCCACATATGTAGTTCAAAAAGTTAGAAAATGAACTTTTAAGAAACATTAAATAAATCCAAAAAAAGAGATTTTGGAAATTTGAAGAAAAATTAAAAACAGATTATAGAAATTATGAAAGTAAGACGAATTTTTACAAAAGTTAACAAGATCAATAAACAGTTGATTGTGAAAGAAAAACAAGCTACAAAAAGTAAAACAAAAATAAAAAGATGAATTCACCATAGAAAGAATAAAAACTATCAGAACCTACTACACATATGTACATGCTAACCAAACCAGAAAAATTAAAGAAAAGATATGATTACCCCAAAAAATATTTTTAAAAAGCAAATGAACAACACAAAAAATAAAAAACATTAATCAATCAAGAAAAAAGGAAAACCAAGAAAATCACATATAAACTATATCAAAAGAGGAGAAAGCTCTTATTTAATTAGATTTATGAATGCAATAAAATGCTTAAAGAAGAAAATATATCAATGTTATAAATTTTTTTTAGATTATTGCAAAATAAAAAAAAAAGCATTCCAAACTAGACAAAGATTAGAAGTCAGTGAGAAAACTGCCACCTTCATATACTTAGCAGAGCAATAGATTGACACAACCATTCTGGAAAATAATTTGGAATTCATTAAACAATTTATGTATGCCCTTTAACACACCAATCCTAATACTAGACATTTACCTCAAGAAAATCAAAGATAAATAAGCACACAAAGAGTTCCTAAATGCAAAAATATGCATGGCAGCACATTCTTGACTAAGAAAACAAACAAACAAAATCAGTGATTGTTGACTATGGAACAGTTGAACATATTGTGGGATATGAATGTAATAGAAATTGTTTTGCTTTAATAAATAATGACTATGAAGAATTTAGAGAAAGAGGTGAAAACTGATATTAACTAAAACAGAATGAAAAAAATAGAAGCAAGGGAATGAAAGTCAGCTATACAATCCATTGTCAGGTTCATACTCAAAACTTTTCCAACTTTGTCAGAATAGCTAGTACATATAAATTTTTGAGAACTCAGAATCACCTCTATGCAACAAGTCATTAGGATTAGCATGGAAGCGTCCAAATCTTACCTTGGTTAACAGTTTTCTTAGCAAAGCTGCCTTTTACATTTGGAAACTTTAGACATGAAAAATAATCAGTTTCTGAACTGGTCTCATTAATGGTGCTTCTGTAAAAAGTCTTGGGTATGTCACTCTCTTCTGATGAAGATATATCTGGGATTGTTGCAAAAGGTATCTTTCTAAACTGTGAAAATAATTTTTTCCTTTTCAAGCTTTGAATTGAAGAGATACTTCCAACTGAATCCTGTGAATGAAACAAAATAATTTCTCATTAAAACCAAGATCCAATCATTTTTTACTTTCTCTTTCTATAGGAGGAGAAACATCATAAAAAAGTATATTGACAGTGACCCTGAAAAGCTAGGAAGTCCTGACTTCAAGTACTGTTTCTGAATTAGGATCTTAAGCAAATCACTTAACAATGCACTAGGCAACTAAGATGATAAACTGAACACAGATAGTATGGGGATGTTGTCCTGTGATAAAATGGAGGCAAAAATGGACATCTCTAGCTTCTCCCCCAATTCTTCTTCAAAGGATACTTTAATTCCTGCTAGGAGAAGCAGGAAGTTGGAGTCAGAATTTTGGCCACTCTTTGTTTTCTTTGTTTTCCATAGAAAGGAGAAATGCTAGATTAGAAAAACATCTATCTGGCCCTTTAAATACTATTTTTCTGGAGGATGTTATCAAATTCAATCCAATTTCTAATTATTACTTTCTTACTGGAAGAAGAAAGACACCAAATTTTATATCCAAGATTTTATCCCTTTTCCACAAAATACCAATTCCACATAAATATAGAACTCAACCAAGAAAATCTATTTTTCCAAATCAGTGGTAAAACAGAAATCCAAGAAGGTACAAAGAAGAACACATACCAGACAACACAGAGTGAAGAAGCTCCCCATTGAGAGCAAGAAAACTCAGTTCAATTAAGAATGTCCTAGCTATTACCCAATGGGAAATTCCCTTAAGTTGTTGGTGTAGAAAGCTGGGAATAAGGACATGGTGGAGATTTTCAGCTTCCCTCATGTCTTCCCAGAGATTTTACCTTTTATAACTAGAAGTGGAGTTGGCTTTCTCCATTTTCCCTCTTGAAGAATACTAGAAGTAGAGTGAAAAAAAAACCTACTACTTTCACCAATTCTGCTCCACCCCTTAAAGAAATGATCTTATACCAATGAGCAGATATATATATATATATATATATATATATATATATATATATATATACAGAGTTTATATATAAAGAACCATATTTTTTAATCAATTCTCTTTCCCCACAGTAAGGAAACAATCAAATGAATTGAATATCATTTTAATTCTTAATAGGATTTTTCATTTATAAAAGATATTTTTGAGTAATAAAAGCATTTCTTTAAAAGCCTATAAACACTATTTTAAGGCTCTTTTTTTTAAAAAAAAAAAAAGTCATAACTTCAAAAAATTTTGAGATTTCCATCAACTACAAAACTCCTGACATCTCTTTCTATAGTGAAGCTGACACATTAACAGCACAACTTGTACAGATTTCCCAAAGCATATATCAGAATAGAGAAGGGGATAACACATACCTTCTCACTGGAAAGCAACCCAAAGTATAGAATTTTGTAGTTAAATCCCTAGATATTTATAAGCTGGAATAAAATTAACTATTTAAGACAAGAGACTTGAGTCTATTGGTTTCCTACTATACTCCCAAGAAACCCTATATTTAATTTAACAAATATTTATTATATATCTACTATGTGCCAAATGCTATCCTAGGCATTAGAGATATAAAAACAAAAAATGAAACAGTTCTCACCCTCACAGAGTTTTATTGACAAGGATACATCATGTACACGTGATATTATATTACAAGTAACTTGGACTATTATGGAGAGTTGGGGTATTCGTTTTCTTAGATTTGGGGGCATCTCCAATTACATTACAGAGCTTTAAGAAAATGGGAAACTAAGGCTCTGTCAGGAGTATTGAAATTTAGAAAATACTGACAGCACTTATATTCCTTCAGGAGCTAGAAATAATTAACAGTAAGATATAATTAGTAAAAATAAACTAAGCTACCATATATCTCCTTTTTATTCATCAGGCAGCCACCCTCTAAGTGAACTCCTATAAGATTCACCTGTTCCCTGATCCCATTCCCAATAGCAGTTCTGGTAGCAGCATGAATGCCTTTCTGTTCTAGTGAATGATATTTAAGGTCTAGAATTCTCCTTAGGAATCTTTGTCATTCCAGATAGGGAGATCTCTCCATGACTTTCTCTGTCTCCCACTCACCTCTCTCCCATAAGAACATCTTATGGTATTTGTCCCAAACAACAGAAATATTAGTTACATCTGTCTAAGACCACATGATCATCCAAAGCTCCTTCCAACTTGAAGCTTCTTGAAGAGCAAGTTGTTTTCTAAAGAGTCCAAAAATATTCATTTTTGTTTTCCAGGATAGATGGAAGGGTAAACACCAAGACAATTATATTCTTAAATGCTAGAATATGTGCAGAAGTATTCTAATAATACATATTTATTTTAAGGAAAATGCTAACATTCTCTAGGATCTTTTTTCTAGGACTTCCCATATGTTTAAATACTGTATTTATTAGAATTAAAGATAAATATCCTTCTCAGATGTTAAATCAGAATGTTTCTGTTACTATCCACGAAGGCCACACTTAGAAAAGCCACATTATATCAATGAATCTAAGTTAGGTGATACCAACCACAATTATCGTTTGAAACTCTATTCTTAAATTATTTTTCAGAGCTCTTAAGGATCACAAGAACAAATGCAATAATATTTGCAAAGAAAACCTTAAGCATTGTGCCTGGCATACAGAAAATACTTAATAAATGCTTGTTTCTGTTCTTCATTTCTACCTGACCTGTTCCAAATATGTCCCAGATAAGAATTCAGATTGTTTCCTGAATTATTAGGCATTGAGTACATAAGAACTAACTATCTTGTTAAAAAACATTCTAGGTTGAGCCCAAGAATTTGCTTTCAAATCAGTTTCACATGGAAGGGCTTTTTTAATCCAAGAATAATATTCTATTTACTGAATCTGAATGAAGTACCTGAAATAAAAAGGACATATGTTTAATCTTTTAAGTATGTGTGTATATTTCTGTGTAAATGGGTATAGTTGCTCAGTCATTTCAGTCATGTCTGATTCTTTGTGACTCCATTTAGGATTTTCTTTGGCATAAATACTGGACTCGTTTGCCATCTCCTTCTTCAGCTCAATTTAGAGAGGAGAAAAGAGGCAAATGGTTAAGTGAGCTGCCCAGAATCACACAGTTAATATGTGTCTGAGGTCAAATTTAAACCCAGAAAGAACTCTATCCACTGCTCCACTTAGCTGCCTTCATACATACATATACATATATGTGTATAAATTTGCTGAGTTTCAATAGTTGTGTAATGCTCTAAAATGAAAAATATTGGACAATCTTAAACTTTTCCTTAAGACAAATTTCAAATACCTGCTAAAGAAATATTCTGTGGAAATTCTCAGGCAGATTTTACTTTGCCAAAAGAGAACTATTTTTATGAAGATCACAATAGTTAGATGAGCTATTGAAGGATGAAGGGGTTCACAAATCTCATAAAATGGGGAACTACTTTATCAGCTCTGAAAGTCCTTTGAATTTTACTTATGACCAGAGAAAACCAAGATAGACAAACTTACAGGCTCTATAGTTATTAACACTTCTGTGGATATTTTGCAAAGATCTCCCAGTGAGCCACATTAGTCTGAGCATTTATTTCTCTGAAAGTGTTTATTTTACAACTTGTCAATGCAAATTCTAACTATAAAAGGAATCACTTCAGAAACTCTTACCAGATAAGAATTAATTTACAACTCTTTCCTGATGGGCACTATTTCAAATATACACATAATTATAGCTGTCCTTATAGAGCATTTTACATTTTCCTTAAAATTCCCTTAATTTTTTTTTATAACAAAGGCTATAGATAGTATTCTGTGGGATGTATTTGGAACAGTTAATTCTATAAAAAGAAAGTCTTCTCTTTCATTCTTTTCTAAGTTGTCCGTTTTCTTATCCAGTTCTGCTATCACTAGGTGATTGATATGTTTCATTGAGTTTTTTGCTTTCTTTGTGTGAACCAAAATATAGTGAAAGAACATACCAGCTTCTCCCCTTTTATCTCTTCAGTAAGAAAAATTTTTTAATCTATCTCCATATCTATTAGGCCATTACTCTTATAATCATTGATTACTTTCCTCTCAAGTCTTGTCATTATTACTTCATGAAACTCTCCATTTCCTCTGTATGGTTTATGTTCACACCTTGGGGATAATAAGTTCTATTCCCATTAAAAAAGAAACCCCAGCCTAAGCAGGATAAAGGGAGAAGGTCTAGAAAATATAACATGACCCAGATCCCTGACTAGGGTTCCATAGAGATCAATACTACCTAAGGAAAAATTATTCAAATTGCCACTGCTGTGACTCAGTTCAATTTTTGTTTCTTCTGCCATTATCATCTTGCTTCTCATTTTATATGTTTTAGTCTCTTTGCTTTATTATCTATTCAACATATTTCACTACTGATATTAAATTGAATTTATCATTTTATAGACATAGGAATAGAAAAGACCTTATTGTTATTGAGTCATTTGCTTACAAAACAGCTCCAACCCCCAAAGAGCTTATACTCTAAAAGGGAGATAACTATATACATAAATATATTCAGGATAAGTACAAATAAATGCAAAGTAATTAAATACAAGGTAGTTTGGGAAGTGGTGTATTATTAGCCCTTGGGGTGGGATCTGAAAAGACTACATGTAGTTAATATTATTTATTTGAGGCTTGAAGGAAGCTAGGCATTCTGGGAAGTGGAGGTAAGATTGAGTATCTTTCAGGCATGAAGGATGATCACTGCAAAGACGCAGAAATGGCATGAGGAACAGAAAAAATGCCCATTACATCTGAACTGCAAGAAAAGGAGTAATAAGGTTAGAAATGCACATTGACACTATTGGTCAGAGAAATGCAAATTAAAGACAAACCTGAGGTACCACTACACATCTCTCAGAGATTGACTAAGATGACAGGAAAACATAGAATGAATTTTGGAGGGTCTGTGGGAAAACTGGGACATTAATACGTCGTTGGTGGAGTTGTGAACTGATCCAACCAATTTGGACAGCAATTTGAAACTATGCCCAGAGAGATTATAAAGAAGGGAAAAGGACCCACATGTGCAAAAATGTTTGTGGCAGCTCTTTTTGTAGTGGTTAGAAACTGGAAACTGAGTTGATGCCCATCAGCTGGAAAATGGCTATTATGAATGAATGTTATGGATTATTATTGTTCTAGAAGAAATGACCAGCAGGATGATTTCAGAGAGACTTGGAGAGACTTACACGAACTGATGCTGAGTGAAATGAGCAGAACACCAGGTCATTGTATACAGCAACAGCAAAATTATATGGTGATCAATTCTGACAGACATGGATCTTTTTTTTCCTCTGAGGCAATTGGAATTAAGTGACTTGCCCAGGGTAACCTATCTAGGAGGTGTTAAGTGTCTGAGGAATCTTTTCAACAATGAGATGATTCAGGCCAGTTCTAATGATCCTGTGATGAAGAGAACCATCTATACCCAGAGAGAGGACTGTGGGAACTGAGTGTGGACCACAACATAGTATTTTTACTCTTTTGTTGTTTGTTTGCATTTTATTTTCTTTCTCATTTTTTTTCCTTTTTGATCTGATTCTTCTTATACAGCATAAATGTGGAAATGTGTATAGAAGAATTACACATGTTTAACATATATTTGATTACTTGCTATCTAGAAGAGGGGATTGCAGGGAAGGGAGGGAAAAAATTGGAACACAAGGTTTTACAAGGGTGAATGTCAAAAATTAACTATGCATATGTTTTGAAAATTTAAAAGCTTTAATAAAAATATTTTTAAAAAGAAAATTTCATGAAAAATGCAAATTGGGACAATTTTGAAAAGCTTTAAAGAGTATATATGCATGAGTGTGTGCATATATATGAGTTTATATTTGATCCCAGCAGCAATAGGGAGTCACAGGAAATTACTAAGTAAGAGTATAATATCATTTGTTCTTGTTGTTCAATCATTTTAATCATGTCCAATCCTTCATGATCCCATTTGAGGTTTTCTTGACAAAGATACTGATTCAATTTACCATTTCCTTCTCCACATCACTTTACCGCTGAGAAAACTGAGGCAAACAGGTTTAAGTGACTTGGCCAGGGTTCTCACAGCTAATAAGAGTGTGGCCAGATTTCAACTCAGGGTGTTTTCCTGACTCCAGACCTGGTGCTCTATCCACTGTGCTGCCTCAATGTCTCAAATGGTCAGGCCAGGTCTTAAAAAAAAATGGCAGATTGTGGAAGCTGAACTCTTTGGAAGAGTGGCTGGAGTAGAAAAAGACTTGAAGCAGAAAGATCATTTAGGAGACCATTTTAATAATATGGTTAAGAGAGTGTGAGAGAAAGAGACAAAGAGAGAAGACACAGAGACACAGAGACAAACTGAGACAGAGAGACAGAGAGAAAGAGAGACAGAAACAGACAAAAACAGAGATTATGAAAGCCTGAACTATGGTGGTGACTCTGTGAATAGAGAAGAATCAGATGTAAGAGATAATGTAGAAGTTGCGATGAAAAGACTTGACAACTGATACATATGTGATTGGAGAAGTAAAGATTAATGCTAAGACAAGAAGCCTAAAAGATAATAAAAATGTTAATGCTTTCAATAGAAATTAAGAGGTTTGGAAGAGCTGTGGATTTGGGAGGAAAGAAAAGTATTTTGCGTGGAATATGTTAAATTTGAGATGTCTTTGGGATTATATAGAGCTGAAAACCAAAGGAGAGGCTAGAGTTGGATATATAGATATCTGTCATCAGTATAGACGTGATAATTAATCTCATGACAGCTCAAAAAAGTCATTAGGAGGAGAAAAGAGAGTCTAATGTTGAGCCTTGGGAAATACACACTATTAATGACTATGTTAGAGGTGATGAGCCAGCCAAAGAAACTGGGGGGGAAAGGATCAGTATGACAGGCAGAAAGAGAAGACAGTAGTGTCATAAAAACTCCAGATAAAAGAGCCTTTGGAAGGAAAAGATGGTCAATGGTGTCAATGGCTTTAAATTCAGCAGATATGTCAAGATTGTAAAAGACCATCAGATTTCACAATTCTGAACTCTGAGGAGATAAAATTTAATTGAGAAACCAGATTGCAAAGGTTTGAGGAGTGTGTGATAGGAAAAGGTGGAGGTAATGAGTGTGAAGAGTTTTTTCTAAGTGGTTAAGAAATGAGGAAATACACAGGATAATGACTTGAAGGGATGCTAGGAGCTTAGGAAGACTTCTTTTTTGAGGAGGGGAAGAAGTAGTAGTTGGGCATATTTGAAATTCATGGAGAAGGAACCAGTAGGTATAGAACATGAAGGAGATGGGGACTTGAAGATCAGAAAGAGAAGGAGATGACTGAGACAATAAACTTCTGAATAAGATAAGAGGAAATAAGAACAAGGACATTTGCAGAATGCTTGTTTGTGGCAAAGAGAAGGGTCACTTCATTATCAGAATGTGGTAAAAAGTAGGAAAAAGTGAGGGTATGGTGTTGATGGATTTTAAGATGAAGAAGAAGAAAGAGCTCAAATCTGTATGTATAAGAATGTTTGTGGCAGCCCTCTTTGTAGTGGCCAGAAACTGGAAATTGAATGGATGCCCATCAATTGGAGAATGTCTGAATAAATTGTGGTATATGAATGTTATGAAATATTATTGTTCTGTAAGAAATGACCAACAGGATGATTTCAGAAAGGCCTGGAGAGACTTACACGAACTGATGCTGAGTGAAATGAGCAGGACCAGAAGATCATTATATACTTTAACAACAATACTATATGATGATCGATTCTGATGGACGTGGTCCTTTTGGGAGATGAAATGAACCAAATCAGTTCCATTAGAGCAGTAATGTATTGAACCAGCTACACCCAGCGAAAGAACTCTGGGAGATGACTATGAACCACTACATAGAATTCCCAATCCCTCTATTTTTGTCCACCTGCATTTTTGATTTCCTTCACAGGCCAATTGTACACTATTTCAAAGTCTGATTCTTTTTGAACAGCAAAATAACTGTTTGGACATGTATATTGTATTTATATTGTATTTAATTTATACTTTAACATATTTAACATGTATTGGTCAACCTGCCGTCTAGGGGAGAGGGTGGGGAAGGAGGGGAAAAACTGGAACAAAAGGTTTGGCAATTGTCAATGCTGTAAAATTACCCATGCATATAACTTGTAAATAAAAAGCTATAATAAATAAACAAATAAAAAGAGCTCAAATAGAATGGTCTCAATTTTCTCAGCAAAATAAAGTCTGGTCCTAAGTTGAGAAAAGAGGGGTGGGGAGAAGTTCTGCAGACTTGAGAAAAAAGAAAACTTAGAATAGTGTCTTTAAGGAGTGAGACAGAAAAGTAATTATCCTTCTATATTAACACTTCCTCCATTGTAGTTTCAATATATCGCAGGTTGGCATAAGAAATTAAATGGGATTTTTTTTGGGGGGGTGAGGTGTTACTGAAGCTGCAGATAACATGTGAAAGCCAGCAGATGATACAGAAAAAGTTTAGGAACTCAAAAATGCACAAAATATATGTATAATATTAAATAATATTAACATATTTTCTCTATTAATACCACAATAATTTAGACTTCTTCTCTTGTATGAAAGGAGAGCCAAAATTTTGCATGGATTTTCCAGATCATGAGGGTGCTATGTCCCCAACTTTTCTTCCTACCACCCCTGATGTGGAAGGAATAACTGTAGTTAGAGAGGAATAAAAGAATCTCCTCCTTGCAATAAGGGCTCAGTCAAAGTTGGGTGAATGGACTTTATATGTGGATTTCCTCCACATAATTGTGTGATTAAAAGCAGAGAAGGTAGGTAGTAGGAATTATACAAGGCTAAGGTTTAGAAAGGGATTATTGGAGACTGGGCAGGATGGTGGGACAGGGAGACAGAAAATGACAATGTAGGGTTAATAGAATCAAGTTTGTGAAGGAAGGAAAGTGAGAAAGGACTGAGGGGTAAAGAGACCAGAAGCCACAATGAATAGTGAGGCGTAAGAATGGATGGATTCATGAAATGTCAGAGTTTGTGATTAAGAAAATATACTACCTATAGATCTTAATGTGATTTAATATGTGACCACTCCACAGTACAGCTGAAGTAGAGTAAAAGAACAGATCGTGCCATTTAAGGAGTCTGAAGAATTGAGAGCTTAGAGAAATTAAAAGACACCATGAATATCAATGTCTCCTCATATAAGGGCAAGAGTCAAGAGAAAGCTTAAGATCCATGTTCTGAGAAATAAGAAAAAAATAACAATTATACTAAGAGTTAGTATTTATATAGAACTTGTTATTCTAGACACTATGTTAAATACTACAATTATTATCTTATTTGATCCTCGCAACTCTGGGAGGCGAATGCTCTTTTTTTTTTTTTTTTCTATTTTGGAGCTGAGAAAACTACATAAGCTGAGATTTAGCAAGTTGCCCAGAATCACCTAGTATTATAAGTATTTAAGGATAGATTTGAACTCTAGGTGCAGAGTTCTGTCTACTTTACCAACTCATTTAGTCTGGAGGCCAGTACAGAACAGGGACCCTAATTTGAATAGGATAGAAAATTTTAGTGCAATGCCCTTCAAAGGAAGACAGGAGTAATAAAGAGACTCTACAAAAGGCAGTGTTGGACAAGGATATTCCAATTCTTCCTCGCAGGACCAGTGTATTGGGGGTGAGGGGATGAACAAAGATATAACCATGGGTGGAGAGGATGGCCAGAGCTGCAGCATCTCCTGGAAGGAGTCAGATCTCATAAGAGATAAATAGAAGAAAGGAGCCTGAATTTGTTCATAATTGAACAGGAATTTCAGAAGGCACCGTGGAAGGTGTGGAACACAGATGAGATAGAATTGCAGATGATGGCAATGAAAGAAAGGGATGTGGGAGTGAGGGGTAACTTGCTCCTATGTACCCAATAATTCATGAACACCCTCTTTGAATATTAGGAGGAGCGGCTGACACTCACACAAAGGGTAGATTTTACTCTGGAAATGCTGCTGCTGTTTGAAGTGATCAGTGGATAACATTAGGTCTCTAGGTTTCTACATTAAGCAAATTGTTCTGAAATGAAGGCTGACAGTGACTAGAAAGGTACAGCTCACAGGGGAAAGAAGAAGGATGCTATGTGAAAATAAGCTCTAGCCGGCTCACATTAGCTGCTTATAGCTTAGAATAAATGAGTCAGGTAATTTTCATAATTCCAGGCCAGGAAATGCAACATATCAAGAGCAAGAAGGTAAAGAATAGAAATAGTCTATTTCACCAAATAAAATGCAAGGTCACTTTGGAGTCATCCCAGGCCTATGAAAAATATGTGATTCAATATTTTGTTGTCAACACGTTTCTCTCCCCTGCACGCATGTGGAGTAGTCCATTACAAAGATATTAATGGAAATGCTGGCTATCATCACATGGGAGGAAACTCATTCCCATACCTATTATAACCCGATAGAATGATGGTATACTTTACAGAGTCAGGTTATGACATCCTTAAAGAGAATAGGGTCAGAGGAATTCATTGGGAGGAAAAGAAACACATGGGAAGAAAGTCTGAGTTCACATTACTTCTCCCTCACATAAGTTTACTTTGCTGGCCCACTAGCTGTTTCTGAAATTTAATATCTCCTTTCCTTCCTCTCTGCAAGCCTGGAATTTACTTCCTTGTCTTCTCTACTTCTCAGAAGCTCCCTCTCCTTTCAAGGCTCAACACAAAAGCCAACTTCCCTGATCCTCCCCAGTGAATTACGTTCTGTCTCTCCTCACATGTTCCTAGGTCTCTCTTTTGCCACATTACTGCTATATTTGTATTATACCTACAGGCCATTCAACTTATTTTTGATCTTTCAAAGAAAATTTGTTGCCAGCCAAACACATAGAAACGATAATGAGCATAGGAATTTGAAATAAAGGAGTAAAGTAAGGACTGCTGTCTCTACTTTCTTTCTTTTTTTTCTTTTCTGTTCCTTCAATTTATTTAATCTTGATGTAAGGATCTTATATCAGAAGGCTGAAAAACCTGGGAGGCTGAGATGCAGATAATTTCTGGCAGCTTGTTGAAAGGAAATAACCCCAAAAATTTTTTTGAAGAAATACAGATTGGTGATCAGAAATTGGCAGAAGCTATAAGTACTTCCAGAGAGTTATGTGACAGTTAAGTGGGACAAAGGATTGTGATCAGATCCATAGTAGGTTCCATGTTAATGGATGCTCCACAATCATAATAGAATATTTTGTGTACCAAAAGAGCTTGGAAGCTGGAAGCAAGGATTCATTGAATTGAGAGGAAAATTTTCTCTCCATAATATAAAACAATAAAGGATTTTATATAGCCTGATACTGGACGTGTGAAGGTCCTGCTTCTCTTAAAGAATGGAAACTTAAGCCTCTGGATTCTAACTAAAAGAGATGCTAAAAAAAAAAAAAAGCCCTCAATCTTCATAATCTTCAGTTGTGAGGAATAAATGGCTCTTCAATTAAGGTCAGAAATGAAAATCAGATAGGAGCTTTATGACCTCAGACCTAGAAAATAATTCTTACCAGCAATCTTGTCCTCAATGACGCAATATCTAGCAGTGACTGACCATGGATCAATATTACAGAGATCAAAAGAACAGAAGAGCACTGTCCAACAGAATTTACAGCTATATAAGAAGAGATTGTAAGAAAGCCATGAAAGTATATTAGAATACATTATCAGTCCTTTATTCATTAAAGACATAAATCATTCCACCAGATATGTGTCTTATCCAACATACTTCCTACATCTTTTCCCTTTCACTTTCATTTTCTACACGTGTTCACTCTTACCATCAATGGGATATGTTTTTATAGTCTCTGTTATTTAGGGTGTAATTTCCCATTATCTATTGTTACTTTTCTTATTTACATTCATTTAAATTCTTTGCTTTGACCAAATTTTGCCTTGGCTAATATAAAAAAACTCATAATGGGGATTCACATTAGTGCATAAAGTAATATAATTTTATCACCATATATTTTTACCAACACAAGGGAAAATCAGAGGCCAAAAATGAAACATTTTAGAGGTTTGGAGAAAAAGGAGAAAGGAAAGGGTAATTCAGGACAAAGGTACCACCACAAAGTTTCAGAAAAGGATGAAGAGAGAAGGATGCAATTGAATGTAGATTCAATTGCAATCTCAGTCATCCCTTTGGTATGACAGTCTTTAGGCTACACAAAAGGAACAGGAAATGATCATCTCAGGAGGCTACCCTAGGATTTGACATCATTAGTTCCACCACTTCCTTACTGTTGTCTATGACATTTTCATCCAGTATTTCTTCCATAAAAAGTATCTCTTCCCCCTCATACTTGTCTATTTTTATAAACATGGAATCAAATCAAGTTTACCTTTACCCCATCTAACTAGATGTTGTATGTGGTCCCCCCATCCCTAGTTTCACAAGCTGCAAAGAGTTTTCTATAGATTAACATGAATAGTGAATATATGTGATTACAGAGAACTATGGTCTATAGTCTACAGAGAGAAAAAATAGATAGGGAAAAGAAATATGCAGGAAGCTTCACTGTTGAGCAATATCTACAACATTCCCTGGAAGACCCCTCTCCTCAGAACTTGACATGGGGATAAGGTTTCTGAAGGTTGCACAGGACCGTTTCTCTCTCTCCATCTTTATCTTTACTGTAGTAAAGTATCTGTAAGTGTCTTTAAAAACACTTTGGCTTCTCAGCTTGATCACTCTTCCAAGGTCATGTATATTCAGAAAATGACACCTCATCCCACACCCAATTACAATGAGCTCAACAATTTGGACATTATTAAAGGCTTTATCTGCTTACTATAAAAGTGTCTATAGGTGCAGAGAATTAGTGCATATGGTACTTAAATTAACCATCTGCAGATAATGTATAAAGTTTGCCTATTATAACTCTCATCAAAGTAAGAGCTGAATATGGACATGAATCCCAGAATACTGATGAAAGAACGGTTGTCAATGTGACATAGTCCATTCTTTTGTAGATGCTTGAAGCAATTTACAAAGATATCTGCTCCTGAGCAAATCTGAGAGGTCATTCTTAAAAAAGAAAAGATTTGGGACCTCCTTCCCCCTCTAAAACCATCTGGTCCCTTCCTCAATGGCCTTAATCCTTGGTTTCTCTATTCTTTTTTCATCTAAAGTAACAGGAGTAAAGACTACAACTCTGTGACTTTTTAAAAATCTGTAGGACACTTCATCATTTTGCTGTTTCAGAGTCCTTAGATCTTCAGCCAGCATATCATCAATGCCCTGAGGAGTGAGGAATGATCTTCCAGAAAGACCCATGGCTGAAGAGCATTTCAAAAAACTCAATGGAGGCTCACATGAGTGTATATAGAAATAAAATTTTAATAAATAGTCCAAGCCAGAGGCAGCTGAGACAGGAAGACATCAAGCACTCACACTACATCTGAATATGAATTTGATAAGACCAATGACATGTAGGACATGAGTTAACTTGAGTCTGTCCTCCCAGAGACTGAGGTGATGTGGGAGAAAGTGTGTCCCTGGAATGTTAGGGGTGGTAGAGGATGTTTGCACATTCGTTCTTGCTATATCTCTAAAGCTAATTTTCCTTTTTAAAAGCTAATGGAATTTAATGACTAAATAAAGCTGGAATGCCAGTCCCTGGAGTCTAATAGTAGAGTGACCACTGTTGGTAGGGGCTTAAGATGATGACAATGAAGAAGAGACTCCCCAAAAGAACCCTGACGGGAAGATATATCCAGCCTGGCTCTGACAAAGTAGATCAGTGTCTGTGGTATAGTTGAATGAACTCTACAGCTAATAAACAAAATTTGGTTATTATGGATATCAATAATATCGATGTGAGTTACACATATTATACTTACCTGTGTTTAAGCAGCAGCTCCCAAAACTACTGTAAGTTCCATGAAGGCAAGAACCATGTCTTGCCTAAACCTATCATTTCCTCTAGCACCTAAGTCAGGGCTTTGTAGGTACTGTAAAATTATTTTGTTAAATGAAAGAATGAATGTATTTTGAAATACTAATTATACTATGTTTCTATATAAAAACATTTCTATTATGAGAAAAAATATAACATTATATGTAATTAATGTATTGTCTACAAGGGGATGTCATTAAAAGAGCTTAAGAATGGTTTGTTCTCTTATATGATAAACACCATCCCTTTCTCTCCAACTCTTACATACATTCAGAACTTGCTAATTAGCCAATTCTTGGATTTAATTCTTCCTCATTTAAATCCAATTTATATACAAATTGGGACATCACTCCTGATCCTCTTTGGAAACCAAGGACAAACAAGAACTATGTCAACTATTTTTTCAATATTAGCAAACTTTATCCTAAGTCCTGTCCAAAGTATCACAACTTCTGAATTAATATCAAAAATTAAAGTAAGTTTTACTGTATTTTTATAATTTACATATGTAAAATTCATCAACATAAGAGAAAAAAAATCTTTTCTCAGAGTGTCTTCCCTTTCCTTCATATTTTCATTTTTCACCAAATATTTAAACCACAAATACATGCTTTATTTGTTTGTGTAGTGGGTTTTCTGGTGCTTTGTTTTTAAATCACTTAAGACATCTATTCCATAAGTTTTAGCAACTTTCCATCCAACAAAGTTCACACAGGGGTAAAAATCACCACACCAGTTTGATCTAAACCAGGTGATACTCTTCTTCCAGCATGGGAAAATGCTCAGGCTCCCTATTCCCAAAGGTATGTACAAGTCTAAAATATTCTTCACTCTTCTGTCATTTTGAGAAGAAGAAAAATATATATCTTTGTTCTTCAGACATCATTGAGATCTCTGATAATGATTTATAAGACAGCAAATGTCTCTCCCCACCTCCTCTAGCCTGACATCCACACACATGATCCATCCTCTTGATCTAGCTGACCTCTAAAGGAACTACAGGCAGGAAACAATCTAAATACTATCACTCCAGGGTTACTTCTTGTTTAAAAAAAAAAAAAAACCTATCCAACCAATGGAACTGAAGGCAGCTAAGTTAGACATCTCTGGATTTCAGTCAAGGAAAAGTCTTCCTTTTTCATCAAAAATACCCTGGAGCTTAGATTTTTTTTTCTTAATGATTACTACAAAAAAGTAGCCAGTTGTATTATAAAAGAAATAAGTTTTCAGTTCTTGCCTCTGCCAACTAATATTCTTCAGAGACTGAACTCTTGGATTTTATTTTTTCCTGGTGAGACGGTCTCTGGAAATAGGACACTAGTATGAAAAGGGGGAAAGAAAATCATGGCAAGCTTTATTAGGAAGTACTTAAAGTTTTTTTTTTAAGTTGCCGTAGTCTCAATTTAAAAGCTAATTCATTGTATATATCCAGATTGTATATTTTAGTCTTATTTTTTTGGATTCTCCTCTGGTGTGTTTCTGATCTGGGTGTGTAAGGATTAGAAGTATGAATGGGGATTTCAGCTAAGGACTGGGTATTGAAGTAACTTTAAATGTATTATTGACCACTGGACCTCATTTATTTGGAGGGTATATCTTAGTCTTGAAATGATATGTGTCTAAGGCATGAGGGAAGGAGAAAGAAGACTCATCTTCCTGAGTTTAAATCCAACCTCAACTACACATTAGTTGTGTATCCCTGGAAAAACACTTAACCCTGTTTGCCTCAGTTTCCTTCTTGGTAAAGTAAGCTGGAAAAGGAAATGGCAAACTGCTCTAGTATCTTTACCAAGGAAACTCCAAATGGGTCATAAAGAATTGAACACGAGTGAAACAACCAAACAAAAAATCATTGTACATAAATATATAAAAGGTGGATTGTGTTTCTTTTTCTTTTCTTTTTTTTTAATTTTTCTTTTTTTTATTTATTTATTCTAATAACTTTTTATTGACAGAACCCATACCAGGGTAATTTTTTACAACATTATTCCTTGCACTCACTTCTGTTCCAATTTTCCCCCTCTTTCCCTCCATCCCCTCCCCTAGGTGGCAAGCAGTCCTATATATGTTAAATATGTCGCAGTATATCCTAGATACAATATATGTGTGCAGAACCTAACAGTTCTCTTGTTGCACAGGGAGAATTGGATTCAGAAGGTAAAAATAACCCAGGAAGAAAAACAAAAATGCAAACAGTTTACATTCATTTCCCAGTGTTCTTTCTTTGGGTGTAGCTGCTTCTGTCCATCATTGATCAACTGAAACTGACTTAGGTCTCTTTGTCAGAGAAATCCACTTCCATCAGAATACATCTTCATACAGTATTGTTGTTGAGGTATATAATGATCTCCTGGTTCTGCTCATTTCACTTAGCATCAGTTCATGTAAGTCTCTCCAAGCCTCTCTGTATTCATCCTGCTGGTCATTTTTTACAGAACAATAATATTCCACAACATTCATGTACCACAATTTATCCAACCATTCTCCAATTGATGGGCATCCATTCATTTTCCAGCTTCTGGCCACTACAAAAAGAGCTGCCACAAACATTTTGGCACATACAGGTCCCTTTCCCTTCTTTAGTATCTCCTTGAGATATAAGCCCAGTAGTAGCACTGCTGGATCAAAGGGTATGCACAGTTTGATAACTTTTGGGGCATAATTCCACATTGCTCTCCAGAATGGTTGGATTCATTCACAACTCCACCAACAATGCATCAGTGTCCTGGTTTTCCTGCATCCCCTCCAATATTCATCATTATTTTTTCCTGTCATCTTAGCCAATCTGACAGGTGTGTAGTGGTATCTCAGAGTTGTCTTACTTTGCATTTCTCTGATTAATAGTGATTTGTGGATTGTGTTTCAAAAATCTAGCTGAACAAATCTTAAGACTTAACAGTTAAATTTTTAAAATATACTTTTAAAAATAAATTATTTCTAATGTGAGCTCACAGTTTCATAAATGATCTTTTTTGTTCTTCACATATTGACATGATTCAATTTATTGATTATTATGTGTATAATTTTTTTTAAAAATCATGAGACCCGGGATCAAGAGGATCTAAGATATATCCTGTCTTTACTCATCTTGGGTCAACTCAACTCCTTAGGCTTCAGTTTCTTTGTACATAAAATGAGAGAGTTGGATTAGATGACTTCTAAGGTTTCTTTCCAATTCCAATTCTTTCCAACTCTTTAATTTCAACTCCTATTCGTTCATTCTTTTCAATGTACCTTTAGTCCATTCTTTTTAATATATTTTCAGAGGTGCTAGGTAAAGACAACTTGCCCAGAGAAATCCCTCTATATGTCATCCCCACCCCTAAATACTTTGGTATTTGATCTAAACCAGGTTATACTTTATTTGAAAATCCCTGTAACAGGGATAAAACCATCTCATTTGAGATAATACCAAAATTCAGATGTCTTTGGTAGCTATAAAGAATTTAAATTCACACCAAAGCTTTAAGTGACAATATTTTAAATAATAAATTATAGGTGCTTAATAAATGCTTGTTGATTTGACTTCCCTGAAAATGGAATGGAAAATGGAAAATAAAAATACTGGGATACTGGAAATCTTAGGGATTTCAGGAAGAAGAGGAAAAAGGAAACTGAAAACTCCAAAGATAAATTTGCCCAGGCCTGGCCTTATAGAGAAAAACACAACTGCTTCTCCATCCTCAGGGATGTAGCAAGCTCTAACCATTCAAGGTCATTTGGAGGTTCTCCCTTACTTGGGGACATCTGTGTTCCAGCTGTGAGCTCCCCCTCACATCATCACCTATTTCTGCACCATTCATAATGATTTGGGGGATCCATTAAACAAAGCAATGTCCAGAACTAAGCAATGAAGCCAAATCTCTGGAAAGGGGATAGGGGAAGAGTATCAGAATGGAAAAGTCCTGAAATCACATCAAAAGAACTAACTTTGAAATCTTTGCTTTGCAACTATTTGTGTTTATCTTGGTAAGTCACTTTTACTTCACTGAATCTCCACTCCCCTCCATTCTCTGTTCTAGAGTCAATGAATAGCTAGAATAACACTGCTTTCCATCTTCTAATCTCATTATCTATAAAATTAGGGGATGGAAACTTGTCTAGAAGATCATTAAGATTCTAGCACCAAATCCCACGCTCACCTGATCACTTTATGTGTTTCTGTCCTATTCCCAAATACTGCAAAAAAAAATCTGTAATCTCATCTCCAACAATCATGGATCACAACTGATCCATACCTGCCCATTCCCCTTGTCCTCTATCTGGGACCTCTTAAAGCTCCACCAGTGTTTTTGGAGCCTTCTTTGCCTTCTCTTGACATCTCAGGAATGGCAATGGGTCTCAAGGTTGTCCATTGCTTACTTTTCTCTCTTACATTATACTATATAACCAGACTGTCTTCTTTTTTGTTCATACACTTCTTTGATGATGACCTTTATATTTCCCATTTTGTTGTACTCTTTTGTATTGCCCATCATGCCTCAACCCTAGAACTCCTCCTCCACTCACTCCCATCTTCTATGTATTTTTAAGCTAAGGTCTCAGTTTGACTGAGGCAATTTCTAGTCATGACTAAGATTAGGTAAAAATTGAGGTAAAGAATGGCTTCTTTTACCTACTCAAAAAAAAATCCTATCTAGGAGAGAAAGACCCTCTGGCCAAAACAGAAACAATTGTTATTTACATTCACTAGATGCTTGTCTGTATAATGAATATGAAGGAAATATAGAATGTATTACTTAATAGTCTCACAGGTTTAGAAAGTATTAATTAATTTCCTAATTGAAAATGATGGGTGAAGGTGAAAGACTGGTGTTATATTATTTCTAATCTTAATAATGCAGCAATATTATTATTTTATATCAGTGTGTTGACAATACTTCAACTTGAGAAAAAACATTCTTCTTAACTGCAATCTTTTTAGAGTTAGAATTACAGATTGGAATAGCAGACAGAACTGTAAATTTAAAATCAGGGCATTGATGGTTTGATTCGTTTGTGAAACTCTTGTTAACTTCTTCATTGCTATCCAAATTAAGACATACCATATCATAGAATTGCTGAGATAAAAGATTTTCACAAACTTTAAAATTCCATGTAAACACAATTTACATTATTTCTTGTCACTACAACATGCAATGATGCACAAATTCACACATCACAGAACCTGAGGTCTGGAAGAGATCACAGAATTACTATAGTCCTCTATCCTTGTGTGAATAAGAAAATAGCTCCATAAAGATAAAATTACTTACCTAGGACATATAGCTAATTAGGAGCAAATTAAGATTAGAATCCAAGTGTTCTGCTTCACAATTTAGTTTGCTTTACATGACAATGGAATATGACAGCAGTATGGATAAATAAAATATATTTATAGCCCAAATTATCAATTGTTTCAATTCAAGTGAATTTAACTCATTTTAAAGTTGATCCTCCCCAAAGAAATCTTTTCTTCGAGGACTTGCCAACGAGAAGTGAAAATGACAATAATGGACTCTTTACATTTCTTGTTCACTTTTTGGAGGATATTCAAGAGCTGCAGCAGGGAAGAAGAAGCCTGGAGAAGTTATGATGAGTATTCATTGATGGAGAGAATAGCTTTGAATATGATTATGGATTCATCTAAAATGAAAGGGGAGTACTGATGGCTAAAATTAACTGACAAAACTGGCAAAAGGATAAAGAACTTAATTTGGAATATGTCCAAAAAATTAATCCTAAAACAGTGTATGTTTTTTGATCAAGCAATACCACAATCCATGCCTTGTGACCTAGCTTTGCCATTATCAGACGTACAACACAAAAATACCAGTTAAAAAAAAAAGGATCTATATTTTCAAAATTTTTATAGTAATATATACACACACACACACACACACACACACACACATGCATATATGTGCACACACCCACATTACTCTTTTTGTGTTGCCAAAACTACACACTAAAGGTGTGTCCACCTACAAAGTAATGGCTAGACAAAATTATAGTATTTATGTGTAATGAAACATTGCTGAGCCATAAGAAAGAATAAAGCAGACAGTTTGTGAAGAAACTGGGAAGATCTTTATGAACTGATGAAAACTGAAATAAACAGAACTGGGGAGACGATTTATATTATTACATTTTAGGAAAAAAACCTTGAAAAACTTTAGAATTCAGGCAGCATATTGATAAACCATGAGTGTAGAAGACTGAAGATGAAATAGGTCACCTACCTCCCACCACAGAGGTGATAGATTTAAAATGTAAAATGAGGCATGCATCATTTTTAGATATTGTCAATGTGGTCATTAATTTTGTTGGACTATGCATCTTAGTAATTATGGTTTTGTTTGTTGAGGGACTTTTTAATTATTTAACTGCAAAAGTCATTGATGAGGAGAGATAATAAATGCTTAGAAAAAATTTTTTTTAATTTCTAAAGCTAGACAATACAAGAGAAGCACAGAAGTCTGAACAAACCACAAGGAATTCTAACTCCTGAATCATTAAGAAGTAATAATAAAGAATAACAAATGTAACACAAACATGTAGGATCAGGGGGAAAACTTCTGTGCCTTCTTTCGAAAGTGACATTTATTGAGATGAAGATTCCTATTCTCAAGGATCAAACCACATTTAAGATGTTTATCAAAGGATAGTGTCAAAGTTCTTAACCTTTTTTATGTAATGAATGTCTATGGACCCTTTTCAGAATGAAAGTTTAAATGCATAAAGTTTGATACACAAAGCAAACTGATTATACTGAAGTATAGTTATAAAACTATATTTAAAACAAGTTCACAGGAGAATGCCTGATGTAAATAAATGGCATTCTATACAATAAAATCCTAATATTCTTATGTATGTATAAACCAGCTAAATCATAACATGAGCTATAGTCTATAGGTAAATAAGTATAGTCATTTGGATGGTTCTTAGCTATTGCAGTCACCTAACATGTTTTGGGTATTTTCCTTTTTGTTTTTGGTTCATCTGTTCACTGAGGCATCTAGTAACAATGGAAGACTGATTTCTGAATCTCTACATAAAATTACACTAGATAGTTCAGTGATGACAATTTTTGGAAAAATTAACACTCACTCATGAGCAACTGGAATAAAACAGTATTTTCACTAATCTTCCCAACTCAAATATATTTAAATTCCATTGCTTAGCATCCAAGACCCTCCAGAATCTAGTCTATCTTAACACAACCTTCAAATCCAGCCAGACTGGTCCATTTTTAAAAAATAAATGTTTATTTTTATAAGCATTTATAATCTATCTATCTCACTGGTCCTCATCCACTGAGTAAATAAAACTAAAAATAAAAGCTTTATCACAAACATACAGCCTAACTAAATTTCTACCATAAGCCATGCCCCAAAATTGTGTGTCTCTCTGCATTTTAAATTCATCACCTCTCTGACAGAAGGTAAATGGCAGGTTTCATCTTCACAGACTATTCTGTTTATTGTTCTCCAAAGTAAAAGTCAACTCATTAATTCTCACCTATGTACCTTTGTTTATAGTATTTTAACTTCAGATAATTCTCTCATGTTTCCTGTCTTCCAACTGGAATGTTTCCCATTCTTCAAGATTCAGTTCTCATCTAGCCCATAGTCACATCCACCCATAGTGCTTTCCCACTTCCCTGAAATCAAATGATTGGTTTTATCATTTATTAGACATTGATACCCCAGATCCTTTTTTTTAACCTCTTCATATACAACGTTCCTTCCCATGAAAGAAATCATGTCTTATACCTTTTTTAAAAGCAATTGGGGTTAAGTGACTTGCTGCCTGAGATCAATGTGCATTAAATATCTTGAGGTCAAATTTGAACTCAGGTTTTCCTGCTTCTAGAGCTTGTGCTCTATCTACTATGCCATCTAGCTATGTCTCCAGTATATTTCTAAATGAGATCATGGGATCATATTCTCACTCTGATCAGTATGTCATTTGTGATCCAATTGACATTTAATCCATATTTCTTGACTGATTCAAGCAGTCCTCATTACAGTATATGTCATATCCCAGAGGTTATAGAATTTAAAGCTAGAACAACTCAATGATTATTTAATCCTAGGGATCTCTGGATATATTTCAAGAGATCCATTAATTTTTTAAAAAATATTTGTATACCTATTTCGTTATAATGTGATTTCTTTGTAATGTTATATAGTCAACACATTTAAAATACTTATATAAAGGGATGCATAGACTTCACAAAAGTCCTTTACACCAAAGACAGTAAAAATCTCTATATCAATATAATCCATTCCATTTTCTTTCATAGGTCAAAGACAAAGTCCACAGAAGAAAAGAGAGTTGTCAGAGTCTCCCAAATAAAAAAATTAGGCACATCAAGATTAGCAAATCTAGCAGTCCCTTTATATTTGGTCCATCCCTTTCAAAAATTAAAAAGTAAATCATTTATGGCCAAAGCAGTAGCAATAATCTGGAGTCAGTCACCTTTATGTGTAGTACTTTGTGATTCAGATTCATAAATGAAAATCAGAATATTTAATGCTAAATTGGGGCCCCACTAAAACATTTGTTCTATGTCTCCAAATGTAATTGTTCAGTTGACCGAACTGGGTAACAAACTAAGAATGAGGTGTTTTAAGAGTGGCGAAACCATGATACAGGGATTATTTGAGTCAATCTATAAATCATCTTGGCCCTCATTGAAAGCCATTCTCTGCAGTTTCCTGCTCTGACAAGAGGCTTCTGTGGGATTTTTCTTTCTCCTTCAGTTTCTACCTAGAAAGGAAACTATTTCAATTTAAACTTTAAAATAACACATCTCCCTGGCACGTTCAAAAATGATTAGTTCTCAAATTGTCAGCATTATACCATGGGCAAAAAGAACACGTGTCTCTTGCCTAGCTCTCCAAATGAATCGGGAGATATTAAAATGCTGTACCTCCCTCAGCAATTAACAATCAGAACTCATCTTCTGGTCTGGCTTTAATTACTGTCTTCATTCCATTTAAATATAAGGAGAAAATAAAGGTGGTTTATGTTCTATCATTTTCTGGTTTTAATTTCCATAGAAATGAGTTGTTCTCTGGGGCTACTGGAGCCAACACCCTAATTCAGGTCTTGCCACATTAAATCTCCTGACATGCCACGTATGCCAGTGCTTTCAAAGGTAAGAGCTCACTGTGCTTCCTGATCAGTTCTAGTGATCAGACAAAAATGGGTGGTGTAAAAGTCACCCCCCCCAACCAGGTCAGAACCTGAGAAAAACTTATTTCCAGAAGAGGAACTTGTGAGCCCAAGGGTCCTGGATGTCAGGGGATGTCATGAGGACTCAGAGTCCTCTCCCCCAGCCATCCTTATCCTTATCCCAGTAAGTTGACTTCAGTCTGCCTGCTTCTAGACAGCTATTTATTGTGACACGGTTTAAAGTTGGTCCCTCATTTTATAGAACAGGAAAGCTGTCACCCAGCAAAGTCTAGGGACTTGTCCCACTGTATTTGGGACAGAAGTTTAACCCAACTCTTCTTGTTTCCAAACCAATGCTCATGATGAGCACCTGTTGTATAAGGTATGACCCATTCCTTCAAGTGGCTTCCAACCTAGGGTGACAAAGCATAAGGACTTAGAAAATTAACATTAATATAATAGGTAAATAAGAATAAAGAAAACTGCATGAAGAGTGTTAATAAGAACCATATTTTGAGTACTATGAGTTAAAAGGAGAGAGAGGGTGGTACCCCTGCCTACTTTGCCATGCTCTAGATCTTAGGTTATCCAATACTTCCTGCTCTGGGAAATCTCTTCCTGAAAATAGAATTAGAAGAATCATCGGATTGGAGATGGAGGACTGAACGAGAACTCAGAAGCCTCCTCATTTTATACGGGGTGACTTGTCCAAGGAACATGGGCAGCCAGTATCAATATCCAGGTCCTCAGACTACAAAGTCAGTTCTCTTCCAGCTGCCCTGAGCCACCCCAGGTACTCAGGGGACGAGTAGGACCCAAGCCCTTGACATCCCTCTTTTCTCTGTCTACAACATCACCATCTAAATCTCTCTGCACCACCCCCCAGTTCTGCCCTTCACCTTTCCTATCCAACTCACACACTTCCACAATCACCTGTGACCATCACTCCAAGTGTTTCCAATATCAGAGAGAGAGAGACAGACAGACTGACTGACTGACTGACAGAGAGAGAAAGAGAAAGAGAATGGATCAATTTCCAAGTTGGATCACACAGGTTACTCCATAGTGATGTGTTACTCAATACGGTAAACTGCTGGCAAATTCTGTTATGAACTCCAACTCTTAGATTTCTAGTGACTTCTCTGACCTCTAGAAGCTCACAAGTTCATTGATTCTACAATATTCTTAACCCCATAAGTAGGAAAGCAACAAGATAAAAATAGGAGGAGGAGGGAAAAAAACCCAGTACCATGCACTCATCATGGTAATTGGACAAGAGAGGGTCGAAGACCTCTCCATCATCTGGAAGTCAACAACAGCATGTCTTCCCTCAATTGCTCACCAGAAATATAGAGTTCAATCTGACCACCCAGTGCCCTCTATATGCTCCCTTCAATTCTTTCTCACAAAAACCAATTAAATCTGTTGTTTTCGAAGGAAGTGGACGTTGGGGTTTACTACTCAGTAATCAGAGAGGAAACATTCACTAAGTATCTCTCCTTTTCTGAAATGAGAAGCCGGACCCCTCCATTATACATGTTCATGGACTTCTCAAAATAAGCTCAGCTAATGACCTTCTTGGCTTGGCAGCAGAGGAAGCCTGATAAAAATGTTCCCATAAGTGGCCCCTTATTGACTGGTCTTCCATTACATATTCATCAAGGATCAAGCCTCCCCACATTCATCTTTTTGAGGAGAACTCTATTTTTTCTTTTTTTCTGAAGAAAGAAACTAAAGATGTTATCCCCTGTGTTAGGATACAAAAGAATTAAAAGATTTTTTTCTTTCTTCCTGCTAAGATAGGAAGCAAATGAAAATAAATGAGAGGTTCCAGTTACTTCCCTTCTTAACTTCTCTTTCCCAAATTTGAAATTATCCCAACTTTGGCCTCTTGTCTGGAAAGCTACTAACTAAACAGCCACTTCTCCAGAGAAAAAGCAATGACAGAAAACAGAAACCTTGAGATTTTCAGTGTGGAAGATATATAATAGGGTTTGTCTAATGGGTTCTAAACTTGACATCCATGAACCTGTTTTTTTAAAAAAAATGTTTTTATTATATTTCAGTGTACTCATTATAATTCTATAAGTTTTACTTTATATACTTAAATATATGATATGAGGAGTTTATGGACTTCACCAGGCTGCCCAAGGGATCCATGGTACAAAAATGGTTAGAAATCCATGGTCTATAATAATAAAGAAAACGGCATTATTTTAGTAGCAGGAATTTTGGTAACTAAATTGCTATTATTTTCTCATTTGGTCCTACACAACAGTCCAGGGAGGTAAGTGCCATTATCACTCCCATTTTATATTTAGGAAAACTGAAGCAGAAAGAGCTTTTGTCAGTGTCACACAACTAGTAAACATCTGGATTTGAACTCCAGTCTTTCTAACTCTAGTCCAGTGTTCTATTCATCAAGCCTCTGAGATTGGATAATGACTGGCATTTATATAGCATGCTAAAGTTTGCCCAAAAAAATGATTTAAGGAAGTTATCTCCATAGCAGGGGAAAGAATACTGGAGTTAGAGTCAATAAGACTCCAGACAAAGATCTGTGTTCAAATTCTGCCTAACTATGTGAAGCTGGTCAAGTCTCAACTTCTCACTTCTCCAGGAACCCCTGTCAGATAATAAATAGCTTTGGTAAGACAAGTTTCTTGCTCTGGCAAAAAAAAAAAAAAGAAAAAGAAAAACAGAAAAACAATAAAAACAATAAAACAAGTACTATAATTATTCGTATCTCCCCATTTTACAGAAAATGAAGCTAGAGATCAGAGCAATTAATTTGCCTGCAGTGTCAGAGACATGATTTAAACTCAGATCTTTTTCTCCACTTAATATTTCATTCTTTCCAATTACAACTAAAGATAACATTTAAGATTTACTTTTATAAGATTTTGATTTCTGATTTTTTTCTCCATCCTTCCCTCTCCTTCCCCAAGACAGCAATCAATCTGATATAAATTACACATGTACAATCATGTTAAATATATTTCCATATTAGCCATGCTGTGAAAGAAGAATCAGAACAAAAGGAAAAAAACCACGAGAAAGAAAAAAACAAAAGAAAGTGAAAATATTATGTTTCAATATCCATTCAGACTTCATAGTTCTTTCTCTGGGTGTGGATAATATTTTCCATCCTGTGTCTTTTGTAATTGTCTTGGATCACTGTATTGCTAAAAAGAGCTAAATCTATCACAGTTGATCATTATATAATATTGCTGTTATTGTGTATAATGTTCTCCTAGTTGTGCTCACTTGACTCAAGAGTCATAAACTCAGATCTTGATTCCCAAAGCTCCAGTACTTTGTCTACCACTCTATCATGCTTTCATGTACCAGAGCTACCCATTTCAAAAGATGATTTATCGTAGCCACTTATTCTTTGTGACAGTGCAGGCAGGACTGCCCTATAGCTTTAATTTCATTTTTTATGTTTTTAATAATAAGATTTTTATTTTTAAAATATATATGCAAAGATAGTTTTCAACACACACCCTTGTAAAACCTTGTGTTCCAAATTTTTTCTCCCTCTCTTCCCCACCTCCAGCAAGCAACCCAATATATATTAAACTTGTGCAATTCTTCTATACATATTTCTACATTTATTATGCTGCACAAGAAAAATCAGATCAAAAAGAGAAAAAATGAGAAAGAAGGAAAAAAGCAATATAGCTTAACTTTAAACCAACATCTCAAAAGTTGGGGACTAGCACCTCTCATTTGACCCACATCATGCTAGTTTGTCAAATGACACATGAGTAGGTGTATCTTCAAATGAGATGAATTCCCAGTACAGTGCAGGAGGATATTTACAATATCCATTTTCAGGTATTTAGTGGAATGGGCTTCTGGTTTTTCTGGGTAGTTCTCAATCACTAGAAAATCTTGCTTTGGCAATATCTTAGGGCTTCATTTCTCAGTAGTTTGTTACATCATGGAAATTCCACTTGTCTTTTCCAAGATCATAGCCATTTAGTATAACCCCTTTCCCTAGTCCTTCCCAAGATCAGAGCCATGTAGTATATTTCTCTAATTTCCTCTTCATTGGTGGAAAGTTCTCCCTTTTCATTTTTAAGACTAATAATTTGATTTTCCTCTCTCCTTTTTCTAATCAGATTTACCAAAAGTTTATCTATTTTATTGTTTTTTTTATAAAATCAACTCTTAGTTTTATTAGTTCAATAGTTTTTTTTTACTTTCAATATTATTAATTTCTCCTTTTAATTTTAGAATTTCAAGTTTAGTATTTGATTGGGGGTTTTTAATTTGGTCTTTTTCTAGCTTTTTAAGTTGCAAGCCCAATTCATTATCTTCTCTTTCTCTATTTTATTCAAGTAAGCCTCATAGCCATTTAGTATAACCCCTTTCCCTAGTCCTTCCCAAGATCATAGCCATGTAGTTAGTATAACCCCTTTCCCTAGTCCTTCCCAAGATCATAGCCATGTAGTATAACCCCTTTCCCTAGTGCTTCCCAAGATCATAGCCATGTAGTATAACCCCTTTTCCTAGTCCTTCCCATGATCATAGCCATTTAGTATAGCCGCTTTCCCTAGTCCTTCCCATGATCATAGCCATTTAGTATAACCCCTCTTTCCCTAGTCCTTCCCAAGATCATAGCCATTTTTACAGGTGAGGAAATTCAGAGATTAACTACTTAGAACTGTGGGGCAAAGTAAAGTCTAGACCAATGGCTGCACCCCAAGGGACAAACCAAGGCTACTACCTATAAGTAGATGGTTCCCCCAAGCTAAGAATATTTGTTCTTGCCTTAATAAATCCAAAATTGTATTTTAAAATGTAAAAATCAGATTTACCTTCTCTCTAAAAACCACGAAAATCCTCACAAAAAGAAGCAACATGAAGGATTTGGTCTGAAAGAATCTATCTGACCCCTGGTCCAGACCCAAAACTTAAGAGGCAATTTTCAAACAAGATCATCTCTTCTATTGTCCGTGTTCATAGAGAGTTCCCATTCACCCCTCCCATTTTTTCTTCTTCAAACTTAAGGGAAAATCTCATTCCAACTTTTCCCTTCTATTTCCCACATGTCTTAACCCAAGCCCCTGTCCCAGGACTTTTACACCATCATTTTTCCAAGCTGACTTCTCCTGCTTATCCCTCAGCTCCAAGCCTTCCCTTCCCACTTCAACGTGTCCATTAGACCTGGCACTCCCTAACATCATGGGACAGAAAAGAGAAAGGGAAAATAGCTCATTAGGAGGGCCTAACAGGAGCTTGTTAGACCCAAAAATGGTGCCAGTGCTCGACATATGCAACTGACAAAGACGTGCCAGATGCTGAGAGAATTATAGCAGCCTAATTAAAACTATGAATAAGGTTAGTCAGATGTCAATAAAATGACTTGGAAGGCAAGGTGTGATGTGTGATGTGTGCCTGGGATCATTAATACTAGGCAAGCAAGGCTCTCGGCTCTCAGTGGGCATGTCCAACAACGTTGAGGACATGGAATATTGCTCCTTTCCCAAGGCATAGGCGCCCCTCTGGCTTTCTAATTAAACAAGCCAAAACAGTAACTAAAGCTGCAGAAAGGGAAGGAGGAGAGCAAGTGAGAGTTACCAAATACACACATTTATTATGGCAGCAAGGGATTTTAGTAGAAAAAGCTCTGGCCTGCAAATCCAGAGAGGTGAGTTCAAATGCCAAATGGGCCACAAGCTAGTGACAAGTCACTGTGAGACATTTTCTTCACCTGCAAAATAAGGCTCTTAGATTTCCAGTTCTAAATTCCCAAATTTCTGGGAAATAGATCTATTTCCCAGTAACAATGGGCAAAAACTTAAATCTCAAATCAAAATTTCAAATATTCTAGGTCCTTATTACAAATACAATATATACCATGACAAAGGGAAAGGGATTTCTAACACTTTCCTTTTTACTCTTGATATCAAAGCAGAGACTCTAAATTGAGTTCATCACCTTCAAGAGGTTAGAAAGAAATTTTCATTTATGTTGATCTTTTATAGACAAGTAGAGAAGGGGATAGAGTGCTAGACTGAGTCAGGAAGACCTGAGTTCAAATCCTACCTAAGCCATTAACAATCTGTGTGACTCTAGGCAAGTCACTTAACCTATCTTCCTAAGTGTTCTCTTCAGTAAAATGGGGATAATAATAATACCACCACCACCTCCCAGGGTTTTTATGAGAATCAAATGAGATCACTGAAGAGTGCTTTGAAAACTTAAAGCTCTATATAAATGTTATTATGGTTATTATAGAAAATATAAACTAATAATAAGTAAAAAATAAAACTAATACTTGAATCATGCCATCAATATAATACCTACTGGGGTTTACTCAGTTGCATGCAAAAGCTGAGCTGTTTTGCAGCCTCTATCATTGATGCTGGCATTAGAGACCCTGCTGATATAAGAAAGCATGTGGCTAGAGAATTAGCATATGTAATCAAAGCAAGCATAAAGTAAGGATTTTCATGGTTTTTAGAGAAAGAAGGAAAACATCGATGTGAATTACATTATTTGAGGATTGTGGAGGAAGAACAAGATCTTAGCAGAGACATGGCTAACAATTTTTGCTTGAAATGTGCCATCAAAATCAACTTTTTAAACCAAATCCAGTTAGATAGCGGATCCCCAAAAAACTATCTTTCATAGAAAGACTTTAGGTCAAGGCTTTTTAACCTTTTTGGATGTAGTAGCGTCTCTTTGAAAGTCTGTGAATGCCCATGGACCCTTTCTCAGAATAATGTTTTTAAATTCATAAAATACACAGCATTGAAAAAGAAACCAAAAGTTAGTAAAAAAATATAGACAATTTTTAACCTATCTAAGATCTTTTAAAATCTTGAACTTAATTGACCCAGAGATGGAACTGAGCAAGTCTGAATATAATCAAAGCATTCTGTTACTCTCTCTCTCCCTTTATTTTTAACTTAATTTTTCTTGACGGTTTTTATTTTCATTAGGGTGGAAGATCTATGTTTTCTTTCACAACATGACTTTTATGGAAATGTTTTGTATAATTTCACATAGATAAGGGAGAACCTAGAATTTAAAAATCTCAAAAACAATTATAAAAATTGTTTTGAATATAACTAGGGGAAAATGTTAAATATTTTTTTTAAATCCAGGGGGGAAAAAAACAAAAAACAAAAACAAAATCTTGAACCTCATGGAGTTCGTGGACCCAGGTAAAGTGTCCCTACTTTAGATATGTTTGATTGTTTGGGCATCAGAGGTCAGGTCTAGGGACATCACTAATGTCTGGAAAAGCATATGACTATACTATTTGGATTTTTCAAAAAATTTCCTGATATAAGCATATGCCTATTTGTCTTTAGCAACTCTAAAAATAGACCTATAACTGTGTTAAAAGACATCTTTTTAAGATCAACAAGCCCAATCCTTTTATTTTACAAATGAGAAACAAAGAACCTAAGAAATGAATAAATTTACCCAGAGCTAAACACCCAGTTGTCTGAGACAAAGTCTCCCTGACTTCAAATCCAATGCTTTCCTCACAATAGCACCCTTCCTCTCAGGGATGCTCAATAAAGAACTTGACTAATTGCTACAAAGGACTAGAAAATCATTACTTTTTCATCATGTTCTTCTTGTCTTTCTGGTGTTTATTTAGGGTCCTACTGAATTGCCTGCAGCCATCCATGCCTTTTTGAAGTGTGGCTGTTGGGCTAGCTTGTCTTATTTTATTCACCTGGTAATCTTGATTGCAAAGTCATAATTATCCAAATGACAAAAGGAACTAATTGTTCTGACCCATGCTGAATTGTACAGACTTGAAATAAATGAAAGAGTTTATTTCTCTAAAATCTATGAATTAAAAACAAAAACAAAAATATGACTAAGGTTTCCGAAAAGCCCCATATCACTTCATTTTTTACCCATCTCAAATTTTTAGTCTTTGAGTTCAATACATAGAGACTCAGAATGTCTTTCCCAAAACAATTTTTCCATGGCACCAATATAAAAATAGTTGTCTGTGCCTTTAAGAAAATTGCAAAAAAGAACTCTTAATTAGGAAGATATCAGTATATCTAGAACATATGAATCATCAATAAACATAAAAGGTAAAATTGCTTTATTTTCTAAACACCAATGTATATCTAAAATGAGTTTTGAGGATCTTATTATGGAGATTCCTATATTAATACATGCAGTTATGCCTGCAATAAAATGCATGGCATATTATGATTGTTTTTCTTATAATTTTCACAGATTACAATTGTACTGTCAGAAAAGTACATTCTTTTAGCTATTAATCACAAATGCTTTAAATAGAAGTCATTAATGTATAATAGCAATAGAGAACAAAACCTTTATAAATAAAGTGCTTCCTGTAGAGAGATTTGGGACTTTTCACACATTTTTTTTTAAAGGCAGTAAAAAGATCATAAAGTTAATTATCCAAAATTGAATAAAATACATTAAAGGCCAAAAAATGTTAATAATTTCATTCAGCAAAGTTTTGCAGTTCTCATTATAGCATACAATTCCAAGATAATACCACTAAGCAAATAATGATAATAGCCAACATTTTGTAAGAATTTACATGTTTCTCATTTTATCTTCCTGATAAACCCAGAAGCCAGATATTATTATCATATCTACTTTATAATTAAGAAACTGAGGCAGACAGAGATTGTGACTGGTCCAGTCACATAGCTAGTACTTGAACTCAAGACTTTTAATCTTCTATTCACTGTACTACCTAGCTGCCCTAGGAAAGAACATTTTATCTAGATGAATTTGGAGCACTGAATGAGATATGGAAAGTTCTGGTTTCTATTTTCAATTCTCTTCTTGTTTCAGGTCATGAAAAAAATCAAGTGTTATTAGGAAATTTGTTCAGGTTTTTCTTTTTAAGAAATATGAAAGATAAGAAAATCGCAGAATTAGCATTGTAAAGAAAGTTAGAGGACATATAGTTCAACACTTTTTAAATATGAGGAAACTGAGGCAAAGATATTAACTGACTTGTTCAGATCACAAAAATAATTAATGCCAGGTCTCAGGGCTTCTGACTAATCTAAAAAATGGTATCTTTTTCTTCAAAAGTAAAGGAGATTTCCTCCTAATTATGGTCTTAATTTTCCCTTCTTTTCTCCTTATTGATGTGAATCAGCCTTCTTATACCTTCCTACCCAAGCCGCTGATTAATTCCATGTCTCTCTTTCTATTGGATACCTTTTCTGTGCTACAGATGTAGACCTGAAAGGCGTATGATGAAAGATCAGAGGTAGAGCCACGAAAGAGAGGCATTGAGTATACATACAGAAATGCAATAACTGATGTGGAAACATATATATAATTAAGAATAGGAAAAGACGCATTAAAAGAAGGCAGAAGGAATTGTCAGAAAAAAATGAGTTGAACCATCATGGTACTATTTTTAAGAAACAGAGACCGTGTTAGAATTTTGGAAGTGATGCAATAGAAAGAAGATCCGAGTTTAAATCTTAATTTTGGCAGTTATTCATTGTATGGTTTTGGACAGGTAATTTTATTCTCTGAGCCTCAGTTTCCTCATCTGTATATAATCAGAAGGTATTAAAGCAAAATTTAGCTGTATTTTTAAAAAACCTGAAAAATGAAAAGGTTTCACTTTTATGAATTCCCTTCTCCCAGTGGATGAGTGAAATTGAAAAATAAAAAGTATTCACTCTTCTGAATTTCCTTTTCCCAATGGATGAATGAAATTGAAAAGAAAAAATGTATTCGCTCTTCTGAATTCCCTTCTCCCAATGGATGAGTGGAGTGAGCACATTCTTTCCATTTCTTATCTTTCTCCGTCAACTAAACAACCTCAGAGTTGTGATCACTTCTCTGGTTCCAGGTCCCTACTTCATCCCGTACTTCATCCCCTTCACTTCAAAGACTGGAGTTTTCCCTAACGTACCTGCACTCTAAGCCTAACTTGGCTTGCTTCTGGTTTCCATAATGACTCATTTTAGCCTAAGGATGAAACGGTCCTGATTCATAAGAATCATCTCTCTCTCTCTCTTCTATTTTAAGAGCTTATTAAGAATTATTAATAATCAAAACCATAAGATTCTTTCTCAATCATCTCAGGCCCCAAGCCAAGATGAAATCACAGCTATTTAGATAGAGATCTAATCTCCTGACCTATTTTTGTTCTACATATACCAAACTAGTCACTAGAAATCTCCCTTATCTTCCCCCTTGAATGTAATTCTATACACACATACATCACAAATTACATTGGATTGATCATAGTTTTTATATAAAATTAAATCGAAGAAATAGAAACAGCTTAAAGAAATAGTGAAAAATCATGTACTTGCTATAACACAGCTACAGGGAAGGAAATTAAACTTTATAATAACCTATTGATCCCCAGTGAGCAAATTTACCTGGTATATAGTTTATTTGTACAGATTTTGTGCTTGTTGTCTCTCCCATTAGACTGTGAGCTCTTTGAGGAAGAGAAACTGTATTTTACTTTTTCTATGTATCAAAATAATGCACTTATGTGCCTGAAACATGGTAGGTACTAAATACACTTATGTGCCTGAAATATAAGACATACTTAATAAATACACTTATGCACCTGAAACATAGAGGTGCTTAATAAATGCTTACAGACTTACTACCTAGTCCATCACTAGTGATTTTTGTCCCATAGAACAAAGACCTAGCCCATGGAACCAGCCTGTACAGTTAATCTCTGGTATTTTGATTTACATCACAAAATGTCTGCTAATGTTCCCTTCACATTCACTAAAATATCCTCTTTTTCAAAATATTTAGCACAGCAGGAACTCCTCCAACTTCCAGTTCAAAACTCATAATAGTTTCAGTCTCTCCCAGGATGGAAAAAGAATGCTGCCTTTCTAGGACGATAATTCCCAGGATTCATTAAGTCTCTGGTTACCTCTGCCTCCTCTTGCAAAGGTCCAGTCTTCATTAAAAAGCCCAATTATGTGTGAAATGGGAGCACTAGACTAGGTATTCTCATTCAGCTCTACATCTTTCATTCTATTGTCTTCTATATACATTTGATTTTATATAGTGTCTTTGAACTCAACTAGAAATAAGAAGGCCCTATATCGACTTAGAAAACCACACATCTCACCAAAAATTCTTTAAACTGGTTTTCCATCCTCTGCTTCTTGTTTTTTTAATGCAGTAATATTTTTCATAATCTCCCATCAATCTCCTACAGGAGATTTTATACATAGGCTTATAATTCTAAATCAAACTTGTCTTTGGCTGCCATTTCCATCTCCTTGGCAAGTAAGTCAGGTTAACTCAGATTCTCTTTAGGCATTTTACTCTCTGTGTTGAGAAATTTAATTTATATTATTATTTTGCAATTATTATAATCTGTGGCAGGTGCAATGGAATGCTTAAAGTTTTGTCAGACATCAAAGATTCCAAAGTCATTCATTGCAAACCAGGCCATTGCCAGTGATGTTAACTTTAAGTCAAAGAAGCAGTAGCAGTACCAGACCTAAACTTTATTATACAATAGTAGTCATTAAAATCTTTTGGGTACTAAGAAATAAGAATAGTGGATCTGTGGAATAGGTTTCATTTATAAGACAATAGAAAATGAGCAAAGACTCCAGTTTCTGGGATTAAAAACTCACTATTCGACAAAAATTGCTGAGAACACTTGAAAATAATGTCAGAAACTAGCCATAGACCAACCAAAATAAAATCAAAATGGGTATTTGACTTGGGTGTAAAAGGAAAACATCCACTTTGACTTATTTCTCTTGTATTTTTAATGGGCATGTGCTTTGCCATCTATCACTCTTTGCATGGTTTCCCTTTATATTAGCTACATGTATTATTATAACTGGCATTATGAGAGCCCTTTTATGAAAAGAAGTTTTCCATGTCTTAAGCTAACTGGTTCATAAAAGAAAAACTGAGTTGGTAAAAAAGGGAAGAGTCTGTTTGGAATGATTTAAGGGGAAGGTTCTGGGTCACCTACCTAAAAATGCCTTTTTCCCTAGTCTGATCCTAATACTTGCATCTCTTCTATTACTGAAGAATAGTTTAGAGTTAAAAAATGTTAAATTATGGATCACCATGGAATCTTTAGCACTGAAACTTGAATTATTTTATCAAGATGCTTTCCAACTTGACAGATATCTAAGAACAAAGTGAAACCCACAGTGGGACACTCTCTTCTTTTCTTAAATAGTATTTTATTTTTTTCCAGTTACATGGAAATATAATCCCAACATTCATTTTTTAAAATTTTGAATTCCAATTTTTTTCATTCCCCCCCCCATCTCCTTCCCTCCCTCTCCGTAAAAGGTAAGAATTTTAAGTGGATTATGTATATACAATCATCTAAAACATATTTATACATTAGCCATATTATAAAAGAAGAAATAGGCTTAAAGAGGGGGAAATATGAAAAAAATAAAGTGAAATATTTCAATGTGCATTTAGATTTCATCAGTTCTTTCTTTGGCTCTGGATAACATTTTCCATTATAGGCTCTTTGGCATTATCTTGGATCATTGCATTGCTGAGAAGCTAAGTTATTCATAATTGATTATTGCACAAACTTGCTGTTAATGGCAGCATCTTCTAAGTCAAATATCTGAATAGGGCACCACAATAAGATAATACTTTTTTCCAAAGGCACGGGATTATGTCCATATGGAAGAGGAACAATAGAGATAAAATGCAAAGGAAAAAAAAGAACTAAGAAGAGAAACTGTGTGTGCCATGTAAGGCAAAAAGGAATTTAGTAAAGCAGAGAAAACACTGGGCTTGACTATGGAGGTAACCTTGAATTTGGATTCAAGAAAGCCAGATTCACATCTTGGCTGGGACGCTTCCTAGCTATTTGGCCATGGGCAATTCATTTAATTTCTCTAAATTCTTAACTTCTCACTTGACCTCTCAAAGATTCTCTGGGAGGATGCCCATCAGCTGGATAAGTTGTGATATAGGACACTACTGTTCTATAAAAAATAATGAGCAGATGGATTTAAGAAAAACTTGGAAAGACTTACATGAACTGGTGCTGAATAAAGTGAGAAGAAAGAACCAGGAGAGCATTGTAGTCAGTAATAACCACATTGTACAAGGATCAACTATGATAGACTTGACAATTATAAGAGACACAACATGGAAAATGCAATACACATCCAGCAAAAGATCTATGGAGTCTGAATGCAGATTGAAGCCAACTATTTTTGCTTTTTGATTGTTTTATGTTTTTTCTTTCTCATGGTTTTTCCCTTTTGTCTTGATGATTCTTTCACAATATGACTAACGTAGAAATATGTTAACATGATTGTACATGTATAACCTATATAAGATTGCTTATTATATTGAAGAGAGGAGAGAGAAGGGACAGAGGAAGAAAAATTCAAAATCATACAAAAATGAATATTGAAACTATATAATTGGAAAAAAATAAGATAATATTAAGTGAAAAAAATTAAAAGACTAAAAAACAAAGGCTCTCTGGACCTCAAGCCGATCAACTGTAAAATACAAATTACAATACTTGCATTACCTGCTTCTTAGGGTTATTTTAAGGAAAACACTACATAACATACTTTAAAGTGTTACCAATGCACATTAGTATACTGTACCATATGCTGGCACTCTATGTATTTTCATTTTAAACCAAAAAACTAGCATTACCTAAAATAAAATCAATTTAGACTAAAATGACTTTATTAAGAACTATTTATACAGAATTAAAATAGCTTAGCAGAAGGCTGAGAATGAACTTAATTGTTCTTTTATACATCTGAAGAGCTCGTTAAAAGAAATCAGTGTTCATTAAAAACCATACCACTTACCAAAAAAAAAACCTTCAATGCACCTCTTAATATACATCTGATACATCTGATTCTTCATCCCAATGGTGACAAAGTATATGCCTTATAAAAGTTTGAGAATTGGAGTATTTTATTTCTTTTTAATATATATATCCAAGATTTAAAAAAAAATAAAAAAGAAAAGCATGGACCCATAGTCAGGAAGATTATCTCTGGCACTTACTAGCTATATGTGTCTATGGCTCTCTGAGTCGAATTCCTTATGTGAAAATTATGGGTAATAATAGATAGACCAAGGAACTTGGGGTCATTCTTGTCAACTACATATATTACCTTGGACAAGTCATTTAATGTCCTGAAGTTTCCTCATTTGTAAAATGAAGGAGACGGACAAGATGGCCTCTAATTTCCCTGTTAGCTCTAGGTCTGTGTTCCTATGCTATTAGATCGTAGTTCAAATCCTAGGTCTTTCACTTACTATCTGTGGGGTCTCGGGCCAATTACCTTATCTCAATGGGTTTCGGATTGCTCCCCTATAAAATAAGCAGAGAGGACTAAAAGAACAAAAGTTTCTTCTATATCCCTAAAACTCTGGCATGTAGTCAACACACCACAGACTGATTGTGACAACCAAGTGAATACACGTAAAACATAAAATGCATAAACAAGTGAGTTATTATCATAAGTTACCTATATGAGTTTTGAAGAATTTCATTATGAAAGGAATGATCAAAGATCATAAAAGCCAGACAAAAAGTTCTTGACATCAAAAGTTTTCAAACGCCCTTTTCAGCACCATGTTCAGCACCACAGGAAAGCTTGTGTACTCTTCCAGATTCCCATAATCTTCTATTATGGTTCTTCCCTAAATCCAAATTCAAACTCAAACCCACCTTCTTCTATTAAAACTCTGTCATGAAATTTTTTTCAGCCATCACTCCACTAAGAACTTAGCTGTTTTGTGTCTTAGTCCCACACTGGAAGCTGTTCTCAATGAACAATCAGATCAAGAAGGGATTGAATAACTCTAGTTTCAGAAAGGACCTTGGATGCCAGCTATCTGAAAACTGAGAAGGTGAACTATGGGGTCTGGCTTTGGTGGCAGAGGATCTGGATTCAAATTCCATCTCTGACACTAACTATTTAATGCTCAAAATCCTTATCAATAAAAATGAGGGAGTTCCATTTGATAATCTCTGAAGTCTGTTTCAATTTTAGGTCTATGATCTTATGACCTGTCCAAGGTCACAGAAATAGCAATAATTATGATGGCAGGAACCAAACCCATTCTTCAGGCTTCAAATTCATTGATCCTTCCATTGTACTAACTCAGTTATTCCAAAGGGTCAAATACCTAAAAAATTTTAATGTATTATCTCTGGCAAGTCTTGCCTCTAACAAATATTAATTTTTTGACCCAAATAAATCACTTAACCTTCTTCTGCTTTTGGCAGCTCTGTAAGGCTATAATTGAGGAGAATGTGCCAATTTCAATTGATAGAAATTTCTTTTTTTTTCTGCTGAGGCAATTGAGGTTAAGTGACTTGCCCAGGGTCACACAACTAGGAAGTGTTAAGTGTCTGAAGCCAAATTTGAACTCAGGTCCTCCTGACTTCAGGGCTGATGCTCTATCCACTATACCACCTAGCTGCCCCTAGAAGTTTCTTTCTCTAGGAATTCCCTCTAATGAAATCATAGTTCAATTCTGTAAATGGGGAGGTTTAAGAATCAATTGATATTCTGCAATCTGTATTTCAGAGGAATAAACATTCCATCTCAATTCTGGAAACATTTAGGAATATTATGATCTTCGAAGTAGAATTAAGACTTGATTCTTTCCCAGAGTTCTTAAAGGATACATACATTTATGGAGACACAGACCATGAAAAGAACAGGGATGGCAAGAGGTAATCCACAGAAGTAGCTATGGGGACACAGTATTAATAGCCCTGCACAAGAGTAGCTGAGCTAGAAAGAATCAACAATACTGGGACAATAATCAAAAGGAGAAACTGAAAAGACAGCAGAAAGGCAACAGAGAAGAAAACAACCTCTCTTCTCCTCAGGGAATGGTTCCCTTTTAGAAGCTTAGCTCCAACGGAAGTCCTCAATCTCTTCAAATGAAATCTTCCACCTCTGGGCTGGACCCCGCTAGACTAGGGGACTGATGAAATGATGCTAAGTGAGGAAGGATCACTTGAAGAAAATGTATTTAAATTAAGTTGGAATTAAAAAGGCAACTGAAATACTAAAAATGGCTAGAGTTGTTAATAGGTTTGCACAACCTATAGAAAATAATATAGCAGCACAGTGGAACCATACACTTAAGTTAGGCATTTTCTCAGGGAAAGAATCATGCCCTCTGGAGGAAGAAACTTGCAATGTTTAGGTTAGAAATATATTTGAAACTTTACTGCTATGGAAAGTGGCCGCGGTGGAGAAAACATATAGACTATTTATAGTGAAAGGAGCAGTAAAACCTACAGAAGTAGGTGCCATTAGAATGAAGAGAAGTGTATTGAGATTATACAATATCTCCAAGGAAAGAAGGAATATGGGTTATACTAAATAGTTCATCAGTTTGAATGTGTTAAAAATTCAACTAATAACTAGGTTTCAGAACATCAATCCAAGTATAAACTAAAGAATTTTTAATAGTCATTTCAAATTACATAGATTCAAGAGGAGGAAATTCAGAATATTCTGATAATAGATAAAACAACAGATCTGCTCCTTCCAGTTGACATAATGAGAGAACAAAATAACAGGTACAGCCTCTTTAAAGAAAGATTGCTACCAGCTCAGTCTTCTGTAATATTCTCTTTTCTAAAATATGTTCTCTGGGAGCAGGTTTCTTGGGAGGCTTCTCAGAGCAGCCTTAGTTTCAGTTCTGTAATCACCCCAAATGCAGCCAGGAGTTAAAGTCAAAATCTTCTATTGTTTCCATCAAAAATTTACCTCTTTCACTTGGGGCTTGGCTAGTTTTCTGGAGACCTTCTGGATCTTGCCTCTAGTCCTTTGCCTCTGCCAGCTTCTGTCTCTAGCTCCCTCCAAATGTCTCTGAATCCAAAGGTTTGTACTTCAACCTCCAGCCAGAACAAAGGTGGAAAATGGAGTGAATCTGTCTCCGCCTCTGAGTGTGGGCTTGTGCTCTAGTGGGCTTGTCCTTCCTGACTTCTGAATGTCCCGGACTGAATCCTGGTTGAGGCTCCTAGCTTATATATGCTCTCTTAAAGGTGTGAATCTTGTAGAACTTTAATAAGTACTAAGTACATCTAGAGAACTGTTAAATACCCTGCTAAATTAGATAACTGACTTAGCACCTTGTAAGAATCCTAACAGTCTTCTATAACATTTATGACATGGGTAGATTGAGACCTATCAGAGAGAGAAGGGGGGAGACACAGACAGAGACAGAGAGACAGAGAGGGACGAGAGAGAGAGAGAGAGAGAGAGAGAGAGAGAGAGAGCGCGCGCCAGAGTGGCCATATAAAAGTTGAGTTACAAAAACTCTAGTTTAAAAAATTAAAATGAAGGTAATAATGAAGGTCATATTGGATGCTGAATTCAGTAAAAAATAATCTTGCCCTCAACTAAGCCTGCCTTAGTTGACACAAGAAGATTATCAAGATACCATCAGAAGAGAATTACTATTAGTTATAACTATGAGTCATCTGGTCATAATTCTACTACATGCAATAAAAAGAATTGTATTGTCACTTGCTTTGGAAGAAATTGGTGCCTGTTAAACAAGAGTCAAAAATTGAAATAAAATGAGGTCTGAATATGTTCCTAAGAATTGAAACTCCATTTCAAAATTTTACAGAAACCAAAACTTTGTTGTTCATGTAGTATTTAAGAGATTTCAGAATCAGTTGTAGATTCTTAACTAGAAGATATCTTAATTGAAGAAAAAATTGAAAATTATGTGCACAGAACCCCCATATATATCTAGAAATCCATGTCAAATCTCAGAAGAAGTTACTGTATTGAAACAGAAAACAAAAGCTAATGAAAATCAGTATTTTCCAAAAACAATAAAGAGAACTAATAAGAAAATTATTACTGCATGGGAAAAAATGTATCTAGAATTGAGAGAGGCTTCAGTTCTGATGATGATGATTAGTACTGGCAGTGATAGCCAACATTTATACAGTGTTTTAAGGTTTGCAAAAAGTTTTACAAATATGATCTCATTTGATCCTCACAACAACCCTGTGAGGTACGTGCTGCCGTTATCCATGTTTTGTGGATAAGGGAACTGAAGCAAACAGAGGTTGTGTCTTGTCCTAGGGAGCACAGCTAGCTAGGAAGTGTCTGAAGTAAGATTTGACCTCAGGTAGCACATGCTTCTAATCCCTCTATTTGATATGTTTCTGTATAATTAACTTGTGACACTATATTTTTTGCCATCTATTGAGATTTGCTTATACACAATTTTATGTGAGATTTATATATTTGGTTGTCTCTTTGCTAAAATGTTATGTCTGTGTATTATTTCCATAAAAGTGAATGTTGCTTTGCCTATATAACAATTACCTTTATTAAAATGAGACAATTGAATTTTAGATAGATCTGGTGTAAAATTGTTAATTATGTAAAACATATTACTTTTTGTTAATCACAAAAGGAATTCATACCTCTTTCATCTTGAAATTTTAAATTGGAGAGGATTGTAAATTTTCACTGGGGGAGAGGGTATAATGCACTATTTCTTAAAGATACTGCCCCAATTCATATGAACTGTGCTGAAAGGAATAAAGAAGTATTTTTACATAAAGAAAAAGTTATCAATTGTCAAAGAATGCAGAATAGTGCTGCTGCTACAGACAGACATTTTGATGCCTAAAAGGAATAGGATGATAATTTTGTTTTCATTGTTTTTAATGGCTAAAATTGGAGTTTTAGTGGAGAATTTGAGATGTTGAGAATAGAAAATGAACTATGATATAAATTAAAGACAAATCATCTTGAAAACAATATGGAAGGATGGCTTTACTCGAATATGAAAAAATAAATAATGAGAGAGGAATAACTTATTAGGTAAAAATATGAATATGAAAAACTTGTTTCAATGAAACAAGGTAAAATGTTGAGTTTATGGTAATCCAGCTAGATACTTTATAATTAACAAGGGAAAATTTTGTTTTAAAAAATAGAAATTATAAACATCTGAAGATCAGCAAAAAGAATATAGATTTCTAGACTATAGCTTTCATAGGGAAAATTTGAAGAGTAGTGACCTTTCAACTAAAAGTTGAGTAACTAAGAGACAGGAAGATTTTATTTTAGACATTAAATAAAATGGAACCTGAAAGAGAAAACTAACATAGGAACCTGAAGACAAGAATTGAAGACACATCAGGAGGTTGAAAAGATGTTCTGTTTGAACTGTGGCAGCTGGAAGCAGTCAGCTGACAGAAGACTTCAGCTGAGAAAGTCCAAAGTGATGGGGGAGAGAATTAGTTTCATTGGCTAACGGTTTAGATGACAGCTAATTTCCTTCCAGTGACATCTAGTTAGAGGAAAAAGCTTTTATTGTGTCTTGCTCTCTGCTGCTACTTCTGGTTTGAGAAGGAAAAGCAAAGGGGAACAACACAAGCTTTGCAATTCTGTACCCTGGTGAATTGGTTGGATGTGTTTGCCTTCCTTAAAAAGACAAGCTTTGAGTTGTGTTGCTGTGAGCATGTTCTGGTTGGGAAAGCATTAATTAAACACTTACTATGTTCCAGGAACTATATTCCAGCCACAGAGCCACAGAGGAGAGATTATGGGAAAAGAAGATAAAAGAGATGGAATACAATCAATATGGAGATCAGCTTTGGAGCAGAATTTTAGTGAGAAAAAAATTCCATCTATATATGTATTTAATTTTACTATTGTTAGTACCCCCATAAAAACAGTAGTAGCATGCTAATGTTATATTAAAAAGATTAAAATTTGAATGAGTGGTGCTTAGTTTTCCAATTATTACAATTGCAGAATACTGTTTCTAAAAAAACATAGTAGACTAAAGGAAAATATACATCAATTGAGAAGGTTAGATAGAGCATCTAAAAATAAGATTTTTTTAAAATTGAGAGTTGGGTATGAAAACAATATTTTTTTTAAATTGAGAGTTGGGTATGTTCATTCAAGAGATGATCAAGAAGAGGCTAGATAATGGTCGACAAATTTGTAAAAAGGATGGTAGGAATTCAGTATACTCATTAATCAGTGCAATTGAATAAAAAGAAATAATGAGGCTAAGAAGGCAATAAGAAAAATTTAAGTAAAATGTTAAGAAAAATCTTATGTGGTGACTAAAAAAAGTATATCTGACAGTTTAAACAGTTATGTGGGAACAGCTCATCATCAGTAGAGCAAATGATAGACAGCCTTCTACCATCATCAGTAAATTTGAAATTAATGGAAAGAACAAAACCCAAATGCTGAGAACATTCTTTCCCAAGCCATCACCATCATGAACTATTTTCTGAGACAAAACACAAGATGTATTTGTCAGAAGGGTCAGAAGAAAATTAACACTAAGACCAAGTCTTCAATAAATGTGGCCTGTCTACATCACAGTGCTTTCTAGACTTCATACTTATTAGCTATGTTAATGTATTTTGCAACAGACTTGGAAGGGGTCTGAATTGAGCCCCATGGAGGAGAGCTACCTCACTAATTAAAAGGACACTTATAGCTCTGTCCTCCACATCCTCTACTTTCACACGAACTGAACACCAAGCATGAAGATCACCTTCTTAGCAACAATTATGCATGATAACCAAAACAAGCCACTAGTGAATATATTTCTTAAGTCAGATCAAAAAGGCAAATGATGCCAGTGGAAAGAATTACTTATAATAGCCTTATTATTTAACAAATTTAGTTCTACATGAGATATTACAGAGATAAAAATAAATAAGTTTACTTAAGTGGTCAAAAGAAAATTCACTGATGATCCAGAAATAAAATGGCCTCTGCATTTGGGGAATCTTTGAAAGAACTTTTTATAAATCTCTCATGAGCAAATGCCAAAAGGTGACTCAATTCACCCTTCTTAATTATTCTTACTAAGGTCAGACAGAGATGTCACACTCTTTGCTGTGTATTAACTTTCAGATACTAGCAGCAGCAGCTAAAGAAGCAATTCTGAATTTTAGGAATTAAATTGCTTTAAGCAAAATTTTAATGCCTTGCAGCAAGGTGCTATGGTGAAAATGGAAAGCTAGTCAACTGGTATCTAGTCATGAGACTGTAGGCAAGTCCCCCGAGTTACCCTGAGTTTCATCATTTTCTCATAGGTAATATGGAAATTTAAAAATGTCCCTACTTTTACCTAAGAGAATTTTTGTAATGAAAATATTTTGTAAACTGTAAAAAAATATATACCGAAAAGCTATTTTTGTTAACTAAAGAGAGGAGGATCAGTTTGATCTCCGGCTAATGTATTTCCAATCAAAAAGTGAGATTGAAATCGAGTTATATTTGCTTTTCTCAACAAAAAGTCAAATGTTTAATAACCATCTCTCTAGGGAGAAAAGGAAAAGTTTAACAACTATCTCTCTGGAGGAAAAGTCAAATGAAAAAGCCAGATTTATAGATGACACACTTTTTAAATCTAATCTGTATTATTAACATTTTCTCCAACACTAGTTTAAGAATAGATCAATGGCATCAAGCTCAAATAGATATAAGAGCCACTATGTCATACAGAAGGATCCCTGTGGGTTGCATATGGCATATTGACTTAGAAAACTACATATTAATATATTCTAGATTTTGTTATGTTTTTGCTTATTTTGCTCATTATGTTTTACAGTTGAATGTGGTATGGATGCATTGCAGTGTGTTGTGGTATTGTTCTGCTTTGAGATAGATGAGTCTCTTTGTCCAAGAGTGACATATTCAGTCACATTCCCTCCAACCCTCATTAGAATAATTCCATTTTTCATAATATTCATTCTCTCATTAATTGTTAGCCAATCAGAGTTTCTTTCCACCAATCAGAATAAAAGGGGTTTTCCCTCTTTGAAGTTATTTAAAGACTCAGAGGCCACCATGATTCATCTTTGGTTATAAGAAAAATTATTGAACAAAGATTGTTGATTATTTTTAACCATAACTAAGAAACTGATTATTAACTACCCAGAAACTCTATCTGTTGGGCTTTTCATTCATCTCAGCAGGATAGTAGTTGTCCTAGATTATGAGCATGTGAAAGACTTGTAGGTTATAGATATAACAATGATGTCTGCAATGAGATTACCTTGATATGCTCTTAAATTCAGGGTTCAATTTAGCAAAACTGGTTGTGAAACAGAAGCCCAAAATGGTTAGCGAAAAAGCAAGTGAACCATGATACTTGTGAGCACAGGATAAAGATCATAGGAGTGAACTACCTTTTACTTTTCCACCCAGTGAGTTAGTAACAAAATATTGATAAACTTAAGCCCTTTGGGGTACTTTTGTTTAACTGGTTTCTTTAGACAAAGAATTCCTTTGCAGTATCTAAGAAATTAAATTAAATAAGATATTTAAAGACAACTTGAGCCTCTAGTCTAGTGTATGCAGATTAATCATGTTAGAGAGAGTATTAAAAGCTTCCACAAAAAGCAGAGTCAGTAAAATAACAGTCTGTTTACTGCAGTTAAGACCTGATTGAAATGCCCAAATAACCTTCCATTTGGACTGAGCACATTATCTTTCATAGTCCACAATCTGGGGATGTAACAATCCAACCACACTGGAACCTGCTACCACAATACAGTAAAACATTGATTATAGGACACACGTGGGGAATGAAGGATTCTGGTTAATTTAATTTTCTCAGTAGATGAAGGTTAACCAAGAATTTGACCCTGAGTTTGACAATGAGTTTATTCAAATCCCTCAACTGTATTTTTATCTATGTGACAGGACTCTTGAGCCAGTACTCCAAGTAAACACAGGCATTTACTTCCAGGTATAGCAAATTCTCTAAAAGGAGGAAATTTTCTGAAACAAGTCTTTTCTTAGATTCCATTCAAGGTGTTATATAAAGTAAAATAATAACTAACATTTTTGTAGCATGTGTGTTTTATTTGAGATAACTTTGTGAAATAGGTAATTTTCCTTATTTTACACATAAGGAAACTGAGGCTGAGAGCAGTGAAGTAGCTTGCCCAAGGTCACAGGGATCTTAACATTTTTGTGTCACGGGCCCCATTGACAGTCTGATGACTTTTTTAAGAATAGTAAGTTTTAATGCATAAAATTATATATATATATATATAAATGATTTCAAAATAAAATAATTATATTAAAGCACAACTATCAAAATATGTTTTGAAGTTTACAAATCCTAGCTTAAGAACCACTTGTCCTATAACCATAATCTTTCCTATCTTTCTTCATCTCAAAATTATGCTTTTTCTCTTTCCCAAATCTATTATCTCCAAACTATGCCATTAACCCACATCCCCTCCTAGTTTCTGCCTGAGCCATCATTATGTATCCAGTGGCTTTATCCAATTGGAGCTAGACACAAATATGCTCTATCTAAAAAAAAATTAATTTGACCCTTCTTTCTCACTTGATAACATTAATTTTCTCTCTTACCAACTTTATTCAGTATTATGTACAGCCATTGCTACCACTTATTTTTCCCTATATACATTTCTAAGGACTAATATTTATTGAAAACTAAAGTCATGGTGTTTTTCTCAGACAATTGTGGTAGATATTGTCTGACAATGTTTCTGGGTCAAGGAAACCTCCAAACACAGTCCCAGACAAAGAGCAAAGATGGAATCCCACCATCCTGGATCTGATGCTGAATCATGGGTCTGAGTAGACCTTTAGTGAATGTGGATGACCAAATCGTTCTGTTTTTCCAAACCCTGGTGGTCTTAGGGCAGAATAGATTCTATATTTCTCTGTGGTGGGAGTTTACTGCCTCCACCTGCTCCTTGACCTACCAAGCAACTCAGAATGGAAGACTGAGGTATTTCCAAGTAGACCAGTGTGGCAGGTAGATCAGGATGTGCTTTCATAGGTATCAAGGAGTTGCAAAGATGAGGAGGCTGCTCAGATGCCTTGAGAGAGGATGAGGCTGGAGCATCCTTTTCTCCAGCTGAATATTGGCTAGCCCACTGCCCAGCTTCCAAATCCAATGGTGCTCCACCATCATCATTCATCAAAAACAAAAACTTCCATGAGTTGTTAAAAAGTTAGAATTGAGTTTAGTTGATTTTTATAATGACAGCATTTCCAAATTAGAAAGAGCTTCAAAGTTAATAATTTCAGACAGTCCACAAATCCCCTCTACAAAATCCCAGAAAGTTACCCTGCTTTTGTAAACTTTGAAAGATTATCACCAAACAAGACCTTAAAAATCAATGAATACACCCTCTCATCAGTAGAAGATTAACCTGTCTCAAAGATACTGATTTGTCCAGGATTATAAAACTAGTAAGTGTCTAAAGTGGAATAAAAACAAAGGTCTTATTCCAAGTCTAGCCCTTTAGCCACTTTACTGTCCTGAGAAGGCTGAGGTGACCCCAAATGAGGAAATGTCTACAAACTGAGAATTTAAAGGAAAGATTGGGGAGCTGAACTCCTTATCATAACTAAATTTAACTACAAATATATTTCTAAAATACCAGAACCTTTTTAATATCTTTGTTTCAGTTATAGGATAGATTCATATGAACATTCTTTCATGTTTGGGAAAGTCTGGGAGTGAAAAATGACCTGAGTAGCTAGTAGTCAATGGGCAATTTATCCCATTAACAATGCTACTAATGGTCTTTCATGAATGAAAGGGACTTCATTTAATTCAATATATATCTATTATGCACAAAGCAGAGGCATCATAGGTTGTAGGGGTCCTCAAACTACGGCCATGAGCCAGATGAAGCAGCTGAGGACGTTTATCCTCCTCACCCAGAGCTATGAAATTTCTTTATTTAAAGGCCCACAAAACAAACTTTTTGTTTTTACTATAGTCCAGCCCTCCAAAAGTCTGAGGAACAGTGAACTGGCCCCCTATTTAAAAAGTTTGTGTATAGAGAAAGGTTTTTGGTATCAGAAAGATTCTTGTTCAAGTCCTACAATTGGCACAGCTGGCTGGGGACCCTGGATGAGATGTCGAATTTCTCATTGTCTCAGACAATTCTCTAAGATTCTATTTTAGCTTAGCATCATATCTATCACACAGTAAGTACCAAACAAATGCTTGTTGGTTAATTGACAACTTGAAAAGTAGTTGTTGATTTAACACTGGGAAGGAGTTTGCTCACCAAAAGTTCCTAACACCATGAAATCACAGATCTGAGTTTTAAAAAATATATACAAGGAACATGCTAATTGCTAAGGAATCAAAGATAAAACAAAACACAACAGTCTTTACCTTTACCCCTAAAGATCCTATGCTCCATATAATTTGAGAAATTACAGTTCTCTACAAAACAATTCATGTTCATATATATACTTCATCTCAAGCAAATTAAACTTGAGGTTTAAAAAAGATGAGGTCATTTCTGATATCTTTTTTCCCCAAAAATGTCCTACATTTGGCCAACTTAGAAAGATTACTTTTATAACATAAAGTACAGCCAATTAGAAATCACTGGAAGATCACTTAGATAATTGGTTCAGGATTATCCAAACCACTCTTCTGCTTATCCTCACCTATCTCCATGAGATGATGAACAGGGACAAGGAGAGAAGCACACATGTATCCATTTTCAAGAATTTTAATGAAATGTAAGAGGTTTCTCACTTGATAACATTAATTTTCTCTCATACAAATTTTATTGTCACTAAAGTGGGAGGTTGATATGAATCAATCAACAAGCATTTATGAAGCATTTACTTTGTATTGCCTTGCTAAGTGATGGGGAAACAAAGAAGGGGAAGGGGAGAGCAAAACCATTTTTCATGTGCTACTATTAATCTTGTTCCCCATTTCCATTTTAATATGATAAATAATTTTGAGTAGTTAACTATCTTTTAAAATAGGAATTTCTTTCACTCATTAATTGACTTTGGTTAAGTACCTACTAGTTACAAGGTTCTGACTGGGTAATGGATACACAACTGTAAAATCTTGCTCCAATATCTGCCCTCAAGAAGTCTACATTCTACTTGTGTACTTGTGTAGGCGAACTCCTTAGCTTTTTCCAAATGGCACAGTAGATAAAATGTCAATCTTAGAGATAAGTTAAGACTCTGGCTGGAGGTGGACAACACATTTAATCTCAGTGGCCCCAGGTTAAATCTATTAAATAATAGGGATGGACCAAATGACCTTTAAAATAACTTCCAGCCCTCCCATTGTGTGATTCTAATGGACTCCAATCTTCATATTCTACCAATATGAACAAATTCTTCTAAACAATTTATTTACAGAAAGAGAAAGAAATAAGATTAGTACTTATTAAAGCAACCAACTGTGGGGTTAATTTTATTTCTTTTCTCCTATTTTCTTTTTTAAATAATAGTTTTTTTATTTTTCTAAATACATGCAAAAATAGTTCTAAACATTTACTTTTGCAAAATCTTATGTTTCAAATTCAAATTTTTCTCCCTACCTATTTTCCTCCTCCCTCCCCTAGACAGCAAGAAATCCACTATAGTTAAACATATGCAATTTTTCTAAACATATTCCATTATTCATCATGCTGCACAAGAAAAATCAAATCAAAAAGGGAAAAAACATGAGAAAAAAACAAGCAAACACCAACACCACCACCAAAAAAAGGTAAAAATGCCATGTTTTGATCCACATTTAGTCTCCATAGTTTTCTCTCTGAATGCAAATGTCTCTTTTTATTACAAGTCTATTGGAATTGTCTTGAGTCACTTCATTGTTGAAAAGAAACAAGTCTATCACAGTTGATCATCACATAATCTTGTTGTACTATGTTCTCTTCGTTCACTTACTTCACTTGCCATCAGTTCATGTATTTCCATGCTTTTTATGAAATCAAACTGCTTGTCATTTCTCATACAACAATAATATTCCATTACATTCATATATCATAACTTATTCAGGCATTCCCCAGCTAATGGGCATCCAACTCAATTTCCAGTTCCTTTGTAGTACAAAAAGGGTTACTATAAACATTTTTGTCCTTTCTCCTTTTTATGATCTCTTTGGGATACATAACCCAGTAGAGTCACTGCTGAATCAAAGGGAATGCAATTTGATAGCCCTTTGGGCATAGTTCCAAATTGCTCTCCAGAATGGTTGAATCAGTTCACAATTCCACCAACAATGTATTAGTGTCCCAGTTTTCCCACATGCCCTCCAACATTTATCATTATCTTTTCCCATCAGCCCATCTGAGAGGTATAAAGTTCTATTTTCTATTAGTGCTGATGATGTAAAAAATAGAAATGTTTTTAGAATCCAAAACATCCAAAAGATGTTTTTCAGCATCACTCCCTTGTACCATTTTTTTCAGGAAGAAATATGATGCGGTATATCTCTAGTTACCATGATTTAATTTTGTATTAAAGCCAGTGAAATAACGATTTTGTTGGAGCCAAACATTTAGTAAGCATCAGAGGCAAAATCTTTGTGACCCCCAAGCCTAGCATTCTGTCCACCACACCTTACTGCCTTTATCAATCAATTAATAAGTATTAGGGCTGAGTTTCAGAGAGACAAAGACCAAAACAGGGGAGTCATCTCTTGCCCTGATCTTTTACAATGTTCCTGTAATGGATATTTCAATGGCTTCCTTCCATCTTTACTCATAATTCCTAAATCCTTTGATATTGCCTCTTTTTCAAGAAGGGAATGGGAAAGCTTTCTTTTAAATCAAGATCTAACTTAAAATTCCTCTTCAACCAGAAAATGCTGGAAGTCTTACCACAAATAAGCATATCTCCGTCTAAACAAAGAGTATCCATAATTGGGCAGTTTTATTGGTACAGCTTCTATACCAAGAGGAACATCAGACTAAAGAGGCGGGGAATGCCATTTTTTTTTAGAATTTGACAGAATAAAATTGAATCTCTACTTTTTTTTACATATGTGGTAATCAAACATTCACACTAGAATAAAACTGACAATTATTTGAAGTTCTATTTTTATATCATTTTTAAATTGTTATCTCTTTCAAGTATTCTTACTAGGAATTAGGGTCAGGGGGTTGCAAACAAGAAACATTCAATATTAAATATGGGGTAAAGAGTCCATATGGATTTATCTTACCTTTGAGGCATCTTGTAAAATTTCACCATCCCAAGAGTCCATACTGGGGAACATGATCATATAAAGAAGGATTTTGATAAGGTTTATCTGAACTCTAAAATAAAAAAATAAATAAAATAGATTATTAGCATCTTGTTCCTAGATTACTTGCAGCAAATCAATATACAACTTATATGTAGAGAGTTTTTCAGAGTAAATGCTTAATAAATACTAGTTAGCCTGATGGATTTGTTTTTTTTTTCCTTATACCTAAGCATTTTAAGACCTTATAAATCAGGGGTCCTCAAACTTTTAAAATAGGGAGCCAGTTCACTGTCCCTCAGACTATAGTAAAAACAAAAATTTTGTTTTGTGGGCCTTTAAATAAACAAACTTCATAGCCCTGGGTGAGGAGCATAATTGTCCTCAGCTGCTGCATCTGGCCGGCGGGTCATAGTTTGAGGACCCCTGCGAGGATGGACTACATAAAATCCACCCCTTATCTCTCTCCATTCTCTAACCAAAGATATATTCTTTGATTTCACATATTTACAAAGGAGCAAAGCATTGAGGAATGTGTAAAAATTAATTAAATCTATCTACAAAATGATTTTGATAACTATTATGATGAATTAAACAAAAGATCATCAATTAGATAAATAAGGTCATTGGGTTTGGAACTGTGAGAGCACCTCTCTTATTCCATCTCAGAAAAATGGTATTTTGGCTTCCCTACACAATTAGTAAAAGAGTATTATATATTAAAAAGTTGTAGAAAAGGGTAAAGATTTTTTTTAAACTACAAAAATAACCATGGGAAAATAGAAAGAACTCTGGATTTGGATTCAAATTCTTGCTCTTCTCCTTACTACCTGTGTAACATGTCTGGGAAAGTCTGAGTTTCTTCTTCCACAGAATGAGAAAGTTGACCTAAATGACCTCTGAGGTCTTTCCCAGTTCTAAACCTCAGATGCTCTTATCCATTACATCAAGAAAGTAAGATCAGGAAGTGTGCAAACTAGTGCTCGGCAGAAAAACTCCCAGTTACTCAAAATAAATTATAGAGAAAGGGACAAGAGTAATAGCATTACTCAACATTCAGATAAGAAAATTAAGGATATCCAACAAGGAAAAGCTTTTCTGATTTTTTTCCAATGGAAGCAAATATGATAATAGGGAAAAATAGGGACAAGAATCATCTCAATTCTGCATGTCAAAAATCTTGGATTTTCAGAGGTGTCTCTGGTCAAAATAAAATGAAATGAAAGCCCCACCAGATTCCCTGACTCTTAGTCTTATGGTTGATTAAGTGACTATTGATATTCTGTCAGTGTGTCTGAATTTCGCAGATAGTAAGCACAGATAGATAGATAGATAAGATAGGTATGTCTTTTGTATGAATTATTCTAATAATATTTATTATTATTAAATATAAATAATAATATTTATGTATAATATAATAATAAATATAAAAATTATTATTATTCATTATTCTAATAACTGAGATGAATGGAAAGTCCTAAGAGACAGAACTTTGGGATAGTTAATAATTTATTATTTAGATAGCTGATAATAAATTAATGATCAGTGGTTTTAATAACCAAAGACAAAACTAAGAAGATCCTAGAATACTTTGGAAAAATAGGTGTCCCTGACAGGTAAAACACTGATGAGTGAACAATTAATGAGAGAGTAGACATATTAATGAGGAGATAGGCTAAAAGTCTTCAGCTCCTTCTGTTAAGAACCTCAACTGGTCATGAGACAGTGTCACTTCCAGCAATCTAGACAAAGGAAACCAGTCTGGTTGACTCTCTTTCATTAGCTGAGTTCCCCCAGACCTGAATGGAGGTGACTAAAGGCATAGATTCAATGCTTTAAGATTGCAATGCATTTAAATTAAATGCTATAAATTACTCTAAACAAAAGTAAGGTCTTCTGGTTGGGTGAAGTCCCACCCAAGATCACAGAGTATGTAACAAATGATTTGACCAATCTCTTCTATGAGCATTGTCCTTCAGAAACTAATTGAATGACCAACAGGGATTGGCTCCTAAATGAGGAAATTAAAGGAAAACTCTTAATCTTAATTTAATAATTGGTTATCAATATAATAAAAAATACTTCTCTCATAACTTAAGCAGCACTAGAAAAAAGGCTAGAAAAACCAAATTCACTATTTTCTCCATCTGATTTCTTTATTCCATCAGTTGAACCACCATTCTATAGATCAACAATAATTAAATCTTTGATTCCTCTTACCTATCCTATTTTCATAATCAAATTTTTTGTATCCATCTCTATAGTTTTTTTTGTTTTTTTTTGTATCTGTGTATCTATATTTGTCTCTTCTTCTTCCTCTTTTCTCTCTCCCTTGCTTTCTTTCCTTCCCCTCTCTTTTCCCTCCCACCTATAAATACATTTCATAGTAATACAATATAAATACATTGCTTTTACCTTCAAAGAATTATCCTAACTCCCACATTGTTTACTTCCCTAATTGTTCTGCCTCCTATTTCTGTTTCTGAAATTTGCCTGACTATCATTTCTTATAGGACAATAATATTCCATTACTTTCATATACCATAATTTATTCAGCCATTTCCCAATAGTGGGTTATCCTTTCAATTTCCACTTCCTTGCCACTACAAAAAGGGCTGCTACAAATATTTGTGGGTCCTTGTTTGTGTGTGTGTGCATTTCATGAAGTATGCCTTCCCATATTAGGCCATCTTCACTCATCACTCTTTAAGCATTTTCACTATTTTAAAAGCAGTCTTCTCAACCCTGGAGATATCTCTATCCTATAGCCCTCCTCTGATTGATAAGTACTTAACCCACATCGTATCATAATAAATTGGGCCATGCTCATCTTATATCCTCTCAACCCAATTCCATTGTTCACTTTCTAGGTTATTTTACCTCTCCTCATTCTGGAGATGCCTTTGTTTTAAGGCCCTCCCTTCTATTTGATGTGTTCCTGGACTTGGTCACCATTTCATGAGGTGTCCACAGATCCTTCTACTCCCACAGCTACTTCTCACTCTCCAAACTTTTCTGCTTTCTTCCCAGAAACTTTACCCTGACATTAACAAAACAGAAGTCCATGATTTTCATATGAAACTCTCCTTTTTTCTTTATCACAATATTCATATTTGTTAGATTTATAAAGTTCATTTAAAAAAATCCATTCTACTATGCTAGTGGTTATTTAGTTTTTTCTTGAAAATCTCTAGTGAGGGGAAATCCATGATCTCTCAAAGCAATCAAACCTACTTTGGGATTGCTTAAAATTTTTCCTGATATCAATTCTAAGTGTTTCTTTCTGTCATTTCTAAAACTGCCCATTTGGACAAAGTACACAATATTTAAGCACTTCTTCAAATAACTGAAAGACAGTTAAGTTCTCTCTTTTTCTAAATTAAATATCCCCAAATTCTTGAAGCAATTCTCATATCACATAAACTCAAGGACCTTCATTATTTACTAAACACTCTCTAATTTCTGGGAAACTAATGAATTGTTGATGGAATTGTGAAATGATCTAACCATTTTGGTTGGAGAGCAATATGGAACTGTAGCCAAAGAGCTATCATATCCTTTGATCCTGCAGTATCTCTATAAGGGTCTATTATTCCAAAATCTTAAAAGAAGGAAAAGGACCCACAAATATTTGTAGCAGCCTTTATTGTAGTGTCAAGGAACTGGAAATTGAGTGGATAACCTTTAGCTGGGAAATGGCTGAATAAGTTATGGTATATGAATGTAATGGAATATTATTTTTCTATAAGAAATGATGAACAGGCTGATTTCAGAACATCCTGGAAAAACTTACATGAACTGATACAAGTAAAATAAGCAGAACTAACAGAATACAGTAGTGCACAGAGTAACATTAAGATTATGTGATGATCAACTGTGATGGACTTTGTTCTTTTCAGCAATGAGGTAATTCAAGGCAATTCCAATAGACATGTGAAGGAAAGAGAATTTGCACTGAGAGAGAACTATGGAGCCTGAATGTGGATCAAAGCACAGTATTTTCACCTTTTTGTTGCTATCGTTGTGTGTGTGTGTTTTTTTTCTTTTCTCATGGCTTTTCCCTTTTGATCTGATTTTTCTTGTGCAGTATGATGAATATGGAAATGTCTAAAAGAATTGCACATATTCAATCTGTATTGAATGGCTTGTTGTCTTAGAGATGGGGGAGGGAGAGAATATTTGAAACACAAAGTTTTGCAAGGGTGAACGTTTTTAGAAAGATAAAATACTATTTAAAAAACCACTCTCTAGTTTAACAAGGTTGTTCTTTTTTTTATTTTTTAACAAGGTTGTTCTTAAAATTTAAGTCCCACAGCTTAAATGCCATATTTCTGAAGTAGTATGACAAGTACAAGATATATACAATGGGATTATATCTATCATCTTCCTCCTCCTAGAGAATTAGGTATCTCATTCAGCCTAAAATAATATTAAGGCTTATAGTATTATTGTTTAGTCTTTTCAGTCATGTCTTTATTATTGTCTATTTTATTGTTTGCTTAAAATTTTAATAATTATTTTTATTATTAATTTTTTTCAGTTATGTCTGATTCTTTGTGACTTCTTATGAGGTTTTGTTGGCAAAGACATTGGAGTAGCTTGCCATTTCCGTATCCAACTCATTTTACAGATTAGGAAACTGAGGCAAGTAATTGTTAAGTGGCTTGACCAGGGGGTCATACAACTAGCAAGCATTTGATTTGAAGGTGAGTCTTTCTGAGTCCAGACTTAACATTCTGAGCACTATGGTGACACTAGGGTTCCCCTTGTTCTGGTACTAGTTATTACCTCCCTATCTACTCTGCTCTGCTGTTAGTATACAGAAGTGTGCTAAACCCAGCTCTAAAAGGTTACTGTGACCTGATTGTAAAATTTTCAGTGTAAGCATTTACATCGCAGAAGTAAGCTATTGCTACACGGATCAGTGTTTAGTTTGTTGTTCTGTCCATTATCTAGATTTAAGAAAGTATTAGTAATGCAGATTAAGTTTAAAAGTGTTCAGATTAAGTTTAAAAGTGTTTGCCTATGTTTCCTCCTCCCCAGAGCCCAGGTATTAAAACATTTACCAGTATGCTTTTGTTTTGCTCTATAAACATTTCTTGATCTCAGTAGGTTGGAGCTAGGAAAGGTGCAGGGAATGAAGCGATCATCAGAGAATCTATAATAATAACAACAACAATAACAAATTAATATGTTATGATTAAATTATGGTTTTAATTAACTGCCATTATTTAGCATTTTGAGATTTTCAAAGCACTTTATATCCATTATTTCATTTGAGCATCATAGTGCTAATCCCTTTTATCCATTCTTCCTCTGATATGAAATAACTTTTAAAGAATTTTTTGTTGCACTTCTGTTTTTTCGTTAGCTTCTGTGCTTTCTCATGTCTGACACTATTCTTCCAAGAACATACCATATTTTAGTATTGATTTTGTATTACTTGCCCTTTCTTCCATTTAAAAGAAATAACTTTTTAAAATATACATCAGTTAGGAATATTAACACAGGCCAAGTTACCTCAAACAAGGCAGAATATGATAAGCATCTATAAAAACTTCATAATATTATGGTCATGGATGTAGTAATTTAAGGCTTTACACAAAGAAGGTCAGACTTGAGTTCAGAATGTGTTGGATTTAAATAGGTAGAGAAAAAAGAGGTCTTTTCTAGGCAGAGAAAAATTGACTAAGCAAAGTATAAAATATTGGATCATATGGAGAATATTTGAGGACAATAATCAGACCATGCTGGCAAAGTATGTAAGTCTTTGCACTTTGTTCCTCTCCACTAGGTTCAACTCTCATTTTTAAGATTATAGGATTTGGATCTAGAAAAAAAACCTTGGAGATAAACTAATAAAAACTGAGAACTAAAGAACAGTGACCTGCTCATAATCACAAAGATGGTATTTAAGAAATCTAGCCTTCCCCGTGCTCTTTTCTGCTGTTCAATGTTGGATAGACAATATTATAAGATAATCCTGAAAGGATAAAGTGAGGCATGATTGTACAGAACTTTGAATGACAAACTCAGCAGCTTCAGTTTTTGTCCACTTAATGCTATACCATAGTGGAACAAAGAGGGGGGAAAAGAACAGTATGATGACCAATGCTGACAACCTTATGAACACCCTACAACCATAATCTCCATATTTTGGGAAGAAATTCAAAAAGGATTGGTTTTGTCCTGGAGAAAATGAAGATATACTGATAATTTAAGAGCAAAAAAATGACCTAATATCCAGCCTCCAAACATAAGTTATCTAAAACTATGTGAGATGTAGGTTATATATAATTTATCACATATATATACTGAACTTTAGATCTAGGCAATGTTTGTGAATTAATTACTCAGGCAAAACAAGAATCACATAGTAATTAAAGGTCAAAGTAGGCAATTCATTCATTAATTTAACATTAATCATGAGCCTAGATATTTAAAGATTAAAGTCAGCAGATTTATATAAGGACAAACACAACAGAATTTAGGGGAAAAAGGCAAGCTAATAGTGTAAAAGGATGTTAAAAACAAAAAGGACTCTGGTAATAGACACAATCTAAAGGTACCAAAGGCAAGCAAGATGTTGACATTAATCCTTCATTAACCCTTCACCTCAGCCAAAGTTCCTGCTTAGAGAAAAAGATCATCTTTAAAAGCAACTTACATGAGACAGATGTTGATGCCTGAAAAGGTGGTGTGAGAAAGAAGGATAAATGACCAAAGATCATACCTTACAAATGTTGGGGAGGAAAAAAAAAGATGTGAATGAACTAGGGTGGTGAAATGGAAAAGAAGAGCTTTATGAGAATATTACAAAGAGAAAATCAACAAGGTTCATTAAATTAGTGAAATGATGACAAATAAGAAAATAAATCAGGGTTACTGAAAGCACAGTGGTATAATTTAGAGAACAAAAAAGTCAAGAAGTTAGAAACTTGAGTGGAAGGCAGGATAAGAATGTGGCTTTAAAGGGTGGACTTTAGCTTATAGTACTACCCATTAAATATATATGTCCAACAGGCAGAGGAGTCAAATTAAAGATCGGGAGCCTGAAATCATCTCCACAAAAAAGGCAGGTCAAGCTATAAGTGTGGATAAGATTCCTAAGGAAGAAAATATAGAGCAGGAAAGTAAGAGACTGAACTTTGAGGACATCTACATTCAAAAGGTAAAAGAAAATAGTGTTAGAGAAACTAAAGCAAAGAAGGATTGGAGATAAGAAAACTAGATTTCTAAGCTAAGGGAGAAGAAAATTCTAAGTCATAAGGAGAGCTATACAATAAATACTACAATGAAATTATCTATTTGAAGATAGAAGGAAGCCCAGAGGTAACTAGGATAAACTTTCTATTTTTCAGATGATATAAAGACTTGCTCATCATCACAGAAGGTATAAATAGCAGAAACAAGAAGTGAAATTAAGAGCAGAGAGGTACTACAGTGGATACCAAGCTGGGCTTGGGATTTTTAAAAAAAATCTCCAATTCCTGAATTTGAATCCAGCCTCAGACTTAACCAACTTGGTGACTCTGGGGCAAGTTATTAGACACCTGTTTGCCTCAGTTTTCTCATCTCTAAAATGAGCTGGAGAAGGACAATGTCAAACCACTCCAGTATCTTTACCAAGAAAACTTCAAAATGGGGTCACAAAGAGTCAGACATGACTAAACAACAAAAATCTGATTCTCAAAGTTAAGACAAACGAAACTAAGAAAAGGTCACTGATGACTTTCATGTTAAAGATTTTAGTAAGACTAATGGTGGGAAACCCATACTCCAGGGAGATAATGAGAAATTAGGTGGTGAAAAAAATTTAAGTGTGTGAACCAATTTACTTGAAAAGTTTGGATTTGAAAGGAGAAGTGTGGTGACCTTTCTTTAATGTCTCCACAAGATGATCCAGAATCTTGTTCCAACCTGACATCTTGGTTGAGGTCCATCTATGGCAATCCAATTAATTAACTATTATTGTTAATGGAAATACAAGCATAGAGAAGAAAGAAAAATAGTGGCAATTCATAGAATCTAATTTCTTCCCAGAAATCTAGCATCAAAGATAGTATTATATGCAAAAGAGTCATAGAATTTAGAATTGGAAGAGGTCTTTAAAACTATCTGCCTTTACAATTTTATTCTATTTTTTAAGAAATTAAATATCCAGGTAGAAGTAATTTGTCCAAGGTCACAGAAGCATTAGATTAGGGATGGAAATCCAAGTCTTCTGACATTAATCCTAATGTCTTTCCATCAATAAAAAGATAAAGGGACCCCCATTATTCTAAATTATAGCAAAAGAACTATTTTCCCCAGAAAAAAAATATTTTACTTAGTTATTACTAAATAAGAGAGACAAAGACAGACAGAGGGAGACAGAGAGAGAGAGAGCGCGCGCTTAAAAATCAGTTTATCAAATGCAGATAACAATGTGACCAAATTTGCTTTATAGCATTATAAAGACTGTGCATTCTCTGTAAGAGTGTTTGAATACATTATTGCATACAACTTAGCTCTGCTTGTCAAAATCTGTCTAGCTATGACCTCCTTTTGTGATCCCATTTGGCATTTTCTTGGCAGAGATACTGGAGTAATTTGCTATTTCCTTCTCTAGCTCATTTTACAGATGAGGAAACTGAGGCAAACAGGGTTAAATCATTGTCCAAAGTCACACAACTGGTAAGAGTCTGAGGCTAAATTTGAATTCATGATGATGAGCCTTCTTAATTTCAGGCTTAGCAACTCCATCCATTGAATCTCAAAATCTATCTATAGATTATCAACTTATTTTTTTAAATATGATAGAGAAGTTGTAAGGGAAATCACATTTGTATACTGTAATAACCATCTTACTGGATATTCATTCTTAACAAGAAAATGAGCATACAACAAAAAGTGGTGATAAATTCTCTGGTACACATAATGCCTAGAATTCATTTTATACTTCTATTTGTTAGTTATTTTAACTCTTTTCTTCTTAAACAAGTTATAAATAAGTTCCTTATTTTCAGCACAGAAAGGACTAAATGATTAATGAGTTTACATTCATCACCTTCACAAACTTGTTATCAATAGTGCACTTGAATACGCTAGAATCTGTCAAATATATTTTCCCCTTAAGAAATTGTTCTTTGTTTTTTAAATGTTATTTTTAATTTGTAGGATAAAACAAATATTTTCATTGCTTAGCATAATAAAACGATGGCTGCACATGAAACTGCAAATCCATTATATACAACTTGTTATTCCACTTAAATATATAATGAAGTTATGATGTAATTTTCTTTTTTTCTTTTATTTTCCTTTTTTTCTTTCTTCCTCACCCCTACCCTAGAGATGACTACCATTAGAAACAAACAGGTATCTATATGTAAAACTATTCTATACATGCTTCTGTTTATCAGGAGCAGACACTTAAATTGATTCTGTAAGTAGGTGCACCTAATAGTTCCATGTTAACTCTATAGTTTATCTACTTAGCATGAAAACACAATAAGCTGATATAATAGACATATTTTTAATGCACTTAGCACACCAGCTGCCACATAGTCAGTGCTTAATAAATATTCGTTCTTTTCTCTCTCTCCCCTCTATTTTAAAGCTTCCCTGACACATAGATCACATACCTATTAAGATCTTCAACCTCTATTATCTGGGATTATTACCACTTCCAACTCAGTTTTAAGATTAAATTTTGAATGACAATATAAATCTCCACACTACAATGAGTATTTTACTTAGAAAATTGAAGCCATCCAAAGGGCTATAAAAATGTACATACTATCCAAAGTATCTCTACTGGGTCTATATCCCAAAAGATCATCAAAGAGGGGAAAGGACCCCACATGAGCAAAAAATGTTTGTAGTAGCCCTTTTGTAATGGCAAAATGAATATGTGTCCCATCAGTTGGGGAATGGCTGAATAAGTTATGGTATATGATAATAAAATATTATTGTTCTGTAAGAAACAATCAGCAGACTGAATTCAGAAAAGCCTAGAAAGACTTACATGAACTGATACTAAGTGAAGTGAAAAGAACCAAGAGAATATGGCATATGATAACAAGATTATTGTATGTGATGGACTTAGCTCTTTTCAGCAATGAGATGATTAAAGGCAATTCCAATAGACTTGGGATGGAAAATGTCATCCACATCCAGAGAGAGAACTATGGAAACTGAATGTGGATCAAAGCACAGGAATTTCATCTTTTGTTATTTGTTTGCTTGTGTCCTTTTGATGTGATTTTTTTTGTACAGCATGATGAATATGGAAATATATTTAGAAGAATTGTCATGTTTAATGTATACAGTATTGGGGAAGGGGAAGGAGGAAGGAGAAGAAGAAAAATTTGGAGCACAAGGTTTTGCAAAGGTGAACAATGAAAACTATCTTTGTGTGTTTGAAAAAATAAAATATTATTAAAATAAATAAATAAAATTTGAGGTCATCTATGGGAAGCTCGCACTTTGCCTCTACTCCAAATATCAAAAGTTTTCTGCATTATCCTTTTTATCTCTTTTCAACATTCCAGTCATTAAGAAAGGGGTAATCTTTCTTATGTCAAAACTACTCATCCACTTTTGCTTTTGATCCCATTCTCTCTCCTCAAGTTTCTCTTTCAGTCTTTTCCTCTTTCCCTCATTCTCTCACTCTCATTCACTTTCACTAATATATATACAACACATACACATAAAATCATGAAAGGAATCATTTAAAACTGAACTGAAATAGGAAATGCCTACTCAAGAATTCCAGCCAAAAACTTTATGCTCAGATGAAGTCTTAACCTCGTAGGAAAATGAACATATATACATCTGCCACTATGCACTTAAGAGTGTTTTGTGATTAGCATTTCTTTTGTGAATAGCAAATAAAAATATATCACATACTGATTCATATTTCCTATTTCCCATTTGGGAAGACCATAGACAAGAGCCAAAACCAAAAGCTTAATCATATTTTCTCGTGGAGAGAATAACAGGGAGATGGAAAGGGAGAGGGAGAGAGAGAGAGAGAGAGATAATGTCAAAAATAAGCAGTCAAATATGTAGGAAGAAATCCAACATGAGAACACATATTTAAAAGAAATAAAACTCTGAGAAGGTAGCTTAAATTTCATAGGATCAAATAAAAGTTTTTATGGTTAGATGGATATCTATTTTTAGATCCCACCTGTAAGAATCAATGGAAAATATTAGAAAGAACAAATTACCTACCTGTGAATTATCAAAATACAGAAAAGATCTATATAAAAATAACTTCAAAATGATTTTAACAGAAATATAAAAAGACTAAGAAAGAGTTATTACATTGTTGCTGGAGCTGCAAATGAATCCAACCATTCTGGAGAGCAATTTGGAACTATGCTCAAAAAGTTATCAAACTGTGTATACCCTTTGACCCAGCAGTGTTTCTACTGAGTCTGTATCCCAAAGAGATCTTAAAGAAGGAAAAAGGACCCACATGGGCAAAAATGTTTGTGGCAGCCCTTTGTGTACTAGCAAAAAACTGAAAACTGGATGCCCATCAATTGGAGAATGACTGAATAAATTATGGTATATGAATATTATGAAATATAGTTCAGTAGAATGATTTCAGAGAGACTGGGAGAGACTTACATGAACTGATGCTGAGTGAAATGAGCAGAACCAGGAGATCATGGTGCACAGCAACGAGATTATATGATGATAAATTCTGATGGGACTTGGCTCTTTTCCAAAAAAAAGATTAATTGGTCTTAATCATCTCAAGGTTAATTCCCATAGACTTGTGATGAAGAGAGCCACCTACACTTAGAGAGGACTGTGAAGACTGAGGGTGAATTACAATATAGCATTTTCACATTTTTGTTACTTACTTTTTTTTCTTTTTCATTTTTTTTCCTTTTTGATCTGATTTGTCTTGTGCAACATGATAAATGCAGAAATATGTTCAGAAAAATTGCACACATTTAACATATATAGGATTAATTGCTGTCTAGGGAAGGGAGGGAGAAAAACTTGGAACATAAGGTTTTGCAAGAGTGAATGTTGAAAACTACCCTTGTGTGTATTGTAAAAATAAAAAGCTATTATTTTAAAAAAGAAAGTAAGTTATTAGACTGGCTGTATCCAGCAATACCACTATACTAGACCTGTTTTCAAAGATGATTACGGAAAAAGAAAATGACTTGTATATTATAAAATATTTATAGCACCTCTCTTTGTGGTGGCAAAGAACTGAAAATTGTGAGGATGTCGATCAATTATGGAATGGCTTGAAAAAGTTATAGTATATAATTGTGATGTAATGCTACTGTACTATAAAAAATGATGATTTCAATAATCTTAGGAAAACATGAATAGACTTGCATTAAATAATAAGCAAAATGAGCAGAACCAAAAGTAACAGTAATAGCAATACTGGTCTAAGCACAACTTTGAGTGACAATAAATCATTTTAATTTGTTTATATACTCAAATTAAGTATAAAAAAATCTATGAAGATTTTATCTGTATTCAGAAAAAGAACTGAAATATAGAAATATGTAGAGAAAAATTTTATCTTTATACAGCCATTGGGAGCAAAAGAAAAAAATTTACAAGATAACTTTATTATATATGTAAAAGAAATAGCAAGTTGTATATAATAGATTTTCAGTTACATGTGCACTCATCTTTTTTGTATTTTATGTTATGGAAATGCTTGTTTTGTTCCATAAATTAATTTTATTTATTTTAAAATTTAAAAAATTTAAATTTATAAAAATTAATTTTGACATTTTTAAATTTTAAAAAAGGAAGAAATATAAAAAGTCCCAAACACATGGAAGGATAACCCTATGCTCATGAAAAGATGGAGAAAACATAATAAAAATGCAATATTTCACAAACTAATTATCAATTAACATGCCAAAGGCTATTTCTTATAAACAACATCATAATACAATTTATATTGGACAGTAGATGGGCAGGGAAGAAAAGAACTTGTCTTTGTATATTTCAAAATGGGAGAGAAGAAACCTTAAAATAACTTATATAAACTAAAATAGTTTGGTTTTTTTTTAATACAATAAAGGTAAGAGAGTTTAAAAGATTGAGTGGGAGACCAAATTGGGCCTTCCAAAACAAAGGAAAGTACATGCAAATATATAGACATGTTCCCAATTCTTAAGAAGAAAGAAATACTTGTTTTCTCTAAGTTGAAATCGTAATATCTGGCATTTTCTATATGAATTAAATTTTCAAAAACTAGTTTGCAATATACCTTGGTTGCTATTAAAAAAATCATTATTAAAAGAGTCCAGTACTGAGGTAGGAAAAATAGAAACAGATCACAAGGACAGACTAGGGAACCCTAAAATAGATTCCAAAGTGCATAATAAACATGTCAAACACTTTAGAGTAAAATAAAATTCTATATAAATTGTTAAGAAAATGTGAAATGGCTAAAAGGTATTTAGATTCATACCTCCATACACTACCCTAACTGGATTAGTGACAAATATTTTAAATCATGAAAAAAATGGATAAATCAAAATAGCATGCTGTCTCACCTATAAAGATGATGCATATTTTATCAAATGAAAGTGATTCTTGGAGACAAAAATCAGCAAGTTAAGTTATATGAAGAAAAAGAATTCTATGTAACAAAACCCAATATTTTTTAAAATTAAAAAAAAAACAGATTGAAAGAAAATATCTGGTAAATACACCAAATATTTGATGTGCAAAATCTATAAAGAACTGATACATTCTATAAGAGTAAAACATCTACCATAAGATAATGCTATAATAGATAAGTTATAAAGACTTACATGAAACTGCCTTCTAATAGATTTCCCTATCTCTAGGATTTCACCTCTTTTAATTTGTCTTCTACACAAAATACAGTGAAGACCAAACTTAGAAAAAGTACTTTCTAAAGCAGATGTCTGACCATCTACTCCAGAATTTTTACTGGCTCTTTGTTGCCTCTGGGAAAAAAATACAAAATCTTCAGGTTGGTGTTTTAAACCCTTTCCAATATGGAACCAGCACATGCTTTCAGCATCACTTCAGATTATTCTATTCATTCTATATTCCAATGATGATCTATTTCTTTTCCCTGAATTTAACATTCATTCCATCTCTGTGCCCTTGTGCTTCATTCTCTGTTCTTTCTAGCAATGTAATTTGTTTGTATATGAATAAATAGGAGAGATAAGTGGCACGGTAACTGGAGTACTGGGCCTGGAATCAGAAAAACTCATCTTCCGGAGTCCAAATTCTGCCTCAAACACTTTCTCGTTTTGTGACCCTGGACAAATAACCCCATTCTCCTCATCTTTGTAATGAATTGAAGAAAGAAATGGCAAACCACTCCAAAGGGCAAACCACACTTTACTAAGAAAACCCCAAAAGAAGTCTTGAAGAGTTGGTCACTACTGAAATGACTAAATAACAATAAATAAACAGGAATCTTTGAGTTTGGGGGAAAAAAACTCAGAAAGTTCATCATACTCCAAATTTTTCTTTCTGAAAATAGCAGACTTCTTGATCGTTTTTATCAGGTCAACAACTGGTTCCTTTAGAACCCCCTTGTATGAATCTTCAATCATCACTGTAGCCATCTCTTCTGGTCCCTAGTGAATGATCACTCTCCTGGCCATATCTCTAATTCCACATCTTCTTCCTATAAGTTACAAGAAGCTATTTCCCCCCCAACCGGGTCTAGCCCTTCCTCTCTATAGGAAAAATTTCATGCCAACTTTGGGTTCCATGGATCTTACTCCTTTTCTGTGGAACGTTCATTCACCCTCCAACTTCCTGAAATACATTCAAGTTCCACTCTATCTCTTCAGACTCATTTTGTTATTTTTTTTCCCTTTGAAGTACACTCTTTTAAGGAATAATTCACACTGCCTGAGAACCTGAAGAGTTACAAAAGCATTCCTCTAGATTTTTTATCATCTCCCATAGGAGGAAAACTACCCAATGCTTCACCTAGCTATAGCTGTTATTTAGCACTGCCAGAAACACAAATACAAAATTCTGTTTTTAGTTCATTGGGAAATTCTTCTTTTATTCAACTGCTAAAAAAAAATAGATTTTTAGGGACTGCTATGTTGAAATTCAAGTAGAAAAGTCTGTGCTAAAGTGTTTTTTTTTCTTTTTGACAGTTACTTTGAGCAGTGATTGATAAAATTAACCTCCATGATAAGAGAGAACAAGTCAACCACTGGTGAAGCTGGTGGAAGCAGATTTTTGGTCATCTGGGTCAATAAATTGTATACAGACTCAGATGTGTGATTTTTGTATTTGTAATGGTGGAATACACAAAATGCAGTGAAGACTGAACCCAAATTAAACCATTAACATCCCATGAACAATGTATTATTATATCTGGACCCAAATTAACTAATTTGTGGTTATTCATTAAAAGTGCCTAGAATGTATATACACACACACATACACATACATTTTTTTCTTCAATAACAATGATTTGGGAAGGACACTGTGCTTATGAACTAGTTCTTCCCCATTTCATTTTCAGTTTTAGCCTCAAGGCCAAACACAGAATGCACTGGCAGATATATGATTTTTGATAAGGTTGCCAGTAAATGTCAATAGTCTGCCAGTGTGCATGTATTAGTTTTTTAAGTAGCACTATATGTTGACTCATAAAAATTCACTGTTTCTAGCCCTCCGAATCTATCACAACCCGAAAGAAAGCTACTGATCACGAACCTAGAAGAACTGAAAAAAAAATAGGACAGCAGAACTTTTCCAGGTTTGTTGTTGTATCATGTTAGGTTCTCCATGATCTCATTCGGTGTTTTCTTGGCAAAGATACTGGAGTAGTTTGCCATTTCTTTCTCCAGTTCATTTGACAGATGAGGAAACTGAGGCAAAACCCAGGGCCATACAATTGGTAAGTATCCGAGGTCAGATTTGAACCCAGATCCTCCTTACTCTAAGGAAGGACATCTCTCAACTCTGCTACCCAGTCATTGCTTGAACAAGCCTCCACAACAATTTCACTGATTGGGATAATCAATTATCTTTTTTTTTTCTTACACAAAGTTTCCACAGGAATCCAGTATTGTTTTACTATCCACACTTAAGAAGACGGATATCCAACTTAAGGAATCTTGGGGAGATAAGTTTAATTTTCAAATGAAAAGAAATTCATGTGCTAGTTTTCATAATTTCAACAAGAAATCCAGATTTTAAAAGTAACTCTAAAATGATGGCGTTATTAAGCCTACCCAATAATAAGGTAAAGGCTATAAGGATGAGCCCTACTAATTAAAGACAAGTTAGATGAAAATTTTTAAGCAAAAGTCTTAGGTATGCAAGAACAGGGGTTGAAAGCCAAACATTGAAAATGACAGCAATATGTCACAGCCTCATTAGCAATATCTAATAACCACCCAAGCTAACCTTGCAGTCCAGAATTCTACATATGACAAAATTACAAAATGTATATACTTTTTTTCATGCAGCATTAATTTAATAGACAGAACCTCCTCTTTAGATTTATAAATCTGCTACGAATGAGGTCTAGCAATTTAATTAAGCTTAGTAAATCAGTCGACCAAATTTTAAAAGTCCCAAGCCTTTTAAATGTATTGCATCAATATTAGCATAAAGCAATATATATAAAGAACATGTTTCTTATTCTACTGTTAAATATGATATTGGTGACTTCAATGAAAAAGGGCAATGATTATTTTTGACACCATGAAATTTTTATCAATTAAGAAAAGCAAAAGATAATTTCAGAATATGCACCAATGTTTCCACTATTTCAAACTTTGAGTGATAAGTATTTATGATATGATTCATTTGGCATAGTTACTTCAGGAAAACTTGCCTTAGTGTTTCTAGGATTTTCTTTTTTCTTACAGAACTGTGATATCCTTGGTACGCAGGTCTTCCAATCCAAATATATATCTTACAGTCTGACAAAGGTGCCTGAGGCAACAAGTAGTTAAATGATTTGCCCAAGCTCATCCAATTAGGATGTGTCAAAGGTAGGGTTCATATCAAAGTTCGGCTCTTTTCTTTTCCTGTATGACCCCCTCCATCTCTCATCTTCCTACTCCTTTCTTAGAAAATACTCGTAGCTCATGTCCACTTCTTAGAATAACCTTGTTTCCTTCAAAACTCAGCCCAGGCTTCTGTATCAAAGAAGAATACCAACATGCCCCCAGTGTTCCATGGATACATTGCAGAGGCTATAATAAAGTGGATAGAAAAAAAAAATACATCTCTATTTTCACAAACTGCTCACTGAAATTTAGCCTTTCTTTCAACTGTGAATATAGACAACAACACACATGTTATCAGTAATATCTCTGACTTTGTCACCAATAAAATCACAGATTTTGTCATCATCACATTATAATTATTGCAAATATAGCAAAATGCCACTTATGTTCATCATTATTTCAGAATTACTCTAATTTTACCCACTACTAGGTCATAACTATAGCCAGCTCTTCGGTTTTATTTACTGTATGAACTATAGTATCATCAATGAGAACCTGTTGTTTTATAAGTCTCTGCTGAAAACTACAAAGCCCATTGATATTTTAGAAATGTTTAAAGAAAAAAAAAAGGTGGGGGGGGGCACAACTTTTACTGTTGGATTTTTATTTTGCTCTGTTTTGCCAAACAAAATTTTGACTAGAAAGAAAAGCTTCACACTCTGCACAGATGGAGCTCATGTAATGCTTGGTAATACATCTGATTTTGCTACCTTCATGAAAAAGGAAGCTTCTCACATCATTGTCTTTCATTGCTTTTTACACAGACGTGCTGCTCTGGCAATAAAGACTTCCAACAACTCAGAAAGTTTTGTCAACAGCTATAAAAGTAATCAACTTTACCAGAAGCAAGGCTCAAAATCATTGCATTTTTAAAAGATTTTGACAAGAAATCAATTTGAGCAAAACATGGAAGTACTCTCTACCACAAAGAAGTTCACTTAGTGAACTTGTAAAAAGGTAATTTTCTCTTAGGAGGAAGACCAACAAATACTTCATCCATTCATTTCTGTTACTTGGCAAAAAAACAAGTACAAAATACTGCCTCCAGCTCTTTAAGAAATTATTCTTCCCTTACGTAACTAATTTTAAAAAGTTAGATTGATAATTTATATATTCCAGCTTTGTACAAACTAAAGAAAAAAGTTTCACTTTTTCTGAAGAAAGAAAGAAGAAAGATAAAGGAAGAGAGAAAGAAAAGAAGGAAGGAATAGTTACTAGCTTTGTTCAAACTAAAGATGAAAGAAGAAAAAAGAAGGAAGAAAGGAAGGAAGGAAGGAAGGAAGGAAGGAAGGAAGGAAGGAAGGAAGGAAGGAAGGAAGGAAGGAAGGAAGATAAGGAGGGAGGGAGGAGGGAAGGAAGAAAGAATGGAAAGGTGGGAGGACAAGGGGGAAGGGAGAGAGAAGAAAAGAGGGCGGGAGAGAAAAGGGAGGGAGAAAGGAAGGGAGGGAAAGAGGGAGGGAGAGAAGGGGGAGGGAGGGAGAAAAGAAGGAAGGGAGGGAGAAGAGGGAGGGAGAGAAAAGGAAGGGAGGGAGAAGAGGAAAGGAGAGAAAAAGGAAGGGAGGGAGAAGAGGGAGGGAGAGAAGAAGGAAGGGAGGAAAGAAGGGGGAAGAAGGAAAGGAGGGAGGGAGGGAGGAAGAAGGAAAGGAGGGAAAGAAAAAGGGAGGGAAGGAAGAAGGGAGGAAAGAAAGAATGAAAGAAAGATCTCTTGAATCATTTCAAAGGAAAGTATTCATATGGTGGTTAGCTTGTCTGACAGATACTTTGAGAGAGAGAAACAGACAGCAGACAGACAGAGACAGAGAGAATATACATATCTATGTTTACATTAAAGATTATTAAAATTATTAGCATGATTTCTATTTAAAATTCAAATACTAAAAAGCAAAAAATTTTTTCGTTATTGATTCTATTTTAAAATCAAATATATTTTTGGTAAAGCTGCCAACTTGGAAGAAAACTGACATGCTTAAAAACTTTTCAAATGCTGGAGGAATTACTTACCAAGATGAAGTAAAGATATAAAATTCTTACTCAATTTCTCTGAAAGGAGAAATCTAACAACACCTGGAAATACTCCAGAACTCTTTCAAACTTTTATTTCTAGTGTAATGATATTAACCATAATCCTTTTTTCTGATAAAATCTGTATCAAAGCTGTTGACTTAGCCAAAGACAAATGCATTGATTTCAGGGAGAGAAACAGTACAATTGGATTTCAATACTCAAAAAGTCTTGGAGAATTCTGGTGTTCCTTAAGAGAAGATTATATTCACCTTATGAAGTGACCTGTGGAAGTTTTAGTTCCATCTGCAATAATATGTCACAGAGAATCAAATTTTTAACACTTGTCATCATCAAACAAAAGATTAAAATTAATTAAATGCCACATGACATGCCTTGTTAAAGATGACTGCAGTGAATCAATTAGTATTTATTTAAGTGCCTACTGCACGCTAGATCATGCTAAGTGCTGGGACTACAAAGTAAACAAAAAATGTCCTTGTTTTCAAGGAGTTCACAGTCTGATAAAGTATGCCACATTTTTTTAAAATAATGTACAAATTTCACATGTGTTTATGGATAAATAATTTATACATATATATGTATGTATAATGGATTGGGTTGTTCTTTGTTTTCAAATAGATCCAATGATGTCATGGAGTGATGATTTACACATCAATTGGATTTAAGGGAGGCAGAGTTGCAGTTATCAGCTTCAATCTCTCTCTCAGAGGCAAGCTAAAAGTTGGGACTGGGATGCAGCAGGTGACCTTGGTTAGACATCAAAGACTGACCGAATTCCAAACACTTCACAGCTCCTGTTTCAGCCCTCTTCACAGCCATTGGAACAAATTGTGCTCGCCCATTCCACCAGGAGAAATCTCAGCATGCTTGGGTGGACACCCCCTAACTTAGTGGGTTACAGTCTGTGGGACATCAGGTACCCTTAACCTGGTTTAGCCCATGCTGAGTTAGTTTAGTAGGATGGGGCTGCTACACATGTCCAAGTTTCTTGGAGCTTCACGTGAGAGTCGAGTGGCAGGTAGACACCAAAGGTGGATGATCAACCCTGAGAAGAGCTTAACAAGCCTTTACCCTGGCAGTACTAATCCTCCCTAACGACCTATAGGTAGCCTTAGAGGGAAGGAAGGAGGACTGGGAATAGTCTCTGGCTAGCACTTTCCTTCAAAAAATTTAAAGAAAAAAAACCTATTTACTTCTTCATATATTTTATCTGAACATATTGGCCCCTCCAAAAAGCAAAATCCTTCAGGGCAGGGATCCTTTTAATATTTTTTTTCTTTTTATCACCATCCCCAGAACATGGTTAGCACTTAAAATGCTTATTAATTAATGATTAATGGGTTAATTTCTGATTTCAAGGCTGGTCCTCTCTCCATTACCTCCACAATGCTAAATGTTAGTGGTGAAAATTATTCTCCCCCTATCATCTGACTTTCATTGATTCTAATGTTTGTTTTTTTGCACAAGGAAATATTTTGGAGTGTTTGATATCTAAAGTCATGCTCTTGGATGACAAAAAGAAGTCTAAAAGCCTCTCTGCCCATGAGAAGCCCAATCCTATTTTAGCTGCTTTATTTCACACCAAAGGAACAGTGAAACAAAGAACCTACAAAGGCATTAAGAAATAAAAATTCCTGATTCCCAGAGGGTTCTTTAAAAACAGTCATTTTTGCATCCTGTCCACATTTTAAACAGTCAGTCAGGACTACTAAATCTTCAACTCAGCACTGAGTTTAAATACCAGTAGAAAAATAAATACAGGTCAAACTCAGAGATAGTTGGGCTCTTTTTTTCTTCCACTACATGAAAATCGTGTGTATACTATTTACATTAGGAACAGCCTAACCAGAGGCAAAGCTGATGCAAATGGAACACCAAGCAAAATGTAGTTTTACTGCCAAAGGCTTTCCCCAAGAGGTGAATAACATTTTCCATAAGTCTATGGAAATTACAGAATTAGTTGGGTAATGAAATACTCTTAGCCACTTTCTTATGTATGATTCAACACTTCAGCTCTCTACTGAATAGTAGGGGTTACATTCATTATATGAGAGGGGAGCTCATGCTTATTCAGTGAAAAGATTAACACAGTCTAAAATACAATATTTTAGTTCTCAGGAGAATACTTTTCTCCATGAAAACATGAAAGTTGCTTAAAACAACCCAGTTGTTTTAACTGACTTCTGATCCAGCAAGACTGTTGATAAAATTACACTGTAATTCTGTACTTTTCAATTAAATACTAAATTTCCCAGGCACCCTGCTGATAATTGCATAGTCTTATAATTAAAAGAGCCACACTGTAATTTTTCTAAAGTTACACACTTGAGCCAAACCACAGCTTTGCTAGCCATGGGTAGGAAGAGCACTGAAGAATGGAATCTGCCATTACTTTTGCCAAGAAGCATCTTGGAGCATGGGGAGTTCCAGGGCAGACAGTTATCGAGTGTTTCTTTAAATGTCTCATGCTTTCTTTACCTTTGATTTGCCTTCTCCTTGAATTTCAAATTTTTCTGCAGTGAAGTTGTAGCCTGCTATTATTAGCCATGAAAGTTCTGCTTAGCATTCAAAGTCCTTCATAACCTAGCTGCCCCCTCCTACCTTTTTTGGTTTTCTCACATCTTATACCCCAATACATATTCTTCAATCCAGTAGCCTCCTGCTTGTTTCACTAACAAAGATATCCTATTTATCAGCAACTCCATTCATTCTCTCTGGCTCTCCATCCTTCACTCTGCCTACTGGCTCCTGGCTTCCTTTAAATTACAACTAGAATTCTACCTTCAACAGAAAGTCTTTCTAAAGCCCTCTTAATCCCAGTATCCTCCTCAGTTAATTATTTCCTATTTACATAAGAAATCCTATATATAGCTTACTTGGTATACATTTATTTGTATGTTGTCTGCTCTATTACATTATAAACTCCATGAGGGCAAGGAACACTCTTTTACCTATTTTTAGTATCTCCAACAATCAATAGCTCCTGGAATATAAATAGACCTTTACATAATGTTTATTGACTAATTAACTATGTCCTTCTATTCCAAAGGATTAAAAAGGTAAACAGTCTATACAAAAAGTTAGGAGAAGTTCATGTAGCATGAAACAAACGCCAGTGAAAACAAATTTTAGAAGCAAACCACCCAAATTCATAGAATGACAGATATATATGTAAGAGGGACCTCAGAGGTCATCTAGTTCAATATTCTCATCTTAAGAGAAGCCCAATGTCACACAAATAAATTTCAGAATTTCTCCAGAGCCCTTTCCCTGCTCCTTTCCCTGTATCACTCTCACAAATAAATATTAAGGAAGGTGTTAAGGGGTTTCCAGCACTATTTTTTCCCATGATGTTATCCAGGTGCTTATTTCCTGGGCTGGGCACCAGTGACATTGGGCATTTAACTTAAGCTTCATATTAATTGTTTATGAAGTCAGCAACAATCTCTTGTTGGAATTACAGCCTAATTAGGAAGTGTTAAGAGAGTGTTACATCTACTTACTAGTTTATACAGCTCACATTAAAAAAATAACTTACCTTCTGTTGTAAATTAATATAAAGATTTTGAGTTGTCATGTGTCTATCATCAATTGGCTATTCAAAAACCTGTGTTTTTTTCTTTGTATTCCTAGAACTTAACAATCTCTGGTACATAGCATTTAATAAATGCTTGTTGACTAATTAAGAGTTTCTGACGCAAACACGTTTGGTTTCAGATAGAGTCCTAAATCTTTCTGGTCATAGTTACCCGTGACTCTATTCTTCCCAAAATGGAAGGAAGAAAGAAATTATTTCTATTTCCCCACTTGTGAAATGAGTGGGGTGGGCAGATGGTATCTGAGTCACATAGCACTGGATCTATGAGTGTAGTTGTCCCTCATTTCTTGGGAATGCTCTCAGAGGTAGCCCTCCTTTCCCCCACTTTATCCTTCCCAAAGCTTCCTTTGTAGGACCTCTCCTTTAACCATATCTGGGCTAGCACCTCTGGTACAAGGGCTTGCCAAGCCCCTTTCAGGGCTACTCATCATCTTTGTGTCTTTCTTTGAATCTGACTCTTATCTGCAGCTCCAAGAAGCATGCACAGGGGCCACACACCAATAAACATCTCAGTAGACAGGCTAAACAAGGATGAGGGTAACCACCAGGCCTCACACACGTAGGTGGACTAGAAGGCTGGCAGAATGGGAACAATTTGTTCCAAGAACCATAAAAATGATGGAAGATGGTGATGTGGAACACTTAAGAGTTTGGTCAAGCATCAAAGCTGGCAAAGTCATCCACTGCAACTTGGTTATCCCCAGTCATCTTTACTTTTGTCTTGTCAATGGCTTGTCTTGGTCTTTGATGACTGGAAGAGGAGTAAGGCTGACAATTTTGTGCAATTCTGCCTCACTTAAGTCCAATTCACTCAAAAATCAAGACAATACCCCAAGATGTCAATAGTCTGCTTTGAAAATGAAGGATAAATAACATTACCCAGTGAGGACAACTGAATAAAACATTGATCTGGGAGCAAAAGACCTGGCTATGTGTCAATACAAAAGTAAGTTCCCTTCCCTGTACCTCAATTTCTTCCTCTAGAAAAATGAAAAGATTATTCTCCAATAGAAAAGTGGTCAGAAGATATGAAAAGGCAATTTTCAAATTTAAAAAGTGCAAATTATAGACAAAAATGTGAAAGAATGCTCTAAGTCAGTAATAAATTCGATCATTGGGAACAAAAATGTGAAAGAATGCTCTAAGTCAGTAATAAATTCAATCATTGGGAACAAAAATGTGAAAGAATGCTCTAAGTCAGTAATAAATGCAATCATTGGGAACAAAAATGTGAAAGAATGCTCTAAATCAGTAATAAATGCCATCAGATTGGGAAAGATTATAATTCCCAATTACTGGAAAGAGATGAAAATGGAAATCGTGAGGACAGAGACATTGATGCTCTCTTCATAGAGATGTAAATTGATCCAACAATTTTAAAAAACACTTCGGAGTTTTACTCAAAAAGTGATGAAATTGTACATCCCCTCTGACCTATAAATAGGCATTTATAATTCAAAGAGGTCAGAGACAGAAAAAGGATTCATGCATACAAATATATTTTAGCCAAATATTTTATCAAAGCAAAAAAAAAAAAAAAAAACAACACAACAAAGTAAGTAGGTAACCATGGGTTATAGAATGGCTGGACAAATTGTAGTATATTGCTGCAATATTATTTTGCTATAAGAAATTACTAAAACAAATATCAAAGAAACCTGGGAAGAGTTTTATGGACTAATACAGATGAGAAAAGCAGGACATGGGGAACAATTTATATAATGATCATAACAATGGAAAGGAAAGTAATTTTGAAATATTTCAGAATTCTGATTGAGTACAGTGACCAATGATGTCCTCAGAAAGCTGTTGCTGAAGCACTGACTTCCTACTTAAGAGACACAGAATGAAAAACATTTTCAGATGTAGCCATTATTTGTTTTGTTTGGCCACATTTATTTATTAGAAGAGAAGGCTTGTTTGGTGTAGGGTATGGATTACTATTTCATGATAGAGTTATGAAGAAGGAAGAAGGAAGGAAGAAGGAAGGAAGGAAAGGAGGGAAGAAGGGAGGGAGGAAGGAAGGATTTGACAAGAAGATGTTTCATACCCCTACCAACAGTAAAATTCTTTGACTGTCACCCATTGGTATTGTTCTTTCCTGATAGGATTATTTTTTTTTTAAATAAAATTTTCTTAAATGCCAAAAAAGGAGAAGGGGAAGCTCTTTCTACTTAGACTGATCTACTACTGGTACTGTGACTTATAGCCTTAAAATGTTGCTTCAGATGCTGAGTTCAATAATTTGATTTGTCCAGGGTTGCCCAGCCAATATGTAAAAGTGATTAGACAATTCCAGTTTTCTGATAATCTTTTCCCTCCTATCAAAAGTCTCATAGGGTTCTCAACTTATTCCAAGCTTCTTTCTTCCTTTCTGATAATTGGTTAAAGATAGACAACACTTCTCATTAGCAGAATGCTAGACAAATTACAACCTAGATTCTTGTGTCAACATATAAAAGCATATCTCTTTTCCCAGAATATTAAAAAAAATCTACACAGAGCTTGTACACAGTTTTCCAGCAGATATGTGAAGTTTTGTTTTGTTTCTCCTCTATGGATATTGCAATGTTTCAATGATTTATGGTTTCATCCAAGAGAACATTATTTTCACTGGCCAAGATCTATCTCAACTGCTCTATAACTTAGTCTTTCACAGTAGCTATCATTAAAAACTAAAGCCGACCTAGAGAGGAGTGACTATTTTAGGGGTGGAGATGGTCAGCATATTGCCATCCATATATAGCAGCATCAGAACAATCTTAGTATCCAATAGTTGTTTTGTGAATATTGGTGCACTCCAGGACACTAATACAAAGAAACTCGAACTTCTTTACATCTGTATTCTTCCCTCTTAAGCAAAGAGATTTCAAAAACTTTTATTTAGTATTTTCTTGCTAAGCCTCAATAGTGCTAAATGCTATTTGGCAATCATGACTTAAAATTCTAACAGCATTACAATGCTTGCAAGTAGGTTTCCAAGTATCAAAGGCAGAATTTGAGTCATATTTTCTCTCTAACAGTCCAACACACATTAATCTAGAAATACCCATTATATTCAAACCTATGCTAATTATATTACCAAAAAATTATTTTACTGAGAAAAAATAATACCCTCTACTAAATGAATCATTTTTATAAAATTACCTCTTCCTTTCTGACTCCCAAGAAAATCCCAATATCTGTAGCTCAGGTCTCATGGACAGGTCAGAAGAAAAGCTTTGTTATTAAACTAAACATCAGGGTATAAATGACAGCTAGACTCCTTTAAATATCCCTTAGCCATGGGGATATTTTCATTTTAAAAGGAAATGCTAATTGACTCAGATGAATATATAATTGGTAACATTTCAAGCAATGCTGAAAGTAAAGAATAGAAGACATCCTAAGGGAAATATTACTTTATAGGATGGCCTTATATCTCTCTGTGTAACCTATATATAGATAGCCTTAGAAACTTAGAATATTTTTGTTATTATTGTAGTTTTAACAGTAATTTGGTGAAAAAAAAATTTTTAAGCAAGCAGGAGCTGGGCCATCAGCTCTGGATGATTTGGATTTTTAGTGTTGATGCAATGAAATTCATAGTGGATTTGGAGACAGAATTTAGATCCTGACTGCCAAGATCCTGTGTGATCTTGGACAAATTCTTAATGTTTTGTGAATTGTTTTCTCATTCTCAAAATGAAGAGTTGAACTACAAAGTCTCTAAGGTTCTTCTAACTCAAAATTTGTGAAGGTATAAAAGACAATGACCAACTAAAGAATCTCTTCCATGAAGGGCTAGTCACTTGGAAAACTCATCCTTTAATTCAGTCTGAAATAAAGTTTTACTTTCTGAAGAATTCTAGCATACCATTCTCCAAGAAATTCAAAATCAATTTGCCAAATTTTTTCTCATAGTATCATATAGCTCCACTACCCTCAAGAATTTTCATCTAATCATTAGTGAATAATGAATAATTTATTTAGTAGTTATTCCTACAATAGAGACAACATGATGTAGTGTATGGAAGACTAACCTGAAGGTTCAAACAATCTGTGTTCAAGTCTTGCCTCTGGAACATCCTGTGTGACCATTAAAAAATTGCTTAATTTTTCAGTGAAATCAGACAGATTCCATGTTACAGAAGACCTAATGGATCTCATTGGTAGATGGAAATGTCCAAACCAATAGTTCTCTATGCTGGTGAAATCTCCGATCTGGACCACTAACCTCCCAAAAGATATTCATATTTCCAACATTTTTAATATTTGCAAAGTACCTTCTATATAATAATTCCAGGAAGTAGATATTTCAAATATTTTCATTGCTATATTTTACAGATAGGTTCAAGAAAAACAAATGGATAAAGCAAGTCTTCTACTAAGACTATGATATATGGAGTTTGGAAGGTAGCCCATTGAGTTAATCCATCAGTTAGTGCATACATGTATGTATACATATATACATATATATGTGTGTGTGTATGTATATATAAAAATCTGTGTATATATATATATATATATATTTATATATGCAGGTACCTGTTTGCATGTTAATACAAATGCATACCTATATATATACAGACACATTTATATATATATATATATATATACATATGTATGCATTTATATCATCTATCTGTATCTATTTATAGAGCTATACAGAGAGATCTATTGATATATCAGATCTTGCTGCTGAATCATGAGGCTGACATATCTAAAAAAGATGAATTTGCATTTGGAAAGTTCAAGGTAGGGAGGAGTCTGGGGAGTAGCTTAAACACCAAATAAAAAGGCTAGATGATGCCTTTTCCTTTCTTCCTCTCCTTCTTCTAGTTTTCATCACCTAGTAACCAACCTTATAGTGCTAAGCCCCTTCTTCATACTTGGCTAGGCTGGTCCTCCAATAACAGATACTTTCTGCTGCTAGAGGAATTCTCAAAACCTTTCCATCCTGGCACTACAGAATTTGTGTCAGCTTGTACTTTGCTGGCAAAGCTTTCGGGAACCTGTGGTCACTTCCACACCAGAATGAGGAATAAATTAATAATCAAGCCTCGTAAAAGCCTGGATCATAGCAGTCATTTAATAAATACATATTGAATGCATGAATAAATGAACCATGGCCCATTTAAAATCTCAGAGTCCTTTCATGGATCCCATAAGAGTAGGAAACAGTACAACTTGAAAATGCTAGGGTGTCCCTCTAGTTAAGGGGATTTTTTTATTTCTCAAAGACATAGAGTCATATATCCTTTATCTTTCTGAGAATTAACCAGAGACTGTATTACTTAAGAAATTTTAGAACAAAGTGACCAGAAATACAGAACTCAAAACCTTAACAAACAACCTCTTCTTGCTTAATGATAATCTCAAAATTGAAAGTGGCCAAACTCATACTTACTCCATTTACTGATACCTAATTTGAAGTCTTTGTTGTCTAACATGTCCCACCCTAGATTTCCCAGTAGAGCACCCTTCTTAGATTGATCCCCAAATCTACTGCCTTTTTCTTATTTTCTAAGCCATTTACTATATAATCAACCAGAGCTTCTGACTAGTTCCTCTTTTAATTCTTTCCCTCAGATGAAAGAGACTAGAATCACTAATTCCTCAACAACCGAAAACTGGACTCCTACGTTCCCTTGTAGCCCTGATGAGCTAGACCAACGATTCTAGCACTTTTAGTAATATAGTCATTGTTAAATCATGTGAGACCTAAAAAGCAAATAATAAATGTATACTTTCTGATCCTAAAGATATTCTTGTTCAAACTTATATATAATGACTTAAATATACTATCCTTGGAAAATGGTATGACAAGGAAAGCATGCAAATAAGCTAATCTTTTATTATTGTTATCTTACAATTTTCCCATCTAGCTTTAATGTAATCTTTAACAAGAGGCTTACTGTTAAAAATGAATTATCTCATCATTCAACAAGCATTTTTTAATGGGATAGGCACTGTGCTTGATAATGGGAGGCAGGATGGGATAAGACAGGATCTGCGATTTCACCAGCATAGGAAATGAAGAAACTCCCCCAACCAATGCAGAATAGTATCTGCTCTGCAACTTTCAGTCATTGTTGACTGGGACAGAGATATCAAGTGCCTAGAGTCACATAGTCAGTATAAATCAAGATAGGTCTTGAACCATAATCCTTTCTAACAACCGGGTCAGTTCATTATCCACTACACAAACTTCCTCTTAAACTATGAAGACAAACTGAAAAATAAGTCAGCTCTTGCCCAGGAGAAATAGCATATTTCTAAATATATACAAGATGATTAAAAAGCGATTTAGAGAAAAGGAAGGCACTAACCTTGGGGAAGAGGTTTTGGTAAAATCAGAAAAGTCTTTTGTAGGAATAGTATCTGAGCTTTAAAAAAAATTAGGAATTCTAAAAGGTAGAGGTAAGATAGTGAAAATAGGCCTAGGGGAGGGCCTGTACAAAAGCATATGAAATGTATAAGGAATAGTAAAAAGGCTTGTTTGACTGAGCCACAAAGGGCCAAAGTGTGCACAAGAGTTGGAGGTGGGGGAAAGAACAATAATGTAATAGGATCAAGAAGTTAGGTTGGAATTAGGTTGTCCAAAATACATATCAAGTCATTTTTTTCATCCAACCACAAATCAAAGTAATTGAGATAAAGGTTAGAAAAAAGGGTGGGTTAGCTACTCTAATATGAGTTAACATGAGAAAAGTAACTCTTCTCGGGTCCCTGATCAACGAGATTCCTGCCACTTGAGAATGCTAAAATTTGACAGTTTCAATCTAAATAACTATAATCTTGTAGATTCTCCAGTTCTCTACCTCTAAAAAGTTGTAGCTCCTAAAAACAACAGCTTAGACCATGATATCTCAGATTGCTACAAAAATGCCCCACAGAATATTATCGTTTTCTTGGACCTTTATGGAGAATCAAGACCACACTCTACTCAAGGTAGAGTGTTTGGGTCTTTGGTGAGACTACTAATTCAGTCACTCATTTTCCTCTAAGTTACCTAAAGTTTCTCATGACACAAAGGCCTTTAAATAGACTAAATTTGGCACAAGGCCAAGAAAAACATTTTTCTCTACAGCTAAATTGATATTTTTTTCCCTTTGTCAAATCATGAAATCTATATAATCCATTTTTTTTCTATTTTTTCCTGAATTATCAGGAAATTTGGGGATCAAAGTGCCCAGGAATAGTAATTAGCCTGTGGTGTTCTTTTTCCAAAACACAGCCAGGTGATAAAAGAGTTCAGATCTTTTATTGTGTCCTTCAATATAGCCCGGTTAGCTCAGAGGCCTATCTCTCTGCTTGGTTCCAAGAGATTTTGCAGCTTTGTCCTTGGCTTCTTCCTCTGCTTTCTTCAGCCTCCAGCCAGCACCAAGTTGGAAGATGCAATGAATCTTTTGCCTCGAAGATAGGGCTTGTAGGCTTCCTCCCAGAGTGCTCCTCTCCGACCCCAGTCAATGTTCCGGAGAAATTCCTTTCAGAGTGCTCCTCTAAATGTGATGTTCTTTTTCCAAAACACAGCCAGGTGATAAAAGAGTTCAGATCTTTTATTATGTCCTTCAATATAATCCGGTTAGCCCAGAGGCCTATCTCTCCGCTTGGTTCTAAGATCCTCCTTCCGAATGTCTCCAAATCCAAAGGTTTGTCCTTCTGCCTCCAGCCAGCACCAAGATAGAAGATACAATGAATCTCTCTTTCCTTGAAGATAGGGCTTGTAGGCTTTCTTGCAGAGTGCTCCTCTCCAACTCTTGGGAATGCTCCCAAGAAACTCTCCAGCTCTAAGAGATTCCTGTATATATATGATCTCCCAAAGGTTAACTCCACTTTCTGGAGAGAGAGGGATTCTGGGTTATCTCCCAGAGTGCTCTCTGGCCCTAAGGGAGGTGTGAATTCAGATATCTCATACTAATCCCTGAAATCTCCCAAACGTGTGAACTCCATTGAGTACTTAGATACTTATGAGCTCTCTAAAGGTGTGAACACAAGCATCGGTTCCATCAGTTGTACTTAGTACCTTGTTTCAAGTTCTGGCCCAAAATCTCTCTTTCTAAGATCAAATCAATCATTGAACCATGCCAAATTAGATAATTATTGTCTCTATCAACTCCAATGGCTTAACAGTTTGTAAAGATTCCAACATTAGCCTATTAGTCATCTCATTAAGATGTGGAATAGGAACTTTAATCAACCCATATCAGAACTTTCAATACTCTCATTCTCTCCCTATTGTCAGAATTTTCAATCCACCCATTCTGTTCCCACTGACTGTCTTGTTTGCGTATCTAAAGCATACTCTACTTCTTCAGATCTTATAGATTATCAGGTGAGTTTTTCTCAACTAGACCCCAGTGGTCCCTCACTAACTCCCTCCTATCTCCTCCCTTTACTTTCTAGATTCTGCTGTTATTTCTCTCCCCCTTCTCTTCTCCAACTTCAAAAATTCTCACACTGTGAAGCATGTTGCTTAATCGATTCAGCTTTCCTTACTTCTTTTCAGTAGAGCCCAAAGTCTTTTCACATAAATTATTATGTCCTTCAATATAATCCGGTTAGCCCAGAGGCCTATCTCTCCGCTTGGTTCTAAGATCCTCCTTCCGAATGTCTCCAAATCCAAAGGTTTGTCCTTCTGCCTCCAGCCAGCACCAAGATAGAAGATACAATGAATCTCTCTTTCCTTGAAGATAGGGCTTGTAGGCTTTCTTGCAGAGTGCTCCTCTCCAACTCTTGGGAATGCTCCCAAGAAACTCTCCAGCTCTAAGAGATTCCTGTATATATATGATCTCCCAAAGGTTAACTCCACTTTCTGGAGAGAGAGGGATTCTGGGTTATCTCCCAGAGTGCTCTCTGGCCCTAAGGGAGGTGTGAATTCAGATATCTCATACTAATCCCTGAAATCTCCCAAACGTGTGAACTCCATTGAGTACTTAGATACTTATGAGCTCTCTAAAGGTGTGAACACAAGCATCGGTTCCATCAGTTGTACTTAGTACCTTGTTTCAAGTTCTGGCCCAAAATCTCTCTTTCTAAGATCAAATCAATCATTGAACCATGCCAAATTAGATAATTATTGTCTCTATCAACTCCAATGGCTTAACAGTTTGTAAAGATTCCAACATTAGCCTATTAGTCATCTCATTAAGATGTGGAATAGGAACTTTAATCAACCCATATCAGAACTTTCAATACTCTCATTCTCTCCCTATTGTCAGAATTTTCAATCCACCCATTCTGTTCCCACTGACTGTCTTGTTTGCGTATCTAAAGCATACTCTACTTCTTCAGATCTTATAGATTATCAGGTGAGTTTTTCTCAACTAGACCCCAGTGGTCCCTCACTAACTCCCTCCTATCTCCTCCCTTTACTTTCTAGATTCTGCTGTTATTTCTCTCCCCCTTCTCTTCTCCAACTTCAAAAATTCTCACACTGTGAAGCATGTTGCTTAATCGATTCAGCTTTCCTTACTTCTTTTCAGTAGAGCCCAAAGTCTTTTCACATAAAGTCTCATAAGCTTTTCACATCTAGAACCACTCTCCCACCTAATAACATGCTATTTCACTTAAAATTACTATTTTGATAACATATAAAACAGAGTAGTTGAGGAGAAAGCAACCTGGATTTGATAAGCTTCTTGAAGGCAGAAGTTGTTTTTTCTTGTTGTTAGGTTTGGGGTTTTTAAGGGTTTGGGGAAGTTTTGGGGAGAAAAGGGGTGGTTACTTTTCATCCTCAGTGCTTAGCACTGTGTCTGGCACTTAAGTTCCTTTAAAATGTTTGTTAACTGAGTGAATTTGGAACCAGTGGATTTGATTTAAATCATAATTCTGATTCTTACTACCTGTATGATCTTAGCTCAGTCATGAAATTTCTCCAGACTTCAGTATCCTTATCTGTAAAATGAAGAGATTGGATTATACGGCCTGTGAGAGTTCTTCCAGCTCTAAGTCAATGATCCGATTTTGTTCCACTATTCCTGGATGACCTCTGTTCCATTTTAATTCTCAACTATCCTATTTTACCTTAACTTTAATTTTTTTAAGATCCCTCAAATTCTTTTGGAAATAAATAGGATGTAAACTCTAAACAAATTAACAAAGAAATAATGAATTTAAATGGTTTTCTAGTTGTAGTTATCTCTATGGTTACAGTCTACCGAAGATAACATGAAGCACTCTAGAATGAGAATCTTGGTGTGGCACTGACTTGTCGGCTACAGCTCAAGGCCATTGTCACAAAATCCTAATGAAGAAATAGGAGCACTTTTATTCAAATGTACAAAAACTTTACTAATCTTTATTTCTATATGAAGACCAGAGCATCCTATTGAAGAGAAAAATAGAATTAAAAACTCTGCTCCTGGTCTGGCAAGATTGTAAAGATAAGTCAATACCAAAGTATAGTTTTCCAGACAACATGAGAGTTAAAATCATAGTATTTTTGGATGAAACAAACTTCTCTAACAGAAAATGACAAATCACATTAAATTACTAAATCACTGCCAAATAAATCAAAAAGTAAAACTTTACTAAAGACTGCCCATATCAGTTTTGGCCCTATCAATTCCAGTCTAATACTAGCTCTGTCAATTCAAAACTCTCAGATTTCCTTCATGTGGATTTTCCCCACCTTGAACATGATTACAACCTCTCTCTCTCTCTCCCTCACTTTTATTCTCCACTCACAAGAGCCCTCTTAATGAGTTTCTATGGCCAAAAACATGTCGTGGACCGCCCTGCTAACGAGTAGGTCCCCAAACCCCAGACAGAGTCTATTCACAAGATCACAGGCCCTTCCAAAATTTGTGCTCCCTGGGCACAGTTTTTAAGAACCCAGGACCATCACTACATAATGAGGTGACAAGAGATTAAGGTCCTAATGGAGGAACAAATTCATACTTGTTGGAAAATATAAAACTAAATGCAGTGAGCAGAAACTGAATGAGACTTACAAGCCTTAGGTCAAGCTGAATGAGGTCAGCTTCTGGGTGACTAAGAGACTCAGGCCTTGCTGCTAATTATATAATGCAGAGATTGTGACCTCTTTATGATTCAGGCCTTGTGCTGCTCCAGCCGCTCCCTCTGGGCCTGCATCATCAAGACAAGGAATATTAACCTGAAAGCTTCCTGCTAATATAAAGCATCTTCATTTGAATATCAAGAAAGAATTGTGGAACTGTGAACAGGCAAGGGATTCTGGCTTATACTTTTAGAATTGATTGTCTCTTCTGGTTCTTTGAAACCTGATTTCATTAATTAAATCTCTCTTCTGGTCTCCTTAACTCATTTAGTCATCTTTTTGATCATCTCACAAGTGAATATAAGATTGTTAATTATAATAATCTAAGTCCCAGAGAATGCTTGCATCTGTTTCATAAATTAGTTTGCAGACAAACATAAATGAAGGGACATTTGATTAACCATCAACCAATTTCAGGGGGCCATTTGTTATCTCTACTTCCCAAATAACCATGAAGTCCCTTCTCCTTCTCCGGGTCTCAGTTCCTTCATCTGTAAAAAGAAGGGAGGTAGGATTAAGATCTCTTCCAGATCTAAATTCATGGTTCTCCATATTCTTGGTAGAAAGATCCCTGGCCTTGTAATCAAGGAACCTGAGTTTAAATCTCACTCTGGACAACTGCTAGTGACTTTGAACAAGCCATTTGTCCACCACGGGTCTTAGTTTCAAAATACTTTAGACTTTCATAATAATTTAGATGGCTCTGAATGTTCTTCTACCTCTAGAACTATGATTCTCCCCTTAATTCCACCCCCTTCTCCAACTTTAGAAGATCTCAGATTGAATTCCACAGATCACTTCCTGATTCAATCTAGAATTAAGAAAACATGGGGATTCTTCTGCAACTTCAAGTAAGTCCAATTCTAATCACAAATGGAAAAGCTCTACAATACAAATCAGAGCATCCTCATTATAGCCCTGCACATCTGTATTTAAAAAGTGGACAGTTATCACAATAGAAATATCAAAAGCAGAAGTTCCTCTGGGCAGATTTCTCTGTGAAATATGAAACAGCTGAACTAACTTTGAGCAATACTTCAAATTTATATGCACCAAGCTATTCAAATATAAAATCAGCGCTAACAAATGGGTAACCTTGTCAGCTGCAATGTTAATAAATCAGACTCACCAAGGTAAGTTAGCTGCATATTCAGTACACAGAGATCTATCATGGGAGACCTGATAATGATACAACTACTAGAGAAAAAAAAAAAAAGAAACGTGGTTTCTATGACCTTGTCTGGAACTCACCAACAGTCCTGGCTCATAGGTCTTCCCTTTTCCATTGCTCTATGTGTACCACCCTCAAAAGACTGGAGAAGATTGAAATTCTAAATAAATATATTAATTATTTAGTTACCATAAAAACTGACATTTATACAGAGATGGGATGTATGTAAAGAGCTGCCTTGCCCTCATTTTCAAATTTGAGCCTCAGAACAACCCTGTGAGGTGGGTACTCAATTGTTTTCAGTCATGTCAACTCTCCAAGACCCCATTTGGGGATTTTCTTGACAAAGATACTGAAGTCTGTCCATTCTCTTCTCCATCTCATTTTATAGATAAGGAAACTGAGGCAAATAGCATCATACAGCTAAAGACTGTGTGTGAGGCCAGAGTAGAACTCACAAAAATGATTCTCCCTTAAAAAAAAAAAAAAAAAAAAAAAAAAAAAGGAGAAGAAAAATGATTGTCCCTGATTCCAGACCCAGCGTTTTCTCCATTGCCCCAAATCATCAGGCACTTCCCAGCTAGAGGAGGGAAATAAGCATCTATTAAGTGCCTGCCATATTTCAGAATATGTTTTTTACAAATAATCTTATTTGAGCCTTACAACAACCTTTGAAGGTATTATTATTATTATTATTATTATTATTCCCATTTTACAGTTCAAAAAACTGTAGTAGATAGAAGTTCAATAGTTTGCCTAAAATCAAAACTAACTAATGTTGAAGGCAGGACTCAAATTCTGGCCTTCCTGATTCCAAGAACAGTATGCTGTCCGTGTCTGACTTCTGTATTCACCTTGAGGCAGTGTCGGGGCTCCTGTCTTTTAATATGTGAAAGAGGAAGTTGAATAGGGTGGGATAACTAAGAAAAGCCGTGCTCACAACTTCTTGAGCCTCTTCTTCAATAGGTCAAAAGATTTATTATTTTCATTATTGTGGAAACTCAAATATCAATTAATTGGAATTGGGGGTTAGAGAAAATAAGTTCACAACTCAGCTCTGCTACTTACAATCTGTATGACTCTGAATAAATCCTTTACTTCCCTGGGCCTCAATTCACTCATCTATAAAATTAGGGTATTGAACAAAATGATCTCCAAGGACGCCATAAGCTCTAATTCCTATGCTTTACTCCTACAAATAATAAGAAAGACCCCAGGAATCCCCGGGCCCTCAAAAGAACTCATTTCATAGGAACAAAAAATATTCTACAGAATTCAACTTTTCTGCTCTCAGCTGTTTTTCTATAGTTGTTTCCACAGTGGCCCTGAGTCGACCCCTTTTCAACTGAGCTGACTGTGGTTCAGTTCAAAGTCAGAGAGAAAGATCAAAGAAGAGATGAAAAGTAGAGTATGCTGGATCCCCCCCAGACCCCTGAGCCTAAAACACATCAAAGTAGCATTTTTATTTTAACTGGCTTCATATTCCCCTCCCAACACTTCCTATCTATACAAGTTGACTCAGGTGGTTAATTGGCAGTGCCAGGATTGACACAGTCATATATTCATACCTCTATAGGCTGGTTATTCTCGTTTTATTTTATTTATATGTCGGTCTTTGTCAATGGCTTTCAGACTGAAGCTTCCTTAGAATAAGTAAGCTGGCCTGTAAAGGGCAGTAAAGTAAAGTAAAGTAAAATACTTAAGAGCAAGGTTGTGATTCAATGTCATAAGGAGCTTATAATTTAATTTTTAAAAAGTTGGGCATGAGGAAAGGGAAAAACAGACCAGGATGCCTGTAGGTCCTGGTCATCAAGGAGCCAAGGACACATAATCTGATCTCCAGAGGGACAGAATCCATCCTTGACTTCCCCAATGGGAAGCATCCAGATGAGATGGCCATCTATCCAGAGCAGATGAAAGGAAACAATGATAGAACAAGGAGTCCTTCCCCAACTGGCTCCCATTCTTTAGTTATTATAGGCAGCTAGTGATATGGTGGATAAAGTGCCAGGCTTAGAGTCAAAAGGAATAACTCATTAGCTGTGTAATTCTGGTCCAACGGGCAACCAAGGCATTTCACTTGTTTGCCTCCATTTTCTCAACTGTAAAATGAGACAGATAATAACACCTGCCTCCCAGGATGGTTGTGAGGAGAAATGAGATATTTGTGGAAAAGCATTTGGCAGAGTGTCTAGTATACAGCAAATCAATGCTGCTTCTCTTCCTTTTCTATTACTCCTCCCATTTTGACAGAAAGGATTCCTCCATATAACAGCATCACGAAGGGATTGTGAATGAGGGCAAGGGGGTTCACAGGAAGGCATGCAGACTTGTTCTGTACATCTGCCTGGATTTCCACCTCTGCTATCACCAGCAAGGAGGTACCAGAGATCACTACGTTAAGTTTCATTTATGTGGAAAATTTTAAAAGATGGTGAGAGAAGGAGGGACATAGCCAAAGGGGAGATAGCCTATTGAAAGATAACCTAGACCCCCCAAACTCAGAGGAAATTCTGGGGGGATGAAAGAAGAATTTGGACTACCAACTCAATATAGAAGTGAAGTTTCTATACTATATAGTGAACTCTTTGGGGTAGCAAAGAACTGGAAACAAAATACGTGTTCATTGATTGATGACTACCATCAAAAATATGGGATGGGGAGGTGTGGAGTGTGGGTAAACACACCTACACATATACAAATACAACATATATGGGAATATTATTTTGCAGTAATAAATGGAAACATGAAAAGAGTTATGTGAATTGATATAGCATAATTGAGCAAAAACAAAAGAGTGATATGCAAAATGATGACAACTGTGTAAATGAAAAGATCACCAAAAGGAAGCCAAATTCTTAGTAACTAGAAACACAGTGAAGATCCCAGAGAAAATAAAATGAAACAAACCTGAAGGGAGCTTCATGGTAAAGAGGTGAGGGACTATTAAGGCATAAGGTTGTATGCATTAACAGGTGAGGTCACTACATTAAGTTGTTTTTGCTCAATTATTTTTCTTGCTACAAGGGAGGAGCAGAAAATGGAGCTGATTTGAGTTTTCTTTGGTTTGGTTTTTGCTGAGGCAATTGGGGTTAAGTGACTTGCCCAGGGTCACACAGCCAGGAAGTGTTAAAGGTCTGAGGCACATTTGAACTCAGATCTTCCTGACTTCAGGGCCAGTGCTCTATCCACTACACCAACTAGCTGCCCCAAGTTCTTGTTGTTTTTAACAAAAACACTGAGAAATAGATCACCCTAGTAAAATGTTGTATTTTTCCACATATCCAGAAGAATCTTATTAAATAAACACATGAAAATTCTATATGATTACCTAAAGCAAATTCTTTTGAAGATAAAGGAATTTTATCCATGTTTCTATGATACATTAAAATTTCATGGTCATCCATTTAAAGCTAAAAAAGGCCTTGGAAGATATTTCATCCTTCATTTTACAAATGAGGAAATCTGGCTACTTCCCATACAGTTAGAAAAAAGAAACCTAAGGTCTCAACACAGAAGTTTAAAAAAGAAATAAAATTCCTTCAGAAAAGAACAACTGGTCAACTCAAGCCAGGTCCTCTAAGTTTATTTAATCCAACAAAAATGACCCAAATTTAGCAATACTATTAGGGGGCAGCAGTAACTAATGTTACACTTCATTTGTGTTGACATTACATACCATATACACATTAGCAATAGCTCATACTTTTCCCTTTTAGATCATCGGATCAAAAATTAAGAAGAGCTAAAATCCAATTCAATTCAATTTAGCCTCTTCATTTTTATGGAGAAAAAAGTGAAACTCACAGTTTCTTCACACTAGAAAACTTGTCCAGGGTCACACAGATGATATCAGAGTCAGTATTCAAAAGCAAGTTTTTTGCTTTCAGATACTTCAATTGTCTCAGTATGAAAAATTGTTTGTCATTTTATTAAGATCATTTAGTATTATGGATGAATTGAGATCTTATAATCCAACTTCTAATTATTACCTGCCCCCCTCACATTTATACCAAGCATTCATAGCTTCTGCAATACAAAATTGCCAACATTTTTGTCTCTACAAAGGAATTTTGAAGATCTGCTTGAATTGACTCCCATTATTCTTAAGCCAAGAGAAGCAGCTTGGAGAATGTGGAAAGTCTGCTCCCACATAAAAGCCTACCTTTCAGGAACCAGACAGAAAAGGATAGAATTTCTAGATTTATGAGGAATAATTATTTTTAAAAGACATGTTGAGAAAACAAAAATTCTGATCAATCCTTTTGTCTCTATACATAAGCAGAGTCCATAAGAAACATAGATCAGAAAATTTGATAATTAAGTCATAGCATCATAGATAGAGAGTTGGACAAGATCTTGGAAATCATTAGGTTCAATCTGATCATTTTATAGAGGAGTCAACTCAAGTCCAGAAAAGGTTACCATGGGTACATATGCTGAGGACAATTTACATAATACTAGAGAATCAATTGTTAATTTTTCAGTATAAGCATTAATATCTCAGAATTTAGCAAGTTACAAATTAGGGATTGATTTATTATTTTGTTGATTGTCTAGACTTAAGAAATTGATGGATAAAATGTTAATGATAAAGATCAAACTTAAAAGTTTGTCACACATACATTTTTTCCTTGAGATTTGATTGTTGAACATTTACCAGAATACACCTGGGTTTAGTTACTTGTATATGGCCACATAGGTAGAAAATGTCAGTTGAAATTATAGCCTAGGTCCTTTTTCTCCAGGCTCAGGAATTATTGCCCCTGGCCATGCTTTATATGTAAAAGACCATAAAATCCGAGAGGCAAGAACTGATTCATTTGGTATTTATAATGTGAGAGCTTAGCCCAATCTCTTACACAGTAAGCATTTAATAAATGTTTGTCCAATTAAATTGAATTGAATTTTTTGCCCTGCACAAATCTATTAAGTTATCATTGCTTTAATTTTTAATTTAACAAGCTTCCTGACATCTTTTATTCTGACATCAGAATCTTTCCATATAAATACTGATCTTTTGATTTTCCAGCTTAATTTCATATTTCTTAAGAAAAGTTGAGAATAGTCCTTTTTAATATTTCTAGTATCTCATACAAAACACTATGGCTTTAAAAAATATATGAATCTTAGCACACTGGCTGTGCTAACTTCTCTCTTGATTCTGGATATTGAGCATATACTTTCATGTTAGAGATCCACATCCTTCCATCAGAGGTAGTGTACAAAATAACAGGAAAAGATTTCCAAAAGGCGCCAGAAAACCTAGGTTCTGATAATGAATCTTCCACCTACCAGTCACGTAATCTCATGCCCTTCGCTTCTCTGAATCTGAGTAGCCTCATATACAAAATGGAGACTATCATACTTAAATTCCTTATAAGTTTGTTGTGAGTTGGGTAGCGTGCAAAATTTTAACTGTTATAGGTTTTTGAGCTCTTGTTTTTCTATGATGCAGTGGCTTTCACTACAACATCCCATCTTCCTCCATCAATCTACAGCAGCTTCAACAAGCTCTGACTGCCACCTGAAGTCTCTGGTTACTGAACACAGAATCATCAGTAGAGATGATAAAACGCCTTTGCCTTGGTATTGACACATTCCTATTTTTTCTTGCTCAGAAACTCTAAAGATGGAGTGACTTGAGAAAAAGCTAATATCACAGATTTTATCTCTCCCCTTCAATTTAGCTACTCTGATTAAATAGCTTCCTTTTACAGATCAATTTGCATTTTGAAATGGCACAGGAAAAATAAGAGAAGGAGGGGATAAGTTATGGATACACTTTACACACAGTAGGTATTCATTAAATGCTGATGACTGACTATTTTTTAATTGATCTAGAATAGTAGTGAAATGACCATTGGCAAGGAAAACAAAATGACAAATGAATTATGCCCTTATAATCAGTCTAAATACTTTAATGCCTGTGTATCAAGCACTGAAGTAAGCATCTGGGACACAAAGACAAAATAGATACAAAAACAAAATAGTCCCTGCCTTGAAAGATTTCCTATTAAACTAGACAGAAATAACAGGTGTGCAAATTTATGTATTAAATATATATAATATATATGTGCACATATGTTTACATTAATACATACATATATATGTACTTCTTTTGCTATTTCCCTCCACTGAAGTTATTTTGGATTTTTTCTATATTGTAATATATACATATATGCATATATAAAACAAATATATAAATATTAAATATATATAATCTATAAAACAAATTCAAAATAACTTCAGTGGGAAAAGACAGTAAAAGAAGGCTGACCACCAATAATGTCTCCATTTCCCATGTAAGACATGCAACAATAATAGCTAATATTATTATAATTTTTATTACCAACAATAGTATTAAAATATTTATATAGCCTCTGAGGTTTGTAAGAAACTTTCCAACTCATATTCCATTTTATCATAACAGCCCTAGGTAAGAGAAAGAGATGATATTATCCCCATTTTACAGATGAGAAGACAGAAGTTGAGGAACTTTTTCAGAATCACACAGATAGGAAATGTCTAAAGCCAGATGAACTCAGAAAAATAAGTCTTCCTGGCTCCAGGTCTAGTTCTCTATCCTCTATGTCACCTAGATGCCCTCACCAGAAGAATAATATTTTTTTAAAAGACAGTCCAATAATTTTGCTCTATAATTCCTCTGATTATCAATATCAAATATGGCATGAAACAGAGATATAAGCATTTGACACTATCATGGTTGCCAAGTGAAAAGTCCCAATGGAAGAGGAATACCGAATGGATGATGAGATCCTCCAGATAATTCACTTTACATGTAACATTGTGCTGATGGCATCAAATCTCAAAGCACTACAAAGCCAGTTAAATACGACATTATATATCAAAATCCTAGAACTTGGAGCTTAAAGGGACCTTAGAAACCATCTAATTCAACTTCTCCTCTTTCAAGTGGAAGAACTAACTCATAGAAGTAAAGGGACTTGTCCAAATGCTCACAGCAAATAAACCCTGGAGATCAGGGTTTGATCCAGGGCTTTAGTGAGCTCTCTATTCTACCATGAAAGCATTTAATAAAAATAGCAAAGATCCTTGGAATCCACAGTCTCTTAAAGATCTATTTGTATGCACTTGATCTCTGGGCTGTTGGACCTGCCAACAATAAAACAAGAGTCCACCACATTTCCAGTCGTGTTCTAGAAACATTCATTCTCCAAACAAGTTGGTTATTTTTGTCCCTGTGTTCATCCAGGCCCTCTCCACTGAAGCTGCCAAAGCTTCCACCAGCTGTCCCCTTAGGAACAAGGCTGCATAAATACCATGCATTTCTTTCTAAACTGCTAGGAGATGTTCAAAGCATGGAGCCAGACCAAACCCAAACAGCTTACTAAGAAGTCAGAGAACATCATTTCAAGAGCTTAAAGTATACTCACAAATTTTAAAAACAACAACAATAAAAAACTTTCCTTTTCCTTTATTAGAAATGCTTTCCTTTGGAATATTTGGGGATTTGACTTAAGTAGTTATCCTAGAGAAAGAGTTTGGAAAATAACTGTTCTTATTCCTGTTTGCCTCTACCCTAGGCTGACAAAATGAGTTTATCTAGTATGAAGACAGTAGTGAAATTTCAGTGAAAGTAAAGACAGAAGCATAGCTTGTATTAGTGTACTCCGCAGCCCCCCAACCTGTACCCATACCCAGAGATATAATGGGTATATACAATAGAGAAGAAAGAAAGAAATGGCCAGAATAATAATAAAGTAGAGAATGGGCAAATCATCCATACTTACTGGGCTTCAATTTCTTTTTTTTTTAATAACAACTTCTTATTTTTCAAAATATATGTAAAGATAGTTTTCAACATCCACCCTTGCAAAACCTTGTGTTCCAAATTTTTCTCCCTCCTTCCTCTCTTTCCCCTTCCCCTGGACAGCAAATAATCCAACATAGGTTAATATGTGCAATTCTTCTAAACATATTTCCACATGTTTCATGCTGCACAAGAAAACTCAGATCAAAAGGGAAAAAATGAGAAAGGGAAAAAAACACACAAGCAATAACAAAAAAAGTGAAAATACTAAGCTTTGATCCATTTTCAGTCTCCATCACAAATCTATTGGAATTTGGATTTCAGTTTTCTCATCTGTGAAATGAAAAAGTTGCATAAAATAGTCTCTGATACCCTTCCAAGTCTCAATCTATGAATAAAAGAAAGCTGAGGGCACTAGAAACAGACCAAAAGGGGAATAATCACAGGATTTGGGATCTAGAGATAGAAGGGAATGCATGTCCAGCCTCCTCATTTTGCAGACAGAAAATGAGACCCAAGGAAGCATGTCCAATCCATGGCCTCATAGGTAGTAAGTCAAGATTCAAAGTCCAGACTTTATCTTCCAAAGCCAACATTCTTTCCACTCTCCCACATACTAAACAGAAAATACCAGTAGAGAAAAATAAGTTAAATAATCAATGCAAAGAGAGCAAAGAGAACTTGAGCTACATACTTTATTTTTTACTTTACCCTTATCTTTTTATCTTTTTAGTTGATTTTGAGATTATCTTTTTAATCTCATCCTTTCTCTTATATTATGTTTTTCCCCCATCTTACATAATCTGGTTTTTTCCTCTACCTTTCACAATCTGGAAGTGCACCAGAGAGTAATGGGCCTGATCTCAATGCTCACTGACCTGAAAGTTTTGACTGTATCCATTTTTTTCTAACTAGGGCCAGTTCTACCTCTTTAGATAGCCTGATGACCCTCTATTCTTTTTTTTATTATATTAACTTTTTATTGACAGAACCCAGGCCAGGATAATTTTTTACAACATTATCCCTTGCATTCACTTCTGTTCCGATTTTTCCCCTCACTCCCTCCACCCCCTCCCCTAGATGGCAAGCAGTCCTATATATGTTGAATATGATGACCCTCTATTCTTAAAGCCACAAGATTTATTTCAGCATTATCCCCTATTGTGGCTCAAAACTCCAGATTCAAACTATCCACTAGTCTCAGCAAATTTAAACAGTAGGGATTAATATATATTCTACCACACTGGCAATCAACATCATTTAAACAGAAGAAGCACAGTATGTCATTATTTGTTCAGATATTTTTCAATCGCATCTGACTCTTCATCACCTCATTTGGTGTTTTCTTGGCAAAGAGTCTGATGTAGTTTGCCATTTTGCTCTCCAGATGAGGAAACTGAGACAAACAGAATTAAGTGACTTGCCCAGGATCATTACTAGTCAATCTCTAAGACCAGATTTGAACTCAAGAAGATGAATCTTGCTGACTCCAAGATGAGTATACTATCCATTGTGTCACCCAGCTGTCTTTCATGTTTTAGCAGATAACACTTTGGATTTGGAGTCAGAAAGACCTGGATTTTGGAGTACTAGCTAAGAGAATGTGAATAGTTGCTAAATCTCTCTGGCCCTTAATTTCCTTATTGGTAAAATGTGGACTAGAGAAAATGTAATATCTACTTCAAAGGGTTATTGTAAATTTGAATGAATGAATTTATGTAAAGTGCTTTGCAAACCTTAAAATTTTCTATGAATTTTATCTTAGGAATGTAACTAGAAGTTGGAATCTAAATCTCCTTAAGATCTAGGTTGCAGAAGAAAAGAAAGTTAATTAAGAGAATTTGTTTTTCATAGAATTTTCAAGGAATATCATTAATGATAATAAGAATTTTAATAATAGGAATTATGCAGGTGTTCAAACTTGGGTATCTGAAGAACTATAAAAGTTTGTAGGGGAGGATGATGAAGATAAATTCTTTATACTTTTTGAAGATAAATATCATAGCACTCAAATGAAGAATAACAATGTAGTAGGAAAGATAGAGAAATGTGAACTTTATCATTTGGATTGGTTGAATGGCTAAATCCAACAAATATTAATTATTGGTTTAATGTCATCATAGAAAATCTCTAGCAGAGTTAGCCAGTCTCATGCTTAATTCTGCTATTTATCATTGCCATTAATGACTTGTATAAAGGTATATATGGCATGCTCATGAAATTTGCAGATGATACCAATCTAGAAGAGGTAGTTAATGCACTGGATGACAGGACCCAAAAAAGACATTATAACATTGGGCCAAATCTAATAAGAAGACATATGATGAAGTCTTAATGAAATATAAAGTCTTATACTTGAGTTCACCAAAAAAAATCAGTTTTGTAAGTATAAAATGGGAAAAGCATGGCTAGAAAATAATAGTTTATCTGAGGTTTTAAGGCTGCAAGCTCAACATGAGTCAGCAAAGTAATATGGCAGTCATTAAAGCTAATGTGATTTTAACTTACATTAAGAAAAGTGTAGTATCCAATAATAAGAAGGTAACAGTCCCATTCTATTGTGACCAGGTCAGCCCAAGTCTGTGTTCAGTTCTGGGAGGTAGATTTTAAGAAGAATACGGATAAGCTAGAAAAAAGCAAAAGCATAGCAACAAGGATGTCACCATCTTTACTCCACATGATCAGTTGGAGGACCACTTAGGCTGAGTAAGATAACACTTAGGGAGGACATAATAACCATCTTCAGGTATTTTAAGGTCTGACACATGAAAGGAGGGTTATAATGGTCTGCTTAGTCCCAAATGACACTCTATAGATAATGGACAGTTATTTTAGTGAGGTTTCTGATTGATTTTTTAAAACCTACCAATTAGAGCTATTCCAAAGTAGAATGGACCTCCCTGATGGATAAGTGGGTAAACCTTCATTAGAGGTCTTCAAGAAAAAAATCTAGATGACGACTTGTCAACCATATTATAGGAAAAGCTATTACTCAAGTACAAGTTGGACAAGATAGATTCTGAAATCCAACTATGAGACATTATGATTCCATGAAAATATTTTCAACTAGATAGAACTGTATATTAAATTCTCTTGCTTGTGGTAACCTATTTCAACTCCTTGATAAGCTATTTAAGTCCTAGGTAGGATAAGCCCACCTTTGATTTGCAATGTGAAAATCCCTATGGGTTCACATGAAAGAGGACCGTGGTATCATTTTCAGTCATTGTCTGGTTCACTGGCCACACTGTTTCTGTGTTCCATGGAGCACTCAGATATTTTAAGAAAATATGGAATGATAGCATTTCCAAATAACAGTCCTTCCCTGTTCGTGAGGGAACAAAACAGGGCTCCTCCTGCATGCCACACTTCCCCACTGATGTTGAAGTTAACAATTCCAGAGCTAAACTCCAAAAGTCAGGGCAGCTTGACTTTTGGTGGTTTCACAATTGGACAGCTTGCAATCTAACTCTCTGTTTCACAGAGGTGGCAGGGCACCATAATGGGAACAGATTGTTCCATCAGTTTAACAAAGGTTGAACAAGTAGCAGCTTTCTCCAAAACTGAGACTGTCTCCAAATGTGCAAACTCTAGTCAGGGGCTTGGGTTATTTATTAACTTGCAAATGGAGGTTATTGTTGCTGCTACTGCTCTCTTTCTATGGGAATCAGCAGAAAAGTTGAATATAAAAGTTGTTCTTTTTCTTTTTTAATCCCTGTCTGAATAATTGAATTTCCTGGTCATGTTCCTGGGTCTTTTTTTTCCCTTCTGGCATCTACATCTACAAGCTGTTAAGTCCTGAACCAGAGATCCATTAGCATCTCAAGAATGGAATGTGTAATGTTGATCCTTCCTTTTCACTGGGCATTATTCCACCAACACTCAAATGTTCAGAAAAGTTTGCTTTTATGTGTTTATAGTCCTGATTTGGTTATTCTCAGTTAAGATGTTTGGTAGGGACCAGTTTTCTAATCCAGCTAATATAAGAATAGAATTCCCTGGATCCTAGAAGTAACACAAAGACATCTTTGCTGGAGAGCCTCAGATAATTCAAGATGGTAGCAACAACTATATTTATATCTCACTTTCTAATTCTGATCTGATTCCACATATTTTATTTCATCTGATCTTGATAACTTTTTAAAGAAAGTAGGAAAAGAGTAAAAGTGCTTTGCCTCTAGTAAAAAGATGAACTAGAGGTCTACTGGATATAGCACAAGTCTTCCTAGATGGTGCATAAAACCAGTCATTTCTTCCTCAATCCTCTGCTACAATATCTGAAATTTCCACCATTAGAATAATTCATATTATGACTTGGGTACCATGTTTCCAAAGTTAAAATGCAATATACTTCCCAAGAATGGTGACACAATAAACCTTTTTCAATCTATTGACATCAATAACATTTTAATATTTCAAACTACTAGAAACCAACTCTGAAGTATTTAATAATTACCCAGTAAGTGTAGAGCACTGAGCTCAAGATTCTAAGCAGAAACAGAGCCAAGAGATAAAGCTAAGTTAAATGAAAGGAGGATGCTTAGGAGAAAGCATGTGGACTAGACTAGAAAATATTTCCATAAGAACAGAATTAGTTGAATGGTGGGACCTAAAAAGAGTCATTAATGGATCTATCTCATCCTTGAGAGAGAGAAAGCTTAAATGGAGTACTCCAGAAAACTGTCCTGTTTTGTTTGTTTTTTTATCAATGACTTGAGTAAAGATACAGATGGTATGTTTATAAAATCTGTGGATGACAAGAAGTTGGGATGTTTTACTAACATGTCAGACAATAGAAACAATATCCAAAAAGATATATACAAGCTAGGACAATGGGCCAAATATAATAAGATGAAATTTAAGAGAGATAAATGTAAAATCCCACATACATTCAAAAAGTCATCCACAGAAACAAAAGATAGAGAAGTATGTTTAGGTAGCAGTATTAGTTTAAAAGACCTAGGGATTTTGTTGGACAGCATTTTAATGTGAGTCAGTAATGTGAAATGATGGTCAAAAAAACTGTGTCCAGAAGAAAAGAAGTAATAGTCCTGAGGTAATCCATTCTGGCGAGATTCTAAAAGAATGGGAAATGTCCCATATAGTACTAGCAATGCATCTGTGCACATGAATACACATACAGACATACATATACACATACTCATCAGAGAATAAATTGAGAGACCTATATACCTGCTTTCCTACAAATCTTTTTGAGAATAATTTCTGTATCAAGAATATATCTGGATCCTGAATTCAACTATGGAAACCACATTTTAGGAAGAGAAACTGTAGCAAATCAAGTAAAACTCAAGATGATAAGAAGGCTGAAAGTAATGTCATGTCATAATTGTTTGGATGAATTGTGGAAATTTAACCTAGATAAAAGACTTAATCTAGAGGATATATATGGTGATTATTTTCATCATTTGAAAGATTATCAGGTATTATTTTTTAGGCTAGATTTACTTTTCTTAGCTCTGCAAGTAAGATTTTGAACACTGGGTAGAAGTTGTGAAAATTCAGATTATGATTAAATAAGGATCGGCTTCCTAAAAACTAAAGTTCTTAAAAAATAGTCGATTTCCTTAAGATAGAGTTGATTTCTTGTTGCATAGGTCTTCAAGCAGAAATCCTTCAAGAAGAAGGAGGTCATTGTTGAAGCACGGATTGATTAGATTACCCAGTGGAGTCCCAAATTTAAATGTCTATGATTCTAAGTTTCAGAGTCCAGATGCTGAAGTTAAATAAAAACCACAGTGAAAAACTATTGAGTAGCCAGGAAACCACATAATGCCACTGAGCATAAGGGTGAGAAGGAAAATAAGAAAAAGGTGAAGTCTCTAATCAGAAATGAAGTGGATACTAAAGAAAACTCTCAGGTACTTTTTAATTGTGAATAGTTAGCCTGTGAAGTGGAACAGATTTGATGATATTTCTATGGCTTTTATTAGCAACTATTAGTACACTTTTGCATGGAATATAGAGAGAACCTGAAACAATGATAAGATTGTTCCCTGGGGCAGGCAGGAAGAAGGTTCTGAGAAAGATCAATTTAGCTCTGAGATCCCAACCTCGGTGGATGCAAAAATTCAAGTCATGTCAAGTCCCTGAGGCTAAATTTTCCCTATAAATCTGCTTAGGGCCCATGCTATGGCTGCTGAATTCCCTTGGATCAGTCTGCCAGGACACTCTGTTTCATGGTAGCTTTCTCCTTACCTCTGCCCACATGCCAGGTGGTATCTTCCCTAAGCCCACTATGTCTCAACTCCACTTCTCTTCCTTACAACTAACTCTTTTAGGGTGCTACTCCTTTTAGGAATTAACCTGCCAGCTAAGGGCATGCCCTAACTTCATGGGATGCTCCCTTTCTACTGGGTAATTGTAAGCTCCACTGAGGAACTTGTCTTTCCTATGCTCTCTCACTCTATTTCATATTTGCCATTTCTGGTGTCTATTTTATCCCTTCATTTTGCCAGTAACCTCTTCTACTAAATAAGCTTACTTTGTCAAAGAGAATGGCCACTGAATTCTTCTTATGCCCGAACCACAACTCTGGTGCTGCTTCTGAAGCGTATCCCTTGGTGCTGCATCACTGGTTACTTCAGCCACATCACTGCCACTTAGTACTATACAATATAAAGAAATGGCAAAGGCACTTAAAGGGAGCTAATAAAAGTGATTGGACTTCACTAAATAAATACAGAAGAAAGACTAAATTTAACAGTGCTAGAATTTGATATTTCAAGATATCTGAAATAACACAAGTTTCTGAAATGGAAACTAACAGAGATTATACTTTAAACACATTGGGGAGAGAGACAGAGAGGGAGGAAAGGAGGAAGGGAAGAAGGAGGAGAAGAAAATGGAGGAGGAGGAGGAAGAAGAAGAAGAGGAGGAGGAGGAGGAGAAAAAGAAGAGGAGGAGCAGGAAGAGGAGGAAGAAAGAAGAGGAGGAGAAGAAAGAGGAGGAGGAGGAAGAGGAAGAAGAGGAGGAAGAGGAAAAGGAAGAGGAGGAAAAGGAGGAGCAGGAGGAGGAGGAAGAGGAGGAGGAGGAGGAGGAGGAAGAGAAGAAGAAGAAGAAGAAGAAGAAGAAGAAGAAGAAGAAGAAGAAGAAGAAGAAGAAGAAGAAGAAGAAGAAGAGGAGGAGAAAGTAAGAAAGAAAGAGAAGTAGGAAAGAGAATGAAAGAAAGAGAGGAGAGAAGAAAGAAAGGAAGAAAGGGAGAGAGGGAGGAAGGGAGGGAGAAAGGAAGGAAGGAAGGAAGGAAGGAAGGAAGGAAGGAAGGAAGGAAGGAAGGAAGGAAGAGAGGGAGGGAGGGAGGGCAAGGAAAGAAGGAAGGAAGGGAGGAAGAGAAAAAAGAAATAATCTGAGGGCCTCTTTGCCTATTTTTCTATAATATGCTTTGGATCATTGAGTCATTGAGAAGAACCAAGTTTTTCATAGTTGATCATTGCACATTCTTGCTGTTTTTGTGTACAGTGTATTCCTGATTCTGTTTGTTTCACTCAGAATCAGTTCATGTAAATCTTTCCAGAACCTTTCTATAATCAGCTTGTTCATCATTTCTTATAGAACACTAATATTCCATTACCTTCATATATCACAACTTGTTCAGCCATTCCCCAACTGATGTTCATTTTCCAATTCTTGGTTACCAATAAAAAGAGCTGTTACAAACATTCTTGCACACATGAATCCTTTCCCCTCTTTTAAGATTTGCTTACTATACAGACCCCATAATGACACTGCTAGGTCAAAGGGTATGCACAGTTTTATAGCCCTTTGGAAAGATTTCCAAATTGTTCTCCAAAATGGTTGAATCCCTTGTTGAGCCTTAAGCAAGTATCTACTCCTCACTGTGGGCCTCAGTTTTTTAACCAAAAAAAAAAGTTACATTCAAGAGTACCATAAGGGAAAAGAGTTGAATTTTTTAGACTTTGGGATTATAGCACTAGACAATTAAAGAAAATCATATAACTTTTCCAGACCTACTCTCACCTTGCTTTTAATTTGAGAATCCTAAAATTTTAAGATTCTTTTTTAAATTAAATTTGATTTTATTCACAATATTTTCCTTCTTTCTTTCCCTCTTCCCATATTCCCACCTCACTAAGAAATTAAGAAAACCAAAACCCTTGTTACAAACATAGATAGATAGATAGGTAGGTAGATAGAAGGACAGATAGATAGATAGATAGATAGATAGTTAAGCAAAACAAATTACTCATGAGCCTTATCTTTAAAAAATTATCTCAATCTATGAAACATTTACATTCTAAACCAATATTTATTCCCTTACATTAGAGCCTCTATATACTTTCTAGCAGTTTTTATTTGCTATCAAGATTTAACTGAAAGAAATATTAATGTAGGAATAGTATCATTGTGTAAGGTTAAAAATCCTTTCCTGTAGCTTCCTAATATCTGACTTCTGGAAATAGCATTCACAACTAACAAGACCACTAAATCCTAATCTGATCCAGTTTTTGATCAGCAAATCCTAACTTTCTACTAAGGATGTCACCATTCATCAATACGTGCTAAGAAGATGTGTTACAACTAGAAGGAACTTTGCAGGTCATTTAGTTTGAACACCTTCATAGTTTGAACATTGTTAGTTAGTTTGAACACAGATGAAGACAGACAATTTGCCCAAGATAAAAGAAGTATTAAGTGATGAAGATGGCATTTTAACTTGCACCCTCTCCCTCCAAATCTAGGATTCTTTCTCTTGTATTATGCTGACTCTCAGCACCCATCCCTTCTTTCTCAGCTGTCACCCACATATATGAAAAAATGCAACATGAAAATGATTCTTTAAGAGGCTGAAGGGACCTTGATTTGGGGTTCCTTTTTTTTGCAAAGCAAAGAAATACTGGTCTCTACATCTTCTGCTACAGTTTTGTCAAATGGTTCCCAAAGCACTTAGCATCTAAATACTAGGATGTTGCCTGCAAGTGTTCTTCAAAGTCATTAGACTTTTTATGTTCTTATCTAGAAATAGAAGTTGTATTGAATGCAAAGGAATCTCTGTTCCCACAGAAGTATCAGTTGCAAAAGACACAACAAGAATGTTCTTTAAATTAAAAAGGCAGCATAGAAACAAGAAGCCCATCACAAGGTTAGACACTGAGAATAATAATACCATTGACTTTATGATTTATAAAATATTTTCATTTACTTTACCTTACTGGACCCAAACAACTAGATTTACAACAAAAGGCCTTATTTTGACATCCCACTTCTACCAGAATTCTACCTGTGAGATCTTGAGCCAATCAGTTAATTTCTTTAGGCCTCAGTTTCCTCCTCTTCAAAAGAAAAATGTTGGCCTGAATGATCCTTAATGTTCTTTATTACTACTAGAAGCATTTGCTTCTGAAAACTCCTGGGAGAGAAATGTTGATTTGGAACTTCAGAAGGATTACTGAAATCTCAGTAGGAGTCCTGTAAAGCTTGAGTGGTTTCTGTTAACTTTCCTCTAGGTTGCAATCATTTGAAGAACTACTAGTCAAATTTTATCTGCTTAACTCCAAGTTCAAGATTCTTTCCAATAAATTGTACTGACTTAAAAGCTGTCTGTGAACTTACAAATGTAAGAGGTGAATTCTTCAATATGTTAGGTTCTCTAGACTATAAACTCTTCAGGGAAGAAGAAAAAGGAAAAGGTGGAGGAGGAAGAGGAGAAAGAAAAAGGGGAGGAGGAGGAAGAAGAAGAGAAGGAGAAGGAGGAGGAGGAGAAGGAAGAGGAGGAGAACAAAGGAGGAGGAAGAGGAGGAGGAGGAGGAGGAGGAGAAAAAAGGAGGAGGAGGAGGAGGAGGAGAAGGAGGAGGAGGAAGAAGAGAGCTATCATTCATACAGTATTTTAAAATTTGCAAAGAGCCTTATATACACGATTTTATATTTACCTAACAACAGTCCTATAAGGTAGGTGCCACAGATAATTTATTTATCAAGACAAAAGGCTCATAAAGGTGAAATAGCTTGTCCATAGTAAGACTCAGGAGTAGCATTCAAACCACAAGTTAGATACTTAGTAATATTCTGATTAAGAATTTAAGAAAGACAAACCTGTTCTGGAAAAGGTATTGAAATGAAAATAGGTAGGGTTTTAAATGGTAACTACATTTAAATATTAGAAGTTACAGACTGAAAAGGGAATATAAATACAATTTATAAATGCTTGAATGTTAGACCAAGAAAATATAGGCTTACTTACATGTTGGCTTTTAATAAATATTTATTGACTTACTGGACGATTCTCCAAGTACTATAATTTTGGAGTTAAGGTTGCATTGGGAAAGGATTAAGATGCATCTTTGGAATGAATGAATTTAAATCCTGACCCACTCTGCCACTTGCCATTCCTATGACATGGGATCCTATCTCTGAATACAACAAGTTTATACTATGTTTTAAGGTCCATTGCAGCTCTCAATCTATGGTTCAATAAATAGAGAGGCAGAACTTTAAGCTTAACAAGGGTACTTCAGAAAGAAATAAAAGTAGAACGTAGCAGACTGCATTTCTCTAATGCTTTAAAGTTTATACCATATTGTGCACAACAGGAAGAAAATGATAAAGTCAAGAAGTGTTTAGAGAAATTCATAGATGATAAAAAAAGATCAGCAATGTTTAAGGTACACACACACATCTAGCTTTTGGAAGCTGACATCATGCCCTTTCTGCAAACATCCTTTGTTGCCTCCTTCAAAGAGAGAAAACTTAGTTCCATGGGCCATTGGTTGACCCAATGTGATTCCCCTTACATTTTTTATGCCCAGATTAACAACAGGAATTCTTTCTTTCAGATGATTGCAACCTAGAAGAAAGTTAACAGAAACCACTCAAGCTTTACAGGACTCCTACTGAGATTTCAGTAATCCTTCTGAAGTACCAAATCATCATTTCGATCCCAGGAGTTTTCAGAAGCAAATGGCTCCAGTAGAAAGAACAGATGCTCTGTGGAGGATGAAAAAGGCTAAACCACTTAGTGAGAAGACTTCTGTCTTCCACTAAGATACTTCATTTTTAAGTAAGCAGTAGAGGACATCCTGAGAGTTGTTTCTATATCCAGTAAATGTTAACACTTAGGAATATGAAGGTTTAGAGAGAACAGTGACAATAATAAAAGCATATTCCATGATCCTAAGATAAAGCAAGTTATGGGAGAGTTTGGATGAGAGAAGGGGAAGAAGACAAAGAGCCTCAAAAGTCCTCTTTGCAATCTTCCAAGGTCTTTATATATTTGAAGGGTTGAATTTCAGGGCAATCTACCTGAGGGCAAAACAAACTCAAATTGCCAAGTTTGTTCTAAATAATATTTATAAGTGAAATCTTCAAGGGCTTTAAAGTTTGCAAATTGCTTTACCTATATCATTTTACTTTTGCCTGGCAACAACCCTGAAAGGTAACAATCATAGGTTTTATCCCCATTTTACAGAAGAGAAAAACTGAGGCTGAAAGAAATTAAATAATTTGTCTAATAGTCACATAGGAGCAAATTGGGGAGAGGTTGGTAGGAATTGAACCTAAGTTTTTCCCCAATCCAAATCCACCATTCAATTGAATAAGGACTTTTCACAACTAATTTTGAATACCAATCAATTACCAAATATTTATGAAATATTTAACCACTGCTAATTAGTGTGTCCAATGAAGTTCTAAGATAAGAAAATAAGAGTTCTACCTTTTCAGAGAAGGAAAAGATCATTGTAATCTAAGTTACAAACAATAGCTATTATTCTCATAGCTTGTCTCCTATTATCCTCACAACAACCATATAAGGTAAAGTATTATTATCCTCATTTTTACAAGAAAGAAATATGTCCAGGAAAGTGAAGATATTGCCCTCAATCATATAGCTTTGGAATGATGGAGCTGTTATTGGAACCAAGAACTTCTAAATTCAAAGTCAAAATATACACTTTTTATGATACCACAGTTACCTTCAAGTGAAAAAAAACCAACTAAAAGATACCAGAATGCTACCTTTCTGTTCATGTTTTGGATCTTATCCAAATTATTAGGAAGATTTTATATATATATATATTACTTATAGCCAAATGTCCATTATTTTTTTTAAAGACACAGTTTGGGGATGTGTTTATTTAACTAGCAGAGGAGGCATGTGAACTGACCTTAAAAGGTGGATACCTTGTGGATTGGAGCAAAGGAAGAGAGAAGTATAAAAGTTTCAGGCAACACAAGGGTGGAGAGATGAATAACCAAGGTATATCCAGAAAGCTTGATATATCTGGACTGACTAGCATAGCTTCACTTAGGGGAGTAAGAGAGAGAAGAACAGGAAGTTAGGTTTAAGACTAATGGTCAAGAGCCTTGAATGCTAGACTAAACAAAGTGGTTTCTACATATTATCATAAATGCACACACATGGAATAAAAAAGCTTTCAAAATATGGAAATCTAAGAGAGAAGATCCAGTCAAAAGGGAATATTATTGGTTTTCCTTCATGAAAGGATCCCATTTGGGAATCCTCTTGGCAAAATACTGGAATGGTCTGCCATTTCCTTCTCTAGTTCATTTTATAAATGAGGAAACTGAGGTACACAGAGTTAAGTGACTTGCCCAGAGGCACGCAGCTAGTAAGTATCTGAGGCTGGATTTGAACTCAGGAAGATGAGAATTCCCAATTGCAGGACTAGCACTACGGTGCCACGTAGCTGCCCTCATGTGGAACAGGAGAATTCATTTTTCATTCCTATTATCCTATTTACTACTGGAATTATACCAATAATTCTTGCAATGAACCTACCAAGAATCAGCTTACAACCTAAGACTAAAATCAGTTATATCACTCAGCCATGTAATAACCTCTAGAAAAATTAACTACAAAAGACAAAAACAGGAGAATAACTTGCAGTAGAGAATAAAAGAAAAAACACTAGATTTAATGTCAGAGATCATGTTCAAAGCCCATCTCTATTACTAATTCCCTGCATGATCTTAAATGTCCCTCTTGGTCTCAGTTTCCTCATTTGCACTGATGAACTCCGAGGGCCCCTGCAGATCTAAATCCCTGACTCTACAAATGCTTCTGTAGCTCATCATTGATATGAACCATCTTTTAGATAGTCAAAATTATGTGTCATGATGAAGAAATAAGATATGTGGTTTTTCAAACAGGTCTATAAAAGGGTACTAACCCACAAAGAATTATTCAACCCAACTAAAAGATACCAGGCCAGAATGCTACTGTGCTGTTCCTGTTTTGGGGGGTAGTCTAGGATCTTATCCAAATCATTAGTAAGATGATATTTATTATTTATAGCCAAATTGCCATTTTTTAAAAAAAGATTGCCCAGTTTGGGGATGCATTTATTTAACTAGCAGACCAGGAAAGTTCTTCTTTCAATAACTAGACAACCACTGATTCCATCCAGATTCTGAACCTCCAGGTTTTGGCCTTTCCTTTAGTTGTAATAAGCAAAGAGGGGGAGAAAGTTGGGGGGGGGGGGGAATTTGTAATAAGCAAAGAGGGGGAGAAAGTGGGGGGGGGGGGGAGAGAATGCTTTTATCTGGAGTAGCAGACCCCTTTAAAAGAAAATGAATTAAATAAGCATGGAGAGATGGGGAAAATTGGAAAATTCTGCAAAGCCGTATAATTTGCCATGCCTCGTCTCATAAATGAACATCAAAAAAAAGTCACCTCTTTCAACATCGCCTACAGAATATAAATGACAGAAAAATGAACAACAAGTAGCACATTTTCTTAAATAAGAAAGTACTTTTCTAGCTGCCCTTCTGGTTCGGCAAAACCATTCTTGTACTACACAGAAAGCAAGATGGGGGTTGGGGGAGATACACAGCATGGAGAAAATCAAAGGAAAATGAGAATACAAATATAAAATGGGCTATGTGGAAAACAGGTGCTGAAAATCATTTGCATGGGGGAAGGGATCTGCTTTATTTACTCATTTTGTTGCTGTGGCATATGTTTTCTTAATCTTGATATTAATTGTCCTTGTTATTTTGTTTGGATCTCTTTAATGTATTTTTATTGAAAGATAAGCAATCACCACTTCTACATAATGTATGCCAAATAAGTCTCCATTCTTTTTTAATATTTTAGTTTATTGCTTTAATAAAAAATAGATTTTCATGATTCATTTGAGAGCAGCTTATTTGGTTCACTGAATACTTGTGCATGTGGTTATACAACAAACAGATAAATACTGGACATGTGCTTTTTTATATTTTGGCTTTGCAGATAAAATACTTTCTTTAATAGCTTAAAAAACTTATGTGCATATTATTTTGGATTTTCTTTTTTTTCTCTTTGCTATGTTTTGAATGATATTTGTCTGTTAGTTCCCTTAGGGTAGGAACTCTTTTTTGGCACTTTTTAAAATATCTCCCGAGCTTAGCAAAGTGTCTGGCACTTAGTAGAGATTTAATAATTGTTTGTTGAGTTGACTTGGCTTGACTTAACTTCATGTGGCACTGTTCTGCTTGTATCAAACCCTGGAACATTGCAGAGCCTCTTAAGTGAGGGCCATAATAGTACAAAGAGTTCAACCTAAATATCCACATAAGAGGAGCTGAATGGATGGAAAATGCCTATGGTTGACACTATGATATGCATGGGTAGAGATGTCATCTGTTGATCTATCATCACATATACTTTAGGCATATATTATAGATGGAAAATGAACTATTTAGACAAAAAATATTGAGCAGGAAGAGGTCAAGAGTAGACGAGTTTGCATTCAGGGAACTTCTACACTGATTTTATGACCCAGAGTTTCCCCCTGAAATGAAGTTTCATCTTTTTTAAGAGCAATATTAGAGAATGTGGAATAGATAAAAGAGTCAGTTTAAGGGCACAGAAAATGAATTCTGTTTTGTATATGTTGAGTTTCTAATTCCATGTATTTCATGTATATTAAACATGTATTTCATATATATATGTGTGTGTATGTATATGTACATATGGATTATGAATATGAGAATTATCTGCCTAAAGATGATAATTGAATATATTAGAACTTATGAGATCACCCAGAAAGAGAATATACAGAAATACGAGGAAAGATCCCAGGACAGAGCTCTGAGATGTACCCACCCATAGGGAGTACACCATGGATAATGATCCCAGAACTTAGTTAGCATACTGCCTGGCACATATTAGGTGTTAATAATGCTTATTTATCAATTGCTTATTGATCCATCAAAGCAGACTGTTAGGGATTAATAGGAAGATGATCAGGTCAGAGCAATGTTATGAACACCCAAGAAGGAAAGAAAAAATCCAGAAGATAAAGGTGGTCAAGGATGTTAAGCTCTTCAGAGAGGTCAAAAGGGTTGAGAATTGAGAAGAAGCTATTGAATTTAGCAATAATGAGATCACTGGTAACCTTGAAAAGGGCAATTTCAATTGAATGAAACAGTTCTCATTTCAAGTTAGAATGTAAAAGATTGGTAAGTGAATGAATGGAAAGGGGGGAAAATGGAGGCAATTAGCATAAACAGCTTTTTTAGGAGTTTGGCTCTGGAAGGGAGGAGAGAAGTAGGACAAAGCATGGTAGGATGAAGTGAAGACTTCCCAAGGAAGGGGTTGATGTGGGCATGTTTGAGATCAATAGGGAAGACGTCAATAGTTTAAAGACTGAAAATTAGCGAGAGAGAGTTTTTGGAGGGGTAGATAAGTCACTTCTCCAGGAATCAAGTTTCTTCATATTTAGGGGGTGGACTGGATGATCTCTAAGGTCCCTTGTGCTCAAATTGTTATCCTATACAGATGATTGCCCACTTTGGCAAATGTGCCTATTTCCTCTAATTCTAACTCCAAGAACTCCTAGCTCCATCCTCCCCACCCCTCTAATGTATGGAGGGCTATAATAATGACTTCAAAGCCCCAAGGAAACATTTCTGCCTGGTGGGAGCCCAGGAACACCCAAATGGTTGATGGTGCTGCTGCATTCAATTGCCTCGAGGTTCCCTAGGAGTGTGGAACAAAGCCCTTTCTGCTCAGCTGGCTGGCAGCTGGAGGTAGGAGTGTGTGCATGGAGCAGCTCGCAAAGGCAGGCAATTATTTCCAGCAGCCAGTTCAACTCTCTTCTCTCTATCATCTGCCTTGACAGACCTGCTGAAAGAGACACTGAAAGTCCTTGTGTCTCTTTAAATCAGCCATATCACCATTTCTTAGCCCCTAAATAAGAGGCTAAGTTGGGAATTGGAACAAGACCAAAAAAGTTCTCACCTAAGAAACAAAAGGCATAACTTTGTGAGGGAGGAAGGGGAAAAATTATACAGCATCTACTATGTGCCAGGAATTGTTTTAAGTACTTTTATTTTATTTTATTTTTTTACAAATTGTCTTATTTAGTCCTACAACAATCTACTAAGATGTAGATACTATTGTGATCTCCATTTTACAGTTGAAGAGACTGAATCAGAGAAGTTAAATGACTTGCCATGGTCATACAACTGAGACTAGATATACAGAGAGGCTAGATTTGAACTCAGGTTTGCCCAAGTCCAGATCTACCACTCTCTTCTATCCTACCAGCTGCCTCTATGAGAGCAACTGTATGAACTTGGTCTCTTTTTCCCTGGCAGTCTCCAAAATGGAAGCCCCTCCTTGTACAGATTGCATCTTTGGGTTTTGATTTCCAATGTATCAATCAGAATAATATCATTTATTTAGCATTTTCAAGTTTTGAATGAACTGTCCTCACTCAGCCCCATGTTGTAGGGAGGAGAATCACTGTCTTCTTACAGGAGGGGAAATTAAGATTCAGGGAGTTGAGTGGACTTATCTATAATCACACAGTCAAATATTGGACCAAAGATGAAAACCCAGGTATTTTCATTTCATTTCCAAAGCTTTTTTTAATACTCATTCAAGTAGTAAAGTAATCCTTCAAGGGAGCATCTCCCCAAACCCCATTAAATGCATCATAAAACATCAGGGCTGAAAGTGTGGAGATCATGTAGTTCAGAGGTGTCAAACACATGATCCACCAACATGCTGTCCACAACACTCCCAAGTGCATTAAGATATCATTGGCAAATAATTAACAAAATAAAAAAATACAATAGAACAAAGCTAACACTGCTGTGCAGTCAATTCAGTTTCATCTAACTCTTCATGATCCCATTTGGGGTTTTTTTTGGCAGAAACACAGGAGTGGTTTGCCAGTTCTTTCTCCAGGAGATTTTACAGATGAGGAAACTGAGGCAAGCAGGGTTAAGTGACTTACCCAGGCTCACACAGCTAATAATGTCTGAACTCGGAATGAGTTTTTGTGATTCCAGGCTCAGTTGCTCTTCGCACTATGGCACTATCTATCTGCCCTTAGATAAAGTTAATAGGTGGGTTTCTAAGTTAACATGTGAAGATCCCTTTGTATGTTGTAGTGTCTTTCTCTGTTTGAGCCTGATACCATCAATCTAGAACAATATTCTCATTCTATAGAAGCAGGGAATAAGGCCTAAAAATACTAAGTGATTTGTCCAAATTCAGGCAACTCAGACTTGGCAGAATGGATCCTAGAACTCAGGTCTTTGGACCTCAAGCCCAGCATTCTTTCCCTCACTTTCTCGGTAACTTATTCTTTTGTCATTTTTTGCTGCATGTTCTCAATAGTTTCCCAGCCAGGAAATTTTAGAATTGTTAGTACTAATCATCTGATATCTGAATTGTTTAACTCTGGTGCCAGATAATTCAGCAGCAGCATCTTTCCAGTCCCAGGTAACTCTGGTGCCAGATAATGAAGCAGCAGCATCTTTCCATTCCCAGGGAAAGAGTTGCCTCCACTAACGCAGGATGGAGGCAATGAAGAATATTGGACTTGTAATGAGATGCCCAGGTTCAAATCCCAACGCAGCCACTTACTAACTTGCATATCCTTGGAAAAATTATTTTATCTCCCGAGGTTTCAGTTTTCCATCAGTGAAAAGAAAGGTTGTTGCCCTAACAGGAAAAGCAGTAAGCCTTCCTCTGGGGACCAAGCCTTCCAATTCCAGTGGGAGTTGGGGAAAAGGAGACCAGTGTATACTACATACCTGTGTATATATGTGTATGTGTACATATGTTTACATAAGCATAAATATGTATATGTACCCAGAGAGCCATGTGTGTAGATAGATATGTGCATATCTATATATATCTACATATATATCTATGTATCTCTATATCTCTGTATATATGTCTATATATATTGTGTATGTATATATATATATACATAGATAGATATAGAAATATATATGTATACATAGGGGTATGGTCTATGTTTTGTCGTTAAAAGTGTGTGTTCACATGGATCTTCTTACAGATTAGTTATAGAAAAACATGGGTAAATAACTCTAGAATCTTCTCCACCAACTCTTCTCCAAAAATTTTAATTTCTGCCAAGAGTAGAAGCAGAAGATTGAAGTCAGAGATTAGTTACTCTTTTCCCAGAGACAGAATAGTAGGCTAGAATTATGTCTATCTGCTTCTCTTAATATTGCTAATTTAGGTGAGAAATTTTTAGGTTCAACCTGAGCTCTTTAAAAGAGTTGGAGAAGCGCAAACTTGAATCTCTTCCCACTAAATGCCAATTCTACAATGAATACATGTATTAAATAGCAAATAAACCCATTTCTCTAAGCCAACAGCAAACAGAAGTCAGGGAAGGTATACAAATTTTAAAATACTAGATAGTATAGAAAGTGAATGAGCCGCTCCACTGAGAGAAAAAAATTAGCTCAACTAAGAGTCTAAAATCTTGCTCAAAGGGGAAATTCCCTAAAATTTCTAGTGTACTAAGCTGAGGATAGTAACAAGATGGAGGCGCTGACTCCTCTACATGTAGAATTCTTCCTAGATTCTTTTTCTTCCCTTTAAAAGCCTGAAGGGTCTCTGGAACCATGTCTTCATTCTCAAAATTAGAAGTCAGAAGACCAGAAATTCTTTTCTCCTAAGCTCCTGCTAGTTGTAGAAGTCATGCAGACATGGAACATTAAGGGATTAATCTCAAGCAATAAAGAGACTAATATAAGTGAGCTTTGAGGCATAAGTATACACAAGCACATTTGCACATGTGCACACACACACTTTTGCTTACGATGTTCCCAGACACTGCAGAGGTTAGTCTACATTCCTTTTCACTCCCTCAACAGTATGAATAACCAAGACTTAAAAACTGTAGATCTTAAAGCAAAAGTAGAAAGAGACTGCATTCTCAAATTTAAAGACTAAACTGACCCTGAATGGCCCTACCCAAGATATTTTGTGTATTTGATCAGCCTGAGGCTCTACAAGCCTCTTGGGGAACTCAAATTAGTACAAACCAAGAGCCCTATAGGCACACATACCCCACATGATAGGAATCCATGGTTATGAACACTTTGGGGTACGGCTGAATAAAAAAGAAACCAAAACCAGCAACAATTATCCCCAATGAAGGATTAGACTAAATGACTTTTCCTTCAACAAATCTGTATTTATTGGTCTTCTATTCCACAGGAATTGCACATGAAAAGGGCATCCAAGTATATCATCATAGAGCTATTTGACCCAAAAGGGAAATAAGGAAATCAAGAGACAGACCCAGATACTGCACTGCTTTCCATGAAATGTCAAGAGATCTAGGGTAAGAAGCCCAGTACCCTTCATGTACTCCTCCTAGAAGTTTTAGAGAAAAATATTGGTAAAAATTTACACACAATAATAAGGCATAAATCTGCTATAGGTTGCACTGGAAAAGTTGGGTTCAAATCCCACCTTTGATGTTTACTACCTGAGTTACCATGGGCAAATCACTAACAGTTTATTCAACTGTGAAATAAGGGATCCCTTCCAACTTGAGACCTATGATATTATGATCTTCTAATTCGATAGACATTTGTCAAGTGTCTAAGATGTGTAAGACATGGGAGGCAACTAAGTACACAGTAGATAGTGCTGGGTCTGGAGTCAGGAAGACCTGAGTTCAAATTTGGATTCAGACATTTTCTAGCTGCAAGGCTAGAATTTATGTTTGCCTTAATCCACTGGAGAAAGAAATAGCAAACTAGTATTCAGTATCTTTGCCAAGAAAACCCCATAGAAAGCATAGCTCATGGGGTGATGAAGAATCTGTCACAACTGAATAATTAAACCAAAAATAATAATAGTGATAACAAAGAAATAAACCAAATAGATGATAAGTCATCACCATTTAGCCAGATATCTAAGCCGCAGGGAAACTACCTATAATAAAGTTCATCCTTTTCTCACAGACCAATCCCATAGAAGTCTATAATAATGGAATTAACATTTATCACCCATCAAGTGATACCCCTCATTTCACATTATAAATCAGCTTTCTCCAGAGAAAACATGGATAGACAATCATCTAATCCAATTCAAGTTTAAAGAATTTAAAATTTAAATTTAAGAAAAAATTTTTTTAAATCTTTTTAAATTTGGGTTACTTACACAACTAGGAAAAGAGTAAGGAACATCAATTAAATATCAACACCTCAAATCAACTCTTAGACTCTTTGAATGCAGTGTTCACACACCCCGAAGCACTTCCTATACCCTTGTCATCTGCTTATCTCTGCTTCTCTATTGAAAGAAGATTGTATTTTCAAAACAATCCACTGGAATATGAATAATTCAATTTGCATGTGGAAGAGCCATTTAAAAAAGAAATAGTGGCAATGCCTATGTACAAGCTCTGAGATGTTTCCTCAGATATGGAAATTCTGAGATCCCTGTTTTTAAAATGTTAATTTAGTAACTTAAAAGGCAAATCCTTTAACTGCATACAATGCACATCAATTTACACACATTACAGCCTTTGAGTGAGTGGTGTATTTACAAAGAAGCCTTGTTCATGACTTGGAGTACAAAATGAGAACTTACAAGGACACAGTATATTGCTCTGATGAGATTAGAAACACAATATCAGAGGGAAATCCATAAAAATCTAATCCTATGCCACAATGGATGAGTGAAATGAAATGTGAACTAATGCATTTGAAAGAAAGATTTTTAAAATTCTAATTAATTTCAAACTTTTACACTTGGAGTGAACCTAATTCCCTGAGGAATTTAATTTTCAAACTTTTCTACTCCAGCCTTCATGATACATGGCAAGGCAAGGCCAAGAGGCTCATAGCTCTGCCTTGAATCCAATACAGATGTGTAGTAGCAAGTCTCATTCAAGTTAGGAAAAAATAGAAAGAAGGGGAGGGGGACACCAGATGATTAAGAGGCTTATTCACTGGAAGCTGCCAATAACAAATTACTCTCTGGAGTTTAGTTCTCAAAAAGCCTTAGAGAAACCAGTGCAAAAAATTCTCGAAAATTGGAGCACAACACATAGTTCCCAATGAGAATTGTGTCATTTATGGCTTATATTTAAAAAAAGAAGAAGAAAGAAAGAAAAGAAAAGAAATGGGATGGATTTGTCACTCATGCAGAAAAAGCCTTACTACACAATGCCTCACTGGGATTACCAAGATCACCATCCACTTCCAACACCCATGTGCATTAGAGAGAGAGAAGGAAAGGTTTTCTGAAAAGCAGATATGAATAGGAACACATTTACTGAGTTGAATAGCCAGTACCTTCCCTGTGTAGGAGACTGATTTAATCCTTGGGGAGAAAAATTTCCACCAAAAAATAGCTAATTTAGATTCTATTAGGCTCTTTAATATCACTCAATTAGCAAGCATTTATTAAGCACTAACTACATGTTAGGCACTCAATAATACAAAGACCAAAAGAAAAATCCCTATACTCAAGGAGTTTACATTTTATCAGAGGAAAGCATTATATTACATGCAAATAAATAAATAGAGTATGCATACAAGGTAATTTCAAGGTGAAATGAAATGCTCTCAGCATCAGGAAAAGCTTCATCAAACTGAGGTCTAAAGGGAGTACACTACAGGGTGGCAGGGCTTCTAAAAGAATAGAAGGACACTCGGGACAGTGCTCAGCAGACCAGAGGTTACATTTTCAAATTTTAGTAAAGGTTCTACATCATTTTTTCAATTGTGTGAATACCTTATAGATAGAACAAAATAAAAGAGACATATCACCAGAAGTATCCAAATTGTGAAGTTTTCCTGCCCAGACTGACCTGGGTCAGAAAGCAGCAGGGTAGAAGAAAAGATAGATTTTACATAGGTCATGGAGATCCATTTGGGATTTTTTTTTTTGCAAGGCAATTAGGGTTAAATAAGTTAGCCAGGATCACACAGAAAGTAAGTGTCAAGTGTCTGAAGCTGGATTTAAACTCAGGTCCTCCTAACTTCAAAGCTGGTACTCTACTACATCATCTAGTTGTCCCATTTGGGAATTTTTTTAAAGTTTGGGAAAGGGAAGTATAGCAGAAATATTATTCATTTATCATGTAAGGATAAATTGGAAAAGGGGAAGGAACATACTGGAGAAAAAAAGATTTTTACTTTTCTGCCACAGTTTCCCTTTATTGTTTTGCCCCAGTTTCCCTAAATTGTCCTGCCTCAGTTTCCCTAAATTGTCCTGCTTAGTTTCCCTAAATTTTTCTGCCTCAGTATTTTGAATTGTTCTTCCTCAACCCCCCTAGTTACAACCTCCCTTCCTGTTCATTAGGACTGAGATAATTAGGGCTGTGGAGATCTGCCCACTCTGGCATTCCAAAAGAGTCATAAACTGTAAATGTATAAACCCAGATAAAAGGGAGTTCAGACATCCTGGCTCCTAAATCCTCCTAAGTTATCAAGAACTTATGGTCCTAATCCCCTACCCTGTCAGAATCAGAATTGATGGTCCATTTCTGGAAATTCCCATATTTACATGTTCAGACTCCACCTCTTTCTTCCCCTGATCACTTAGAGCCATATATAATTCATTGGAGTCTCACATTTGATGCTGATGCTGATGTTGAATGTTTTAAGACAGCAGCACTAGGACCAAAATGGATCCTTTGGTCCCAGAAAATCTCTCCCTCTCAGAAATCCAAACAAAATATTAAAAACTCTCTAATCTCTAGAGCGCCAGCCCTGGATTCAGAAGGACCTGAGTTCAAATCTGGTCTCAGACACTTAACACTTCCTAGCTGTGTGACCCTGGGCAAGTCACTTAACCCCAATTACCTCAGCAGGAAAAAAAAAAAAGGAAAAAAACTCTCTAATCTCTATCTTACCTAGTTTCTCTGGCATTACATTACAATCATACAGATCAGCAGTTCTTAAGATCTTCATGACCTTTTCAGAGGATCCATTGGTTCAAAAGTATTTTCATAATAATACTAAGACATTTTAATTTCTAACATAGTAAATATCAAAAGATATAATCTACATCCCAATGAGACACAGAAGATTTGAGAACTATTTATGAAAATAAGAGTCTAGATTGGAGTAGTAATGATGGAAATAGAAAGAAAGAGTCATATTCAAAAGATCTTATGAAGGAAGGATTGCTAAGACATGAAGACTGGCTAGTAGAGAAGAACAAGAAGTAACTTTCAAGCCTAAGTAACTGAAGAATGTTTGGTATAAAGCTGCTAAACTGATAGCCCAAAAACATAAATGTGACTAGGGTTATTGGCTGTTTCCCAAAACTGAAATATCCTTCCTCTTGACTTCAGCCACTTAAAAATACTGGTTTCGGGCCAGTTAGGTGAAGCAGTGGATAGAGCACCAGCCCTGAAGTCAGGAGGTCTTGAGTTCAAATCTGCCTTAGACACATAACACTTCCTAGCTGTGTGACCCTGGACAAATCACTTGACCCCGATTTCCTCAGAAAAAAAAGAAAAAAGAAAGAAATACTGGTTTCCATTATGCTTACATGAAGCCTTTCCTGACTCCTAAGAACTGAATGTCCCCAAATGAGTTTATCTCAGCTCTCTACTTATTACATATACTAATTAGCTCCCAACGAGGCAAATTTACACACCACATATACCCTATCAAACCAACTTTCACCCGAGAGCACATATTAATAGCTCTGCACCTTCTGCCCCTACTTATCATTTCCATCTGTCCCAAATTTATTCTCGGTATTACATATTGCAAATATAGTTTAATAAAAACATTAGATTGTGAATCTAAAATTAGGAGTTTAAACCCCCTTATATGCCCAAGAAAGTTACAAGAACTGCTAACTCTTGATCCCATGATTAAATCCCATGGCTTTCTCACTTTTAAAAGATAATAGTCATCCATTGGTTTTAGGAACCAAAAATTTTGGTGCAATTCCAAATAAAAGTAATTAACTATTTATTAAATTCTTCCCTACTCCTGGCCATCATTATACTTACTTTCCCCCTAGCCTATAACATGCACAAAATATATAACCTATATGTGCCTATAACCGCACAAAACCAGCAACTTCCCACTATTATGTAAAAACACAGTCAAACTAGCCTTTTTCACTAGCCTCATCCTCTTAGCCCTCTTCATCCACTCTGGGCAAGAAGCCACAATTACAAATTGACAGTGGTTCTCAATAAACACATTCAAACTAGACCAAAGGTGTTTCTTTCTCTCTCTCTCTCTCTCTCTCTTTCTCTCTCTCTCTCTCACCTCCCTCTGTCTCTCTCTGTCCCTCTGTCTCTCTCTGTCTCTCTCTCTGTCTCTCTCTCTTTTCTCTCTCTCTTTCTCTGCCTCTCTCTCTCTCACCTCTCTCTGTCTCTCTCTGTCTCTTTGTTTCTCTGTCTCTCTCTCTGTCTCTCTCTCTCTCTCTCTCTGTCTGTCTTTTTCTCTGTCTCTGTGTTGTCTCTCTCTTTCATTTGTATGTGTTTGTCCGTGTATGTGTGTGTGTGTGTGTGTGTGTGTGTGTGCATACTTAGTGAATCTTCCACTTTCATAGGAGTAATGGTCCTAAAAAATGGCACAAAACAAAAAAATGCAAATTTTGATACATTGAATTCATGGAAAATAGAGTTAGTTTCCCACCAAAAACTGTAATCTTTTGCTAGAAATTACTGAAAATATATTTTTCTGAATATAATTATTAACAAAACATCAGTTCTGATAATAAACACTTTTACTAATACAGTAACCATGAAATAACCTATAAAATGCAGTACACATAATAAAATTGGTAACATGCAAACCATTTTCCTCCCCAGTAATTTCCTAGAAGTTATGTTAACATATCAATTTTTTAAAAATTGATTTCAGATAATATTCATTTTAAAGCATGTGAACTTATAAATGGTGTAACAAATAAAATTCTTAAAACTAAAACATTTTTTATCTAAATTTTACCTTCCACTATGTCAGTTGATAGAGTGAGAGCATTGTACTGAATATTGTACCACTATGAATCTATCTACCTTGGCCACCCTCTGAAAATCAAAGGAGATTTCCTATGGATGATAGAGCATTCCTCAGGATAATGCTCTGAGCCCTGAGCTCTATTCTTCACTCTCCAGCCTTTTCCATTTCCTTTCCAGCAACTTTGTCCCTATTCATTTACCTTTTCCTCCCTTCCTCACTTTCCACTTCCTTTTTGTATATCATCTTCTCCCATTTGAAGGCAAAATATTTGAACACCGAAACTGACTTCTTTTGCTTCTATTGATATCTATCACTGGCATGCATCAAGGTGGTGCAATAAATTTTAAATATGTGATATTGGACAAATTACTCAATTTCTGTCTGATTCAGTTTCCTCAATTGAAAAATGGGATCATAATGGGGAGCCTACCTTCCAGGGATGTTTGAGGATCAAATATGATAATATTTGAGAAACACTTTGAAGGGAATCTGGAACATAGTAATCACTTAATATGTTTTGTCTATCTATCTATCTAAATATGATTAAACCTCGCATACTTAGAATTGACAAGAACTTTAAAAGTATCTACTCTTTCTCCCCTCATTTTGCAGATGAGGAAACCCAGAGAAGTAAATATTTTATGCAAGTATTTTAAGTAGCAGAATTGGGAATTGATCCCAAGTCTTCTGATTCTAAATCAAGCTTGATAATATTTTTAATCTCAACATATGAAATTTGAGGTAACAAGAACACATGTAGTTTAAGATATTCAAAGGGGGTTCTTAGACACAGGACAGATGTATACAGGGCATAGATCCCTCACCTTGGATTCATAGGACTTGTATTTGAAGTTTAGATTCTTCATTTAAGCTCTATAAGAACCATCATTTAAGAAAACCTTGAAGGACCAAGCTGTGATGCCATACATTATTGTTTTGATACATTATCAAAAAAAAAAAATAGAGATAGCAGGATGAAAATTTTATTAAAAAGTAAAATACCAAAAAAAAAAAAAAAAAAAAAAAGCTTTCCTAGAAAAACTCTCATCCTTCCCAGTACCCCCTGACTTCCTGGCCCTTCCCTGCCCCCAGCCTTTTCATTAAATGTACTTGTGCGCACCCCCCAAAAAAAGCCTTCTTAAAAGTAAAAATATATTTTTACATTAATTGATGTGATTGGTCCTTCTGGCATTAATCACTGAGAATCTCTGTTTTCACATCTATAAAGTTAAGGAATTAGACTGGATCCATGATTCTCAAAGTGTGATTCAAAAGAAACCTGGGGTCTCTGAAACCTTTTCAGAGAGTCTAAAACTTCAAAACTGGGTTTTATTTCTAATATGGTAAATATAAGTATAAATCACAGAAACAAAAAAATTTTGGACAGATTCTCAATACTTTTTAACAGTAGAAAGACTTACTGTGTACAAAAGCTTGAGAATCTCTCCCTCTCAGAAATCCAAATAAAATATTAAAAACTCTCTAATCTCTGTCTTGCCTTAGTTTCTCTGGCATTACAATTTAAGTTGTGTCTGATGCTTGGTAACCCTATTTGGGGTTTTGTTAACAAAGATACTGAAGTGGTCTGTCATTTCCTTCTCCAGTTCATTTTACAGATGGGGAAATTGAGGTAAATGGGATTTAGTGACTTAATACATAGGTCACATAGCTTAAAAGTATCTAAGACTGGATTTGTACTCAGGAAGATGAGTTTCCCTCACTTTTAAGCCAGCATTCTATCTAGTTGTATCACCTAACTGCTAAACAACAATTTGAAGTCATAATTGCATAAAATATTGTAACTAGTCCCTGCCCAATGGAAATGGGTAGTGTGAATTTGAACTAAGCAACCACTTCACAGGGTTCATTACTCTCACTAATTGGGACATTGCTACTATAGGTCAGATAGAAAAGATTATCTGCTCCATGGAGCTAAAAAAAAAAAAAAATGCTTGATGTCTATTCATCTAGCTAATTTTTGTTAAGCATCAACTACCTATTAGACATTGTACTATGCCCTGGGGAGACAAAAGTCAAAATTAAGCACTACCAATCCTCAAGGAGTTATAAACTTTTGGGGGAGAGGGGAAAGGAATGACATATACATGTACAAATAAATGCAAACTATATTTAAACTACTGTAAAAACAAAGTAATTTGTGGGATGCTAAGAACTGTCTGGGGAAAACAAAAGAGTCTTCAAGTAGAAACCTACACTAGAGCTAAGCTCTGAAGAGAACTAAGTGCTTAAAAGATTTTGAGGAAACCCATGGTAGTAATCCGCAAGTGACCATTTCTAAATGCAGTCAGTGCTTCTTCATTTTCTTCTAAGCTTTGGGGAAACCTCAGGGTCATGAACAGAAATTTATAGGGAGCAACAAATTCTAAGAGATGGTGTTGAGAAGAATGTGCATTCCCAGAGCAGGAGATGGAGGCCAGTTGGGCTATAATGTTGAGAGAATAATAAAAAAAATCATGGAAAGGGAGGTTGGATCCACATTGCAGACAGAGAAGTATACATTCTGTCTTAAAATCTGCCGTTAAAAATTATGTGTCACAGTGGACATGTTAACTTCCCTCCCCTAGCTACAGGCAGTACGTAAATAGCCACTGGTAAGTCACAGACTAGCTTTGTGGTGTTTCCCACTGACATCAGGAACATGTGAGAAGTGACAAATATGGCAGTGCCATCCATCACTACTCTGTTCGCCTAACAAAAGCAAAGCACAGAGACAACCAATATCGGTAATACCATCTTTCAAGGCAATATTCACAGTTGTACTTTTAACTTAATAGTTTAACTTTGAGAGAAAATGTGACATGCTTAAAGTTACTGTTTGTTTTTTTTTAAAAAATGATAGACAGAGAGTAGGAAGAGTTGAATACTATGTATTAACTCCAACATCAAAGCAGACACTTGATCCCCAAGACAGCCAAGTTTTGTGTAACAATATCTATGGATGGGTGAGTTTAGCTTCCCAGAGGCACATTTCTCCTTAAACATAGCAGAAGTCACAGCCTACTTTCAAATAAGGTAATGATCCCAAGCACATGTGAGTCTACTGACTGGCCCTCAACCATTTCATAAAAAATGGGGGTTTGAGACTGGTCCTTCAGTTCATAATAATAGGCTGCCAACAACTTTTAAAGTAAGCAGGAAGGAATGGGGGAGTGAATGCATGATCAGTGGAGGAGATACTGTATATTTGGAAAATTCCATTTACAGATAAATACCCTCCTTCTCTCCTTGTATTAAATCCCCTTCACAGATTCCCACTCCAAAAGCCTAGAAAGCAGTAATTAGAATGGGTAGGCCGTAGAAGTCAAGTAAACTCAGATTGACAGACATGCCTACCAGAGAAGGCATCCCCTGAGCTTCATTACTCCAACAATAATGTCTTTATTTACAAGCATATTGTGCTCAGCAAAGCTTTTCAGAGAGGGGAATAGAGCACACAAAGGCAAGCCCACCACTGCAGCAAGCTCCTAATTTGCAGATACCAACCCATGCCATTGTGATTTCTATCAAGCCCTCAGAAAACTAAGAGAACAGAGCTCAAAAGCAGGCCCCTGGCAACTTAACCACGTGCAGACCCCAGGAGGGTGAGCTACAGCACAGAAGGAGACCAAGAGATCTCTGCAATGGAATCTCCTGTAGAGTGATCACAGCCTGAGTCCACTTGTCCATGCAATGGATTTGCCTCTGAGCTCAACTTGGAAAGCTCTAAAGCAATGTACTTTTGTGACCTTAAAAAAAAAAAAAACCTTAGTATCTCTTATAATTCTCAGATGGGTACTCATAGAAATATTCTAACCTATTCAGGAGATCTTACCTGGATCAGAGGGGTTCTATGATGAAAGTTGTCTATGAGAGAATTGTATAGGATCAGTGGTTCTCGAACTTTTGTTTTCAGTATCTTTATCCTATTAAAAATTATTGAGGATCTCTCCAAAGAGTTTTTGTTTATCTGGCTTATATTTATAGACATTTACCATATTGGAAATGAAAACTATTTTTGAATTTGTAGACCCTCTAAAAGGGTTTCAGAGATCCCCAGGATTCTCTAGACCATACTTTGAGAACCACTGGTATAGGTCCTAGCATTTTGTGCTTATATGTGAGTCTGTGTCAGTTAATAAAAATTAAGTGCCTGTATGATAGGTCCTGTGCTAAGAGCTGAGGATACAAAAAGAGGCAAAGACAGTTCTTGCCCTCAGAGAGCTTACAATCTAACAGGGAGATGACAAACTATGTGATCAAATAAACTATGTACAGGATAAATTGGAAATAATTAGAGAAGAAAAGTACTGGAATTAAGAAAGGTTGGGAAAGTCTTCCAGTAGAAGATGAGATTTTAGGTGGGATATGAAAGGAGCCAGAGGAGACGTAGGGGAGATGAGGAGACAGAATGTTCCAGGTATGGGGAATAGGTAGAAAAAAAGCATGAAATGGAGAGAAATCATTTGTATAGAACAATAAGGAAGCCATTGTCACCAGATTGACACTTATTCTCATAAGTGTAAAACTGAAAAGATAGGAAGGGGCTTGGAATGCCAAACAGGATTTATTTTTTATTCTGAAGGTAATAGCAAATTATTAGAGTTTATTAAGTGGTGGGGATGACATGATCAGAGCTGCTTTTTAGGAATATCACTTTAACAGCTGAATGGAAGGTGAATTACAGTGGGGAGAGACTTGAGGCAGACAGAGCCACCAGCAGCTATCCAGGTGTGGGGTGGTGAGGGCCTGCCCCATAGTAGAGAAAAAGTTGGAGTAAAGAAAAAGACATGTTAAAGAGATGTGGCAAAGGTGAAATCAATAGTTTGGATTGGGGGGGAAGAAATGGTGAGGAAGCTAAGCTAATGGCTCAGATGGAAGCCTGAGGAACTACAAGATTAGTGCGGCCCTCTAAAATAACATGGAAGTTAGGAGAAACAGAAAATTTAAAGGGAAAGATAATTAGTTCAGTTGGAATTTTAAGATTTTTTTTAAGATGCCTACTAGATATCTCAGTTCAAGATGCCTAAAATGCTTCGAATCAAAACATACTATTTTCACATTTTTACATTTTTTTGTTTTTTCTTTCTCATGGTTTTTCCATTTTGTTCTGACTTTTCTTTTACAACATGACTAATATGGAAATATAAATATAATTGTATATTATATGTATAACCTATATGAAATTGATTGCTGTATTGAGGAGGGGAGAAGAAAGGGAAGAAGGAAGAAAAATTTGAAGCTCAAAATCTTACAATAATAAATGTTCAAAATCATATGTGAATTGAAAAATAAAATACTATTAAGGGAGGGGGGAAGGATGTTTAAACAACAGGTGAGGATGAGAAACTGAAGGTCAGCAAAAAGGCTAGACAAGATTGGTATATTTGAGAAACATTAGCATGGAGATGGTAATTACATCCTTGAGAGTTGATGAGGTTATGGGTCCAGGTCACCAACATTAGGAATGATTTGGATGAGAATCCAGGAAAGAGACTGAGAAGGAGCAGTCCAATAGGAGGAGAATGAAAAGGAATGAGGTCCCCAAAACCTAGAGATATTTTTGTGCATGTTGGGAGCAGAAGAAGGTGAGGAAAGGAGGTGGGAAGCAGGGGAAAAGGAAGAAGAAAATAAATGAAAAGTGGAAGAGAGAAATAGTGAGACAGATTAAAAAGAGCCAGAGATGGATATAGACAAAGAAAGATACAGAGACTAACAGAGACAAAGAGATGAAGATATAGAGGAAGGATGGAAGAACATACAAAATTAAATAGCATTCCAGAAAAGACAATTCTCTTGTCCTACCCCCTATAATTGTAAGTCTGTCGTGCATTTATCAATCTGTTTTATCTCCAGAGTCCAAGACAGTGCCTTGTAGAGTTGTAGCATAACAAAACAAACAGCTGTGTGACTAAGCCACTTTTCCTCCCAATCTCCTATAAATTTGTTATACTGCCACATACTTTACATACATTATATAAAATGCTTTTCATTTGCATGGGTTGCAAAGCTATTGTGAATTTATGGAGAAGCATCAAAAAGGTTAAGCAGATACAGCTGAGTTGCTGTCTGTATCATAGAAGGGATTACCCACCTCAGTAAAATCTCAGATCTATTTGGAGTGTATTTGCAAATATAAAACACTTCATGCACCTTATCTCATTTTATTTGCATATCAATGCGGTGAGTTAGGTAATGCAAGCATTATCCCCATTTTACAGCTGGGAAAACTGAGGGTAATAAGTGATGAATCGTCTGAGTCTTCTAACTAAAAGACCATACTCTGTGACTTAGGTCTTAAAGTACACATAAGCTGTGGCACTGTCCCTTCTATAACTAGCCTGGGATTCCTTTCACTAGTCAATCTTGTTCAAAATGTTTGAAATCTGTCTCCAATTTTTTTTCACCCAGCCTGACTAGTTAATCTCACAGGTGTCTCCCATTTCTAAAAGTCCATAATTCAATGTTTATAGGTTGAGCTGACCTTACTTTGAGATAATATAGTCAAAAAGAAAAACATTAATAAAAACCTATTTTTCAAAAACTGTGCTATCAACTAGGTATCTGGGAGGAATTTTTTTAAATGTCATCATTTTTGAAGTGAGGAGATAGACTATCATGAAGAGTGCTAATTAAGGTAGCACAATGGACATGGGAGTTTTCAATTAATGCTTTTTCATTGTAACCATATCACGAAAATAAAAGCATAACTTATTTCTATTAGAAAGTAATAGTCCAATCCCTACTTATATAGTTATCTATTTAACTACTCTATATATTTACCATATATCATGATTTCTTCTCTGTTCTCAAAGTTTCTAAGCAAAAGTGAAAACTATTTTATTATATGGTTCCTGAAGTCTCTCCCAGCCCCAGAATAGATACTCAGGTCCAAAATGCTCAATGGATCCACATGTACTCAAAATAGCTCATGAGCTCCCACCAATGTGTTCACTTTTTCTCAGGACACAATCAGTTCAAAGAGAAGGCATTTAATAAAACAGCATCATAAGAACAAAACACAATGGAATATTCTCCCCATCTCCCCACCGAAACACCTATGGCGTACTATTCCATTAAAAATATGCATCATTCAGTGAAGTGAATGTGGGATCACTCATGAGAAGCCATATGTATGTAAAATGAATGGAGGGGCAACTTTTACTTCCAACATCCAGAATGTTACTTCCTCTTGATGTCATCGTGTTTCTCTCACTGAGCTTAATTGGAGTTTCTGCTAGATGTATGGTTCCTGTGAGAAAAACCACTCCCTGCTGCTCTTCAAAATCATAGCTATTCTGCTATGTAAAAACCATAATACCATGCGAATACTTGTAATCTCTTAAGCATTGTCTAGTCATCATCTTTGCTGGACATTTCACTCTACTAGACATCCTTCAGGCTCAGCTCAGCCAACTCAGCTTCACTAATCTTAGGGAATATAGTGACTAGAATCTCTCCCTCCAAAGATATATCTTCCCCCCACCCAGATTCTCCTTTCCTTCACTTTGCTACTCACAAGAGCAAATTGTCAGCTCTTTAATCATAATACTCCGATTAGATCTTTATTTTTCTGAAGTAAGAAGTAAAGGCAGAGATAAAAGTTTTCTATTGAAGATAATTTTATAACTTAGAGTTAGATACATACTTCCAAGATCCTCTCTGGTTTTTGTTGCAAATGAAGTTGAATAAGAAAAAAAAAAAAAAAGAAGTCAGTATTCTCTACCCACATTTGTTACAAAAGGTGAGCTAAAGAGGGTAAGTTGCCATTCTTCACCCACAAAATCTTTATTATGTATATCTGATTAAAGCAGAGCTTAATTGCTTGGTGCTATATTTTGGTCATCAAAACAAACAAACTTTTCCCTCTACATTATGCTGGCTCAAATCACAAAACATCCAGTTCTGGTTGGTTGTGGTTGTTTGAGCAGAACCTGTGTAGGAATATGTGGCAATGGGAGTCTGTGGCTAGGGAATTTTCTATAAACACAAACTGTCTAAAGATAGAAAATCAAATCATCTGAGCATCACCTAGAGATTCAGGTCATTTCAAGAAGAAAACTTTCATTTCTAGAAGTATTTTCATTGCCCATAGACAAACTCAGCAAGAAATAAATATTCTGTGAATGCTCAATATTTCTATTCATCTATTGCTGCTGATCTTACGCATTGATATAGTAAGCTGCTGCCCATGTAATGTCATCTCAAAAATAAAATGAAGGTCTTCCTGGATCTGTCACCATCACATCATCTGGAAAGGGGAAGAGAGGAGAACTAAACTTATAGCTTCTGTGAAGCTGGGTTGTTTGGTAGATGGAGGGGTTTTGTGGGGGAGAAGGGAGAAATGGGGTCTGGATCTACAATTAAATTGAATCAGAATAGGGAACTCTCACTAGGGAAACTCTGTAGCTGAATACATTTTTTCTTTAACTTATATTCTTAGAAATTTCCTGAGATATGGAGAAAATAAGTGATTTTTATAGAGTCACATAATCAGCATATATTAGAGACAGGTCTTAAACCTTGGTCTAAAAATTCCATTAATAGAAGACAAAGTTTTCCATTCTACAAACAGAGGTAAAAAAGAAATGTATAAGGCCTGGGAAATGGCACTCATTGGCATAAACTTATGCTAAAGTGGAGATGATTAAAGTAGAATCTTTTTGTTTTGATGGGGAAATGCTTTGGCATTGATCCAAGTGAAGAAAACCATGGAAAACATGGCACAGTGAAAAGAAAAGTAATGGAAAAGAGAACTTAAGAGCATAAAAGTACTTCTCAGGTCTACCTAAGAATTGATCTTACCTCCCATGGTTTTAGAAGTCCGGTTTTTTTTTTAAGACAGAAATAGAAAAATCATGACTTTCAGAGCCAGAAGAGAACTGGGAGAATCATTTCCATATGGTCAGAACTAGGTAATTAAAGAAAGAGATCTGTCCTTGCTCTCAATTCTACATCATCATTCATCAGCATTATCTAATAAGCTTGCCTGATTCCATTTGATTTTGAGTTTCTTAAAATAACTTTCAGCATTTGATATCATCTTTTTCAGTGGTCAACAAAAGTTTTAAAAATTATTAATTCAGTTATATGAAACTATTAAACTTTAATTTGAACATATATAGAATATATATAAATATATAATATATATATATACTTACTAAATATATATATTTGAATGCTGTCATGAAATCTAACAATATTTTTAAATCTTCTGCTACCTTCATACATCTCCTAAAAAAACACTCATCACAACCATTTAGTAAGAAATATGACATTAAAAGGAGGTAAATTTCTCCTGGATTACATTGTGATTTAGTTGTGCTCTCCCATTAAGTCTAAATCTGTCTCCCAACTGGTGTGAAGTAGTGATGATTTATCCGAGCCTGATGGTAAAGGTCTATTAAAACAATAACTTGAAAATAGTCTTCATCGCTAACATGTCACTCATCAAAGAGATTAAAGCAGTCAATTACCACAGAAGACTACAGATCTATCTGTGGGGTATGTGCAGAGTTGCTGCCAAAGATATCAAAGATGCCTGACTAATTTTATATACCATGAAACTCTCTATTAGGGAATCTTAAGAAACTAGAAACACATAGTAAGGAGATAACACAGCCAATGACTAGGACAGTTATTTATGGGTCATACACCTTGGAATATAAACATTATATTCAAAGGGAGGAATGCATTTCTTTAGCTGTGAAGTGGTTCAACTGTTATGGGGGGGAAATAGAATTTTTACAGGAAATGTAACTCAAATGTTTAAACCAATAGTATCATAAATTTAGAAATAGAAAACACTTGAGAAGTTATTTAGTCCAGTCATTTCATTTTACAGAATTTTAGAATCTGAAATTCAAAGTGATTTACCCAAGGTTATATACATAAAAATTAGCCACACTAGGATTTGCATGCAGCTTTTCTGACTTCCTTTCATTCTAAATCTAATGCTATTCCTACTGTATTATATTAACTCAGACCCAGAGTTACTTTTATAGCACTTATACTCCAAAAAGGTCAAAGATGGAGGTTTGTATATATGCCAAAATATTCATAACAACACTATTTATGAGGAAAAAAAACTGGAAACCAATTGGGTGTCTACCAATTGGAGAAAGGTTTAAAAAAGCCTAATATTATCATATCATGACAAATGACAAATATAAAATATTCAAAGAAATATGGGAAGACATGTAAATAGAGTGAAGAAAGCAGAACAAGGAAAATTATATATGTATTAAGTATATAGCACATACATTGAGATCTTTCACCCAATTCTGCAGCTTCTACATGAATAGAAAAAAGTAAAACTGTGGATAGAACATTGAATTTGGAGATAGGAAGACCTAATTTAAAATCTTGTGATCCCAGGCAAGTCATTTAAACTTTTTCTACATCAATTTTCTCATCTATAAAATGAGACTGATGACAAATTTCCACTTTCTTGAGAGGTGAGAGATTAGGAGTATATAATACAACACACACTATGTGACATGGTTGATTTGTTGCTTTGTTTTGTATAGCTGTTTTGTTATAATGGGATGCACTGTAATGTTTGAAAAATAAAAACTAAATAAAATTGGGATTCAAGCACATCAAAGTGTTGTCAATTATTTGGTACTATGTTCACTCTTAAAAAATTCTGTACCCCATTTTTGTTATTATTTTCTGAGGGAACCCTAGGTAGACTTCACCTAAATGAGTGAAAGCCTTGCTGAGAAAGTAATAGCATCTCTGATAAAAGTATGATAGCCAAGATGTATAGGAATTGTCACAGATAAATAACACCAAGAATCATTTCCCAATAGATATGGTCAAAGAATAGGAACAAATCGTTTTCAAAAGAATTGTGAACTCTAAATTATCAAATGAAAACATGTTCCAACTTTCTTATAGCAAAAGAAATGAAGCAACTGAACTTACACCCTACTTGGTAAAAATAGGCATAAATTATTTAAAAAAAAAAAAAGAAAAAGGAACCACCAATGTTGAATAGATTATGGAAAAAAGGCACACATCCATATGCTATTGGTAGAGCTGTGATTTGATCTAATCATTTTGGAGAATAATTTGGATTATGGAGGAAAAGTAACTAAGTGCCCATAGCTTTTGAGCTAGTGATCTCCCTACTAGGCTTTTGTACAAAGAAAGATAGACAGAAATAAATATACAAAATATACCAAAACATTTCTAGTAACTCTCATTGCATCCACAAGGAACTGGAAACAGAGTAGGTTTCTATCAATCAAGGAGTGGCTAAAAATAACTATAGTATATAACTGTACTGGAATATTATTATACAATAAAAAATACAACCATAAGGAATGGAATTCAGAGATGTACATGAAGCTTTATATGAACTCATGCAGCAAAATGAACAAAATCAAGAGAAAAATATAGACAATGACTATAACAAATTAAGATAAAAGATTACTTTAAAAAAAGGTTATAACTCTGAGTAACTGAAAAATCAGTGAATATTGCCTATAATAAAATAAATATCTTTAAAACAAATAAATGGGACAGCTAGGTGGTGCAGTGGATAGAGGATCAGCCTTGAAGTCAGGAGGACCCGAATTCAAATATGGTCTCAGACACTTAACACTTCCTAGCTGTGTGACCCTGGGAAAGTCACTTAATCCAATTGCTTCAGCCAAAAGAAGAAAAAAAAAAAGAAAAAGAAAAGAAAAGAAATAAAGGACTGCAAGAACAGAGTGTTGTTTACATAGTTCAATGGATTAATTGTACTGATTTTTTTTTTTGCTTGATTTTTACTTTGTCTCAATAGATTTATGCTAGAGGGAAGGGCTTTTTTTGATGAGTTTCAGAAAAGATTGATGTAAAGACCAAAGACATCAATAATATTTTAAACAAAAGAAAGGAAAAGCAATGCATTTCTAATTATATATATATACACTCATATGTAATATATATGTATATATACACATAGATATACATACATTTATGTGTGTAGATACATACATATATATATATATATATATATATATATAATTTTCACCCATAAACAAAGTATTCAATTCCTCCCCAGAAGAAAGTTTCACACTCCTGTATTTGAATAGATTTTTGTGTTTTCAAAAGGTAGTGTGGCAAGAGGCAAACTGAGAACACTGATCAAGTAGTCAGGAAAATGTTTTGGTTTTGTGACCCTGAGCAAATAAGTCACTTAAGTTTTCTGAAAGTCAGCTTCCTTTGCTATAAAATCAAGATACTAAGAGCACCTTATACTATATACATGATTGTCGTGAAAATCAAATGTAATAATGAATGTGGAATACTTTACAAACCTTATGTTATATGAAATTACATATCATCATTATCATTATTATCATTATCTAAAGAGATTGAACTAGATAATTACCTAGTTCCTAACTCCAGGAATCTACACTCTAGGTTCAATTAATGCTGTAAAGGTACTTTCTTCCCCCTTCACCTACATTAGTTCTGTTCTCAGAAGGGTCAGCAAATCAAACTTTCTGGAAGCAGATGATAATAACAGTAGAAGTAATTCAGTGCCATAAGCAATTAATTAAATGGATGGCATTCAGAATACTAAATGTTACAGACAGGATTGTTCTAGTTTCTGAAATTCTGCCAAAGCCTCCAGGATTAGTGCTTTTTAATAAGGAGATTTGACTCCAAGGATGAATGAATGAATCTATGAATCAAATATTTGTTAAGCACCCATTGTGTTCAGAACATTCTGATGGTGCTTAAGGAGATGAAAAATTTAGATAAGGAAACATTTCACCTTCATGAGGGCTTATCATCTAGAAGGAAGATTTAAAAATATAATAATAATAGCTAGTATTTATTTAGGTTTCAAGATTTGCAAAATACAGTACATATGTTACCTTATTTGTTCCTCACAATTACCCAAAGAAGTAAATGCTAGTTTTATCTCCATTTTATAGGTGAGGAAACTGAAGCTAAGAGGTTTCATTGTCACAAAGCATTAAGTGTCTGAGACTGGATTTGATTCCAGGACTTAGCACTCTTATCCACTTTCCTCCTTGCCTGATGCAAACATAGTTAGCATTAGAGAGTTGGGGGTAGGGAGAGTGAGGAGAGGAAAGCTATGTGAAGTCCAATGGAAAAGGTCATTACTAGTCAGGCAGGGATCAAGGAATTGAATTTGGTTTAGGTTTTAAATCTATTTAGGTTTAAATTTGAATTTGAATTAGGTTTTAAAGAGGAATTCAAAAAGTGATAGCCAGAGAGGAAAGAAGTGATAGGGCTCCAAAGGCAGTAAGAGAGTTATGGGAATCCCCTTTTAGTTGGTGTAGGTCCTTCATGAAAGAATTCACGAACCCGAAGAGTTTTAGGTGGCAAAAATGGAAGTTTATTGTTGGATGAGAAGTCAGCTTTGCTAGAAAAACTGACTTCTTCAGTGACAAAGTCCTGTTAGGGAAATGGAGGCTTACACTGAGAAGAGAATGTCTTCACAGCAGGCAGGATCCTGACAGCTATGCCAAAAAGGCAAAGCATACAACTTTGGACATTCTGCAAAGAAAAAGAGAGCAGGAATGTATTTTATGAGCAGATCTTGGCGGGGAGCTGGGGTCAGTTTTAGCGGATCAGATCAGGATCTCCCAATTGAAATTACTTTGAAGTTTTTTTCAGTCTGAATTTGAATGGAGATCCAGCTATCAGTGGGGATGATTTGCTTTAGAAATGGCCCAGCTTGCGAAACACACTCTCTCCTAGACTCCAGAAAGCCTGGGAGACCAACAGTCAAAGGAAACAGAGTTTCAAAGTGTTTATTTTACAGATCAAAAGGGAACACAGTTTCACACCCCCATCAGAAAGTTATTCCAGGGATGTGTGAAAAAAGGAAGATTAAAAAAAAAAAAAAGCAAATAGGGTGACAAAGAATAATTCAGTTTGGTTTGAGTAGAAGTGGGTGGAAAGGCAGACTGGGAGAAAGAATAGAAAGATAGGGTAACATCACATTGTGGATCATCTTCAGTGGCAGTCTGTGAATCAATAAGCATTTATTAAGTGCCTATTCTGTTTCAGACATTAAGAATTGAGGTTACCAAAGACAAGAAGGGCAAAAGACAGTCCCTATTATCAAAGAGTGTAATTATGGAGAAGATATGCAAAGAATTCTGTTTCAACAAAATTTATACAAGATAAATAGGAAAGTATCAAGAGATACAAGATATCAGCATTAAAAGAGATCAAGAAAGACTGTTGAAGGGAGGATTTTAGCTAAGACTTGAAAGAAACTAAAGAACTGGGGAATGCCAATGGTTTAAGAATATGGTCTGGATGCAGCTTCCTCAAAAGAAACTAAGAAGGAGCAGATAGATAGGAAAACTAGGAGACTGCAGTCATGAAAACCTAGAGAAAACAGCATCAATGGGAAGAGGATTACTGGCATTGTAAAAGGCTATAGAAAAGTCCATAAGGATGAGAACTGAGAAAAGGTATTTGATATGTCAATTAAAAGATCATTGACAACCTTAGAGAAAGCAGTTTCAAATGATGGACGGAGTCAGAAGCCAGACTGCAGAAAGTCAAGAAGAGAATAAAATTAGAGGAAAAGGAGGTGCTAATTACAGCTTTTTCAAAATGTTCAGTCACAAAAGAGAGGAAATATTTAAAATACTAGTTAGCGGGGACAAACAAATCAAGTTTAATTTTTTTTGGGGGGGGGATGGAGGATACATGAATATTTTTGTAAGTATTAGGGATGCAACTAGTATGCAGGGAGAGGCTGAAGATTAGTGAGAGTAGGAATGATAAAGGGTAAATCTATTAAATAAGAAAGCATGGTATAAGATTAATTGTGCACATAAAAGGATGAGCAAGTAAAGAAGTTCAAACTTTGCTCAGTGTTAAGTAATAAGAAAGCCACTGAAGGCTTAAAAAAAATTTTTTAGCAAGGTAATCAGGGTAAAGTGACTTACCCAGGGTCACACAGGTAGTAAGTGTTAAGTGGATGAGACCAGATTTGAACTCTTTATTGTATCTTTAAACATTTGGAAGTTGGGCCATTTGAAGTCCATGAACAACCATTTACTAATCATCTACTTTTTGTAAAACACTTTGCTAGTAACTTATCAAAATAACACATAGTTGTTTCAAACCAGAAGTTTTATCTTTTTTTACCTTCTACTACTAAGTCTTTACAGAAACCTAGCAAAGAATTTACTTTGTATTCATAGGGGCCATACAATTTTCGTCTCTTTGCTTGATAGAGATGCCCATAAGTGCAATTAATTCTTTATTACCATCTGTATTTGCATTCTTGTAGAATATAATTTCCTTGTTTCCCCAAGGCATGTTAATATTTTATACTTCATCATATCATATGTGAATCATCTTTCTCAAATATATATTATGCTTCCTCACTACCCGCTATCTAATATAACCTTTATATAATATCTAAAAGCATTGTATCCTATGTATTAGGGAAAAAGACACTCTTTCAATGAACCTACAGTCTAATAGTGACAATAATCTATTCAAAAATAACTATAATACAATAGGAACCCATAGACCATTATTGGAGCTCTGAGTTCACACAGACCAGATTCAATAGAGACTTCTCTAAAAAGCTATCTATGTCTCATGCTCCAGTCTAGGGAACATAAGAATTTGACTTCTTGGAAAATTTTGACAGGCAGATGAAAAGAAGGGTTTCAGAAACTCATAAAATGATTGAATTTTGTAGACTAAAGAGGAGCTTATTAGCATCTAGTAAAACTGTCTTCATTTCACAGGTAGGAATACTAATACTCAGAGAAACTACTTGCCCAGATCTGCAGATCATTAACAGTGGGTAGAGTAGCCTAAGTAATCTGATTTCCAGTCTTCTGCTCTTTCCACTACACTTTTCATTTTGACATTTTTAATAGGTAAATAGATTGACAACTATAAATGAAAGCACCTCCTGGGCTTTCTTGACAGTCACCCTTTCCCTAGTTCCCCTTCCCCATCAAGCACAAAAATACTTAAGTAAAATTGTGATCTAAGCAAAATTTCATTCCCCCTACAGTTTCTGTTCTGTGCCCACAATCCATGCGTCTAGGGAACTCATTTTGCTCTTTTGTTCTTTTCCAGAGTACCCTCCTAGAATGGGCAACCACCTCATGCTTTTCAACTTTCCTTCTTCCATTCCTTCATCCATCAGAAATTAAATGTTCTTTGGTTTTAATTCTGCTCCCTAATGATCTTGACAATTACTTTTGAGCTAAAACTCAAATTAGCTAATAATGACTTGATACTACCCTCTTTCTGATAACATTTTCATGCTAATAATCCCATGTAGTTGTCCAAAAGACTAACTAATATGGTTATATATCTGATGCCTTAGAAGGGCCAGTGGGAGAGAAATTGGGGGTCAAGGTTCCTTTCCCAGCATTCTTCACATCAAATCAATGGACAACTATCTATTGTACCAGTCCTGGGCTCTTTTTTTTCTGTCTATATACTCTCTCAGTAATTTCATTAGCTCTCAATATTTAAATCATCATCTTAAATAAGTTAAGAGACTTGTCCAAGTTTACACAAGTCATAAGTAACAGAGGGAGGATTTAAATCCATGTTCTCTGACTACAAAACTGCTCAATTTGAATTGGCATTCTGAGACAGTTCTGTTTTAGATTTGTTGAGTCTAAGATGCTTTTAGGACTTCAAAATAGAAATGTCCAGCAGGCAGTTGACATTGATGGATTGGAATTTAGGAAAAAATAACAACTAGATATGTAATTTTCTAAATTATGTAAATTTAGGACTCTCCTGTATAGAGAAGATAATTCTGTTTGAAAAGGAATCTGAGTTTTTGAAAAGTTTATATAGAGATGTATTTGTCTACTTTTCTGCCAATCTCCCTTGCTTACATTCAAATCCAGGACCTCATCTTCTCTCCTCCATTCTGGCTTTATGTAATTGCTTCTGAGCTGAATTCCCTCTTTCCTATTTTGATCACCTCCACTTTCCATATATATCATAACATCAGACAAATCTTCTTGAAATACTGTTTTTAACACATCCTCTGTTCTTAGCTTACAATGACAGAACAGTAGACAAAGACATCTTAGAAACCATAGTGGGGAAAGAGAGAACTTTTTGTCTTGGATAAAAGAAGGGAAGACAAAAAGATAGTAGAAATATCCTTCAACTACTGGATATTTTGCTTACCAAACTGGCATCAAAGGAATTTCCTCAATTTGCTTTATGTCAGTGAATTGAAAACAAACTTGAAAAGTACAGTAGACTGTATCTAGAGCAGTCATCTATATCCAGAAGTGACATCTGTAAATGATGCTAACCATTAGGCCATATTTTCTTGACAAAAAGAAGTCAACTTGGGCTTACTCTGCCAATTGCTTTCCTAAAAGTTGAATTCTGTTATAAATAGAAGAAACATTGAGGTAATATTTAAAATTTTACTACACTTATTAAATATGTATGTTACCATTTCTGTGTCCTTTCTTTAGTTCTATACAATTACTCTCCAGTAAAGCATAACACCTGATATTATTTCATCCTTTATCCCAGGTGTCTGGTACCTTTTACATAATAGACTCTAAATGTTTATTCAATTGAATTGAAAGATATTTATCACACTTGCAAAGCATATGTGATATCTTTTCTGAATATCTGTTCCTCCTGCTCTTTTTAAAATGGAATACTTTGTTTTCTAATAGCTTGCAAATTTTCATTTTAGGAAATAAATTGATTTCTCTTTAAAGTCCTGAGTTTTCAATACTAGGAGGATTACAGAGAATCAGGTACACTCGTTCATTACGTGTGGAATTACAAACCGTGAAATCTTTTTTGAACCTAATCTGGCAGTATGCCACAAAAATTATGAAAGTAATCGTACCCTTTGACTCAATAATTCCATTGTTGGAAATATAACCAGGAAATGTTACTAAAAATAAAAGAATAATCCATTCAAAGATTTTCACTGCAGCACAATAAATGTAAAAATTTAAAGCCAACTTACTCAATTTAGATAAATGCTTAAATAAATCACATATATCATAAAGATTTTTTAATATAAAAATGGATTACAACATAAAACAATGCAAGGAATATAGGCTCTGGAATTAGAAAATCTGGTTTCAAATCTTACCTTTAGCAATTATATCTGTAGGATCTTAAGGGACTTGCTTAAATTCCTTGGTCCTCAGTTTCCTCATCTGTTAAATGAGAAATTAAACTACCTGATCCCTTGTTAGAAGTTCCTGCCAGTTCTAATTCTGTGGTTCTATGAAAATAATGAAGTCTTGGGAGAGACATTTATTAACTAATGCAAAGAAAAACAGCAAACAATATGACTGCATACATATTGTAAGGACTGGAAGAAGACAGGCAAATAAGAAGGAATGGACAAAGAATACTAATTGAGACCAACACTTTATGCAATTAAAATTAACTTATTTAAATGTAAATAGTTACAAAATAAGTTTAATTGGTTGCTTTTGTATTTAATGCTGCTTATAAAATCTTGTTTCTTAATTCTAAATTTCTTTTTCTAGTCCAAATCCAAAGCTTGATGTAGACAAATATCAAATATCACTGATAACCAGTGAAGGGGGGGAAAAAGGTAGCTCAAGAAAGGAGGTTGCTAAAGCAGTGACAAATTATGGATCTAAACTCTCATTATCTTCAGGCTTATTATTAATAATTCAACTTTTATTCATTAAGTACTTTTAAAGGAAAATGAAGAATACAACAGTGAGGTATAATGGAAGGAATTAGAGGATCTGGATTGAAATCCTTTTGGGAATATGTACAAATTTCTAAGGGTCCTCATCTTAAAATGAGGCTCTACCAAGTGGTCTTTTAATCTAAGACTGAGTGCTAAAACAAAAACCAAAATACATACTTTTCCATGTTTCCATTAAAAGCATACCCTCAAAAATGTATTTAAATTCAAAAAGTTTGACAAGAAAAAAAAAGTGTAAAACTTTCCTAAGCTAAAAATATCTTGGCCAAAATGCACATATGTATGAGAAGCTTGTCACTTAATAATAGTCACACAGGAGCTTTCAAATACGTGAAACTAATATAACAATAATTATTATTCACTTGAAAGCTCTGAGGTTAGCATGACTTCTGCGCTTGTGTGGGCTTTAGGTGATCACATTTGGTTCTGCCTCACTTCATAGTGAGGCAATGTCACATATAATGAGGTTATCAACCCCAGAAAAACACATAACTGTTGTAAAAGAATATCTTAATCCTGCTAAATGAGTGGTTTGTCACTAATTGGCTGCCGCACTAATTTTATCCAAGTGCAAACATTACTTAGAGGAACCCACCTGTATTTCCTAGGATTAACATCATGAGCATCTTTTCTGCATCAATACTGCCACCTTCTGGTTATCATAGAATTCAACTTTTATCTATGTAAACATCAAGAACTGTGCAAGTTTACACCAGAGTGATAATAGAAGGGGTTTTGAAAATGATTAAGTGTGGCCTCTTTCTTTTACAGATGAGGAAATTGAGGAACAGATGGATGAAGTGACTTTTTTCACAGTCCTACAGCTAATGAATAGAAGAGATGGCTTTAGAACTCATGTCTCCAGACTCTTAATCTGATGCTTGTTTTTTTCTATTTCCATAATTGTACAGTTTGCTGTTTTAAATGGAAACAGATTGTGTAATGTGCCAAAATAACAGGTCATTCATCATTTAAAGAAATACATTCGATTCCTTTTCCCCCAGTCTTTCCCCCCTCTCTTTTCACAAATACTTCTGCCAAATCAGGTATGATAGTAATGTTAATGCTCATATGTCATGTTCTAGAGAAACAAGTGAAAAGAGAAATATAGTATTTATTCAAGCGTAATGAAACACTAAGATTAATGTTTTTAAAATATATCGGCTTAGCAAAGCAGGAGGATTGTATTTCCAATGTATTATTTTAAACTTACAACAAAAGTACATTTAATAGCAGTTGGCTTGTTTTGCACCAATACTAATATTTCCTGATCTTAGATTGGATCTGCGTGAGGCAAACATTTTTGGAAACTATTGTGTGAACCCAAAACAATGCATAAGGAGGTTTTTTTAACCTCTGGGTGGGGGAAAGGCCATAAAATGAAGCAGTCTTCCAGCAGGCAATCAGAAAGATTTAATTTTTAAGTTACCTCTTCATACAGTAGAAACAAATTCAGAGAGAGAAGAAAGATATTATTCTCTTCTTAAAGGTAAAGAGAGTTGCCCTGTTAATATGTTGCCATGCCATACAATCCAAGGATTCCAAGAGCCCTCCGAAATGAAAAAGGTTTCATATATACCGTATTATTTATAGTGGCATTTTATGAAGCAGCAAAGAATTGGAAACAAAGTAGGCGTTCATTGATTAGGAATGACTATACAAACTGAACTACTTGGATGTAAAGCAATATTACTATGTTAGAAGAAACAATGAATATGAGAAATACAGAGAAATTTTATATGAATTGATATAAAGTAAGGTAATATCCACAATGACTACAACAATGTAAGAGCAAAGTACAACAGCAACTAAATGCTACAAAATTATAATTACTAAGCTAGGTACTAAATTAAAAATATGAAAAGGCATCTCTATTTGGCAAATGTGGGGGATTATAAGTATAGAACTGATAGATGATGTCTGATACGTAGATTACTTTGATTGAACTGTTTTTCTTCTTTAATTCTTTGTTTTAAGGAGCAATTCCTCTAGGGATGAAATGGGGAGGCAGGGAAGGAGGCAGTATGATATGAGTATTGATTCTGTAATCCAAGGTGCTGAGTTCACACCCTGGTTCTGCCACTTACTGCCTATGTTACTTTGAACAACTCATTAAATAATTCTGAGCTTCAGTTTCCTCAACTATAAAAAGAAAGGTTCTGAATGAAATGACATCAAAGGAATTTTGCCACTTTAAATTTGTTTCTAAATATACTTTGGAAAAATATAAGTATTTAAAACTAAAAATATTAATCAAAATTATTTTTACTATTTTTATTTTGGTGTTTAATTGGGGTTCTAATTTGTGATTTTATTAGGTTTTATTTGTTTCATAGTTATTATGCCTAATTCTTTGTTCTGTTCTTTTATTATTAGAGCTTTTTATTTTCAAAACACATGCATAGATAATTTTCAACATTCATCCTTACAAAAACTTCTGTTCCAAATTTTCTCTTTCCATTCCCTTTATTCCTGCCCTAGATGAAAAGTAATCCAATATATATTACACATGTGCATTTCTTCTATACATATTTCCACAACTATGATGCTGCACAAGAAAAATCAGATCAAAAAGGGAAAAAATGACAAAAAACAAAATGCAAGCAAATAACAAAAAGAGTGAAATGGCATGTTGTGATCCACATTCCAGTCTCTGGGTGCATATGGCTCTCTCCATAACAAGATCATTGCAATTGAATCATCTCATTGTTGAGAAGAGTCACATCCATCAGAATTGATCATCATGTAATCTTGTTGCCATGTACAGTGATCTTCTCATTTTTTGCTCATTTCACTTAGCATCAGTTCAAATAATCTCTCCAGGTCTCTCTGAAATCATCCTACTGATCATTTCTAATAGAACAATAATATTCCATCACATTCATATACCACAACTTATTCAGCCATTCTTCAATTAATGGGCATTCACTCAGTTTCCAGTTTCTTGCCACTACAAAGAGGGCTGCCACAAACATTTTTGCACATACAGGTCCCTTTCTCTCCTTTAATATCTCTTTGGGATACAAGCCCAATAGAAACACTGCTGGATCAAAGAGTATACACAATTTGATAACCCTTTGGGCATCAAATTATGCTCCAGAATCGTTAAATCAGTTCACAACTCCACCAACAATGTGTTAATGTCCCAGTTTTCCCTCATTCCCTCCAACATTCAATATTATCTTTTCCTATCATCTTAGCTTATCTGAGAGATATGTAATGGTTCCTCAGAGTTGTCTTCATTTGCATTTCTCTGATCAATAGTAATTTAATCTGCTCTTTCTTTTATTAATAGAAGAATTTAGAGAGAGATTTTCCTAAGCAATTCTTAGGCTACATATAAAATTTCGACATGGTGCTTCCTTGTTATCATTATCTTTGATGAAATTATTCATTTCCTATAATTTGTTTTTGACTCTTCTATTCTTTTTTCTTAATATTTTTCCCAATTACATATAAAAAAATTTTAAAGTTTTTTTCAAATTTTGAGTTTCAAATTCTCATCTTCCTTCCCTTCCCCACCAATGAGAAGGCAAGCAATTTGACATAGGTTATACATGTGTAGTCATACAAAATACATTTTCATGTAAGTCATTTTGTGAAAGATGACAAAAAACACATAGATTAATGTTATAAAATAAATAGATTTTTAAAAAACAAGAAAAATAACATTTGATCTGCATTCAGACACTATCAGTTTTTTTCTCTGAAGATGGACAGCACCTTTCATCATAAGACCTACAGAATTTTCTTGGATCATTGTATTTCTGAGAAAAGCTAAGTTATTCATAGTTGATCGATCGTCATACAATATTGCTGTTACTTCCTCTTGCACTGTGATGAAGACTCAGACTGCAACTCAGATTCAAGTATAGGCAATTTAACAGTCTTGACTTTGGTGACAACAAAAGGACTCCTATAAATATCCTATTGTTCAATCCTTTTAATGTCTCTAGTCTATAGTCTTTGGGCATAGTTTCATATTGTTCTCCAGAATTATTGGACCAATTCATGACTCCATCAACAATATATTAGTTTTTCACCTTTCCCACAATCCCTCCAACATTCATCATTATCTTTTTCTGTCATAAAGATCCATTTTTTTCCCTGTAGGGTTATATTCAGTTTTTCTGAGCAGATTGCTTTTTATTGCAAGCCTAGATTCTTTATGTTCTGGAATAGTCTGCACAAGCTCCTCAGTCATTCATTTTTGTGGCTGCTAAATCTTGTGTGATTCTGTCTTTCTGGTGCTTGAAGTTTTTCTTTCTGACTACTTGCAATATTTTGTCCTTGATATGGGACCTCTGGATTTGGGCTATGATATTCCTGGAAGTTTTCATGTTGGAGTTTGTTTCAAGAGATGACTGATTGGTTCTTTTAGGTTTCTAATTTGCTATTTTGGTCTAAGACATCTGAATAGTTTTCTTTTATGATTGCTCAAAACATGTCTCTTTTTATTGGTGTTTATACCCATGAAGGAGTCTAATTATTTTTTAATTATCTCTCTTCAATCTGTTTTACATGTCAGTTGATTTTCCTGTGAGATATTTCACATTCTCTTCAATGTTTTTTAATCTTTTGACTTTGTTTTATTATTACTTAATATCTCATACAATCATTAGCTTCTAGGTAATGATTTCTAATTCAAAGGATTTATTTTCTTTAGTAAAATTCTGTACTTCTTTTATCAAACTCTTGATTCTATTCTGGTAATTTTCTTTTATAGCTCTCATTTCATTTTTAAAATAATATCTGTTCTTTTTTTAAGCCTTTAACTCTTAAAGGAATTTCTCCTGGGGTTATATCCAATCTGTATTTGTTTTCTTTGATGCTTTCCTAATAAATGTTTTTAAATTATTTTCTCCTGTGTTTGTATCTTGAGCTTTCCTGTCATCATTGGTAGGATTCCTTTTTTGTTTGTTTTCTCATTCTTCCAGTCCACTTTGAATTTTCTGTTAATGTTAGATTCGGTGTATTTCTGGAGGTGGAAGGGAATGTCTGTCCTGAGTTTCTGTCCTTTTATGTCTTTCTGCTGCTTTCACAAAACATTGTGGGGAGGAGGGGAGGTGTGCAGGTTTTCAGTGCTTCCTTAATGATGTGAACCAGAGAGCAGTCTAGTCACTGCCCTCCTGTTCTAAGTTCTATAAATTTCTGACCCAGTTTTGGTTCTGGCAGCTTGTATAATAAGAGTTTGAACTGATGCTGAACTAAGTCATTCTTATCCTTCTGGGAGGTTCTATAGATTTAGAAAAACTGAATTGCTGGTCCCCCTTTATTCTAGGTTTCCTGCTCTGGTTATTTACATTGCAGGCTGAATCACTAAGACAAAGAATTACTCCTGGACTCAGAACCACACAGCTTTTGTTCCCTGCTCAACACACACACACACACACACACACACACACACACACACACATACACACACACTCTTCTCTAAGCAGGATCCATGACTTAGAATTGGGTAATAAACAATGGACCTGCCAGATGGCACTACTTCTTTCACCCACTGCTACTTCAAGGATACCTCTGTATCTCTTTCTGCCCTGCTGTTCTTTGCTCTGTTGCAGTTCTCTTTCAGTTCCTGAGAAGGAGAATGCTTTCCACGACTCCCTTTGCTCAAGCTCACGACCATCCCCATGCTCAATGTCACATACCCCTCCCTTAGCTGTGCTAGACTAGAAACAATGGTTTACTGGAATGTTTTCTTGGCTTTTCTGGTTAAAATTTCAGTCTGGTGCATTTTCTAGATTGCTATAGAAGAAGAGATTGTTGGGTGAATTAAGCAAAAAGTTATCCTCTCATTCTGACATTTTTTATTCCGCTAAAATTTTATTTAAAATCAATTTTTAAAAAACTATACTTCCATGCATAGTTCTACACAATAGCTTAGACTTTAAGACATCATTTATTTCCTATCAAATAGCCTTAGAGAGATTGTTCAATTATATAACATTTATTTATTGACTACTATATTTGAGGCATATTGATAGGAGCTGACAATACAAAAATATTAAACAACTCCTACCTTCAAGTGATGAGGGGAGGAGGAGAAATAATCTGTACATAAATAAGGAATTATATGTATGCCCCATCTCAACAACTATCCATTGATACTTATAGATTGGGTCCTTGGCAAGTAACTCTTCTGAACTGATGAAATTCTGTGAGTTGTTATTCCTAAAAGAATAACTTGTAAGCTCCTGCCAAGGTAGTCACATTTAAGACTAAATCAGTTGACACAATTAGGAGGTCATTGACTGAAATGGAGCAGTAAGTGTAGCAATAGAACATTATGCCTTTAGAAACCTGAGCACCCTCTTCCACAAATTTACACAGTATTAGTAGAAAGCAGACCCATGTATTCCCACTACTCAAAAAAAATTTTTTTTAATCTTTGCTATTTCTGATCATCTTCATGAGCTATTGTTTCATGTCTTCTTTTTCATGGCTAAACTCTTTGAGAGCACCATCTACAATTAATATATGCACTTCTTTCCATCTTGCTTTATTCTAAACTTTCTGCAAACTGGCTTTCTCCCTTATAATTCAAATGAAACTGTTCTCTCCAATGTTACCAATGGCTCATAATTGCCAAATTTCATTTCCTTTTCTCACTATTATAATTCCAAAATTTAGGCACTGTGATATTAAAAAAACCAAGTCTGTGAGTTACTAGCTTAGACACTGAGCTGCCCAAAGGGAAAAAACTAGACCCATTTATCTTCTTTGGCAGGTTCCTCCTCTGTTATGTTATTTTATATTTCTAGAACCATAACACCTACCACTAACCTCATAATTAACTCCTTGACCGCCAAGAACCCTAATCTCATCATTTGGTTCCCTGACCAAACGGAACTCCAAAAACTAAAGTTCATCAGTATTAGAAAAAATACATACTATTTAGTAAAAGGTTGAATGTGGGATCAATATGATGGACATATGTCTAATGAGATGAGTGGTAGATTTGTCATAAAAAGTACCATTTAGATTAACATCCAATACTAATTTCCCAATTTGCAATATTTCTTCCAAAACCTGGGTCCAAATTATCCAGACCACCTTTTAAACATAGTATATATATTTTTTCTCTTGAGTTTTCATATTTTGGCTTATATTTCCTTTCTCAGAACATTGCCTTTAAATGAATAAAATAAAATACATATGATTACAATGAAAACCTATTATACTGAAATATAGTTTCAATATGATTTTAAAAAACAACAATGATACAATTTCATGAACTTCCAATTAAGAATCCACATAAACAAACCTTTTCTCTGGACACTTAGAACAAAACAAAGATATCCCTTGAAAAAAATGCCTTCAAGTAAAAGCTTATTATTATTATTAAGTTGTTGTTGTTGTGAAAGGGTTTTTGTTCTGATGTGGATTGGTTTTTTCAACATTGACTAGTAACTGAGTAATTTGTGATCCTGTAACCTTGACAATCCCCAAGCTACTTCTCTTCTACCCTGCCAGTTATGAAATAAATATGCAGCCCTCCTTTAAGGTCTCTAAGGGTTTTCATTATTGGAAGATACTGGAAAATAAGAATATTTGAGGGGAGAGTCTGCTTAAAATAATGAATGAAAGGGCTAAGTAATAAGAAAAACGTTAAAATTCTATAATCTACAGCTCCCTTATTCTCTCCCCATGCCCTACTGAGTAGTTCTTAAATAATAACCTTAGAAATACCTTAAATGGTTACGAATAATTGGCTTCTCAAAGGAAATTTCACTGGTGACTCAGGCAAAGGAACTCTTACTTCCTAAAGTAAAAGGTCAGTTTTTCATATCCCTCTATTCCTATGGTTTCATGTAAAATCATTCTTGCCTTTCTAGCTTCTCAGCAATATCAACAAACAATTGTTCAACAAGTTTCTCTATATAGTTGATTGACTTTTCCCCAATTCAGAATATCTCTGCAAAATTTTTATGCTACATTGTCTCTATTATCTGTACCTTATACCCTATAACATAAAATTGACTTAAATAATTATTTTCTGCTGCTGCTGCCATCTTTAAGTCACATGTCTCCCTTCTTCACTCTGGACTGCACTAGGAAAGGCAGCTCTATGCCCCTCATCAGCCTGAAGCAGTTCTAGAAGATGTGACCTTCATCTCTTTGTCTCAAATTAATTTGAGCTTCAACGGCTTGAAAGGGGAATTAAGGAGGTACAGCTTCTAGGGGAAACATAGCAGTAATCCTGAGGATCCCTTAAGGTCTAAGGATGACCTTAGAGTGCTATTGTTCTAACAATCTGTCAATAATCCTAAAATCTCCTAGCTTTAGGAATACTATAGTATAATCCTAGAAACTTTCCTAACTGCAAGATAACAATATGTTTTTTATTTATAATAGGAGAGTAAAGAAAAATTTTATTTATTTGAATAGTATTCTAAATGTTTGGATTTTGGTTTAATAGTTGGTATTGTATAAATACATACCATTCGGTAAAAGATTAGATGTGGTATCATTATGATGGTTATATATCTAATGAGATAAATGGGTAGTAGTAGTAAAAGAGTTCCTGAGACAAATGGTGAGGTGCCTACCAGACTACTCCTATACAACCTCCGAGTCATATCCTATCAGTGTCATAAAGAACACATCTCTCTGTCTTTTCCTAGAACTTCTTGCTCCTGGTTCTTTGCTAAATCCTTTTGGAACTTAGTCTACTTCAAGTGGAGTTACAATTACTTTAAACTTTACCCCTTTACTTAGAAAAAAAAAGTATTATTAGTATTATCTGCTGGCATAGTAACAAAATCTATTTTAATGTAAATAAACAGAAATAAGTTCCTGCTTCACTGAAGTACTTAACTTTCCTTACTTTCCTCCATATCCTGTCTCTCTTTGTCTTCTCTATCTAGCTCAGTAACCAGCAATTCTGCCCTTCAAAAGGCAACTGCTACTTCCATCAAGAGGCAATCACTTAAACAAGTAGCAGGAAATACATCCCCAAATCAATTTTGTGATTCAATATGCAAAAGTACTAAAAGTAAATAAGAAAAATACATTTGAATGAGGAGACTTAGTTATTATAATCATGTCAAGAGATGGAATCGCAGGGTTAAAAGTAACCTCAGAAGCCAGCCAATCCAATCCAGAAGATTCAAGGTCAGGATTATGAAAGGAAAGTAGCGACAAAATTATTGACCCTGAGTAGCGAGAAGTGTGTTTTCTTAAGGAGAGTGAGATAAAGTGCAAGCTACAAATATTCACAAGTTATGAATGAAACCACTCAAAATTTCATTTTCTCTATACATTATTTTATGAGTTGGTTTGGGGAACTAAATTTAGGGGCTCCTCAATCCTACTACTATCTCCATATAGTATCTAACCCCCCAAAAAAATTCAGGGAGATATACCTAGAGAGCAATTGCAAACTGGGGAGAATGAGAAAGAAAAAATGCCTTCTAACTTTACTTCACTCCAAGAGAAACCTGCATTGAGACATTTGTTTCAAGAAATCAAAGAATTTTCAAAAACAAAATGAAATCTTGTTTTCATAAGCTGCTTCAAGGTAAATCCTAAAAAGAAAATCAAGTGCTAATATCCTTTTAAATGCTAAAAGTTGGTGGTGGTGGTGGTGGTTGTTTATTGAAGAGTGTAAAATGAAAGAACAAATAATAAATGAAAATCAGAGGGATATTTTTCCTACATTTCACTTTCCAAAAGGAAAGAAAGAAGATCAGCATTTACTTTGGGGCAGAGGCTTATTAAAATTAAGCTAATTTTTTTCTTTCTCCTTTTTTTAAACACACTGCATTCTCCTTGCTTCAAAGAGAAATAATAATTCAGAGACAAGCCCTTTCCTATTCCTCTGAGAAGCATGAAGAACAATGACTGAAATGACTTTGAGAGAAGAAAAAGCTGCCAGCCAGCAGGGAGATGGCTACTGCTGTGAAGAAAGGACTTAAATCAGAAGAAGCAAAGTTTCTAAGTAAAGGGAGAATGAATATAGAAATGGAGGATGAAGAACTAAGTACTGAAAAAGAGTTAGGTGAGGAAAAATCTTCTCACCAGGTTGCAAATACTGAGATGCTCCCTCCTCCACAAGTGTTACCTCTAATTACTGGGAAAGTGTTCCCACTATGAATGTCTTGTAAATTCCCCCTCCATTGAATCCAGACCTAGAAGCATCATTCTGTAGAATGCATGCACACTATCCTCCATAGCATATGTTTCTAGTTACACAAAAAATCCAAAATGCATTCATTTAAGGCAAAAAAAAAAAAAAGCCTAATGAGTAGTAAAGCAAAAACTAGATTTCCCTAAGAAATTAATTTTGTTTCTCTGTTTCTATTTTGCACCAAAAATCCATCCTTATTCTGCACAGTTCTTCCAAACACACTCTACTCCCCTGCTTCTTCTTTTAAATTCACAAGGCAGGAACTAATTTACAGGAAGGATTATAAGGCAATTGTTCATTTATAAACTAGTTGTCCTGGAGCTCCAACTCATTGTACCATAAAAACAATGTGTATAGGGTCATTAGATTTCCAGCCCTAAACCAGATAAGTCTAAAATAGTTAGGTCACTGCATGTAAAGAACTTCATCAATGCATAGAACAATGCTTCTAGAGCTAAGTGCATTCAGATTTCCATCTTGCAGGAATGAGGGTTCTACTGAGTATGATGCTTTAAAAAAAACATTAATTTTAATGTTTGTAAGACCCTGTTCAAAAACTGCTCCAGATTCCTAGAAAATTTAAAGGAGTAAATATTTGGAAAAGTTCAGCTACTTTAAAATTCAAGCACTATTTTCATAGAGCAGTTAGGTGATACAGTGGATAGAGTGCCAGGACTGGACTCATCATCCTAAATTCAACAGCCTAATACGCTTACTCGCTGTGTGACCCTGGACAAGTAACTAAACCCTATTTGTCCCAGTTTCCTCATCTGTAAAATAATCTGGAGATGGAAATGGCAAACCACTCCATGATCTTTGCCAAGAAAATCCTAAATGGGATAGCAAAGAGTAGGATATGACTGAAATGATTCAACAACAAAAATGCAAGAGTCAGCATAACATTTTAAATCCACAATCAGAAAATCCACTCACATCCTGCCTCTGACATTTACTATGTAATATAGAATGCACATCCCAACTATGTTCTGATGAAGAACTTAATCACTATTCATATATGTGCATACATATACAAAAACATATATTTATATATGAATATTACCTTTTGAAGGCGAGGACTGTTGTTGCTTTTTCTTTGTATCCCAGTCAAGTGTTTGGAATTTAGGAAGCGCTTAATAAATCTTTGTTATCTACTTGATACTGTGACCACAAATAAGTAACTCAAATTTTCTGAACCTCATTCATATCTATAAAATTATGCATTACACACTGCTTGCAATCTGCTTTGAAGAGAGATTTTCCACAGTGTGAGTTAAGCCTCACTCAACTTCCTAAAGCTAAATTACAAACAGGTTTGGATCTGTCTTTGAGGAAATAGCTATAGCTAATTCTGACTGACCATCGGTCAAGCTATATGACTTCTTCAATCCTTGGGCATCTTTCTAAGACTCTAAGATATCAAAAAAGTAGACAACTTTGGAGAGGGTTTCTGCATAGGAAGTTCATATATATGTGTGTGTGTGTGTGTGTACATACACATATATATGTGTATATATATGTAAATATAAATGTACCCTTGAGACCATATTGATATGAATCCAGGCCTCATCTTTAAAAAAAAAAAAAAAGAGTGAATTAGATTTCTTAAGGAAGAGAAATTATGTAAATATGTACTGAAAAAAATAATGCCAATTATAGACTGAATTTGAATTTTATATCAGCTTTTTTTTTAAGGGATTTTAAAAGGGATAAATTCAAACTAATACATAAAAACACAATAAAAGATAAATATCCTTTAAATATACCCCCTCCAAATTTAAGTATTAAGGAAAAGTGTTTCATTTATTAGGAAGTGAAAAGAAAGCTTAAAAATAAAGCGATACCAAGAGAATAAAGTATTATTTTAGTTCATGTTTAAACCTACATCTATTTTTTAAAATGTGAAGAAACGAAACTTAGATCATGAAGATTAGAAAGGAGAATTACAAAAGTGAGGTAAAGGACTAATTAGTGAAACTTTCCTGAAGAAGTAAAATATATTTCTTAGTAGATTCTGATAAATAATATTAAGGAATGATGAAAACACCAAAAAAAGTTCAGGTATATAGGCTGTTGTTTTTTTGAGAATCTTTGGATAATTAGGAAAGAGACAATTTTCTTTTTTAAAAGAATTTTTCTTTTTTACTTTTATCAATATTTTTTAAAAGACTCAGGAAAATCATATTTTTAAAAAGCCTCCAGACAATTCAGTTTTACTTGAAAACCACTGAGGGGGGAAAAAATCACAAAATAAATTTGCAAACACCTAAGAAAGAACAGCATACTTGCCTTTATAAAAAACAGCTCCTGTCAGACTAGCCTAAATTTGCAATGTGGTAGAGCCTAGCAGATCAAGAGGAAGAGATAAATGGAATCCCTCAACTTTATCAAGACTTTTGATTCTGTTCCACAAAGCATATTCATCAACAACATGAGAAAACACAGTCTAGACCAGTGGTCTCCAAGGTAGGGGCCATGGCCTGACCCAAAGGGAGTTGCTGCAATGCATGTACCAATGGGGGGGGGCATAGGAAGGGGGTGAAAGACACGTTTCATCCCACTCATCCCATGATACTCTATTGTAAGGCAGATCTTCCATTCAAACACAACTATCCAATCCCCCTTCCCCCCCCCCTCCACTTTGCAAATTCCCAGCCTCCCCAATTCTGTCCTGGACCTAGGTCTCTCAAGACAGTTATATTCTTTTTTCAAAATTTATTTTACTTTTAATTTAAGGAATAAAACAAGACTTTATATAAGGAAAAAAAAAGATGATTACTCATGAAGGTCAAATCTATTGTGTACAACTTATTATTCCCTTTAAATATATAACTATTATGTAAATTTCCTTTTTTTCCTTTTTCTTCCCTCCCTCCCTCCACTCTCGAAATGCCTACTATTAGACACAAATATGATTATCTATGTAAAATTATCATATACACACTTCTATTTGTCAGTTCTTTCCCTTAGATGTAGATGGCATTTTTCTTCCTATGTCCTTTATTTTTAGTTTGTGTTTTAGAATAATCAATTGCTTAGTCATTGCCATTCTTAAAATAGCATTACTGCTATTGTTTGTAATGTTTTCCTGGTTCTCTGCTCACTTTGCTCTTCACCATTTCATGCAAGTCTTTCCATGCCTTTTTAAGACCTTTGATCATCACCTTTTGCCTTCACCAGATATTTCCTCAGAAAACAAGGTTTGCACTCTGGGACACTGGGCATCGAGCAGGAGGCCTGATTTCCCTCTTTTTGTTTTGAGTTAAATAAAATCAATTAAAAAGAATGAACATGCAAGCACAGTTTGCAACATGCATCACATATCTAATTACCTTATCTTTTCCAAAAACAAAAACAAAACCAACTTTCTTCCTAATGTTCTTAGTTTTGTCAAGACCACTGCCAAACTTCATGTCTCCTAGATTTGTAACATCAATGCTATCCTCCTTTCTTCATTCTCCCTCAGCCTATATAATCAATCAGTTGCCTAGTATTGTTTATTTCCATCCATCTCTTCCTCCATTTGCTTTTCTCTTCTCACACAAACACCAAAATAGTTCCAGCTCTCATCACTTCTCCCCTATACCATTACAATAACTTTCTAATTGATCTATCTGCCTCTAAGTTCTCCTGTACTCTAAAGAGCTGCCAAATAAATTTTTTTTTAAGTTCATGTTTGATCATATCAATTCCCAGCTCAAAAAACTCTAATGGCTCCCAATTGACTCTTAAGATTGAGTATTATTTCATCTTTCCTTTATCCTTTTTTAATTATTGGCTGTATAAGTTTTGGAATGGATAAATGAAAAAGTTTTCCCCCCCTGAGGCAATTGGGATTAAGTGACTTGCCCAGGGTCACACAGCTAAGAAGAATTAAGTGTTTGAGGCTGGATTTGAATTCAGGTCCTCCTGACTTCAGGACAGGTGCCCTGGCCCTATCTACTGTGACATCTAGCTGTTCCTTGAAGACAACTTATTAAGCATTCTATGTAAAACATTGTACTAAGAACCATGAATAATATAGAAAATCAAAAAGTCTCAGTTCTGGAGGAGCTCACATCTTAATGGAATAGACAATACATAAAAAAAGAAGTTTCAGGAACAAATTAGACAGAAAGATTTCATGGTCCTTAGTTTGCAATAAAAAGTCATTATAATTCATCTCCTTCAATATTATTTCCATTGTTAGAATCAGAGCCATTTCTTTTTTTTTTCTTTGTGTGGGATTTTATTTCTTTTAATAGCATTTTATTTTTCCAAATACATGCAAAAGTAGCTTTCAATATTCAGCTTAGTAAAATTTTGTGTTCATAATTTTTCTCCCTCTCCTTTCCCCTTCTCTCTCCCTAAGACAGCAACTAATCTGATATAGGTTAAATATGTGCAATTCTTCTAACTATATTTCCATATTCAGCATGCTACACACACACAAAAATCAGACCAAAAGCTAAAAAAACACAAGAAAAAATAATCAAACAAATAATAACAACTAAAAAAAAGGTGAAAATATTATGCTTTGATTCACATTCAGCCTGTATAGTTCTCTCTCTGGATGCAGATGACTCTCTCCATCACAAGTCTGTTGGAATTGCCTTGAATCATCTTATTGTTGAAGAGTCAAGTCCATCACAGTTGATCATCACATAATTTTGTTGTTACTGTGTACAATGTTCTCTTGGTTCTACTCATTTCACTTAGCATCCGTTCATATAAGCCTTTCATGCTTTTCTGAAATCAGCTTGCTCATCATTTCTTATAGAACAATAATATTCCATAACATTCATATGCCATAATTTATTCAGCCTTTTTCCAACTGATAAGCACTCACTCATTTTCTATTTCCTTACTACTACAAAAAGGGCAGCTACATTTAATGTAATCAAAATTATCTATTTTGCATTCCATAATGTTCTTTAGTTCTTCTTTCTCCATAGATCTGAGAGGTGGACTATCCCTTCTTCTCCTAATTTGCTTATAATATCACCCTTTATATCTCAATCATGAACCCATTTCTACCTTACTTAGTATAGGATGTTAGATATTGGTCAATGCCAAGTTTCCCAGGAATTTTTGTCAAATAGTGAGTTCTTATCCCAGAAGCTAGAATCTTTGGTTTTATCAAACATTAGATTACTATAGCCATTGGCTATTGTCTTGTGAACTTAATCTATTCCACTACTCTGTATCTTAGCCAGTACCAAATGGTTTTGATGACTGCTGTTTTATAATATAGTTTTAGGTCTGGTGACAACTAGGCCAACTTCCTTTGCACTTTTAAAAAAATAATTCCCTGAAATTAATTCCCTTGAAATTCTTGTTCTTCCAGATGAATTTTATTGCTATTGTTTTCTAGCATTAGAGCCTTTTCTGATGTTGAACCCATATGTCAGTTCCAAGAACTTTGTTAGCTATAGTTGTGTTCTAATATAATTAATCAATAAGTAAACACATACTTGTTGGAGGAATGCTTAAAAAAAATTATTGCTGCAATGCAAGAGCAAAAAAGTCTAAAGATTACTGGTCTGGACTTTTACAAAGTTGGTGTAGTTCACAACTTGCTAGACAGTTTATTCCCAGCCAAGTGATGGATCAGTGCCAACTGCAGGGACACAGTAAAGTGAGCATGCTAACTCTAAGGAATCTACCCAGTGAAAATATAAAGCATGCTCACTAAGTTTTTAGATTATGTCCTAGGGCCCAGGAAAAGATAGAATAGGAGAACATCATTGCTTTGTAGGACAGATACAAATCCAAAGCAAGATTAGTGAATTGGAGAACTGCTCAGAACCAATGTAATCACGTTCACTAAGACAGAGGAAAGAAACAAAATGAATATAATTTAACTCACATCCTTGTAACACATAACAGAGAGAGAGAGAGAGAGAGAGAAGAGTCATGGAAAATAGCAAATTGATTAAAAACAGTGTAAAAATCACTGGTAATTTAAAAATCTTTTTTTTTCCAAATGGAAACAAAGTAGATGTCAATTGGTTGGAAAATAGCTAAAGAAATGATAATATATAAAAATAAAGGAATATTATTGTGTCATAAAAAATGGTGAAATAATGACCTAATCATAAGTATCAGGCAGGAAAATGTATGCTCACTATAAGTGTTCATCACTGTGATGGAGGATAGTGTTTATCTCAAGTTGAAGAGGTTGTCTCTGCATGAAATTTCCTAATACTCTTATTTGCAGATGATATGTTGGGTGCTGAGATTCCCAGAAGAGGTCCATAAGCACTTAACCTAGCACATGGAAAATTACCAGATGAATAGAGACATCTATTGTCCAAATTGTGACATGTAATATATGAACAACCTTTAGAGCCAGCCCCTCAATTTGTAAATCTGGGACAAATAGTGGAGAGTGATGACAAATTAGTCCCAGAGTTGAACAGGAGGAGAAGAGCAGGCAGATTGCCTTTATGAAATTATAAAGCACTTTGAATGACTCTAAACTTTCCATAAAAACAAAGGATATCTTTTTTAATAACATCACTTTACCAGTGTTATTGTACAGCAGCAAGACATGGACTTCAAAAGTTTCAAAGAATTAAATTGAATCACACGTAACACAATAGAGAAATACATGGTTGTTGTGAGCAGGCTATAATAATTAAAAGAAAAAAGCTTCAGAGAAAAATAATAACAAAAGACATCACCAGAGAAGCATGATTGGAAAACAAGATGGGCTATCATGGGGTCAGTCAAGATGTGATCGGTAGGTATCCCTAAACTTACACTGGTACCTTTATGATTTCAGGGGAAAGTGAGGAATGCCTCTAGCACAATGGATGAATTCCTTATGGTCAACATATGAATGTACTATACAGGAGCAATTGACTAGATGCATTGTTATTAGTGTCACTGGAGAGAATCTCCAGATCAGTGACCTCACAGATCCCATGTGAGAGAAAAAGAAGAAGATGAAAGGGAAAAGAAAAAAGAGGAGGAGGAGGAGGAGGAGGAGGAGGAGGAAGAGGAGGAAGAAGAAAAAAGAAGAGGAGGAGACAATGACAACTTGGAAATACTATGTAATATAAAAACCTTGGATGCATGAACTGTTCACAGTGCTTAGCATGAAATAGGTAATTAAGAATGTAAAACCAAATTGGGGATAATATACACAATGACCATAATAATTTGAGGGGAAATAGCATTTTAGACTAATTCAATGATCAGTTTTGATGCCAGTGAAATGATTAATGGTGAAACTACACTGGATGGAGAAATGATAGGCTATACTTTAGGACTAGAGTGCCAAGCCTGGAATCAGGAAGATTCATCTTTGAGACTTCAGATCTAGCCTCAAAGATTTACTAGCTATGTGATCCTGAAAAATTCATTTAACCCTGTTTGCCTATGTTCTTTATATACTGGACTTGCCATATATTTTAAAAAGAAAGAGAGAGAGAATTATACTTTCTGAGAAAAGATAAAAGACTTTCCTTTTTTTATTATATTTGAAAGAATTAGTCTAAAGTAATCAAAGTAAGTGCACTAGTGGAAAAAGAAAAGAGATAATACCAATGGTGAACTGTGTGCTTTGGTAGCCAGGGAAAACAAATGGGGATATAGATGTCTTTTCCCAAAGTTCAACACATATCTAAATCCCCCTGTTGATAATTGTGCAGTGAGTGAAAATGATATGCAACTAAATGGGAACCAAGTCATTATCACAAGAAAGTAGAATAGAGAATTGGATAGACAATAGAAGATGGTAGAAGAAAAGGATGTCAAACTAAGTGATTAAATCACCCATCTTGGATGATTGTCAGTGAGAGAGGCTGAAAGAAGGTGGCCTAGGAGAAATGATACTGGCCCTCAAAATATCAACTTTAGCTCTTCAGAAATTAGTGTTACAAAATTAATGACTGCACCAGATTGTTGATGATACAGTACACTATTTCAAAGGCCATCTAACTCAACTCCTTCATTGTACAACTGAGGACTAAGAAGTACAGAATCATACAAGTGTAAGCCAAGCCTCAAAGTCTATCTGCAAAAGACTCTTCTCATTGGAGATCATTGATTATTCAATGTCCCAAGCTTATATGATGAGAAAGTTGATGAGGTGAGAGGAAGGAAGGAAGGAAGGAAAGAAGGAAGGAAGGAAGGAAGGAAGGAAGGAAGGAAGGAAGGAAGGAAGGAAGGAAGGAAGGAAGGGTTTTCAAGGAGTTTGTCTAAGAAAAGGAGAAAATATGTAAATAGTAGCTTGAGGATCCAATGATCTAGTGATCTACTGAAGGAAGGATGAGATTTGGGCAAGTTTGAAGGCAGAGCCAGAATTTGAATCTCAGACCTCTGATTTTCAATTTAATGGAAAATTAGAAATATGATATATACCTGTTTCTCTCTCCTTTGTTTTTAAATTCCTAGTACTGAGCCCAGGACCCAGCACATAGTAGGACCCAGCAGCATAATGCATATGTATGCATTAATACATATAATGCAGCTTGGTAGAGAATAAAATAAGGGACTTGGAGTAGGAAACTAAAAGTTCTACTTTTACCTCAAATATTCATTACCTTTATAATCTCAGTAACTCACATAAATTCTCTAAAGCTTTTCTTATCCATAAAATAAAATAAGCTTTTCTATTGGTTGTTATAAAAATCAAATGAGAGAATACCTTGAATGCTAGTGCAATATTTAAATTTTGATGCTGATGATGAGAAGCAATACAAAATAATGTATAAAAAGGTTTAAGTTTCACTCTGAGACATAGTCTGAGTGATTCTGGGAAAGATTTTTTTTTTATTTTATTAACCCAGGAACCTCTCTAAGATGCTAAGCAGCAGAGCAGCTGCCAATCTACACTGAGAGATGAAGTTCTTCACTGGAATGTCCCTACACCAATGAACACAAGTCCAGACAAAAATTGTCATTATTAATGCTTATGGTACATTAAGTGCTTAAAAGATCTTTGATTTCATCTACGTAAAGAATAGCAAAAATCCCAACTGAATTGTTAAAGTCATAAAATTAATCACCTAGCCGTTGACCAGCAAGTCCCTAAGTCTCTCTCCACTTACCCTAGGCCATGCCTCAGATGACAGATAGACAGTTTGTCATCAGGCCCATACGCAAAACTTTTTCATCTTGACAGATCTGTCCAGAGATTCTGTTTCACTCACATATCTGTCAAGAACTCACAGTCACCTCCTCACCATGAGGAATAGGACTCGAATGGGGGCATACTCTATATAAATCTATCTTTGTTTAGGCACATGTATAATGTCAACACTGCATATACATACATATATGCCTTTTGCAGCATGATTTCAAGTGGGGTCTCTCCTAAATAGGCCACCCTGTATTTTCAGTTTTTCTGCCTCTTTTCTTCCAAGAAGGTGAAAAGAGATTGATGTCAATATACACACATGTCCCGTCACATGAACACACACCCATACATACAGACCAGGTTCTCACAAAGTGGGAGGTACACACAATATAAATAGAATGTTTGGAAATGATCTAATGGGTAATAAAATCCCCCTCACTTTTATTAAAGAAAAAAAGATGAGGAATTTGCCTTAAAGAAATGTCTAAAAAAGAAATCGCAAGGATCTGGGCAAAAAGCTAGAAATAATAAAAAATATTTTTAAGGGGAAAATTATTAAACTGTGTCAGGAGAGAAGGAAAAATATCCAATATCAGATGAAAGCCATACTTTTTCCTTCTGTCTCCTGACTCTAAATCTAATAAGAAGTTAAATTAAAGCAACAAGCATTTGTTATTTATTAAGTGTCTACTAAGCAAAAAGCTTTGTGCTAATCAATCAATTGGACCAATAAGGAAGAATTAAACTGAAGCCTTAACCCAAGCTGGATACACAGTATTATCCCACACATTTCAAGAAAACTAAAGGATTTTATAAGATTTAAAACTTTAGATATTCTCTTGCTCAATACTTTCACTTTATAAATGAGGAATAATTAAGCACTGTGAGCTAAGCCAGACAAGGCACGAAATAATCTCTACTCTCAAGAAGTTATCATGTTGAAGCAGAGAGGAGAGATAACAAATATAAATATATATATATATACACAGATATATATATATTACATACCACAATGTAAAATTACACATATACATGTATGTATTATGACATGTATGTGTAGGTATAGATATAGGAATAGACATAGAGATAGGTACAGATATAGGTAGTAGGTGTGGTGTAGGTTTAAATGTAGATGTGAGTGTATGTATAGATATAGATATAGGTATAGGTATAAATATAAATAAAGGTTTAATGAATCTAAATATATTCATAATAGATATCCTGTATATTATATGCATAAATATGCATTGTATATAAGGAATAATTAACAGAGAATACTTAAATCCAGTATTTAAAGATCACCAAGGTGGTTGGGTAACAAATATTTAATAAGAGCCTATTATATGCTAGGTTCTTTAAACATCTCATTTAATCTTCACAACAACCCTCTGAATCAGGCGCTATTATGATCACCATTTTATAGTTGAGGAAACTGAAGTAGACATCGAGTAAGTGACTTGCCCAGGATCAAACAGACAAGTATTTAAATAAGTGTCCAAGATTGGATTTGAACTCAGTTCTTCCTGAATCCAGCTCCATTGCTCTATCACAAGATGCCTATCCACTAAGAGAAAAAGTATACAAAGAAAAGAAAAATGAGTCTAAGACAGAGATTTGTAGAACACTGACAGTTAGAGGGAACACTATTAATAATGACCAAGTCTAGTCAGTTGTCATCCTTTGTTTTCAAAGACTAAAATGACATCATTGTGTTAAGGGTCAATTTAGTGTATCCAAATGACTGACCAGTCCAATACAAGCTTGGAATGCTCTGCCACAGATTGGATACAAATACTCCTTATGAACATCAGTGGATACCGAGGATGAGTGATCAAGATAGGAAGAAGGCAAGATAGGAGAAAGTAGTGTCATGAAAATGCAGATGCAGGACTATCCAAGAGGAGAGGATGGTCAGTAATGTCAAACATAGCAGGTAGAGAAAGATAAAAAATGAGAAAAGATTGTAGACATGACTATAACTCAATGGTAACCTTGAAGAGAGCAGTTTTAGTTGCCCTTTAACATTAGATAATAAATTATTGAGGTTTGGGAAGAGAATAAGAGGAGAGAAAGTGAAGGTACTGAGAATACACAGCTTTTGTTACTGATTTTAATCTAAGAAAGGAAGGAGAGAGAATAACTTGAAGGGTCTAGTTATAATAAAGCCAATGACATTTTTGTTTGTTTTTGTTTTGTTAAGGATGAAGGACTTTTGACACATTTAAAGGTAGTATGAAAGGAATCAGTAGACAGAGAGATTGGAGATTAAATACTTAAATATTTATAGAAAATGGAGTGAGGATGGTTGAGGTTCCAGTCTTCTGGAAGAGATGATCTCAAGTTTACCTGGACAAGAGTTGGACTTAAGAAAACTAACCTTATTTTGAGAGATAAAGAAATGAAAAGGAAATAGGAGATAATGTCAAAGAATTTTAAAATTAAGAAAGGAGGAGAAAAGGAAGCTTATGTCAAAAAGCCTTGATTTTCTCAATAAAGTAGAACCCTCAACTGAGGGAGGGTGTTAGAAAAAGTGGGGAGAGAATTGAGAGAAGCAAAAGGAGAAAGAGGCTTAAGTATCAGCAGTGCAATTCAAACTTAGATTCCAAAATACCATGTTTTATCGATTATAGTAATGTAAGGGTGGGCATGAATGGGATTGATCCATCCTCACTTGACTCCAATTAAAATACATAATAAGATGTCCTGGCAATTTAATAGGATAGGAGCAAATCTCAACCTTATAGGCTTTTGCTTCAATCAACCAATTAATCAATAGGCAAAACTTAAGTGCCCAAATCCTCATGACCTGGAATGATGTTTTCACTGTGTTAAATGTTTGGATATGCTAAGGAAAGATGGTCATACTTGAAGGGTCAGCTACAAAATATCAAGTTAGTTGAGAACAAGATGAGAAATTGGAATAAGTGTGGATTCTAGTAAAATCTCCTAAAGAGAAACCAGTTGGGGATTGGTAGGATAGAGAAGAAAAGGCTATGATTTGGGTCATTCTCCATCCTCCTCTGCTCTGATCTTGCACTCAGAGAAAGCCCTTAAGTTATTCATAGAGTTGGGAGGATTTTGGACTTCCCATCTTCTTACTGGAGTCCTAATGGTATCCCAGTTATTAGCTCTTCCAGGAATATAAAATTGACATAGCTGTCCCTCGAGTACATATAAGAATGTTCTATATAAGAATATAAGCCATTCCCCAATTGATAAATGGTCAAAAGAACAAACAATTCTAAGATGAAGAAATTAAAGCTATTCCTAGTCATATGGGAAAAAATGTTCTAAATCACTATTGATTAGAGAAATGAAAATTAAAACAACTATCAGGTAACACTACATACTTCTCAGATTGACTAAGATGACAGGAAAAGATAGTGATAAATTTTGGAGAGAATGTGGGAAAACTGGGACACTGATGTATTGTTGATGGAATTGTGAACTGATCCAACTGTTCTGGAGACCAATTTGGAAATATGCCCAAAGGACTATCAAACTGTGCATATCCTTTGATCCAGCAGTCTTACTACTAGGTCTATATCACAAAGAAATCATAAGAGGGAAAAGGTCCCAGGTGTGCAAAAATGTTTGTAGCAGCCATTTCTGTAGTGACAAAGAACTAGAAACTAAGCAGATGCCCGTCAGTTGGGGAATGGCTGAATAAGTTATGTTACATGAATGTAATGGAATATTGTTCTTTAAGAAATGATGAGCAAGGTGATTTCAGAAAAGCCAGGAGAGACTTATATGAACTGATGCTGAGTGAAATGAGCAGAACCAAGAGATCATTAAACACAGAAACAAGATTGTGTGATGATCAACTGTGATAGATTTGGCTCTTTTCAACAATGAAGTGATTCAAGGAAATTCTGATACACTTGTGAAAGAAAGTGCTAGTCACATCCAGAGAAAGAACTATGGAGACTGTTTTCACCTCTTTTTAGTTGTTTGTTTGTTTATTTTTCTTCTTTCTTGTGTGTTTTTTTTACTTTTGATCTGATTTTAATTACACAGAATGATGAACATGAAAATATATTTAGAAGAATTGCACATGTTTAACCTACATCAAATTACTTGCTATCTTGAGAGGGGGAAAGAAAGAAAATTTGGAATATAAGGTTTTGCAAAAGTGAATTTTGAAAACCACTTTTGAATGTATTTGGAAAAATAAAATACTTTTACAATGTGTCTTGAGCACCATGAGAGGAAAAGGACTTCCAACAATCAGAAGCTCAGTTACACTTTTGCTTTATATATTCTCCAACCTTGAATCCATTTTATATATTTATGAGTCAGAATATCACAAATTTTGTAGGCACTAAAAGGAGTGGAGGAACTGAACTAACTCTATTTACTATAATTCTTTCGTAAATAAATATTTTCTAAAAACAATAAGTCTGGCTGACTAAATGATTTTCAAATAATAAGCAAAGGAGGGAACTCAATATTTGGAAATTTTGAGCTATAATACTAGAAATTCTCTCTCTCTCATATTCTCAGAACTAAAACTCCTCCCCTAAAACTATAACAGGACTTTATACTCTGGGGACTTGAGTCATCAAATCAAATGGGAGTTGGGATACAAACCCTCAGATCATGTGCCAAACTAAAACAGTTATTGCTGCAATCTTTTCTTCACTTATTTACTTATAGTTAAGTTATGTAAGATGTAAATAACTAATTTGGATTCAAATGAGCTTGAGTTAAAAATCCTCTCTTTTCCTACCTGTGTAACTTTGGATAAGTCCTCAGTTTCCTCATCTTCAAAATAAGGGGGGTTATACTAGATTATCTCTGAGATTTCTTCGAAATCTATATTTATGAAGCCATGAGCCACCCATAAAGAGGTTGCTAAGCAAAAGTAAATGATTGTGCATTCTGAATTAAAGTCATGATCATTAATGACTTTTTAAAAATAGCTGCCAGCATCCTGAATAATAAGTATGCATAAGCTTGTCAAAGAAAAAAGAAAAGCTTTTCATCTAAGTGCCAAGAAACACTCTCTATACTGTTGTTCTGGTCTAGTCTGAAATAAATGCAATGGGTTTAATCTCTTCAAACCTGCTACTCAGTGAATTCAACATCACAGTATCATAAATGTTCCTTGAATGGTGCTATCCAAATCCATTGTCCAAAGGTTGGTGATGAAAGGACCATGAAACAGTGAGTAACTTTTTACATTTTTCATAAATGGTTAAGGATGGCCCGAATTTCTTCTGGCTATGATGAAAGCAATATAGGAATCACAAGTAGTTGATATTCAGCTAAAAATTCCAATACTGATATAGGCAAAATACAGTTGGACCCCAATTTAGAGGGACAATGCTGTTCAACTTTAAAATATCCATTTCTGTGCTAAACACCTGTTTCCTGACTGACCATCTTATTTCCCCAACACTGATCCTGCTTCTTCTAGAAAAGCTTGGTACTTTTTTCAAAGCTGATATATTTTGGGTAAAAGTTGAAGTCACAGGGTCAGTACTAGGACTGGATGGCTGCAGAATTGTTTCAGAACATCAAAATACAGTGTGAATACACACAAAATTAACACAAGCTACTTAAGTAACCTATGTTCCTCTATCAGGCAGTTAAATAATTACTCATTGTAATATTGTAATATCACAAATTACAAAGTCAATTTGAAAATGGTTTGCCCACAGGCATTTTATGCTATTTGATCCTTAGTGCCAAGATTGCTTGGTGAGACTCTGTAAAATTCCAAATCAAAACATGGATAATTCAGACCATTCAGGAAGTAAAAGAGAAAAAAAATCTGTTCAGCTTTGTTCATTTTTTAAACCTCTCTCTTTTCTTTTAGTTCTTAAGATGAAACTTTTGAATTAAACAATGTTGGGTTTTACTGCAGCAAATGAAGTAGGCTGGACAAATCTTCCGTATTTCTATGTGAATAAGTAGAATATCAAGGGGTATTTATGTGAGTGTTTGGTTCCCCTTATTCCATTCCATGATATAACTATATACTGAACACTCATATATGAACAAGTTTTTCATCTATAACTGAACAAGTTTTTCAAGGCATTAGCCTATATTTACTCATTAGAGAAATGCCTCCCCCCATCTCAGGGAAATGGGGGTAAGCAACATATCTTTCACATTTAACAGAAAGAAGCATCAATAAGGTCTATTATTAGTTTGCAACCAAAATAGTGCTGAAAGATGCTAAATTGCCCTCTCCCTAACTCCTACATACTTCCTCTCAGGGATTTATACTCTTACTTTCCACTCTTTTAACCATTTTAGGTTAAATTTAGGTATCAATTTCCAGACCAATTGTAGGCTATCCTTCCTGAGTCTCTGCAAGATTGACTGGGTTAATCAGTATGGATAGTTTCCCTAAGGAAGCATTTCTTCAGCATCAATTCCTTCCCTGTTTGGTAGGGCTATGAAAAATATGAAAAAAGAGTCTAGAAAATGTTTTTGAATTATGTGATGAAATTCATTAAACTATATAACCGTTAGCTCAAAGTATCCCAGGAATATATATCCCAGGAATAGAAAGATCTGACATACACTAAAATACACATAGAAACAAGGACAGTGTCCATCAAATGATCAATGACTGAACAAATTGTGGTAAATAAAAGTTATAGGATCTTGATGTTATTTTAAAACAGTGAATATGAAGAATTAAGGAAAATATGGAAAGATTTATATGAACTAATGCAGAATGCAGGTGGTTCAGTGGAAAGAAGACAAAAGTTGGGATCATAAAACCTAAATCACAAGACCTGTATTGGAATCCCAACTCTGTCATCCACTATTTATATGACCTTGGACAAGCTCCTTTCTGTACCTCAGTTTCCTCATCTGTAAAATGAGGCATTTGTATTGGATGGCCTCTAAAATCCCTTCCAGTTCTAATATATAGAGTCTGTGATACTATGCTATAATAAAATCAAAAAAATAATATGTATAATTACAATAATAAAAATAAAAAGTATACCAAAATAAAGCCAAATAAGGCTCCAGAGGGAAAAAAGAATAAACATATTTCTTTCCTTTCCTGGGAGACAAGGAGGACCATGGGTACAAAATGTTGTACATGTATGCAACCAAACAGTCACTGTATAATTTGATATGCTTAGCTATTGCTCTTTGCTTGCAAAGTAATAAATAGGTCTCACTGGATAGTAGGAGGGGAAAGATATATTCAAAATGACTGTGCTACAAAAATAAAAGGCAACAATCAAATGTAATTTTTAAAAATTAAAATGTTTAAAAACTAAATATTTTAGTAACAAGGTTATTCCATTCTTTCAAGCTATCATCTTATGTCTTTTCCATTTCCTAGCCAAATTCCCAGAAAAAGCTTTTGACATTTGTTGCTTCCACTTCCTTTGCTTTCAATCACTTCCCAAATCTTGTAATCTGGTTTCATATCCTACAATTTACTGAAATTGCTTTCTCTAAGATTCCCAATGATCTCTCAATTGACAAATCAAATGCATTCTTCTGAGTTTTTGTCCTTCTTAATATCTGACCAAAAATTGACCATCCTCTCTTCCTGGATACTCTCTTCACTGAAGTTTCATAATATTCCCCTTCTCCTATGAATAAGCATGTTCTTTTCTCTTTGCTACTTTGATATCTTTTGCTACTAGATAATCATGTATGAACTATCCTTAACTATGGGTATTCCCCAAGATTTTGTCTTGATCCTCCTTCTCTCCCTATAATGTCTCAGTGATATCATCTACTCCTATTGGTTCAAATATTGTATCAATGGATTGCAAAAAAAACTATCCAACCTTAAGATCTCTCCTGTACTTCCCTCCCACATTAACAACTGCTTTTGGACATTTCCAATTAGACAGGATGTCTCATAGGCATTTCAAATTCAAAAGAGGAAAAAAAACTTCTTTTTTCTCTAGATGCATCTCTTTTCTGAACCTCACAATTCCTATCAACAATGTCATCATCTTTCCATCCACTCAAGTAATCTTCACATCCTTCACCCAAAAGCAAGTCTGGTTAAATCTATCTTAACAACTCATATTTATCCCTTCTGTCTATTCACACAGTGGCTCTCATCACCTCTCACCACTAGTATTAGCATCCTAATTATATCCCTTCCTGCTTTAAGTGTCTCTCCTTTCCAGTTGAAATCTTTTCATCTTCATCCTTTTCTTGTTCTAATTTTGAGCTTTTCTCTGGTACTACTGCACACAGACAACTAATTTTAAATGAGGAATCATCACTTCCTTTCCTAATATTGTCACAGTACTTCTGAGTAGCCTATAAATCAATTAATCAATAATCATTTACTAAACACATTATATTCACTGTTCTAAGTACTGGGCATTCAAAGAAAAAGCAAAAATAGTCCTTGGCCTCAAGGAGCTTACATTCTAATGGGGGAGACACCATGCATATACTTATGTATCATATATATTTATGTATGTATGTATGTGTGTATGAATATAACTCAATAGAGTGAAGGTAACCTTAGAGGAGATGGCACTAGCAGCTTGAAGGTACCAGGAAAGACTTCTCGAAAGAGATAGTGCTTGAGTTGCAATGAGCAGCCTGGGAATCGGGAGGTCCATATTTAATTCTGAACTTTGCCTCTAAGTAGTTGTGGGCCATTGGCCAAGTCATTCCACCCAACCGAGCCTCAGTTCAATTATTTGTAAAATGAAGGTAATAGAATAGGTGTTCTCCGGGATTTTTTAGCACTATATCCTGTGAACTCATGACCTTTTACACCAGCAGTTCTTTCTAACTTTAAGTTCTGTGTTTCTATATTTTGTGCTGCCCTACTTACTTATCCTCATAGACAGGATCAAGATTCAGTCTGCCTTTTTCTTCCTATAAAAACCCAAAGAAGAAAAATAAAAAAACTAAAGAGAGGGAGAAAAGGAAGAAGAAAGAGGGAAAGAAAAGAGGAGTTAGAGAAGGGAGAGATGAAAAAGTGAGATGAGAAAAAAGAGAAAGTATAACAGTGAAAGAAATGAGATAAAGGGACATGAATGAAAAAATAGGAGAAAGAAAGATGAGGAAAATGAGAAAGAAAAGGGAGAGGAGGAAAGGAGCATGAGAAAAGAGGGAAGAGAGGAGTGAGAGAAACGGGAGAGAGAAGAGGAAAGAAAAAAAGAAGGGATAAAAGAAAGAGAAAAAAGATGACAGAGAAGGAACAAAGAGAGAAACAGAAAAGAGGGGAAAGAAAAGAGAGAGAGGATTAGATAAAATAGGGAAAGAAAGAAGGGAAAGGAAAGAAGAAAAAGGGATGGGAGTAAATGAAAGAAGTAATAAAAGGGGGGGCTTTTTGGTCTTGCTTTGTTTTTGTTGTGTTTAGGGATTGTGCTTTTTTTTAGAATTATTAATAAATATTTAAGATAAGATATCCGTGCATTGCTACCCTGCCTTTCCACTCACAAAATAACTTTTTAAAATACAACAATTGGAAGAGATTGCTTAAAACTACAGTAATCATTGCATCTCGATCAGACAAGGTAATTTTGTCAGCAGTTCTTTACCAAATAGCCTAAATAAAGCCGACTGGGGAAATGTATGTGCATTCGTATATATTAGTTGAGGAGGAAAATAATATGAAGCACTTTATTAAGTAGCCAAAAGGGGGAATGGCTAAGACAACTGAGAAAAGGCAATACCTCACTAGAGCCCTCCCCAAACTGCTCTGAAATTTTTAATAATGCCAGAAAAAAATTGTGGAGCAGCAGAACCCAGAAAAGGGCAGGGTGATATAATTTTCCAGCCCAAGACAACTTAGAATTTCGGCAGGAAAGGTTTGTTGCACCTAGGTGAGGGTGTAGCACAGTCAGCACAGTCTATGCTAGCACAGCCTGGGACCAAGCAAACCAGGAGCAGGTCTTAGGAGCCTTTGAAACAGCAATGGCAATGGCAACTTCCAATGCTGTCAGCCCACTGATCAGAAGATTACAAGGGTATCTTTGCTGACACTGAAGCAAGACTCTGTTTCTTTGCCCATACTAGGATCCAGGTCACAGTCCTCGATGACAATCCCAGGCTAAGAAGGAGCACTAGTACACCAGAGCTTGTAGCCATAGTGGAATCCTGACCCTCCTCATAGTTCCAGGGCAGGAAGGAGTACTTTTAGGTGCTCACCAACCAAAGCACAGACCAGGTGAGTGGTAGACACACCCCTCCTTAGATCATACCACCTTGGAAGAACTGAAAACTTACAGATCCAAAGCAGTATCTCTGAAAACAACTACACAAAATCTCTGAAGCTTGGGATAGTGTATCCTTCATTCTGGAGGCAGAGTCCTACTTTAATAAAGAACTAAAAGGCAAGTAATAGGCTGGGGAAAGGACCAAACAACAGAGGTAAATTCTGACCATAGAAAGTTACTGTGGTGACAAATATTATTTATCAAAATATTGATCAAAATATCAAAACACTTTCTCAGAAGAGAGCAAAGTCAAAGATCATATATCCAAAGCCTCCAAGAAAAATACAAATTGGTCTCAGGCCATGAAAAGTTTCGAAAAGGATTTTGAAAATCAATTAAGAAAGGTAGAAGAAAAATTGGGAAGAGAAACAAGAGTAATGCAAGAAAATCATGAAAGAAAGAGTCAACAACTTGGTAAAAGAGACACACACACACAATACTGAAGAAAATAACACCTTAAAAAACAGACTAGGCCAAATGGTAAATGAGATACAAAAAAACCAACAAGGAGAAGAATGCATTGAAAAGCAGAATAGGCCAAATGGAAAAGGGGATACAAAATCTCACTGAAGAAAATAATTCCTTAAAAATTAGAATTTAGTAAATGGAAGCTAATAATTTTATGAGAAATCAAGAAACAATAAATCAAAACCAAAAGAATGAAAAATAGAATAAAATGTGAAATACTTCATTGGAAAAATAACTGATCTGGAAAAAGTTTTTAAATTATTAGACTGCCTGAGGAGATGGTCATCAACTGAGGAATGGCTAAACAAATTATGGTATGTGATTGTCATGGAATATTATTCTGGTATAAGAAATGATGAGCAAAATGTTCTTTAAAAAAACCTGGAAAGACTGATGAAATGTGACATATACTTACATAAAGTAATAAGTATTGTAATGTAAGATGATCTGTTATGAATGACTAGGTACTAGTAATGTAATGATCCAAGACAATTTTGAAGGACTTATGAAAAATACTGTTCATCTCCAGGAAAATAACTGATAGTGTCTGAATACAAGCTAAAACATACTTTTTACTTTGTTTTTTCTTGTGGGTCTTTTGTCTATGTTTTCTGATATGTTCTTCATGACTACACATGTGTAATATGTTAAATACATGTATAACACATCAAATTTCAATGGGGAAGAGGAATGAATAGAGAGAATTTGAAACTCAAAGTTTTAAAATTTAATGTTAAAAATTGTTTTTACCTGCAATTGGGTAAAAATAAAATACTAAACCAAAAAAAAGCCAGAAGAATTGGGCTATCAACTTTTTCATGTATTTCTATTTATTATTTCTATCATTCAAAGATAGAAGATGTAAAGTATGATGGCATTATTGTAGTATTGATCAGATTTTAATCCAAGCATTATGCTCAGAAATATAAAGTTTTAAAGTTACTTTCAAATATTATCAAGCTATATTTTTACATCTAACATGACCAACCATGATAATACAATGGGGAAAAATTCGACTAGTATAATTTTCCATTCCAAAATTAACAAAGTAGCTTTAAATTCCTCTAGGAGCTTTGCCTGGAACTTTGACAACCACATTCCCTTTCATTGTAGAGAGACCTTCTTCAGTACAACCTCTGACACCACTCATTTCTTCTTATTTCACTTTTTTATCTATCCTCTGTAGGCTAAGAAGAAAATGCACCCTCTCCATCAATTGGAGAATGGCTGAATAAGTTATGGTATATGAATGTTATGGAATATTATTGTTCTGTAAGAAACAATCAGCAGGATGATTTCACAGAAGCCTGGAGAGACTTACATGAGCTGAGTGAAATGAGCAGGACCAGGAGATCATTATACACGGCAACAACAGGACTATATGATGATCAGTTCTGAGATGATTGAGGCCATTTCCAATGATCTTGTGACAGAGAGAGCCATCTACACCCAGAGAGAGGACTGTAGGAACTGAGTGTGGATCACAACATAGCATTTTCACTCTTTTTGTTATTGTTTACTTGCTTTTTGTTTTCTTTCTCATTTTTTCCCTTTTTGATCTGATTTTTCTTGTGCAGCAAGATAATTGTATAAATATGTTTACATATGTTGGATTTAACATATATATTTTAACATGTTTGACATATATTGGATTACTTGCCATGTAGGCAAAGGGGTGGAGAAAGGGAGGGAAAAATCTGGAACACAAGGTTTTGCAATGGTCAATGTTAAAAAATTATCTATGCATATGTTTTGAAAATAAAAAGCTGTAGCAAAAAAATAATGAAAAATTTTTAAAAGAAAGAAAATGCATCCTTTGCAAAGCAAAAGTCCATGAAAATTATTCAGAGAGAAGGAAGCATCAAACATGTTAACTCTTTTCCATTCCTGTAGACCTTAAAGAAGTCAATGACAAAAAGACAGACTTCATAGAGCTACCCAGATAATAATAAAGTTCTTCATGGCAAAGTTCATATTCAGTGCCTTGGGAAAAGAGGATTGGTCTCTCTTTTTTAATATCTCTACTACATTTGTGAAAATAAAGTGTTTGTATTTGACACAAAGGAAGTTACACAAATGTGCAGAAAGAATAATGGCTTTGTTTTATATAAAATGTTGATTTCACACGTTTTTGCACATTTCTTTCATTTTGATACATCTGTGCATTATCCTTGTAGGGGTGTGAAGCCTTTCTCTCTCACCTTCTAATCTCACCCAGTTCTTGCCCTTGTCTCTCTCTTTATTTCCCCACAGAGATTGCATCCAATGTGTTGGAATCTTTCCTCTGGATCAAGTTGTTGTGAATATGTTAATATATGATTCACTTTCTCCAATAGTATATCAACTTGATCCTCATTGAACAAAAATTTCCTGTTCTGAAGACTATTAACATTCAAAGATGGTGTAGAAAATTTGATTCTTGCCTTCTTTGTCTTTTCCAACCCTACCCCACACCCTACCACTTTCACTGTCCAAACTGGAAGGGGCCACATAGGACTGGAGGCATATTGTAATCTTGTTCATTTGATTGGTTAATACAGCCAAAATAGTCACCTGTGGGCAGGTAACCATTTAGTAAATACAAACTATATACTCATGGGGAGCCATTTTCTGGTGATACACCTCACAATAGAATTCAAACAGTAGATACCATGTTTCCAGACTGGTACCAGAAGTCCGTCCATCATGATAGAACCTGATGGGATTTCAGAAGTTTGGAGGATTCCAAGCTGGAACTATCTTTCCACAGCCTTTAAAAATCCAGTGTTAATTCCATGTCATAGAACACTAGGATTGTGGTTGGTACAATGGATAAATTACTAATTCTAGAAACAAAGAATTTAAGTCTACATTCTACATCTGCTGCTCACTGTATGTATGACATTGAATAAATCATTTAAATAACCTGTCAGACCCCAATTTCCCCATCTGTAAAATAGGAACATCAGTCTAGATCCAAATTTCTTAATTTGAGTCAGTAAAATTTTTTAGAAAAATATTTTGATAGTTCAATAATTTGGTTCCTTTGTAGTCCTATGTCTTGCATGCAATTAATAACATTCTGAAAGGGATCCATAAGCTTCATTAGACTGACAAAGTCCAATTCACAGAAAAGTAAGATGCTTTCTGAGATCTCCTCTCCTTTTAGAACTATGATCACTTTGACTTTTGGGGTGGGGGGGGGAAGATCTATTTTTTTTTCTCTTTTCTTTTTCTTTTTTTTTTTTTTTTTTTTTTTTGCAGAGGTAATTGGGGTTAAGTGACTTGCCTAGGGTCACACATCTAGGAGGTATTAGTGTCTAAGGCAAGATTTGAACTCAGGTCCTCCTGACTTCAGGACTGGTCCTCTATCCACTACACTACCTAACTGCTCCAGGAAGATCTATTCTTTATAAAACTGAGAAAAAGAAGAGACCATAAGTGATCAGCTCTAAGCAGCATTTGTGAAAAATTTTAAAGTATATTCAATCAGAACATTTAGAATTACCATCTGAATAAGCTAAACTTTTACATTTAACATGACCAACCTAGATAATCCAACAGAGAGAAAAAATGATTAATATAGTTTTCCACTCCAAAATTAACAAGTGGCTTTAAATTTTTAAAAGACATTGCGGGGGAAAAGTAATGTCACCTTTTTTTCCCAAAATTTCATTTCCAGCTGCTGCCTGATATTGTACTCTTTCCTTGTCTGCTCCTCCCCCACTCATCATGACAGACTTGGAGTTTCCCATGGCTTCCAACATCCAGAAATTTTACATCTTGATTTAAGGATTGACTGTTTTTATCACATCCTCAAAGTAACTCTCCTTCTAACACTCCTTCTTCGGGGGCCTCTCTTTCTCAATGATTTCTTACAGCATATTTTTCTTGACAGCTGCCCTGGCTACAACCTCACAGTTTCTCTTGGCAGTCTCTTTTCCTGTGGCTCCTCCAGTTTCATTCCAGCACGGTTACTTTTTCTCCAGACCCAAGGGGTATATTGTGACTGGAAGTCTGTCAACAGCTTTCCAGTGACACATAATAGGAATTGTTTGATGGGGATTGGATGTGAAACAGGGTAGACACTGTCATGTGATGGCTATAAAATATCATATCTTTACCTTCCATATCTATAGGATCCCTTATCTTGAATTTTAAATGTGATTAAATTTTTTTTTAAAAAGCCTGTGTCCTGGAAAGTAGCATAGTTAATAGGAAAAGCCACAGATCTGGAGAAAGAGCACCTTGATGTGAAAACCAGTTCTGCTACATACCAGGTGGGGCAACTTGGGTAAATCACTAAACTTATCTGGACCTCATATGTAAAAATAGAAGGCATTATACTCTAAAGGAGCTCTTCTACCTCTGTCTTCTTTGGACCCTTACTCTCTGTGTGACCCTAAGCATATAATTTAACTGCACCTCAATTACCTCATCTCTTAGGTGATTGTGGTAGACAAGATGATAGCTGAGTCCCTTTCAGTTTCTCATGCTGGGTATACAGAAACTTTGGATTCAATGGTGTTTACAAACATTGGAAATATGAATTAAAATATCCCATATATCCGAGATGGATACAGCCATGGATTCTGAGCCCAAGAATCTTGGGAGTAGTAATGTTGCCAGTCTGGTGTCTTCAGCTAATATCCTAAATGACTCAGTGAGTAAGGAGGAAAAAATAGAAATGTAATATACATTTATTAAGTGCTTACTATATGCCAGGCACTATGTTAATAATTTACAATTATTTATAATTACATGTCATTTATAATTTTTATAATTATTATGTCATTAATAATCATTATATACTTTTATAATGTATAATTATTTATAATTTATGTAATTATTTATATTTTATAATTTCTCAGTGATTTCTTACAGCATATTTTTCTTGACAGCTGCCCTGGCTACAATTTGAAATTAAAAAATAAATGCTATTAATATCCCCATTTCATAGTTGAAGAAATTGAGAAAGAAGTTAAGTATCTTGACAACAGTCATATAGTGAATAAATGTCTGAGTACAGATTTGAATGTAACTCTTCCCAACTCAAGCTCAGTTCTTTCTCTATGCATTGTATCTACCTCAGAGCATTGGACTTAAGTAAGGAAGTCCTGAGTTCAAATTTGAATTTGAACACTAAATGTGTGATCCAGAGAAAATCATGTGATCTGTCTGCCTTGCTTTCCCCAACTATAAACTAGGGATAATAATAGCAACTACTTCACAGGAGTATTTCAAAGATCAAATTGTGTAAAGCACTTAGCACCTGGAGCATAGTGGGTATATAATAAAGGCTTTTTCCCTTCCCCTTATCCTGAGAAGCAACTCCTAAGGAGATGAAACCTAGCAACTGTTTCTGTAGGTGCTAAAAATCACATTTGGTAAAGATTTCAAAGGCCTTCATACCAGCAAATGGTTCAGCATCAAAAACTGATGTGATTTTTATCAGTGGAAATTATATGAAAGAAGAGAAATTACCATATCCTTTGCCACCACACTCTAGGGACCATGGTCATTTCATTTAACTTGCAGATAAAACCATTCACTTATATTAGCTCCTCAATTAAAAGGTGAGCTCCTTGAGAGCTGTCTTATTTTTCTATTTGCATCCCTACAACTTAACTCAGTGTTTTGTACATATCAAAAGCATAATAAATGCTTTATTTATTCATTCATTCAAGTAAAATCATCATTGAAACTCTATTTCTAAAAAGTGCTATGATTTTAGTGACATTTAATATATGTTTGTCAAATGAATAAAAGTTCTAAGTTGTTCTTGTAAATCTCTATTACATTTTGCCTAAAATATCATATTGCTCATTTAAAATAAGACTATAGTCTTTAAATGCTTACTCTAAATGCTTTTGTCTCAGACTGGTCTTATCCAATACAGAAAAATTAAATGTTATTGGTACTTAAAAAGACAAGCACTATTCAAAATATATATTAAAAACCAACTTTTTCTGTTGCTAACAAGTACACATTCTAGTCCAAAATAAGTGCCATTGAAAGCTTTATCTTCGGGTATACATTTTAGTGATAGAAACATTTATTGAAACTATCTTTTTTTTTTTTTTCCTCACCAAGAACCATATTTATTTCTTGCTCACTTAAAGTGAATGAAAATTTCTCAACTAGTGTATAAACATGATTTTAAAAGGAACTATTTTGGTGATCCTGAGTTTTTTAACGCATTATTGTTTAGAAGAAACAAAGGTACTTTGAACTTCCACTACTGAGCATAGGAAGTGGAGTGGAGAATCATCTGTTGCCTTTAATCAAGATGCCAATTGAGGTGCTATCAACATCAACACTTTTACTCAAATCCAAAGACCAGGATTACCTTGCAGAAGGTCTATTTATAAATTTATTTTACTCTAAGCAGCCCAAATCTTCTAGAAATGCTTTCTAGCTACCACCCACAGAATATGGGATCTCAGAGTTGGAAGGGACATTAAAAATCATCTCATCCATGTTGTCCCTGAACCCCATTTACACATCACTAACAACTCAGCATCTAGTGTCCCCTTGAAAATTTCTAGTGATAAAGAATTCACCATCTCCTAAGACAGCCTCTTCCACCTTTGAATAAATCTATAAGGAAAGATTTTTTTCCTTACATAAAATCTAAATCTGTCTCTCTACAACTTCTACCTATCACTTCTAACTCTTCCCTCTGGGTCAAAGAGAACAAGTTTATTCCCTCCTCCAAATCACAGCCATTGAAATATTTGAAGTTCGCTAAAATGTCCTCGCCTAAATCTTTATGCCTTCAGGCGTCTGTAGTTCTTTGAACACTTCCAGCAATAGTAGATCCCTTAGGAGTGACCTGGAGGAAGACCAGCTGAATTGCTGGTCTTGGAAATGTAGAGCCTCTTATATGCATGAAGAGACAAGATGAATATCAAAGTTATAGCTCTATGCAGAATTGAGTTGTGATTTGCCTTCAGCACTTATTTTTTATTCATGTTTCTCAATACCATTGCACTTTACAATCATTCTCATGCTTTAAACTTCATGGATTCTAGACTACTTGTGGGGGAATATATTCCTGATGTTGAGGGTAATTCTTTGCAACTACTGTTCTTGCCATGTCATCCATACCTTTGCTAAAGAATTATATAAGCCTACCAGCTGGTTGGTAAGAGGTTGGTAAGAGTCCCTACTAGGGACTCATGAGCTAATATGAGCTACAAGATTATCCCCCAGAACTCTGGTATTATAACAGCCACCATTTGGGGCTTTCAAGGTGAGATCCCAATGATTTTACATCCCCTTTACAAATCAAGTTCTTTAATTCAGGCCAACATCTTAGCCTATCATTTTTAAAGTATGACTTTATGTGTATATTATATATCTCAGTTTTGAAGAAGACCCACACTCTTCCAGGTGCAGAGATGATGGTAAGTTAGACCATTTGCAAAAAAATTGTGTTTCAGTAATCATCATCTAAACCCCAGCTTCTAAAACTGTGGTTCACAGTCCTATATGGATCCTCATAAGTGAATGTGAAGGTCACAAAATTATGATTTATTATCATTAAATGTTTGATTTGTGTACATAATATATATACCTATATACCCATGGTCACGTAAACATTTCTTGGGCAAAGAAGGGATGCAAGTGGAAAATAAGACCTGATTTAAACCAATTCTTTCATCTCCATGTCATCTTAGCACCACTGAGAAATGAAAGCTCTCCAGAGTTATTTCTGCATGTAGGGCATCTTTATAGATATGAAACCAATGGTTATAAAGTCATATTTAAAAACAACAAAAATACTTCTATCAAATTTGGGTTTACTGCAGTTGGTTGTTTTTTTTTTCAAAAAATATAATCGTTCCCTAATCTTGTTTTACAACCCATACAGAATTAAATGTTGCAGCTAATATTACTGTTAGCAGCTGGCTGAGCGATTGTGCTCCTTGCCATAGACCACACACAATCTCTAACATAATTTCCTCTTTTCTTAAAAAAATACCAAAGCTCATATTAATTTTAGGTTTTAAATCATCTATTATTAATGTAATTGATAAATGAGGAATAGCTGGAATGTCTGATATTTCATGTTCCTTACAACTCTCAATCCAATGATCCCAGTGATGAAAGAGGAAGACAGAAATAGAATAGCTAAGAAAGAAGACTAGGGAGGAAGAGAGAAGAGGAGAGGAAATGCACAGAAGGGGGAAAGAAGAATAGAGGAGAGAGACAGAGAGAAAAGAGAGACAGAGAGGGGCATAGGCAGAAAGACAGACAAAGACAGAGACACAAGAGAGATAGAGACACAGAGAGAGAGAGAGAGACAGAGAGGCAGAGACACAGAGAGAAACAGAGAGAGACAGAGAGACAGAGACAGAGAGACAGAGACAGAGAGAGACACAGAGAGAGACAGAGACAGAGAGAAAGACAGACAGAGACAGACAGACAGAGACAGAGGCAGAGACAGAGAGAAACAGAGACACAAAAAGAGAAAAAAACAGAGACAGACAGACACAGAGATACAACACAAAGACAGACAGAGAGAAAGAGAGAGAAGAGATGAGCATCAAATGAAATAAACTCTGAAAAAAAAAGCCACAACACCATCAGAATCTTGACTTTTCCTGCTGGGAAGAACACCAGAAAAGAAAATTGTACAGCACTAAAACTGAGGTCTTCCTATAAAGTACTTATAAGACAGAAGGGGAAGATTGGGAGATTTAAATACAAAAAGGTTTTTTAATTTACACTATTTTAAATGACTCTACATGCACAGTATGTTTTTAAAAGTTTACTGATCCCACACTTTAGTAATAAACTCCCCAGGATGTCTGGCAGAGCTTCCCTGCCACAACAGTTTACAGAGACCATCTGTGTCTGCAAGCAGCTCCCAGAATATTCTACCACCTGACTTGATGGTCTCCAATCTTCCCACTTCTATTCACAAGCTTTTTTTTTTCTTTCATTTTTCGCCTGCACTATGTCTAACCAGCAAACAGGAAAACATTACCAAACCAAACAATGTTTGCTTAAGTTCCAAATCTAAAATAAGAGTTAGAGGAAGAATCAGGACCCCCTTCCCATTCTATGCCTCGGGAAGCATAATAAAGAAATATTTGATTTTAGAAGGCAAATTTACTAGCAACTCTGTCATCACATTTCGTACCAGGATAAGTTGGAGAGTGGGAGGTGGGGGCAAATGGTATATACTTTCATCTATTTCTGATGGCTCTGTTCTGTCATCATTGGTTTGTTTCCAGGTTTGTTTTTTAAATAAACTAACAGGGATGATAAGGGCATTAATGAATCATGTAGTTCAAACTTATACAGAGAGTTTCCTCAAACTGTCCTAACAACACTAGTTTACACAACCTTTATACATAATGAAGTCAATTTTGCAAGGAAAAACATCCCTTCACTGAATATTCCCATGTTAACCCCCTGCCATCAATTTGAGTAAACAATGACACATTGTAATACTGTTTTTATAGGGAACCGACACATAGAAAACACCATCCCACAGAATAATGTGCAGATAAATTAACATTAATGTGCATATTTCATCTTCCATTGCCTGGCTGTTTACCAACCTAGCAGATATTGCTGACTCCTAGGGAAAATGAGAGTCTGCTTCTTTCCAAGGTTGTTTCTCTACTGCAGAGGTACAACCAAGTATGAGATTGTGTCTTATCTTTAAAAGACCTTCTAAAAAGTAAATTTGCAGATCAGTGTTTAAGAAACTCCCCAATATAGTCAACATATATAGGACTGCTTGCCATTTAGGGGAGGGGGTGGAGGGTGGGATGGAAAAATTGGAACAGAAGTGAATGCAAGGGATAATGTTGTAAAAAAAAAATTACCCTGGCATGGATTCTGTCAATAAAAAGTTATTATAATAAAAAAATAAAAAAAGAAACTCCCCAATGAAGGGAAATGCAAAGCAGCTTTGTTGAAAGTGGCACAATAAGGAAAAAATATTAGGTATTATCTTCTATTAAAATCAAGCTTTTCTGCAATTTAGAATTTTATGTGTATCATGTACACTACTAACCTGCATTAAAATTACATTTTATATTAGAACAAGGAGAGTGCAGATGGGGGCAAGTGCTATATACTTATGCTCCCTTAATCAATTGCCATATTTAACTCTATTACTACTAGACAAGAACATTAGATTCAACCCCATGGTAAAATGTGCCAACACTGGGATCATAGTATTTAGAGCTAGATGATACCTTGAAAGTCATAGAACACCATCGAGTCCAGTCTTCATTTTACAATTGATTAGTTACCTACAAAGTGTCCACATGGTGTAGTGGAAAGAGTGTTAGTCATAGAACTAGGTTCAAAACCTGTCTTTGACACATACTATTTCTATGATCTTGGACACATGACAATGTCTACGTCTCAGTTTCTTAGTCACAAAATAACTTCTATAATCCATTCCATCTCTAACTCATTCCATGATCCTATCAAGTTGCCTCTCAAAACAAAACCATGAGAACCCTTATAGAATATGTAATTACTAAGTCCTGATTCACCAACTTATTTTGCATTCAGGACTAATGCAATAGCCCTAACTTTGCTGATAACACTACAATTATTCCTCAATACATTTTTGCACTATATCTATTCCATCACAGAAGCAACTTCATGTCTCATCTTATGGCCAAATGCATTACTCTAAAAATGATTTTAAACTAAGGGCAAAAGGAGACTAAGAATTATACATGTAAGTACAAATGAAACATCTTCAGTGTACTACTCAAGAGAAGGCTAGTTATTCATTATCTTGACAGTCTAATCCAATATAAGAAGAATTTATTTTGTATATAGGTGTATTTAGGGACATCAAAAATAAATTAATCAATAAAAGTCATCTCTGTTGTAATATGATCTGTAAATAGATAAACACATATGTGAATTTAAGGATTTAAGGACCATGGGGAAATCCAAAAGTTTTTCCTAGGAAGTGACCCACAGAAAAGAGCTGAGCCTTAAAGGAAACTAGATTCCCAGGAACCGACATGAGGGGGAGGTACATTCCAGGCATGAAAGGCACTCCGAACAAAGCTTAGAGGCAGAAGATGGAATTTCAAGTTCAAGTTTAGCTGAGTCTTTCTTTTCAGATTCTTCTTTCTTTCAGGTCAACCCCACCCACCTTAACTTAGTATTACACCTCTAACTTACTTCTTCAATTCCCATTTCATTTCCCCTTTCTCCATCTTCAAGAAACAAAGATCTAGAAATCCCTTTCTTACTCTCTTATAATCTTTCATATATATGGCATCCTAGGTCCTCAGAGGCAGACAATAGATTTGAGACCTATCCATTCACATGTAAAATTATTTTTTGATTCTCATAGGACTTATTGTTAGAAGGGAACAGATAATGGGACAATAAAATTAAACCTCAGAAAGCATGTAGTCCAACCCACTCACTTTACAGATGAAGAAGTTGAGCCCCTTAAATGTAATAGAATTTTATTGTTCTATAAGAAATAATAAACAGGCTAATTTCAGAAAAATCCAGAAAGACTTACATGAACTGATGCTGACTGAAGTGAGCAGAACCAAGAGAACATTGTACACAGTAACAGCAACACTGTTCAGTGATCAGCTATATAGACTTAGCCCTTTGCAGCAATGCAGTGATCCAAGACAATTCTAATCGTCTTGGGATGGAAAATGCCATTCAGATCCAGAGAAAGAACTATGGAGACTGAATGCAGATCAAAGCATAATATTTTCACTTGTTTTTTCTTTCTCATGGTTTTCCCTTTTATTCTAATTTTTCTTTCATAACATGACTAATAAGAAAATATATTTAAAATGATTGTAAATGTATAATCTATATCAGATTGCATGCTATCTTGGGGAGAGGAAAAAAACTTGGAACTAAAAATCATAACGGTGAATGTTGAAAATTATTTTATATGTATTTGGAAAATAAAATATTAATCTTAAAAAAACCTAACTCTTCTAACTCTGTGTGTGTTTCCACTATTTCTAAACCAGGCAGCTTCCCCACAGACAAATTCATCAGAATTGTTAAGCTCAAGTTACTGATAATTTCTCAGGAAACCTCTTCCCTCTTGCCATGATGAACATGGGTGCCAATCTCCACCTTCCATACCAGAGGTCAATTAAATTGATATTCCTTAATTAAGAAATAAAAATCTCCTTACCTTAGAGATATAAGTCCTCAAGATATTTCCCTTCAACTATGACATAAAAGTACTTCTGGGTCACATGACCACCCTATCCCTCCCACTTTTCTCAGATCCAAACTCCAAATAGCAGACTGAAATTACCAAAATTCTCAAGAGGAAGAAAATTCAAAAATCTTAAACATAAATATATAAACCAACAGGGACTACATTTATGGTAGAAGAAAATATGGCTTCCACATAGGATAAGTGTATAGTACTAGGAATACAGCACCTGATAAGGCAGAGGATGCTGTGGGTTGTGAAGACAGCGTAGAACTACAGAATGATATGCTGGAACGATTTAAAAAAGAAATAAGAATTACAAGGGTAAAAATATTGCCTGCACAGCAGAATAATTGGAAAAAGAGAAAAACTTAAATCCACAGTGCCAAATCTTAGCAAAGAAATAAAGGTAACTGTACGGAAATGCAAATATATGGAAGTGAAGGGCAATCTGGGAGAAGGGAAGCAGACAACAATAACATTAAAAGAAAACATCCTTTCCATAAAAAGAAAACATAATGATCTTAAAGCCAAGGTGAACAGAGACAACCAGAAGTACATGACTGGTAGAGATAGTGATAATATGAGGAGCACTCATTCCTCATGATGCTAATAATAGTAATAGTTTAAAACTAGCCTCCAGCATTTATTAGTTTTATAACCCTAAGCAAGTCACTCCATTTCTATTTGGCTGATACATAATGCCTATATCACTCTGGGTAACTTAATTTCTCAGTATTCTGAGCTACTCCCTAAGACTATAAATTGCAGCCAATATGTATTAGTAGAGGGAGTTTCTACATCCAGGACTTTCTAATATCAATAAAATCCATTCTCCATCCCTATTTAAGGAAATTAGCAATAACAAAAAAAGAAGAAAAACAGAAAATTAACATACATATTTAAGGTCCAAAAGCCATTCTTTGCTAGATCAATGATCAAAGAATATAAGTAATCTTCAAAAGAAGAACTGCAAATTGTTAACATCCATATGAAAAGTGGTAATTTCATACTTAGTTTAATAAAGATGACAAAAGAGAGAAATAGTCAATATTAGAGAGGCAAAGGAAAGACAGACACACTTAGACAATGTTAATAAGCTACAAATTGATAAAAATCATTCTTAAAAACAACTTGGAATTATGTAAGGGCAAAAGTAATTAAATTATTAATATATTTTGATTAGAGATCCCACTATGGAGAATATATTCCAAGTAATTCAAAGACAAAAATATGAGTACTATATATGCCCAAACATGGCTAGCAATGGTGGTAGTATGCTTCTGGCAATGTTCAGGGTAAAAGATGTTTGTCTAAGATGTCTGTCAGTTTCTTTTCTTGTCTGACACCCCACCTAACCTTTTTGAGGATCAACCTTCCTTTCTTTTTTTTTTTTTTTTTTTGCTTTTTTAAATAATAGCTTTTTATTTTTCAAAATACACGCAAAGATAGTTTTCAACATTCACCCTTGAAAAATTAGTGTTTGAAATTTTTCTTTCTACCTTCCCATCTCCCCCTTCCCCTAGATAGCAAGTAATCCAATATAAGTTAAACATGTGCAGTTCCTCTAAATATATTTAAACATTTATCATGCTACACAAGAAAAATCAGAGGAAAAGGGAGGAAATGAGAAAAAACAAAAAGCAAGCAAACAACAAAATAGGTGAAAATACTATGTTGTGATCCACATTCAGTCATCTATTAGAGTTGCCCTGAATCCACCTTGCTGTTAAAAAGAGCCACGTCCATCAGATTGATCACTGCATAATCTTGTTGCTGTATATAATGATCTCCTGGTTCTGCTCATTTCACTTAGCATCAATTCATGTAGTCCTCTCCATGCCTCTCTGAAATCATCCACCTGGTCATTTCTTACAGGACAATAATATTCCATAACATTCATATACCATAACTTATTCAGCCATTCTCCACTGATGGACATCCAACTAAATTTCCAGTTTCTTGACACTATAAAAAGGGCTGCCACAAACATTATGTGGGTCCTTTCTCTCTTTTATGATATCCATGGGCTGGATCAAAGGGTATGCACAGTTTGGGCATAGCAACTTTCATTTCCTGTCCTACACTTTGGCTTGTGACTTTCTTTTTAATCAATATCCTCAATCCATTTCCACAAGGGATGGCTTTAAAAAACATACTTTTGGAACAATTTAAAAGGAGAAAAAGAATGTCTAAAATGCCACCTCAAACACTATTCATAATCTTCACCAAATTGCTTGGCTCATTCTATGTCCAAGTCTGGATTTACTTGTTCTTCTATGGTTTTTAGACAGTTATTATGTATCAATAACATGTTATTTTTTCATCTTCGGTAGCCAGTTAATGGTCCCAGAGATTAGAAGTCTCCTGCTCTACTCCCTTTTCCTAGGAAAAGGACATTTTGTACTTTTACTCACACTGGTGAACCCTGCATTGTATATGCATGGTACTTTTTGTACTAGCAAAGAATTATAAATGAAACAAGTGCCCATAAATTAAGGAATGGCTAAATGAAATTAGCATATGAATATGATGAAATATTGTTTAGTAAGAAAAAATGATTTGAGAAATTCCGAGAAATATGGGGAAACCTGTATGAACTAACACAGTAAAGCAAGCAAAACCAAGAAAACAATATACATAACTACTTCAACAATATAAATGAAAAGAACAGTAAAAACAAAACTGAATGCAACTATATTATCAAAATGACCAATCTTGATCTGAGAGAAAAAATTAGGAAATATACCTCCCTACATAAGAGCTTCCGTCAACTAGGGCCTAACAACAGACAAATTCTCATAAAGGTATTACCAGGCCTCAAACTACATTACAAATGAGTAATCAACAAAACTATTTGTTAGTGCAAAAAAAAAATTTGGAAATGCCATTTAAAGGAACAGATTAATCAATATCCAAAAGTAATCAAACACAATGTGTAGGGCTCAATAAAGCCAAGAAGGCAAGTTATTGGAGCAATGATTCCCTATTCAGCAAGAAGCACTGGAAATATCATATACCACAATAAGTTCCAAATGAATTTGAAACTTAAATATAAAAGGTCATTCTATAAATAAATTCTATCCATTTTTCAAGATCTAGCTCAAATGCCAACTTTTCCATTAATATAATTAATGTAGCTAAAAATGAAAAGTTTCTACTTATATTATAAGACTTTAAATTTCGTGTCCCTTACCACTTATCTGCATCTTATCATCCCTAGTAGATTGTAAGTGCCCTAAAACCTATCACTTTGTCTTATTTATATTCAAATTTCTTACAAAATCAAATATAAACATATAAACAATATAAATACAAAGGCTGAGTAAACATCTATTGGAAAATGTGTTCTATATTTCAAACAAATTATTAGAAAATATTTAAAAGGAAACAGAAAAATTCTGTTTCAGAAGTTTGGTTTTAAGTTGGGAGATACCTATATTATCTTCTTTTTATCTCCAAGCAGTGAAATATATGTCCTAATAATAAAAAGATATATCCATAATTTTCTGTATCCCAAACAGTGACTAATATGGTATCTTGCAAAAAATAAATACTTGGTAAATGCCTAATGCATAACTACTCAGTGTGCAATTAATACATGGAAGCTTTCCATTGGCTCTTAAGACCATCAAATTTCACACTATTAAATAATATAAGATTTTCTTTCCCTCACTGGTACTAAGCAAAGGCGAGAGCTTCAGATGAAAAAAAAAGTTGGGAAGTGAGCAGCTGCTTTATAAGGGCAAACTGGATTTGAATTTCTGGGTCACAACTTAAAATATAGGAATAGTGGGTTGTAGAAAAGTGATAAAGAGTTAACAAAAGCTGGCAAGAAGTAATAGAAATCTAATCAAAAGATTAGCAAGGAGAAAAATGATTTCTATCTACTATTCTAGATACCACAAAAAGTAGCTCCAGGTGGGAAGAAGAATAGCAGTAAAGATAACCAGAAATTCACAGAAGACAAACTCAAAAAAAAGAAGCCAGTGATAAAAACCCTGGCTTCAGATATCTGTTCACAAATGCACAGAGCACAGGTGAAAAGCAAGAAGAATTAGAGAATATAAGAGGAAAATTGGATCTCATAGATATGACTGAAGTTGAATGAGATGAATTCAGTGCAAAAGACTAAAGCTAATGCAGGTAACAATGGATAGATTTTTAAATGTATCATAGTACTGTACAAACGATCCATAAAAAGACCAGCTGAGCTGCTCTGACTAGAATGCTAAATCATACTCAGTTATTTTATTTGAAGATGGGTCTGCATTAAAAAAGGCAGGAAAGTAGAACCTAGAATGAGATGGTGTCCCATCAGCTTAATCTATCAGTTTTGTTCCTATATCCTTTTTCATTAGTTTGGCTATTAGTCACTGGCATGGCTATTTTGGAACCTGAGAAGTGCTTCATTGAGGTTTTCTTGTGAGGAGTTCACAAAATGCTTTGAGAGCCAAATGAAATTTTCTAATTTTAAATCAAATAGTTGGCTGGAGCTGGAGACTTTAAGACTAGGAGAAAGGTAATCAAAAGAATAGAGCCAGAAACTTCTATAGGCTTTTGCTCAATGGTTGTATGGGTACGGTGCTTCACTTTAAAAGCATATAGACTTTAAAAGTTTTAGTCTCCCTTATCAGAAGAGGCTCACAAACCACTGAACCCTAACAGATGATAGTAGAGAACAGGAGAAAGCTCTGAAAGTACAGAATCGCCAGTAATAAAAGCATGTCAACAGAGAAGTAACCCTGAGACCAGCAGCAATATTAAGCAAAGATGATATGAAGGAAAGCAAAGACCTAACGCTTAGCAAAGGTAATTTAATGAAGGACAAATTCAAGCCATTCCACATAGACATCATAAAACCTAGATGACCATTTATGATGACCATTTAGAGAGCAGTAATCAAGGATGTGGGTAACTCCAAGACATTGAAAATAAGAGTTGCTCAGGCAGATATGCACTTTGACCAGAAGTGGCTAAATATGTGCCCTCCATGCACATTCCCTAGCTATATGCCCCTTGCCTGCACATATTACATGTATATGTATACACACACACACACACACACACACATATATATATATATATATTCCTTTACATATATTCTCAATGACATGTTTTCTTTTTTCCATTTTTTAATTTTTTTCTCAGTTATATATAAAAACAAGGTTTTTGGTTATACATGTACATTCTTTTTTTTTTACATATTTCCTTGTGAATAATGTTGAGAGACAAAAATCAGAACAAAGGGGAAAGACCATGAGATTTAAAAAAAAAAAAAAACAGAAGAAAAAGGTGGGGAAAGTGAACAAAGGACATATTGGCTTACATTCACTCTCCATAGTTCTCTCTCTGTGGATGTGGATGGCATTTTTTGTGCAAAGTTTACTGGAATTGTCTTGGATCCCTGAACCGCTGAGAATAGCCAAGTTGATCATCACACAATCTTGCTATTGCAGCATACAATGTTATCCTACTTCTGTTCCTTACACTCAGCATTAGTTTCTGTAAGTCTTTCCAGGCCTTTCTAAAACCATTGTGTTCATCATTCTTTATAGAACAATAATATTCCATTACTTTAATATATCATAACTTATTCATTCTCCAACTGATGGACATCTAGTCATTTTCCAATTCTTTGACACTACAAAAAGAGCTGCTACAAACATTTTTGTACATGTGGGTCCTTTTCCCTTTTTTATGATCTCTTTGGGCACAGTAATGGTACTGCTGGATAAAAGGATATAAATAGCCCTTTGGGCATAGTTCCAAATTGCTCTTCAGAATGGTTGATCATTTCACAATTCTACCAACACTGCATAAAGTCCCAGTTGTCCCCATCCCCTCCAACATCTATAATTATCTTTTTCTGTCATCTTAGCTAATCTGAGAGGTATGGAGTGGGACCTCAGAGCTGTTTTAATTTGCATTTCTCTAATCAATAGTGATTTAGAGCATTTTTTTCATATGACTATAGATGACTTTAATCTCTTAATCTGAAAATTGTCTATTCATATCATTTATCAACTGGGGAATGGCTTGTATTCTTATAAATTTGAGTCAATTCTCTATGTATTTTAGAAATGAGGTCTTTATCAGGAATAATTGCTGTAAAAAAAAAAATTTCCCCAGATTTCTGCTTCCCTTCTAATCTTGACTGTGTTGGTTTTGTTTGTGCAAAAACTTTTTTTGATTCAGTGTAATCAAAGTTGTCCATTTTGCCTTTCATGACGTTATCTAGTTTTTCTTTGGTCATAAATTCCTCCCTTCACCAAACATCTGTCAGTAAACTATCCCTTGCTCTTCTGATTTGCTAATAGTATGATCCAAAATCATGTACCCATTTAGACTTTATTTTGATATGGGGTATAAGATGTAGGTACATGCCGAGTTTCTGACCTATTGTTTTCTGGTTTTCCCAGCAATTTTTGTGAAATAGAGTTCTTATCTCAGAAGCTGGTGTTTCAGAGTTTATCAAACCCTAGATTACGATAGTCGTTGATTATTGTGTCATGTGTATCCATACTATTCCATGGATCTACCACTCTATTTCTTAGCCAGTACCATATTATTTTGGTGACTACTGCTTTAGAGTTTTAAGTCTGGTACTATTAGCCCTTCACCAAACATCTATATAAAATTATCTTCTCATCAATTTGCTAATAGTATGATCAATCAGTACATTTGACTCTTTTTGATATTATATTACAGATTGACTTTGTTTTCTGTTTTCCAGCATTTTTAAAATGAATTCTTATCTGGACAAGTTTTCAGAGTTTATCAAACTCCTAGGATTAGATGTTTGATTATTGTTGTTTATTATATTACTCTGGATCTACCACCTATGAGCAATAGTTATTTTCAAGACTTGTTTAGAGTTAATGACTACTATTGGCGCATTATAAAATTTTTTAGTTCTAATTCTATAGTTCTGCTTGATCTTTGGTTGGACTACCAAGATGACTTTGATTTTTTCTACAGTTATTTAAATGAACACTGACATGCTACTTTAGATATCATTTTATATAGCTACTCATGAGCAATTTTATTTAAATTGATATTAGAAATGACATGTGAATTTGTAGGAAGTTTATTTATATTCTGTTCATAATAGTTCCTAGCTTGTCTGTTTGCAAGTGGACAAATAGTTTGATTTTTGCATGTTAGTTCTAATAAAATTTCCTTTAAATTACTCTATCAGATCATCTTGCAAAAAGAGTGAATACTGTGGTTTATTTCTATTATCCTGAACTATTTCTTTAACTTGTTTTTCATTTTTTGATATTCTAAATTCCAAATTCATCAGATCATAAAGGATCTTATTCATTACCTATTATTCTTATTTTTTTTTTATACCAACATTTCTAGTACAATATTGAATAACAGTAGTTATAATGGGCATCCTTATCTCACCCCTGATGTTAGTGGGAATGTGTCTAGCTTCTCCCCATTATAAATAGTACTTGCTGATGGTTTGGGATAGATGTTCCTTATCATTTTAAGGAAAACTATTCCTATGCTCTCTAGTATTTTGGTATATTTTGTCAAAAGCTTTTTCTCCATCTATTGAGATTATTATATGATTTCTGTTAGTTTTCTTATTGATATGGTCAATTATGCCAATAGTTTTTTTTCTTTATGTTGAACCAGCCCTCATTCTTGGTATATCTTGCTGATGTCATTGTAATCTCTTTTCAGTCATATGTTTTCTTTATATTATGTCCTCCAAGATTATTCCTTTTTTAGTAGTGATCTTTTCATTGTGTCATCCCCTCACTAATAGTGTAGTTACCTATGGGATAGTATATCCCATGATCTTTTACTTGGAACAAATGCGTACTTTCTGACTGACATAATAAAAACAATCAGATAAATGGAGATTCTTAAACTGTAATTTTGAATGAATGCTGATCCCCTCCAAAAAAAAATACCTCTCGATTGTAAGAACTTTCTAACGACCCCATATAAGGTAGAATCCCAGGAGATACTCTGGATTTAGGAATATTAAAATTCAGAATGAGCTGAGATTATGAAGGAAATTTAGCTTCATTGAAGTTTTGGGCTTTCCTAGCTATATTGGAAGAAAGGAGGTAAGAGAGATCTTCTGATGGTCTTGATGCTCTTTTGTCAGACCACTTGCAGAGAGCATTTCTGTTTAGGTACTTATTAAGCAAGATGATCTCTGAGATCCTTTCCAAATGGATCTTATGTGAAAAAGTAAAATGTATATTTATTAAAGTGAGAAAAATCATGAAACTTAAAGAAAAATAAATCAAAAAGACAAAGAGAAACCATCTAAGAAGTAGGAAATCTTTGAATAGTGACCTATCATCCTCTCATTTATAAAAATGACTATCCTAAAACTCTTATTTATTTGCAATTGCTTCTTCTTTTCTTCTCTTTATAATATATGTATGTATACACATATATACATACATATATGTGTATATGTACATGTAGTTATGTATATAAATTATGCATATATACATATATGTATGTGTATACTCTACACCAGTGGTTCTCAAACTTTTGTTTTCAGTATCTTTATCCTATTAAAAATTATTGAGAATCTCTCCAAAGCATTTTTGTTTATCTGGGTTATATTTATAAATATTTAGCATATTGGAAATAAAAACTATTTTTGAATTTATAGACCCTCTAAAAGGGTTTCAGAGATCCCTAGGATTCTCTAGACCATACTTTGAGAACCACTGCTACACTCATCTTTCCCACCTCCTTCTCCAACCCAATGGGGACAAGCATGCTAGCAAAGGGAGACATCCCAGCTAGGATACATTTTCCAAATGGCTTTGTCACCAGTGATGGGGATGCTTTCCTAACATTCCCAAATGCCAAATAGGAAGGCGTGTAAATGAATAAATCTATAATAAAATAAAAAATCATTTTCTGAATCTAAAGGAAAATGCTATCTCCATGACTTGTATTGTCCAAAACAATTATGACTCACACATTTACTAAAGATGCAACATTTGGAGTTAGTGATGAGACTTTACTTCCAGGTTAAGATTTGGCATTTGTTTTGCATCCTCCATATAAAAAGTGGGGATTTTTAAGTCGAATGTCACTGTAAGAAGCTCTGGAACAACTTGGTCAAATCATGAAGTGAGTTGTCAATAAAGTAAATGAGAAATAAAGAAAAGTCTCAATTCCTGATATTAAAAAAAAAAAAAACAACTACAAGGATTCTGTAGCCTCCAAATTTCATGAATTGTTCCCTGCTCTTGGAAACACATTAATTCTCTTTATCTTAAAACCATTTGTAAGTAAAATTCATGGGTGCTGGGAAGTGGAAAATAGCAATGACTTTTGATATTTAGCCTTGGATATTAGTCAGCATTCATTCTACTTTCTTTTGAATTAAATTAAAATGAAGCTGTATTTATTTTAAAAAATAACTTTTGCTGTTCATTTTCTGAAAGGGTCTCGAGTCTCACTGACTTTTTACCTGATGTATTTAGTGTAATGTCAGCTCTTGTGAACAGATTGTGAGATTAGTAATTTCCGAGGCAACTTTTCATGTTGTGTCAATCACTTTCTCAACACACCTCTCCCTAACACACACACACACACACACACACACACACACATACACACACACACACACGCTCCCTCTCAATTTTTCTCTTGTCAGCTGCTCACTTCTTCTCCTCCCAACTGCTTTCTCCCACCTGCTTCCCTTAAACATAATTGAATGCCTCCATCTGAGGAACAGAGGGAATCCAACCAAGACAAGGGTAAACTTCTAGAGATGAGAGTTTTCATCATTGAGGTCAAGGGTGGAGGAAGAGCAAAGAAGCCTAGCAGCCGAAAGAATATGAGACTTCAGTGAAGGCTTGGAAAAAAAAATTGGAATCAAATAAAAATCAAGGTACAAGTGTAATATTACAAAAGAATCTTTCCCTATGACTAAAGTGTAAAGTCTAAATCCCTTTCCTGGAATAAAGGCATTTTGTGGTGCAGACATTAATCTCTCCTGTGGAAGTCATTGTGTTTCTGATGAAGACTCTTGGCTGGATTTCAATTTCTTGGTTCCCATTTGGTAAGTCAGCTAATAGGGGTGGACTAAGACAGCTAGTATACCATTTGGGCATGCTGAATTACCTGAAGGGGTGTGTGGATATGTGGGTGTGGGTGTGGGTGGATGTGAGTGTATTACTTGCAAAATTAAAGGAGATTTAATTGTATTTAATAGAATGGAATATACACTAACAATGATTAATATTTTTATCTATTTGTTTCATTAAAATATGTTACTGCTGTTCAGTTCTACTAGGATCTGTTTCTTTTTATTTTGTACATATAGAGATTTTTTATTGTTGTTGTTCAATTCTTTCAGTCACATCTGATTCTCTGTGTCCCCATTTGAGGTTTTCTTAGCAGAAATACTGGAGTGGTCTGCCATTTTCTTCTCCAGCTCATTTTATGTGTAAGCAAACTGAGGCAATCAGTGTTAAGCAATTTGCCCAAGTTCCCACAGCTAGTAAGTATCCAAGTCTGGATTTGAACTCATGAAGATGAATCTTTCTGATTCGGCTGTCTAATGTATAACTTAGCTTTGTTTCATTAAATTATACTTTTTCTTTCATTTTGGCTTCATGTATTTATAGAAAAGAATCTAGCAATGTGACAGAGTAGAGGAGGAAAAGAGAAAGACTTCAGCCATCTAATAGTGTGGACAACAATAATAAGAACAGAAGCACAATTTATTATCACAAAGCACTTTACAAACATTTTCTCATTGAATCCCTAACATCCTTGTTTTGTAATAATAGGAACTGTGTGGTTTTTTTTTTTGGCTTTCTAACCCTAGAGTTTCTTACAATGGCTTATGCATAGTAGTTAATAAATGCTTTTTTTTATAGACACACATTGTACAGATGTATAAATCAAGACTTAAAGAGATTAAGTGAAGAAGCTGAGGCTCACACAAATTGAAAAATCAAAGGCAAGAATACTACAGGGAGCTGTCCATGAAGCCATGATGTTTCCCATATTTAGTCACAACATAGTCAGGGAAAATAGGGCTTTGTCCCAGGATTCGAAATTTAGAAGCACTTACTGTCCTTTAGGAAGATAAAAGCAACAGAGTTCAGCACCTAATTAACAAAAAATAGCAAAAATAGTGAGATGGCCCAGTAGATAGAGCACTGGACTTGGAATGAGAAAAACTCTCTTTCCTGAGTTCAAATCCACCTCAGACACTTATTAGCTATGTGATTCTGTGCCTCACCTTACTCATCTGTAAAATAAGTCCAAAAAGGAAATAGCAAACCACCCTAACATCTTTAACAAGAAAATGTCAAATGGGGTCATAAAGAGTTAGACAAGATTGAAATGATTGAACAATAATAATTGATTATAAATTGATTAATAATTGATATAAAATTTTCAAATGAAGCAATTGCTATTCAAAATGAGCTTAAAAAACAATAGGAAGACAACAAATACCTACATAAAAGTGAATAAAATCAATAGAGAGAATAAATACTAACAAATGAATCAAAGAAAAAATACCTACTCTGTGCCAAATATTTTGCTAAATTCTAGAAATACAAATTTTCAAAAGAAAGTCCATGCTCTCCAATAGTTCATACTCTAAGAACACAAAAGTTTTTCAAATGGGTAAGGGGGAAAATTAAAAAAAAATCTTTGTGAAGAAGATAATGCTTGAACTGAGGGCAGCAGTGGATAGAGCACCAGCCCTGAAGTCAGAATGACCTGAGTTCAAATCTGATCTCAGACATTTAACACTTCCTGACTGCGTGACCCTGGTCAAGTCACTTAACCCCAATTGCCTCAGAAGGGAAAAAGATAATGCTTGCACTGTATCCTTGGAAAAAACAAAAGAATTCTGAAACAAAAATGAGAAGAAAATTTACAAAGTTTATAAAAGACTGAAAATTTAACACTAGGTTTTCACAAGGCATTCCCTGCCAGCTCCAGACCTTTAAGGTTGGCAAAGTAGTCTTCACTCCAAGTCCAGTGTTTTGTCATGCCATCAAGCTGCCTTTGTATTAATATAATATTGCCAACAGAAGTAGAGAACTTCATCAAGAGAAGTTTGAATACAAAGGGAATCCTCACAAAGAGAAACAGCATGGGGTAACACATAAACTAGTCACAATTATTCTATGTAATCGATACAGCAATAATAAAAACAACAATTCACATTTATATAATGCTTTAAAATTTGCAAAGTATTTTGCAAATAATGTCTCAACTGATCCTCTGGGAGGTAGGTGCTATTACTGTCTACATTTTATATATCAAGAGAACTGAGGCAAATGGAGATTGTCACTTGTCCAGGATCATACAGTTAGTGAGTGTCTGAGGACAAATTTAAATTCAACTCTTGTTAACAATCTCTAGGTCCAGTGCTCTACCTAGCTGACTTTCTCAATTATGTCATCTATAGCACTGAGCTTGGACTCAATGGCTCTTGTGTTCACTCCCTCACAGTTCTAACTATCCACTAAGGTGTAAAAGGAGCAAGATTGTGAATTAGCCTTGCCAACCTGCCAGGACTTTACCCCTGAAGTAGGGATGGAAAGGTGGGACTAAGTGCACTTATTGAAATGTTCATTATTTTTTTTAGCTAACCCTGATGTTATCTGCTTCCATCTGTAGGAAACATACATACCAAAGATAACCAGGGCACTTCGAATTGGTCAGATTTATCATATTAACTTGTTTGGAAAGCCAGTGAGTAGAAATCTGAAGTAACGAGATGTAAATACATTTTATTGTCGAGAGGAGTTTGGTAGTTGCAATGAATAGGGCTTGGAGCACTGGAGATGTCCAAGAAGTGCTACAATGAGTACTTTCAGTCATCATATCAATAAACAAGCATTTATTAAGTGCCTACTGCATGCCAGAGCTGAGAGTACAAAGACAAAAAATGAAATAATCCCTGTCCTCGAGGATGATTTAGGAGGTAGGGGGAAAGCAATGAAGAAAAACCTCCAACAACATAATTTCTCAATTCTGCTTAGGACCAGTTCTGATTAACTAAATGAGAGAATAAAATAAATCAGACAATTCATTTTGTCAGCAAATGACTTTATAACATACTCTGTTCAATTATGCCAACAGGAACTTGAAAACAAATTTAGATCACCAGCAGCCTTGTCTCTTGGGAATGGTGTGGGTTATCTTAAAACCACAGAATTCCCCAGGCACAAAGCACCATGAATCAAAATCAAAGAGTTTTGATCTAGAATAGTCTTTAGAGATGAACCAGTTCAATCTCCCTTCATTTAAGGGGGCAGGAAATAGGCTCAGAAGGAGAAGTGACTCTTCCAGAGTTACAGTTAGCAAAAGTAGGATGCAAACCACATCTTCCAACTAAAAACCACAAAGTACCTGTTTTTAAGACTACATGAAAAAAGAAAGGCAAAACAGAATAAGCATTCATATTTTAACTGTTAAAGATCTGCCTGACACTTCTTGTGTCTGTTCATCATTTTCTGGGAGAGGAAACATAAGTCACTGATGAATGTCCTGGGTCAGAGATCATGGCCTCTATTCCCAGCTCAGTCATTGATCCACTGGATGAATTTAGGTAAGTACTTCACCTCTTGGTCTCCATTTCCTCATCAGTTCATATTTCATGTGTGGTACATGCAATACTTACAGAGTCTTTGTATATTTAGCAAGAGACCTGAGGTCCTCCCCATTAGAAAGGGGTTCATCCTAGATACCTTATAAATCCCAAAGTCTGGGAATGCTGAGTTGTACCTGTGGCAGGTGGAGAAGTGCCCTCAATTAAGAGCAAAACTACACAGTATTAATCAATCAATAACTATTATACAGAACATGTTCTTTGATTTAATTAATCAGGAACCAGGTTATAAGGTGCTGAAAAAAGAGATTAGCAAGTCTGAGCTGTCTCTGTGGGGTTGGCTACTGGTACCACACACTTTATGGGTTGGCAGAGCATACATATATACAGAATATTAAAAAGCAGATGTGGACAGTTCTTTGTATAATAAGAATTAAATGTGAAAATACTAAAAAAAAATAGAGAAATTACAGTCTAAAGGTATGCTTATTTAAAGGAGTAAAATGTCATTTTGTTGGGTAGGTGGAATTGAAAACCAATAATTAAAAATGGTTTTCCTTGATCTAAAAATTGATAAATTTTGCTCTGTGCTAGGCAATGAGTATACAAAGACAAACCAAAAATAACAACAAAATTTAGCAGAGAGTTCACAGGCTATCTGGCAAGAGTTCACAGGCTGCCTGACAAATATCTATTTAAAAAGTCGTAATAAAGAGGTAGAGAAGCCTAACAGACAAAGCAGGAAGTTTAGAACAGATTCAGATCTTGGTTCAAATTCAACATCAGACATTAATTAGCTTTGTGATGTACAGAAAATTCTTCCTCCTTGAAACTCAATTCTCTCGTATATAAAATAGCACTAAAAGGTAGTAATTGCATCACAGTTTTGTTATAAGAATCAAATGATCTACTCTATATAAATCACTTTGTAAACCTTAAAGTGTTCTATAAAATATGAATTGTGAAGTATACCTTTTTTCAGCAAAGCAGAGGACCTCCAAAGAAGAATAAAACATATTTTCTGACTCCAGAAGGCTTACAATCTAACAGGAGATACAATTCAGGTAGAAGACAACAGAGAAGATGAGACACAGAGCTCATGGAGAAGAGACAATAATATGAAGCTGAAATGGAATTGGCCAGACTATGGTGGACCAAGCATGCTACAGGCAAAAGAATTTTAAGTTTCCTCACTAGACAGCAGGCTCATTTTTACAACATCTCTGTGTCTCTCTCTTTCTCTCCACTCATATTATCACCATATGACTTCAAGCTCTCATCACTTCTCCCTTGAACTCTTGCAATAGCCTCCTAATTGGTCCTCCTTTCTCCAGCCTCTCCTTTCACCAATCTATCATCCAAATGTAGCTAACAAATTGATAGTGCTAACATACAGCTCTTAGCATATCTTGCCCCTGCTTAAGCTTAAGTGGCTGCCACTGACTCTAGAATAGTCCTAATTGTCAAGAAATGTTTCCTTATATTAAACCTAAATCTGCCCTTTGGGACCTTCTTCCCATTGTTGCTATTTCTACCTTCTGGGTCTAAACAAAATGTTTTTTTTTTGTTTTGTTTTGTTTTTTTTTGGCTGAGACAATTGGGGTCAAGTGAATTGCCCAGGATCACACAGCCAGCTAACCCCTCTTTCACAAGACAACTCTTTAAATATTTGAAAACATTTATCATGTATGCCCCACAATATTCTTTCCTTTAAGCTAAGCATCCTCATTTCCATCACCCAATCCCCACAGGATATTAAGTTTATTTTCTGGTGACAAATTTTTTCTGTTGCAAATAGAGGCATTTAGAAATATTCTATTCACCAGATCAATCCAGTACAGTTAGACTAGAAAGGAAACACTTAAATAGTAAAGAAAAAAACTTTGCTTTAGGTTTCTTGACAAGGGTCATTCCCAATACAATGAAAGACCTGATTCAAATTTATAATAATAAGAGCGCTATTCACCAGTTGATAAATGGTCAAAGGATAAGAATAGGGAATAAATTCAAACTATCTATAGCAATGTAAAAAAGTTCTCCAAATCATTAATATTTAGAGAAATGCAAATTATAGCAATTCTTAGGTTTTATCTCACACTGATAAGATTAGCAAAATTCACTAAAAAAAAGGAAAATAACAAATATTGTAGGATCTGAGGAAGCAGAAATAGTGGAGCTATTGATTAGAATAATTATTATGAGGAAAACATTTGGGAACCATGCCCCCAAAGTCAGTTTACCTTTTGACCCAGAAATACTATGAATAGACCTATAAGCAAAAATGTCAATAGAGTGGGAAAAGGACATATGTCTAAAAAATATTTACAGCTTTTTGTGGTGGCAAAGAACTAGAAACTAAGTAGGTATCTGCTAATTGGGAACTGGATGAACAAATTATGTATGTGAATTTAATGGAACATTGTTGTGCTGTAAGAAATGAAGAAAGAGATGGGTTCAGAGAAATCTAGGAGGATTTTTATAACTGAAGCAGAGTGAAGTGAACATATCTAGGAGAATAATTTATAGCATAACCTCAACATTACAAAACTGAACACTTTTGAAAGATTTAAAAACTATGATTAAAGCAATGACCAACCATTTTCCAGGAGACGGGGAATGAGGAATTCTATCCTCCTGATAGAAAAGTGATAGACCAATGTAGAGAATGAGACATTTTTGCTAATATGGGAGTTTGCCTATTTATGCTTTTTTTTTCCCCATCGTGGAAGAGGAGGAAGGAAGGAAGGAAGAGAAAAAAATGATTAATTATTGAAAAAGATCAAACATAACTTTAAAGTATATATTCATTTAATCTTTATATTATGCTCACATTTGGAATCTTTCTTCTAAAAGCCATTTTAGCATTTGAATATTTGAAGGTCTCATTACAGATATTAGCTTCAAGAATAGAAAGCGTTCTTGAATTTTGTCATCTTATTTAGCATCCTTTCTTTGCTCTACACATGGTACTATATAAATGAGCTACCTTAGGAAGCTATCTTTCAGAACCTGATTTTCCTTAGCTCTTTGAAGATTCACCCCCCTGAGTTTCTCTTTTGCTCCAAATGGAACCCAGAAAGTCTTTCAGTAAAAGATAAAAGGAAGGAAATAAGCATTTATATACTTTCTACTCCATAGAGGTACTGTGCTAAGTGCTTTTTACAAATATTATCTCATTTGATCTTCACAATAACCCTGCTAGCTAAGTACTATTATTATTCCCATTTTGCAGTTGAAGAAACTGAAGCAAATAAAAATTTGTCTTATCCAGGGACACACAATTAATAAATATTTTAGGCTGGATTTAACTCAAATCTTCCTGTGTCTGAGCCCAGTACTTTATAGCAATGCCATGTTCCCATACCCGACAATCCAAAACTAAGTTCCTGTACAAAGTCTGAACAAGATTTCAACTGACATGCTTCTCCATTATAAATTTAACCACTATATAGTTCTGTTACATACTAACCTAATCCCATTTTTAGGAACAATCTGGATCTGGGCTATTTTGTTGCTGTTCAATTAAATGAAACATATACTTTTTAGAAATTGTATGTAACAATTTCATGAGAATCAAAATTGCAAGTGACCCAAAGGATTCTGTTGAGACCCAGAATGATTGTGTATATACTGCAGCACATTTCTCATGAGCAGGGAACAAAAAAAGTTATATAATGATGCATCTATGATGTGGGATATTATCTCTAATTGGAAGAGCAGGTGGGCCAGTATCAAGAAGAATGGATAACAGAAGGATAGCCCCAGTGCTGCACTGATAAACACAAAATATTAAAAGACAAAAAGTAAACTCTCCAGAGTGATAAGAATGAGTCATCCATTCAATAAGCATTTATTAAGTCACTGGGCTTGGAATCAAGAAGGCTCCTCTTTATAAGTTCAATTCTGGCCCCAGACACTTATTAGATGTATGGGGAGTAGTATCTTATCAATGATGACTCATAAACAGGGAATGGAATTAAAAGAATTTTGAAGTGTAGGTTCAGAATAAGAGATATCACATAATAAGAGCAAGGGATGACATATGAATAGTCTAAGAGTCGGGCTAATGTCCATGAAAACTAAAAGCTCCAGAGGAAGGCTTCCAACATCATGGAACATGTTGCTCTATCAAATATTTATGGGAAAACATGGAATCCTGCGAGTAACCTATTCTAAACTGGAGTAATCTAAAAAGACTCATGCTTCTTATTTTTCCTGGGCCCTTGGTATAGAAATTTTACATGGCCAAGTCCTGAGATACCAGTTCATCTCTCAAATTCCATGCTCCTAAAGGATATGAGTCTAGAGCAAAGACAGGGTTTTAGAGGAAATTAAAAACAAGTGGAGGCAGAAAGATAAGGTATCAGAAAAACCTGGATTCCAGTTCTGCATCATACTCAATTTGGTTGTATGACTCTAAGCAAGTCACTTCATCTATCAATGCTCCAAGCAACTCTCTAAAACTAAGTTAGAGAAAAAGTACCATGCATTTGTGGAGAAAGTTCCTAAAGACACTAATGAAATCATAGGTACAAGGGGAGAAATAAAACAGAAACCAACAAAAGTTGTCCAGTTTTAATGAAAGATCCTAGTGAAGGGAAAACCCACTCCCTAAAGTAGTTCATTTCTCTTGAACATCACTTTAATTGTTAGAAAACAGAAACTGTTTTTCAAGTACAGAGTTGTAAAGGTTAAAAAAAAACTCAAAAGATAGGAGTTTTTTGTTTATTCATTTGTCTACTTATACATTCATATATCTTTCTATTCATCTATTCTTTTATAAACTTAATCACCAATGTATGTATCTATCCATTATCTATGTCTCCATCCATCTTCTATCTATCCATCCACTCATCTAAATAAGTAGATAGAAATACTTATTTATTTAATTTCGGAACCCGAAGTTCTCTGTCTTACTCATCTTGGAAGTATAGTGACTACTAATGGGGCTACTAATGGGGCTTCTTCTAGGGTTTGAACCTTTGACCTGTTTTGTATATGACCTGCACTAATTTGCATTTCTTTATATACCCTGGTGTTGCCTGTTCCTACAATCTCACACTATTTGTGCCAGATTTAGTGTGGACTAGAGATTAGTTTTAGCCTGTTAAGTGGAGATTGCACTGATGCCCCTAGAGGTCTCTTCAGACTCCAAGATTCTGTAATTCTGTCATTCCATGAATAAATGCAGATCTAGTGGTAGAGATAGTGTGATAATGAGAACACAAGGCCTGGAGTCAAAAGACATGAATTTACACTCTGCTTCTGATTACTTTCTCTATCTGTGACACTGAGCAAGATGCTCTACCTTCCAGTACTCTAGTTTCATTAAATCTAAAATTAGTAGATTGGACTAGGGGAGCTCTCAGGTGCCTCCTAGCCATGGTCATCTTCTATCTATGACCCTATAAATGCATCATTGATATTGAGTTTATAAAATAAAGTTCAAGTCTATAGGTTAATGTCTTTTTTATGCTTTCAGCCCAGAACCAATGCAACGCTGGTGAAAAGAAAAAATTAAATTAGAAAGGCTTTTCTGAAAGTTGTTTTGTCCTTCAGAGTGTGCCCCCCAGATATGGCACCATGGTGTAAATATAATGGTTACAGGAAGGAAAATCAACCCCACTAGTCCCATTAGCTCCAGCAAAGGGTCACACTATTGAGAAGAATATACTCCAGCAATACCCAGGTGAATAGTAACCTAATTTCTAATGGAATCCAGAGACTCTTTAACTCTAGTGAATAGGGGATGGAAGAAATAATGGGCTAGACATTAGATATTACCTGACTGAAATTGTTTCCACTCTATGGATTAATGATAATAATAACAGTAATAATAGTTACTATAACAATAACAATATCCAGCATTTATATAGCATTTTAAACTTTGTAAGCACTTTTTATATATAATATCATTTGATCCTCACAATTCTATGAGGTAGATAACTATTATTATTCCCATTTTTTTTTGGATGAGGAAATTGAAGCACAGAAAAAACAGTGATGTTTACACAGGTTTACTGCTGGGCAAGCTAACTAAATGTCTGAGGCAGGACTGAATCAGGTTTTGCTAATTTTAAGTCCTACATTCTGCCTAAATATAAACTGGGGTAATTCTTGGACTAGTAGAAGGCTTTGGTTTCACATTAGGGTCAATCAACCCATTCCTGGAATTACCCTTTCTATTCCTGCCCTCAATTACTCCCAAATTCCTGGGATGGTGCAGTAACTAATTCAACCTTATGGAATATTAAGGGACAGGGAAAGAGTTTCTACTAGCAGAATTCAACTTCAAACCCGTTCCCTCCTTGAAACATTTTTAAACTCCGGATTCCCTACTCCCCCAACATGCCAAGTAACAGTAAGTAATTTAAAAATGTAAAGACAGAATGACTTTTCCCCCTGACTATACAAAGCAAACTTAATTAGAAGGCGCTGCCAAGAAATCACTTTTGTACAGGTTCAAGATTATAGACCACTCTGCTCTCTTTTCATTTCAAATTATTTATGCATTTCTTTTTTCTGCAAACCTGCATGTTTTTCTGACTCTCTACACCAGATGGCAGAAATGAGCACTCAGCTCACAGTCCACAAAAAGTTAGATTTCTCTCAAGGTCTAAGTCAAAAAAATCACAATTCTCTCTAAAATGGCTAATGCGTGTAGATTTCCAGCACATAATATCCTCTCCTCTCCCAAACTCAAAAAGATCCAATCCATCCTAATGGGAGAGTGTTGAAATGGGTTCTTTTTTTTTTTTTTTTTTTTTTTTTTTTTTTTTTTTTTTTGCAGGGATCTCAGTATCAGAATTATCTTTATCTTTCACTCTAAATAATATAAGTAGCTGTGGAACAAAAGGAGAGCTCAGGGACTGGAAGTGATGAGAGAGGACGAATAGCATTATTTCTCTAAATCCAATCCAATCCTTAAATGTTAATTTGTGATATCAATGAGGTAGAATTCTAACAAAGAGGAAAAATGTTTATTTAGATTCTTCATCTCTGTCCTCAACATCAAATAATTACTGATATTCATTCTCTTGGAGCAATTTTCTTTTAAAAAAAAAAAAAGCTTTTTGTTTTCAAAACATATGCACATATATTTTCAACATTCACCCTTGCAAAACCTTGGGTTCTAAATTTTTTCTCCCTCTCTTTCTCCTACCCCCTCCTTTAGACAACAAGTAATCCAATACATATGAAACGTGTAATTCTTCTATGCATGTTTCTACAATTATCATGCTGCACATGAAAAAATCACATTACAATGAAAAAAATTGAGAAAGAATACAAAATGCAAGCAAACAACAAAAAAATGAAAATACTATGGTGTGATTTACACTTAGTCCCCACAATCCTTTCTCTGGGGGCAGATGGCTCTCTCCATTACAAGACCATTGGAATGGCTGAATTACCTTGCTGTTGAAAAGACCCACATCCATCAGAATTGATCATCATATAATCTTGTTGTTGCTGTGGTTCTCTTGGTTCTACTTACTTCACTTTGCATAAGTTCATGTAAGTCTCTAGCAGCAATTTTCTAATGTTTCTCTCCATAGAAATTATTATATTGTATAGATACAGGAGCTATTAGCAAGAGTGTTAAGAACAGATGGGATTTTCTGTGTGTAAGTCTGTGTGACTTAACACCTTACAGGCTATCTATATTCAGGTTAATGGGGTTAACCAGTAAGTTGGAGAAAACTTCCAGACAGTTGAGATCACTTTTATGAATTTTGTTGTAAAGGAGAATAGGATAGAGAGTTCAAAGGGTCCGTAGAAATCTTCCAGTTTCTTGGAGCTTCCTTTATAATTTTGTACAATATAATATTCTATTACTTGCACGAAGACAGAGTGGTGTAATGGACAGAGAGCTTAATTTAGAACCTCAAAGATTCTAATTCTAACTCTGACAAATACTGCCTGTGTATCTCTGGACAGGTTACTTGACCTCTTTCACATTAAAAATTACAGATATATTCTCAGTCACCAAAGAATTCTCTGTACCAGTAAAATCACAGTTTCAATCTTTATACCTACATTCATAGATCAGAATTTGTTCAGTTGCCTGCCCCTTCCCCCCCACCCCCAATCCCAGGTTTTCCATTAGATTGTGAGCTTCTTATAAACAGGAACTGTCATTTGCTTTTCTTTATAACTCCTGTGCTTAGCACAATTTCAGGCACTTAGCAGGATAGATACTGCGTAAATGCTTATTTCTGACTGGCCCCAAAGCTGATATTTTTCCCCCTGTGCCACGTTGCCTCTTACATATTGAACAATTAATATTTTATGGCAGATTATTTAGATTGTTCTTCGATGACAGCAAATCAAAACAAGCATAGTCAGGTACTTCAAGATACAGGAGATAAAACAAGAGAGAAGGTTAAATGGAATACTGGCCATAACTGACAACTAGGGGAGGGGGGGAAATCTTGTTTTGAAAAAAACAGTAGACATATAAAATCAAATAAATCAGTTTCCAATGGAGGAAAGGACCCAGAGAAGAGCAGCATTCTCTGTAATGGTAGCAGATAGAAAATCACTTAAGCTGAGGCTTCTATGACAAAAACAAGCAGTTTGAAAGAGGATTTTTCTCTTCTGCTTGAATACTCCAATCATCAGTGCTGTTCCATTAGGCAGCCTACTCCCTGTAAAAATCCACTGCCTGAGAAGTTATTGACCTTTCTTGGCACAGCTTGGCTATACAGCAGCCCTCATTTCATCATCTAATGTGGATTTGGGGGCTAATACCTTCAGCCTTCCAGAGGGCATGATTATCAATGCCACCTAACCTCAGATGGTAATTACATTCCTCAATGGCACAGATCCAGTGTTCTGGAGAATCAATAAGGCAGCCAGGATGGAGGGGGGCGGGGAGAGGGGGCAGATATTGGGAGAAAGGATTTCCCATTGGCTCATGGCCACTTAAAAGATTAAATACCAAAGGAAAAGCTTCAGATATTTTTGAGAGAGTATTCCCTAAATCATGACAGTATAATGGGGAAATATCCCATTAGTTCTCTCATTCACTAACCTGAGAGGTAATACTGCAGAAAATACAGTATATGATCTTTGTCAGCTTTCCTGTGTGGGAGCTCCCTCTACCAATACAGACAAATCCAAAGAAGTTGCCTAAGGCATTGAGAGCTTAAGTGAATTGACCAGGGTCACTTAAGCAACTTGCTTTCTACAAGAGTGGATAAGGTCTAGTGGATAGAGTATTGAAATCAGGAAGTCCTGGGTTCAAATTCTACCTCAGATATTTATTAGCTGTGTGATTCTGGTCACATCATTTAGCCTCTCCATTTCTCAGTTTTTTCGTCTATTAAAAAGAAAAAAGAGGCAGGAGTTGTCACACATGGGTTGGGAGATCTGATTATCTCCAAAGTCTGTTTTAGCTCTAAATCTAGGATTTCAAGACTTTAAGTCTAATACTCAACTACCCCTATGATGCCCCTTTTATAGATTACAGCAGTTGTAGACTATTATTATCCTGTAATCAACACCAGTCCAATATTCTACCCAGAAATGTAAGGAAAGGAAGAAAACAACCATACACACACACACACACACACACACACACACATTAAGCTCTGTGCTAATTGTTTACAAATATCATCTCATTTGATCCTCACAATAATCTCAGGAAGTAGGTATTTTTATTATCCGCACTTTACAGTTAAGGAAACTGAGGCAGACAGCAATTAAGTGAACTCAAGTCTTCCTGACTACAGACCAAGCACTCTAATGTGCCACCTAACTGTCTCTGCAAAATGGCCATATCCTTTTATTTAGAAAATATTGGCAGGTGACATGGATGCAAAAGCCTTATAATCTTCAACAAAGGGATAGCTGCATAAGTCTCAGGTATTCCTGCTATTTTCCTATCTTTTTTCAAACAAACAAAATATTTTTAAAACAAAATAAATGAAAAAACAGAAATATCTATCAGACCATTAAGTTATTCCTTCTCTCCAAACCATTTATATCACTTTTATATATTTTTATAGCCATCTCATCTTTCCCACAGTATGCCTTATGCCATCTTTATTCGTGTATCTACCCAAATTGTAAACTACTTGTGAAGAGGGTCTGTGTCATTTTTCATCTTTGTAATCCATATACCTGGCGTTGTGTCTTATGCTTAGTAGGTACCTAATAAACACTTTTTGAATTGAAGCTACCAGATCAGCGCAAGCCAGATCTTTAATGCTTTAAATGCTTGAAAATGGAATAAATCTGAACTGGAATCAAATTTTAATTTAGTCTTCCAGTCAATAACCATTTATTAAGCATCTCCTGTATTCCAGGAACTGTGCTAAGCAAATATAAGAAGAGGCAAAACAATTCTTAACCTCAAGGAGCTCCTGATTTAAGATCAAGAAGTACAAGAACACAGTTTGAACACCTGAGGAGTTATCACCTCTTTTATAGCTCTGTTCACCTCAAAAAAAGACTTATCTGAAACTAAATTGGAATTAGGAATGTTACCCATGGGATTAGACTTTGTGAGAGATGTTACACAAAAGAGACAGCATTTGTATCAGGTCCAAAATGGCCTCTACATACCACTATCAGCTGGGGTCCCATGGAAGTGGACTTCTGTCTTACTGTAGTAATAAATGAAAAGATCTCCAACATCCCTTTTCTATTAAATCCCATAAGCCTACAAATGCCTTTTGTCTCAGTATTTACACGTGAAGAAATTGCCATTCATTTCAATATCTTATTGCAAAATCTACATTCTCTTCCTGCTTTAATTTGCCATGCATTTTCCTCCTTGGTTAATCTTCTCTTAAAGCTACTGCTTTCATCATGTTAAACCAATTAGAATTTAAATTCCTTAAGAATAGGTATAATTTCATTTTTTATTTGAATCTATGGGACCTTAGAAAGATTTTTAACCTTGAAATTCCCAATTTGCCTAATATACAATAACTCTAAATTTCTATGATTTAGGTCCCCCCTAGCTCTCAATTTATAATCCTGTGACTTTTGGTCCAACACTCTGTTACCTTGTTTGTTTGTTGTTGTTGTTGCTGGTTCTTCCTTTTTGAAAAAGATGAATGATATCACAGGTGATGTCTTGACTTGTGTCATTCATTGGATTTCAGTCAGCAGTCTCTCTGCAATGACCTGGGTAATAATTTTCTCTGAATTTAATATACAGATATTTTTCCAGCTTTTTAGCATTTTCTAGTATTCATATAGTTTGTGATACCCCAAGGTCATCATATGAGTATAGTGAGGCATCAGGATAGGACTTTAATTATTTTAACCTACCACATAGTATACAATAAATCATCATTAAATGGATGAATGGTTTTTTCTTCGTTAATATTTTTTTGCTTTTTTGTTCATTCTTGGGAAATTCAGCCCATAGAAACCTTCATATTCTAAGGTGTAAAAATGTCACAAGATCCATACTCATTCCAAGACAGAGTTTAGGCTCAGTTTACTCAAGGGTATTTGAGGCTCTGCTATTACACTTTGTTTCATGGACAGTAGAAAAGAGCCCAGATTTGGAGATATCATTTCAGTTCTGCTCCCATATAACCTATATGGCCTTGAACAAATTAACAAATCTTACTGTGCCTTAAGTTTCTCTTCTATACTATAAAAGGGGTTGAACTAGATAATGTCCTAAGATTACTTCCAGCTCTAGGTCCTATGATCACATGTAATTGGGAACAAAAATGGTATCATATAGAAAGAGGGATGGGGAAGAAGGAAATTATAATGAACATTTCTGATTTGCTTCTTGAGACTAGTATCTTGCTACTTGCTGGCTCAGGACCACTGCCTGGCTTACAACTAATATATAAATAAGGTTGGCTCTTTTTTTTAGCTAGGCTCAGATGTCCCAACTCTAACTATTGTTCCAAGCTAATTTAAGATTATATTTAGTTGAAAGGATAACTAGGGATAGCTAGTTAGTGTAATAGATAGAGCACCAGCCCTGAAGTCAGGAGAATCTGAATTCAAATCTGGCCTTAGATACTTAATATTTCCTGGCAGCGTGACCCTGGAGAAGTCACTTAATCCTAATTGCCTCAGGGAAAATTTTTTTTAAAAAAGAATAACTGAATGGGGAAAAAAAGCACTTTATTAATGTTATAAGCTAAGCACTAAAGATGCAAAAAACAAAAAACCAACAACACAAGTACATGATCCCTGTCCTGAGCAACTTCTTATTTTAATGAGGGGAAACATTATATATATATATATATATATATATATATATATATATATATATATACACTACCCATAGATACAAGTAGATGGAAGGTAAATTCAGAAGGAAGGCACCAAAAGTGGGAAGAAGACTTGAAAAGGCTTTCAGTAGTTGAAAGTTAAGGTGAGTCTTTATGGAAACAATGAATCTAAAAGGTGGTAGAGTTTTCCAAGCAACTGAGAAGTAGTAAAAAGGATAATGTTGCATGTGAACTTATTATATGCAAAGAACTATACTAAACATGGAGAATACTGATAGAAAAAAGCAGCAGAAGTCTCCCTGCTATTCCCTACTTTGTGGACCCCATTGCCTCTATATTTGACTTCTTCACTCACATTTGCAGTACTCATTTAATAACAGTTATAAAGATAGCTAACATTTATAGAGTGTCTAAAAGTTTGCAAAGACAATCCTTGTTCTCAAGGAGGTTTTGGCTGTAAATCAAATGGCTAAGCTCAGTGGTCTTCAGGGTATAGTGATGAAGCAGATGGTAAGGCATCTTCTTTAATGTCATTTCTACTGATAAAAATATATTAGTCTCTGACATTGATAGTGCCGAGGACGTTGCTGGGGAGAACTTCTTGAGAGTTCAAAAGAACTGCATCATTTTAAAGATATAGAAACAATCTCTCATTACTATTCCCTTCCCAATGTTCAGAACGGATCGTCCTTTCCAGTATCAAAACTGGTGTCCCCTCTGGGACATCCCACTAGAGCCATAAGCAGTATTTGTGCTGCTGAGGACAAATTTGAGTGAGGGATGGAGGAAGGAGAAAATTAAGAGCCTTGAACTGTTGTAGTCCAAGATATGAATAAATACTGATAGAGGACATAGCATAGTCATCCTTCAGAGAATTCAAAAATAAGAAGTCCGAGCAAGGCAACAAAACTGAGGAACTGGAAAAGGATGGAGTGGGGTGCTGGTACACCCAGTGAAGGGCTGTGAATCTCAGGGATAATCTCCAGAAAAAGGAGAAATTATGTCCACCTCCTCTCACTGTTTGCACCTTAGGGCAAAGCCCCAGTCCCCTATCCCTATTAACACCTTTACACTACTATATTGTGACTATAGGGGTACCCCCTAAAGCCCCCTAGGAAACCCTGGAAGCAGAGGAGAAAATTCCTCACGTCAAGCTCCATGTACCAGTGAAAACACAGGGCTGATCCCAAAAAAAATCTTTAGCCTTCTAAAAATATGGTCACTTTCATGCCACTAGGAGATGTTAATTTAGGACTTTAATAAAGGATTTGCAATTTTAGAGGAAAATGTCATCACCTGTACCAAAATTCTCACAGAATTCACATCCTTAAGAACAGGATTCTGCCAGCTACACCCAGAGAAAGAACACTGGGAAATGAGTATGGACCACAACATAACATTTCCACTCTTTCTGTTAATTTGTTAATCTGCATTTTTGTTTTTTTCTTCTCAGGTTATTTTTACCTTCTTTCTAAATCTGATCTTTCTTGTGCAGCAAGATAACTGTATAAATATGTATACATATATTGTATTTAACATATACTTTAATATATTTAACATGTTTTGGTCTACCTGTCATCTAGGGGAGGAGGTGGGGGAAAGAGGGGAAAAGTTGGAACAGAAGGTTTTGCAAGGGTCAGTGTTGAAAATTACCCATGCATATGTTTTGTATATAAAAAGCTATAATAAAAAATAAAATTAAAAAAACAAAGAACAGGATTCTGAAAAATAGGACAGGCCAGTTGGAAAATGAAATTTCTATTAGGTCACTTTTTGCCAGTCTTGCCTCAACACTGGAGTATCATTTAATTATCTTTCTAGACCTCAGTGAAAGTGCCTTAGAATTGAATTGATTTAAAGATTTGTGGGGGGTAGGAGAAGAAAGAGAGATGAACATTCAGTCTGAACTCACCTTTATCAGGAAGCTAAAAGGAGGGCTCTAGCCTACACATATAAAAATCTTTTATTGTATGGTTTTGAGAAATCTTTTGAGCAAATAAGGTCTGGATAGCAATATATAAATATATTAAAGCTTTGTCCATCATTCTAAAATATTAATACATTCAAATCTCCCCCCTCTTTTTTGGGAGGGATGGTCAGGAAACATTAACTAACTATCTGGAACTTCAGGGAGGGGAACTTTTCATTCCCTACACCTTTACTCACTGTTTCTGTTTAAGGGATTCATACAAGTCACTGGGGAATTTGGCTGCCATCCAGAAAAAAACCAACAAACAACCCCAAGTAAAGCAGAAAGGAAAATGAGTCTGACAGATTTATTCCCTTCTGCATTTCCTGTCTCTCTGCTTTCCAAGACTGGCTTTCAAAAGAAAGACTTTGTCCCATGTGAATACGCTCTACAGTAAGGCAACAGTCTCTAAAAAGAGGTCTGTCTCTCCCTTTCCATTCCTTGAATTTTTTTCTTAATTTTGTGAGCCAAAACTAGCCCCAGGTGTCTTTTTGTGTCTAATGCCAACATGTAATATTCTCCTTCCTCTGGTTTTTTTTTAAGGTCTTAAGGGGGAAAGGAAGGGGAGAGGAGGTGGGAAGAGATGGTAGAAGAACTGACAGAACCCGAAGGATAAAGAAGGACAAGAAAGTTCCAGAGGGAGAAAAGAAATTGCAAGTACATGCTGTAGAACAAATGGAAATAATGATGTACGAACATTTCCAAGAAACAGAGCCATTCTTATGCATGTGTCTCTTTAAAAATGTATGTGTTGTAAGTACATGTAAGTGATACCCCAAAGACAGATTCAGTTGATTGGAGATAGGCATATATAATATATATATACATATATATATATATATATATATAATTATACACAAGTACATATATAAGTGCATATTCAAGCAAAGGATAAAATGAATCCGTGGGGGTGGGGAGAATGGTGGACTAATGTGTATTACATGTCAGAGTATCTGCCAATTGGGTATGTTCTTATAAAGAATTAATGTTTCACTCACATTCAATACAGTTGACTTGCTTCAGCTGAAATGGGCCTGGATAGCTATTTGTTATTTGAATGACTTTAACACAGAAATCTCGACCACTGCAGCTGAAAACTCGGGAGTGCCGAACATGTGGCATTCATTAACAGAACTCCTGGAGTGTGATTGCGGTAGATTTTCGGCATAAAGTTTCGCAATGAAATACTGCAAAAAATAAATATAGATTTATTTGGATTCTCCTGAGTTCTACCACCAACATAGTGGAAATCACACCAAACTTCCTCCTCCTTTTGCTTTAAAACATATGTCTCATTGGATTTTTGTGGAAGGAAAATTATTTTAGTAGGAATAATTTGAATTCCTTTTACAGCCAATTTTTTAATACCATTCAAGATATTCTTTCCTGAAAAGTATTCAGGAGAGAGGATTCATTCCCTCTTGATAGTGTAGGCAGCAGAAATTTCCATACAGAGTGGTTAGTAATTCTCAATTTGGGGAAATTTGAGGAAAATGAAAGAAGCAGAGTCATTGCTAATGATCCAAAATTACATTTGAAGCACATCTTTAATTTCACTAATCAGTAAAATTGTCTTTGATCCTCTGTCCCTTTAATATTAAAATAAATTTCACAATTCATCCATATTATCTAGTTTTTCATATAATTGTTTTTGTTGCATGTAATCAAAATAGAAATGTGAAGGGACTGGAAACAAATAGGAAAAGTTGAAAAAGACATTTTTTTATCCCAAGCTATCTTACCTCCCAAAAAAGGGGCATATCTGAATGTATTAATATTTTAGAATGATGAACAAAGTATTTGATATATTTATATATTGCTACCCACATCTTACTCTCCAAAAATGATTTCTAAAAACCATATAATAAAAGATTTCTATATGTGTAGCCTAGATTCTTCCCTCTGCTTGCAGCCCCTAAACGTACCTCCAAGTTTCAGCTACTCTTTAGGTCATTGCTACTCAAAAACACACTTTGGGAGTCCCCACCAACATTCCTTTTTACAGGCCAACAAAAGACACATTAGTTCATAACAAAATACATTTCTTCTAGCAGCATAACAAAATAAATTACAAAGAAAATTCTTCCCACATATATTTTTCCCTTAATTGGAGCTTTTATTTCATTAAACTGTGTAATTTGTAGATGGAAAGTTGGAAAGTTTTGAAACCAAAAACGATTTCATACAGGAATGACTCTCTTATAACTTCTTTGCCCTAGGGATTTAATCAGGTATCTAGAAGCTGTTATCTCTAATGTCAAGCATTCCTGTGAACATACAGGAAACAAAGCATACCTATATATGTTCTTTGTTGTTGCTTGTTATTGTTGTTTGAACTTTATTCTTGAAGAGGACCAAGTCATCAGGGAAATGACTGGATTTAAGTGAGAGAAAGTTGTGCAAGGTAACCTGTCTCATTTTCCCCTCCAGAGCCATCTGGATCCAGTAGCCAGATATAGATCAGGATGGCTGAAGATGGCCCTGGATGTAAGGGAAGGCCTTGGTCTTTTTAAACTAACTCTAGGAGTCACTGCCATTTCCAAAAGAGGAAAAAGTCAGTAACTTCTTTGTAGACTTCCCCTTATTAATTTTATTGATAGGTTTATTCCTGTCTTCCTCAAAGGTAGGAAACTAGTAGTAACACTATTTATAGAGATTAGAAAAAAAAAGTATCTCATCTTGACATGGGTCAAATTCTGTAGAAAATGAAAAAATATGAAAGCAAGAAATAAATTGATATGTGAATGAGCAGAAAAGCCTGTCTCAATCCAGAGAAATCTATGATGGTAAAATGAGGTATCAAAAAAAGCAAAAAATGCTAGTACTGAAAGCTCAGAAAATAAGACATTTCAAAAGTCATAGTTAAACGAAGAGCTTTCTTCCTTTCTTTTTACCTATTTTTTTCTTCTCCATGTTGTTTGACACAATAAAAAACATCTCTCAACTCCCTCTCCCCCTATTTGTTTCTTATCAACCTATCTCTGGTTTTGGAATTTCTTTATATCTCCAAGCTGAAGCCTTAGATTAGGACAAAGTCATTAACTAATGCCTACTCCAGAGAAATTGACCTGCTTACAAGTGTGAGATATCAGAAGGAAGTTATTTAAAGAGGTAGAAGTAATTCAGAAAACTTGGAGAATATATAGAAAAGCAAATACATACAGGAAAGCTTGGAAGTTGGAGTATATATGAATAGAATATTCTACCACAGGACATAGGAATCTTGAGAATTAATAGAAAAGACAAATTGTTCACAGAACCAAAACAGTCCTCACACTACTACTCTCAAGAGTGACAGGAATTATTATGCACCATCTCTTGTTTGTGATCATCATATTGAATTATGAAAATCCTTTTTTGATACTTCACCATGGAATGGAGTTGATCCTGGACTTTTCAGGGCAGTGCAATCAGAGGACAAATTCCACATTCCAAATCCTATAAGCACTCAGTTTATTTTAGCTCTTTTGTGAATCAGGCTTACAATCAAAGAACTAACAATAGGTTCTATATCTGTCATCCCGACCCAAAGATGGGCAAAGAGGCTCATCACCAGAAGATTATCTGCCAACTGTTTAGGTTTTGGGGAGATAACAGAAACTGTAAGAGATTATTTAACCAAAATGAGTAAGGTTTTTTATTTGCATTAGCAGAGGAAATAATCACAATAGTGAAATTATTGGTCTTTTAAAATCTGAAAGTAGCTAGGGATATCTTTAACTTTTTTCTCCCCTCCCCTTACCAAGTACACTGCCCAAAAAAATCTTTGGATATTCTTAAATAACAAAGCCACAAAAAGAATACTGATAAAGGGAAAGTTATGTCAAGCTAACTTCCATTTGCCCTACCAAATGCAAAACCGTGTAGCTTCATAAAACTAAAATGGGTCTTAGAAATAATGCAACCCAACCCTCTTGTTTTTATATTCATGGAAAGTGAGACACAGAAAAGTGGTCTGTCCAAATTGACATAGCTAATTAGTGACAAGCACAAAATTAGAGCCCAGACAAGCTGGACATCTCAACTTCAGAGTTACAAAAGTCCATAAAGGTCATTGAATCCAATCCTCTCAGGTGCAGAAAAGTTAAATGACTTGCACAGTGTAACATAATAAGCATCAGTGACAGGATGAGAATTCAGGATTTCCTGACCCTCAGTCCAAGACATCATCCAGTTTGTCACCTTTCCTCCTGGCTGCCAGTTTAACGTTACTTTCCCCAAAATCTCACCAGGGTGGAAGGCTACATTAAAGGTAAAATCCCATTACAGGAACTTTTGTTTGTTACATCCACAAACTCAGGGCCCTTAAATGGTGTACAAGTCAAATAGCCAGCAATTATGTGCTGTGTTATGTTAAAGTCTGATGTCAAAATAGTACAGACAAATGGGTCATGTTCCAAAAGTTTGTTTGTAAGTCTGTTCCTAGGAACTCCAAACACATTTTCCTAAAGAGACAATGGTGATAAATGGTTGTTAGGGTCTTAGCAGAGCCTCAGAAGCCTATTTATCTCATAATTCAACTGAGCTATGATACAAATGCTTTCAACTCAATTCTGAGAGCAAGGGAAGAACTATGTGATGGAGAAGAAAGAAGTTCATTTTTTTTCTCTTTTCCTTTCCATGCTCTGGGCCAGCTCTAAGCTGAATTTGAAATATGTAGCTTTGGTTCCTCCCTCTTCCTTCTCTTTCAGTGCCTTTTCCCCATTCTTTTTCCTAAACCCCTAATGATCCCCCTTACACCTCCCAAGAGGACACTTGTCCTTCCCTTCCTAAAAACTTTACTCCTTTGGAGTAAAGGCTTTCAATTCACTATTAGGAAGAAATCCAATCTCTTGAAGTAAATCCCACCACTTCATGAATAGCTGATAGCTACTAACCTTAGCAAAAGGTATTTACTTAATGCAGTGGGCTCTTAACCTAGAGTCTATAACCTTGTTCTTTAAATAGTTGGATAATTGTACTTTAATATAACTGCTTTGTATTGCATAATTAAAATATAATTATAACCTTATGTATTTCATTTTATATATTTAAGAACATTATTTTGAGAAGGGAGCTATAGACTTCACCTGACTCTTAAAAAAAAGTCTCAAAGATATAAAGCCAAAATGAATTTCTAATCTATAGAATTATAAACAATGAAAATATTCAGGTAGTAGATGGTATAGTTACTGGAGGGGCTGGGGGTGGGAGAAAGAGGGTACATTGAACAGGTTGCCTCTGCCTAGGAATTAATACTCCTAAGTTGTTTCTGATTTTTATAGCTTCATTTTGTTCCAACAAACATTTATGAGATCATAAATCCATAGATTTAGAACTGGAAGGAACTTTAGAGGTCACCTAATCCAAACCACTCTCCCCAATAACATTTTATAGATGAGGATATGGAAGCTCAGACTTACTTAAGTAATTTGCCTACGGTCTCAAGAGTCAGGTGGGTTTTGAATCCAGGCCTTTGTAGCTCAAATCTAGCACTCTATTCACTCCACATTTCTGTTTCTTTCAATCCCCAAGGAATTGCAATATGCTACAAAGACAAAAAGGAAATAAGCTCAGCCCTCAAGGAATGTACATCCTATTGAAGGGACAATAAGGGATAAACAAATGAATTCAAACTACATATAAAATTATTCCAAGAGGGAGAATGCACAAATTTACTTGAGGAGTAAAGACTCCACTGACATCCTCAATTCAAAAGTACAGTGGGGAGGCGGAAAGGTAATTGGGAACAAACACTCAGAAGCACTACCACTCTCCTGTGAGTCCATGGATCAATAAAAGCAGAGCATCTTGTCTCCCTCCAATTCTGAAGACACAGATTCTCTAAAAGATTCACTTATGTTCATAACCGTTCTCCAGACAGCTGCTTGTTCTCTGCACGCTCATAAGCCAAGGATCTGCCTGCACAGCTCTATTTGATTAGGAAACATGGGCTTTGTCCAAGGAATCTGATTGCCCATGACTCCCACTAAAGTAACTTTGATTTTTTGTTTTCATTCAGGTGACAGACCAAGTTGATTGCAGGTCCTCCCATCAGATGTGATTATCTATTTAAGACTGGAGAGGCTAGACCATGAGCTCAACAGGAAACAATGTGATGTGGCAACGAGAAAAGCAAATGTGATCCTAGGCCAAAAGTGCCCAACAAGGAGAGGGTAATTGCTCCAGTGCTCAGAATACATCTGGAGCACTATACATCAAGATTAACAAACAGAAGAACGTGATCAGCATGGTAAAGAGTCTGGAAAGCATGCCATATGAGGGTCAGCTGAAGGAACTGGGGGTGCTTATCCTGGATCAGACTTGGGGGGGAAGGAAAGCAAAAGTAAAGATGAGGACATGATGGTGGCTCTCGGGTATCTGAATGACTGTCACATGTTGTTCTGCTTGAACCCAGAGGGCAGAACTGGTCAGTATTTGGAAATTTCAAAGAGCCAAATTTAGACCCAAGTAAGGAAAATCCTCAGAATGGAAGTGACTACTTGGGTAAGTAATAATTCCCCATCACAAGAGGTTGGAAGCAAAGGTTGGATGACCTTTTGTCAGGTCAGTGAATTGTAGAGTGTTGAGTTACTAGAAGTTGAAAAGAGGCTCTTTTTCAGATGGGAATATGGGATACTAGAAGGTCCCGCAGGTCCTCCAACACTGAGAGTCTTTATTTTCTCAGAGTAAACATTCCATCAGATCTTAGGGATACTTGAACTTGGCTACTTCAGTGAAGGTTGTACCCACCCAACTGAAAACTGATTAAGGCTTTAAATCAATAATATACTGAGTCCTTTCAATATATCAGGCACAGTGCTGCACTCTAAAAAGAACAGATAAAAATGAAATAATCTAAGAGCTTCCATTCTATTAAACGGAAAGCAACATGTACAAAGATAAGTAAATACAAAATTCAGAGAAAACTCCAAGCAATTGAAAGGACACAAAAAATACTATCTATCAGGTTAGACTTCCTATAATAGGAAGTCTTTAATCTAAATTTTTCCCAATAGTATTATATTTTTCTAATTACATGTAAAAGTAATTTTCAACATTATTTTTGTAAGATTTTGAGTTCCAATTTTGTTCTCCCTTCTTCCCTTACCTCTCCCCTCCCCAAGACAGCAAACAATTTGATACAGTTTACCTATACTTTAAATCAATGATTCTCAAAGTATGGTCTAGAGAATCCTGGGGATCTCTGAAACCCTTTTAGAGGGTCTACGAATTCAAAAATAGTTTTTATTTCCAATATGGTAAATGTCTATAAATATAACCCAGATAAACAAAAATGCTTTGGAGAGATCCTCAATAATTTTTAATAGGATAAAGATATTGAAAACAAAAGTTTAAGAACCACTGCTTTAAATGAACCTGAAGATGAGAGTGTTGTAGAGTGGGGAAGTTATGGTATTTGGAATCCGAGGACTTGAGTTCAAATTTCTGTTCTATTTACCAGCTTTGTGACATTTAAACTCCAATTTTCTCATCTATAAAAGGCATATGACTTTATGATAACAAGGTCTCTTTGAGCCCTAAATATATGCTCCTAAGAGCCTCACTGGCAAGGACCATGCAGAGGGCATCCATTCATATTCATTTGGCCACTTCCTAGGAGGTAGGTGGTTTCTATACCTCCTCTTGAAAATTATTCAATAGCATAAAGCATCCGGGGGTCCCAAATCTCCTTGGCTCATATCTCTTTTCCTTCTCATGAAATAATCTCCCTTCAGAAAACTCTATCTATTGCCATTTCTCTAGGTAGTTTAGAAAAAATTTTATTAAATAATAACTCATGAATTTGGGTGAGGGAGCCTCTGACCAGGTAAAGTTACTATACATGTAAAACATTTCATTCATGCTTTTTCACAGGGGTCTGAGGAGTATCAAATGCCTAGTTATTCACCAGATGCATTTCCTAGCTTTCCTCAGCCTATTTTATACCTCCGGGTCATGATCCAGTGCTGAGTCTGTCTAGAAATACAATGACTTCTGGAAACTGGAGAAATAGAGGGGGGCTCTGGTCACTCAGTCAACATTATTTATTGACTGCCCGCAGAGTGCATAGCACTTTTGAGGGTAAATTACCAGTAGTCTTGCAATTTCCATTATTTGGAGGCTATCAAATAAATATTGTAACATGAAGGAATGTTTCATTCCACTTGAAAGATGGACCTTTGAGAAAGCAAAACCTCAGAACAAATCTCTCTGCTTGACAGCAGGGGGCACTAGAGCTATATGCGGGAAAATTTGATACTCAGAAAAATACAGAAAACTGTTATTTGCAGAATTGGCTAGTGTTCCAAGGGCTTATTAGAATTGAAGATGATATTTATATTTATATATGTACACGCATCAGTTTGTGGACCCATTGGCGTACTTAGAATCAACAGTCTCTTTGTGAGACACTAAATCAACCAAATTTTGAAGAAGATTTTTTTCTAAAATGCTTCAGTAAAGCCATTTTTAACAGACTTCTTATAAAATCTTACATGAAAGTACTAGAATTGGAAATCCCTCAGAAATTATATAGTCTGAATCCTTCCTTTCACATGAAAACTATGGGACAGAGAGATGAAGAAACTTGACCAAAATAACAGCTAATAAGAGGTAGAAAAGGCTAGAGAGAAAGATTCAGCTTTGGAATCATCTTGGGACCAATCAAGCTCTGAATGATCATGAGGAAGCCACTTAACTAAACCAACTCTCTGAGACCATAAATTGCCGATTTCTGATGGGTGGAGGGAGTTTTCACATTGGAGTTTCCCAAACTAGCAAAATCCTAGAACTACTCAAAAAATAAGCAGCTGATGTTGGAGCTTAACCTCTGGCTCTGTTTACTTCACTGAACAATAGCTTAATTATATTTTTAAAACAACATATTTAAAACTTAATTGTATTTGCCTCAGTTTCCACAATTGTAAAAATGGGGAAAATAATAATAATAGTACTTATCTTGCAGAGTTGCTGTGAGGATCAAATAAAATATATTTATAAAGGTGCTTGTCATATAGTGGTCACTGTATAAATGTTTGTTTCCTTCATGGAACTACTCAGTTCTCCTGAATATTCTCCTCTATTTTTTCCATTATACCATTCTTTACAAGGAATATTTTCTTCCCCAAAATGTTAGTATTTAAAGTCCTCCTTCTGTTAATAGGTGGTACATACTGATCAATTTTATTGTTACCACCTTGCCCATTTCCTAATTCACTGAATAAAATTTTCATTTTGATCTATATACTTCTAATTTATTGTATTGCTTCTGATTACATTTGGTAAATAATAACTGACATTTAAAGTACATAAATATTATTATCTTATTTATATTATCTCATTTGATACTCATAAGAATGTGTAAGAAAGGTAATATAGTAGGTATTATTCCATTTTAACAGAAGAATAAACTACAGCTCACAGAGTCTAGATGACTTACCCAGGATTACATGCCTCATTAGAGTGAGACAGAATATGAACCAGATCGTCCTAATTCCCAAGTTTAACAATAAGCACTATGACATCTTTCCAGAGCTTGACCAAAGCTTACATGTATCCCTGATTTTCAGAGCCATTGAAACATAATAGTGATGATGGTAGTGGTAGTAGTAGTATACATCCAGATATTTGGGTTTGAGTTTTTTATTTCTTTCATTTGCTCTAGAGTATGTCTTGTCTCTTTCCTTGAATTATGGAACTAATTATCCTGCTGGTCATTCACACTAAATAATTTTGTGAATATAAAATTACATCAGAAATTATATCAGTGATCTAAGAGTGAGAACCTGGAGTTGGCATCTGGAATTTGAAACTTAAATAACCTGGGCTCTGGTTTCTATAGTACACCTAAAGCCAGTAGCTCATTATCCAAAAAAGAATAAAATGGTCTAGTCTTGAATGAACTGGAGGTGAATGGGATTGAAGACTTTCATTTCTAAAAATTAAATAAAGCCTTTTAATATATATATATGCATATATATATATATATATATATATATATATATATGTTCAACTAAACATTACAACTCATCTATCTGATCCTGGACAAGTTATTTCATCTCTAAGTCTCAGTTTCCTTATCTGTAAACTCAGGGAGCTGATCCCTTTCCACTCTAAATTCTATTAGATTCTTGAGCTAAGGATCATTATTGATGACTGTGTAAATTTTTTTTTTATCTTTTACAAGTGCATTTGGACCATTTAAAGCTATTAATCTACCTCTTTGCACAATATATAGAAACTAGTTTAGAATCCCATGAAAATGCAGCCCAATTGTCTTTCGAAAAAGCAGTTCACTCTCCTCTAAGCTGATCAGCTAAAAATACCACTGTTTTCTAAATAAATGCTGAACAGTCCAGGCATTGGATTGTTTCTGCAGAGTTAGGTATTTGCTCCACTGGAGATGGATGTCTAGAGGATTTATTTGTGAAGTTATTTGATGATTTACCAAAAAGTAGTGGTTCTTAGTAGGAGTGAGTGCTCTTATCAAAAAGCTTTTAGGGGTCTTGCTGTTACCTTTGTTCTTAGAAAATATGCCAGTGGCTGCATATTGTAAGTCAAAATTTCAATTAAATATTCAGAGATGCCATTCAGAGATTCCCTATCTGGCTCTAAAGCTGGGTGGAAGCCAAGGGTGCCTCTTCCCTTATTTGGAGTCAGCAGAGTTCAGAAACCAGACTCGGGGGGAGAGGGGGGGAATACAACACAGTTACTGGTGTTTCTTGTTCCCCAATAGATGATTTCTAAGTATTTGCCTAGCTTAAAATATTAACATTTCCCTTAGATGGTCTGTTAGATTAGACAGAATAGTCTAATAATTCTTCTCTTTTAAAAACATAGTTCAGTCACAGGAATTAAAAACCAAAAGATATATGCATATGACAATTAAAGTAGATTTCTTTTTCTTCTAACTCACTTTCAATATATACTAGTACATCGAACTGCTATCCGGAAAATCTACCAGATTCAAGGTTCAAAATATCTAAGAAAAGTTTTCATCTACTGACTTCCCATGTTTTCAGATCAGTCAGGAGTTATCATATTTATCATACCAGGTAAGTGCTTGTAAGTCTTTAATAACTAGCTTTCTAAAGGGAAAAAATATTTATGATACACTTTGAAGTTTAATTTGTATTATTAATATTTTCTGCATCACTTTCTTAAGTCTAGATAATAAATAAAACTATAAAGTTCAGAATTGTAATATTTGCCAATTTCCAAAACTTAAATAGTCATATGGAAAATATTTAAATATTGAAGCTGGAATGAACTGCCTCCAGCCCACCTTGCCTTATAAGATAACAAAAACAATATTGATTTATTTAAGATAAAAAGCATTTTGATAGCAACAAAATACAATAGCAGCAAATTCAACAGCAATGTCCCCAAGAGAATCACTTCTTTTCTTCTGGGTTCAACAAGGATAGTAGAGTCTGAGTATAGTCTTGCTATTCATATATATTGCCATATAGTCCAATGCTTTAGTTTTACAGGTGAGGCAACTGAGATTAAGCTTTGTTGTTTACTCTACTGAAATAGTTTGATGCATTTATAACTTGTCCATTTTGATGGTAGAGTTTATGTTACTGTCTACCATATGGATTGCTGAGAGAACATATATATATTTATTTAACAAATTATTCCTAACATTTTCTTCATTGTGAGGAATCTAATGCTTTAAATTTAAAATATGAAATTTCCTTTAATTTTCCTTAATTTTCATTTTTCAATTGTTCTTATCTCAGAATGACTACAATCACCAATAGCTTTCACCTTTAAGTCACACCCTACCCCAAGCATAACTCATGCAACTTATCTATCAGCTTCTGAAAAATAAAACTGTTAATGATACAACATATTGAAGGTAGACTACTCCATAAAACAAAGTTCCTGAAATCTGCATCTCAAGGGATTAGACAAAGCATGTTACATCAAATTGCATTGTATAACCAAAGAGGAAATCCAAGAAATAACAGGAGTCAAAAATATCAAGAAATTGAATGATAGGAAAGAAAAGATGGGCTGGTTACAAGGCAAGGGTGAGGAATGACAAAAATACACAGATGTCATGAGAAGACAAGAAAGGCTTCCAACTTTTTGGTTGATCCTCTATGGCAAATTTTTAGGAGAAAAAAAATGACTTACATAGGACAGGCAGACATGAAAGCTTAGCAAACTTCTTGTTTGGTAGAGTCTTCCAGATTAGTGTCACCATGGATCCATCGGAGTGTTTGAATATGTTCATTGAAAAATTGATATTATTGAAAAACTCCAGGCAATGAATGCAATGTGGAGATACTACTAGAGTTTAGGTCAAATTTAAATTTATTTTTAAATATCCTTTTAAAAGATTTAGGTGATTCTAGAGAATAGCAAAGTTGGATAAGCTCAACTTTTGACAGTCATTGGCAAATATATTATATTAGATATTGCATCTTATAACAAAAAGTGAAATCCAGGTTTCACATTCTATTTCTACCATTTACTACCTTTGTGACCTTAAGCAAATCATTTCACTTCTAAAGTGCTGGGGACTTAAAACATCAGCAGCCTGCTAGTCAAACGCTTTCTTTTGATAGTTGAGGAAACTTTAAGTTCCACTGCCAGGAATATTCTGCTAATGAGATAAATGCTAAATTGTCAGTGTGTGCATTTGCACCCAAGAAATGGCAGCACTACATATCAGCACTCAATACTTGTTATATTGACTGTCAACTTTAGACGTAAGAAAAGTGATGCAGAAAGCGTTGATAATGCAGTTTAAACTTAAAAGTCTTTTAAGATCCCTTTTTTCCAGAGAGCTGATTGTTAAACATTTACCAGCATCCTTCTGGGGTATTGAGTGATCTGAGAGATTGCTGATTATTATACTGAGCATGAAAAATAATTTCTCCTCCATCTAAGAAACTATGGGAAAAGGCAGCATAGTTTATTAGAGACTACTGGACTCGGAGTCAGAATCGAGGGTTCAAATCCCATATTAGACATTTAAGCCATTTAACATATACCTCAGTTTCTCCATCTGTAGAAGTTTGGATAAGTTCAGGAGTGGGCTGGTAAATAAATGTTTAATTCTCCTGGGTGAAGGAAAATAGATACACCATACACTTTTAAGTTTTAACTGTATTATTAACATCTTCTTAGGTCTAGGAATCAATAAAACAAATAATAAATGAATCAAGCCAATTTGTAGCTGATTTGAAGAGATGTAAATAAATCCCACACTGAAAAATTCAACAATCGGCTCTAGAAAGTGATTAGAGCTGACTGGTACTTGATGGCCTTGGAGGTTAAATCTACAATACAATAGTGATAGGATCCTGTTAGAAGGACTTTGATTGTCATGGGGGGAGGTTGTTTTATTTTAATAATTCATGAGATTTCTGATTGTGTCAAAGCTCTTTTGATACTATTTGGAAATCTTTAAAATTCAGTATGCTATGACCATGTATGGTACTGATCAACTCATATTTCAATGGGCTGGAGCTACTCATGAATATTAATGTCATTTCTTCCTCTCCCAGCTCAGTACCCATCAGTTTGGTGCTGAAAGCAGATAACAGCCACTGGCTGCATTTTGTCTGCAAGTACCACTCAGGGAGATGATCAGAATCATTCCTTATGACTTGGGCCCTGGCTATCTGAGGTCATCATTCTTCCCTGGATGCTTTACAATCACAATAAAGGACAAAAGAAGACTGAATAGAAGGTCAGGGACCTGTGGATCCACAAAGGATTTAAGGAATCATTGGAGGTGATTCAACATGGTAGAATGGAGAGAGCACTAGATTTGGAGCCAGAAGCTGAAATCCAGGCTCTGTTATCTATGTGTGAATATGAGCAAATCACTGAACTTCCAGAGTGAGATGACTGCTGCAATCCCTTCTATCTGTAAATGCTGATTCCTGCATGCCCTTGACTCACCCCTTCCTATTTGCCCATTGGTGACCACCTTGATCAGTGCTTTCCCAGATGATCCTAGGCAGCAGGGTATTTTCCAAGGAGAATCTGAGCTCTTGCTCCTCCCAATTGGCCCTGATTTGATAATATTTTGGCTTTATTGACCTTCAGGTCATTTAACTAGACTAGACTGTTCAATAATAGCATGACTAGAAATGATTACACTGCTTTAAATAACCACAGAGTGTCATCCATTTTGCTCACACAGATTCCTGACTCTTGGAGAATTTTTAATTGAGAGCTTGCTTATGTAAAAATTAAAAAAAAAAAAAAAAAAAAAAAAAAGCCTTACCATTACTCAAGGGCACAACCAACCCCGTGTGTAGCTAGAGGAGAAAATCATTTTTATGATAGGATTTGAGTAGCATCAAAAGGCAGAGAAACCAAAGATATCACACACACACATACACATAAATGTACATACACATCAATTTCCCACTTCATGCACAAAAGTGCTTGAAAAACTCACCATTAAATCTATTCCTTCAAGACTTTCTGGTGATAGGCATTTTAATCCGGTTTAAATATAATCTTACAATGATGAGCAGAAATGCCCTCATAAAAATTTTCAAACAAAGTGAAATGTAAAGTATACAAAGTAATAGCAATTTTGTGGGATGATCAGCTGGAAACAACTGCTGTTCTCAGCAATACAATGATCCAAGATTACTCTGAAGGACTTATGATGAAAAATGCTATACATATCCAGAGAAAGAACTGATTGTGTCTTAATGTAGGTCAAAACACATTTTTTTCATTTTATTTTCTTGAAGTTTTTTTTTTTTTGGGGGGGGGAGATCCATGTTTTCTCTTGCAATATAACTTTTATGGAAATGTTTTGCGTAATTTTACATGTGCTTTCTAATGAAGGGAAGAGTGGACAGAAAGGAAGGATATCTAGAACTCAAAATTTTTAAAATATCCACTTCTTTCAAATTTCCTTTCTGTTGAAGGTACTACTATTGGCCTAATTACTTAGGCTTACAACCTCAGAATCAGCAACAATTTTTCACTCTTCCTCCTCACCTACATCCAGGTAGTTTCCTTACCTGGAAACTACCACAAAGGAAAGGAAACTCTCACAAAGGTCCAGGTCCAGGTCCACAATATATCTCTCGTATCCATACTCTACTCTCTATTCTATGTCTGCCATCCTGGTTCAGACCCTCATCACCTCTCACCTGTGCTGTAATAATAGTTTCCTAATTGGTCCCTCTGCTTCCCATCTCCATCCATTCTAATTCATCTCAATCTTGTGCCCCCTATTCCATTGTATGGATTTTTCCCCCACATCTGAAATATCCTTTCTCTTCATCTTTGCTTCTCCGAGTCTTTATCTTTCTTTAAAGTTCAACTCCTATGCCAAGCTCTGCAGGAAGCCTCCCCTGCCCAATTTTGGAGATTCTTTTCTTCCTTAAATTATCTGATATCATATTTATTGGTTCACATGCTATATCCCAAATGTAGAATGTAAGCTCTTTGAGAGCAAGGACTGTTTCATGTTGCCTTTGGTATCCCCAGTACTTTACACCATTAGACTATAAACTTCTTAAGGAGAGGGACTGGGTTTTTATTTTATTGCCTTTGACATATAATAAGCACCTGATAAATGCTAGTTGACTAACAAAATGCTAGTTGGCTATCTGGTTAAAGCAAGCAAAAGCAGAAAGCAGGAGGGTGCATACTCACCAAGGGTATTCACCTTTGTCATGGAGGGTATCTTTAGTGTTTTCTCATCTAGTGCAAAGTTCAAATAAGAGAGGAATTGACAATGGGAGAGGAGCTCTTCCAGATGACAGATGATGATGTCCATCACTTATAAATGACACCGTGCTGATGATATCAAGCCCCAGAACACCACAGATGCTTCTCAATGAGATTCAAAGTCCCTAAAAAGCAGGAGTGAGCATGGAGGGGATGAGGAGCTGGAGAATACAAGGGTTTCCCTCAAGTCATGTCACTTCCACGGTTTGTTAGTCTGTCTACCCACATAGGGTTTTCTCCGCCTTAAGGCTACGGCATGATTTATTACAAGGAGGGCACAGGGCCCCTAATGAAAAATTCTTTGAGTCAGGAAACTTATAGCAGCAAAAATGGATTGCATGTTGTGGTTATTTAAAATAGCATAATCGGTTCTAGGTATGCTATTACTGAACACTATGGTCTCACTAAGTGACCTGAAGGTCAGCAAAACTGCAGCTCTGCCGCTGTAGACCCTGGGTAGCCAGGAGGGAGGGAGGAGCATCAGAGGATCTGGAGGGCTTGCAGAGGAGTGCTAAAGGAGAAGGCTGGTACCCTGCCACCTTTCTTCTCTTAATAGCACATCCCTCCCGTGCCCAGCCTCCTCTGGCTAATCAAATTCTACTACTGTAGCATCCCATCCAATTTTAATGTCTATCCACTGAACTTAGCATCAAAAAGATAAGACAGACACTTAACTACCTTTCTGATCTGGATGCGTCATTTAATTTCTCCGATCTGTTTCCTTATCTGTAAAATGGGAGTAAAAATTCCCTTCGAATCTGTGAGGATCAAAGAAAACAGACCTGAACTTTAGAAGATTATGTAAACATTAATTATTATTATTATTGCTCTTTCCCTCTACCTCCAGCAAGCAGAGCCCTAACTAGCAATTTTTGACAGTTAGCTTCATAAAATATGCCTGGTGTAAATAGAGCAAAATCAAATCCACTTTGTACTCCACAAATTCAGTTGGGTATAGGAAGGGGCCGTGGAACAATAGGACACCCAAAGACTTTGATGGAGGAAGCTGAGAGAAGGGGCAAGAATAAGGCAGAGACCAGACCAAAGAGAAGTTCACTGAGGCTACTGGTAGGGTTGGGGCAAAGAAAAAGCCCATCTGGTAGCTTCCGCTGTTAGCCAATTAGTCTTGCTAATAATTTGCCAACTTCCTTTGTTTCTGCACTACTGAAAGTGCTCTCAGAATTCCCTAAATGTTGGTGTGCTGGAGCAAAACCCTAGTCACCTCCCCCACTAACTATGGCTCAGTCAACAGCACGCTCTGAAAATATCCCTCCACCCCCACCAAAGCCACTTTTTGTTCCCTGTGCATGAGGTCATTATCAGCAAACTCTAAGTAATGCTTTGTATGTGTATGCACATGTGTGTGTGAACATGTGATATTTAAGACTCAACACCTGGAAATCATTTTTATATGTTAAAAGCTCATTTGGGAAATTGCATGGTCCTTTTAACCATCCCAAGCTGCTCTCTGGCTCAAGAAGTCCAAGTTTTTAATAATCTATATTCTCCCAGAATATATGAGAGCCATGAATCAGAGAGTCTCTGAAGAATCACAGATCCCATATCTGGAACTAGAAAGGATTTCATAGGTCATTTTGTCTAATGCCTCCATTTTACAAATGAGAATACTGAAGCCCAAAGACTTTCCTGAAATCACAAGGTTAATAAGTATCATTGAACCCTCCTCTCTGACCTCAGTGTTAGTTCTCTATCCTCTCTACCATACTGCCTCAAATATCATGGAAATGGTCATGGAACCATGCATGGTGGCTAAGGTTACAGCATGTAACCAGTGAGGTTTTGTATGATCAAAGTGATGTGCTTTAGAGCTTCCTCGCTCTTACCTAGGCTACTGATAAATACTTATTCCTTATGTTGTCTTCTTAATTTAAATCTTTTTGCCTATTGGAAGATACAAGTCCCCATAAAAGGACCTTCAGTTGGTCAGTCAAATATTTATTAAAGCTTACTATGAACCATGCATTGCGCTAAGCTCCTGACCTCAAGGGATTTATGATCTAATGGGAGCGATAACATGCAAATAATAATGAACAAATTGTATAGAGGGAAAAATTAAAAAGGATTAACATCACAAAACAGCTATAAACTAACAAGACACTAATGCCTTGTCAAGATCTCGTTTAGCATCCTCAAAAATGTTTCTTTAAATTAAAATTGTTCCAGTTTTAAGAAAAAAAATCCTCCCTCTCTTCCTCATTAAGCCACAAAACCATTCACACAAAAATGAGATATCTTTCACAAGAAGAAAAAAGAAGCATCAATCAAAGAAAACAGTTTCTTAGTTGTGGCAATGTTTAAGATAACACTTTCTAATAAAAAAAAGTAAAGAGATATATTTCCAAATACTCCTTAACAGTTTTGATAAGGTGACCTAAGTTATTCCAACAATTTTTCCCATTTATGCATCTTAAATAAATAATAGTTAACATGCCAGGGGAAGCTGTTTCTTCTGCCCCTGTTCCTCTTTCAAATCTCTCAGGTCTTTGTTCCTAAGACTAATATAAACAGTTTAAAATCCATTTTTGTAGTGCTAGCAGAAAAACTAATCCCACTAGTACAAATTCTGCTGCTCTAGCCATTATGTGCAGGGTACTGGTTGGGTCACTTGGGGGAGGAGAGGAGAATTATTGGAGTGATTTAAGTTTTTTATATTTACATAACAGTTAATCTTCTGTCCAAAATTTCTCAAATCCCATTTGAAAACTGTGTCTCTTAATACATATGTACGTGTGCTTCATATAGATGTATAAATATACTAAAAGATACACATATTTTAACAGTTTTATCAAACCAAATTTCCTTCCCTCTATTCGGTCTTCAAATTTTTCATCTCTAGCAATACTAATACCTTTTACATCCTTCAACAAATGATTTATATATTTTTTCTTTATATATAAGTAACTCTTTTTTGTCCTTTTCAGCACTAAATTGCTCAATATTAAAAGGTCTTAAAAGGATTGACTGTTCCTTACATAGAGGCAACATCCATGAAAATATGTGATCAGAATAGAACCATGAACCAGTCATACACCAAGAGTGAAAGATAATAAACATAAAACCTGAGACATCCATTGAGGAATAACATTGAACCAGTATTCATAAAACATTTAAAGACCCCTAGAGGAAGACTTCCATCACTGAGAGAAGGCTGTTTCTCTGGAGAATCAATGAGAGACATAGACAAGAATTCCCAAGATAAAAAGGTTGGGATGAGTTGTAATCTGAACAAATAGAGGATGTAGATATGTCAGTGATATCACAGATTCATTAATGAAGTTAAATAGATCAAAAATAGTTTCCTCCTTCTTTTAGATTTCCTTATTTTCCTTTAATCTGAAAAACTCTCAAGCTTCTACTTATTTCCATTCAATTCAGTTCATTCATTAACATTTAATTAGATAAGCATTTTCTTCTTCTAAGTTCATATTGTGTTTCATTGATTCTTTAGGACTGACCTTTTTTCACTGAAACAGGATAAAAGTTTCTGTAATTTGGTACTTAATAATTCCAACATTAGAGCACTGGAAAAAAAAAAGTCCAAAGCCACAGGTGAGGATGCAGAGGGAGAGTTTTTGGATGGAAGATGAGAGAGAAGAGAAGGGGAAGGTAACATGTGCAAGACAAGTAGGATAAAGTCAGGTAGAGTGGAGGCAAAGGCAACTTAGAAATACAATGTCAGAAAAAAATTGTGGATGATGAGAATGCTTCTAGCTGAAAAACACAAAAATGAATAGAGCCTGGGCTGAATGAGTGGAACACCCTGGGAGAACGTTCTCACAGGCCCTAACTCCTCCTCCTCAGGCAAAAGCCAGTAGGAATGTTCCCCCAGCATAGGAACATTGTGGGACACACACACACATCGATTCATATCTATATGAGGCAAAATGGCAGCTAGGTGAAAGAGTGAATAGAGTGCCAAACCCAGAATCACTAAGACTCATCTTCCCAAGTTCAAATCCAGCCTCAAATATGTACTAGCTGTGTGATCCTAGGTAAATCATTGAATCCTATTTGCCTCAGTTTGCTCATCTGTAAAATGAGCAAAGGAAAAGGGAAAAGGAAAAAAGGCAAACCATTCTAGAATCTTTGCCAAATACATCCCAAGTGAGATCACAAACAATCGGACATTACTGAAAAAAATTGAACAACCACCACCACACCAGTAAGGATTCCAGAAAGCTTCATGGAGGAGGAAATCATTTGAGTACAGCCTTTAAGAAAAGAATGGTTTATTAAGTCAGAGATAAGGAGAAAAAGCATAGGAAATGTCCTCATATCCGTTTGCAGTTGATTTAAATATTTTACTACAAAAAGGAGTAACTTTCCTGTCCTAGATTTTCAGCATTAAACTATTTTATATGAAAAGGATCTTAAAGAAGCTGACCATATCTTACACTTGCATAAAAATTTCATAGAGGAATCATTCATAAAATATATAAACAGAAAAGGATGGTCTATCAGTCATACAGCAAGAATGAAGGCTGAACATTCTCCAAATGATAGTCAAAGAATATAAACAGACAATTTTCAGACGAAGAAATTAAAACCATGTATAATCATATGAAAAAATACTCTAAATCATTATTGATCAGAGAAATGCAAATTAAGACAACTCTGAGATACCACTATACAACCTCTCAAATTGGCTAAGATGACAGGAAAAAATAATGACAAATGTTGGAGGGGATGTGGGAAAACTGGAACACTAATACATTGTTGGTGGAATTGTGAATGGATCCAACCATTCTGGAGAGCAATTTGGAACTATGTCCATAGGGAGATATATATATACAGTGTCTCTACTAGGCCTGTATCTCAAAAAGATCCTAAAAAAGGAAAAAGGCCCTATGTGTGCAAAAATGTTTATAGCAACTCTTTTTGTTGGGGCAAGGAACTGAAAGCTGAGTGGATGCCCAGCAGTTGGGGAATGGCTGAATAAGTTACGGTATATGAATATTATGGAATATTATTATTCTATAAGAAACAATCAGCAGGATGATTTCAGAGAGGCCTGGAGAGACTTATATGAACTGATGCTGAGTGAAGTGAACAGAATTAGGAGATCATTGTACATAGCAACAAGACTATGCGATGATCAATCCAGATGAATGTGGCTCTTTTCAACAGTGAGGTAGGAGAGTCAGGCCACTTCCAATGGTTTTGTGATGAAGAGAGCCATCTGCATCCAGAGAGGGACTGAATGTGGATCACAACATATTATTTTCACTTTTGTGTTATTGCTTGCTTGCATTTTATTTTCTTTCCCATTTTTTCCTTTTTGATCTGATTTTCCTTTTGCAGCATGGTAATTGTGGAAATATGTATAGAATTGCATATGTTTGACATATATTGGATTATTTGCCATCTGGGGGAAAAGGTGGGGGGAAAGCAGGAAGAAAAATTTTGGAACACAAGGTTCTGCAAGGGTGAATGTTGAAAATTATTTATGCATATGTTTTGAAAATAAAAGGCTTTCACAAAAAAATAGAATGAAGGCTAGAGATGATAGACTCAGATGTGTGATCAGGTGTTTTCACATTTTTTTTCATTCATTTATGCTTTGGTAAATGTTGATAAATAAAACCCATATAAACTAAATTTCTTTGGTGGGACAGGGTCCTCAATAGTTTTTAAGAATGTAAAGAGGTTCCTGAAACCAAAAGATTTTAAAACTCTGATATAAAGAAAAAGTAGAGGAATAGTATAAAATGATAACATAGAAGTAAATCAAGTGTAAATTGGAGAACCTGAAAGACTAAAGAGTTTGTTGTTGTACAAAAGTATAATTTTATCCATTATATTCTATAGTGCCATGAGAGGTGCCATATAATCTGTTCTTTGCTAAACTTCTGACTGTGATTTAATTTTATCCTTTTCTCTAGTGGGAATTTGTTATTTCTTTGCTTCTTTTTTGTGCCACATAGTACAATTCTTTATCACATGGCTCCTTCCTTCATCAAAACAATTATTTATTTATTCATTTATTAATAGACATTTATTAAATGTCTATTATTATGTGAAAGGCACTGGGGATAGAGAATTAAAATGATATTCTAAATCTGTGAGGTCAAAAACTGACAAGGGAAACATAACATGTAAAAACAAGTTTGATGCAAGGTAAATGATGAGAACAAAAAAGAGAGATACTAAGTGCTAATGGCAGATTTGAGTAGAGAAAGATAACTTTGAGATGGAAAGATTATTGTTATTTTATTAATCCTTCATTTTTGAAGGGGACCAATGACATAATACAATGATGTCTTGATTTGGGAAGGTACTGAAGTTAAGTGAGGCAGAGTTGTGCAAAGCCTTACTCTCTCCTGAAGTAATCAGAGTCCAGTGGCAGGATAAAAGTCAAGACTACAGAAGGCTTAATAGGGGGGGGGCGGACCCTGAGTCTTTAAAAAAAGATAATTTAAACATATGAAGATTCAAAAGGAATACATTCTAGATTAGGAAAGAGGAGAAAAGAGGTACCAGTTCACAGAGATGTAAGAAGCTAAAAGAAGAACAGGGACTAGATAATACTTCTGTTTGACTGAAATATAGAATGCAGAAAAGAATATGATGGGGAATATCTTATGCCGTTTACCAAGATAAGATCAAAACTGATACATGACCTGGATATAATGGGAGATACCATAAATAAATGAAAACATGGAACATATTACCTATCACACTTATGGATATGACAAGAACTTATGAATAAACAAGAGTTAGAGAGCACTGTGAAATATAAAATGGGTAATTTGGATTACAATTAAATTAAAAAGGGTTTGTGCAAATAAAATAAGATTAAAATGAAAGCAGAAAAACTGGGGGGAATTTAGAGATAGTTTCTTAAATGATGGTTTCACATCACACATAGAGAACTTTGTCAGATTTATAAAACTATGAGTGATTCTCCAATTGACAAATGATCCAATGATATAAGGAGGCAGTTTTTCAATGAAGGTATCAAAACTATATATACTTTTTCCTTTAAAATTTTGAATATTATAGCATTCGCTGCATATAGGTTGTATATAGATAGTACTTCATTATCTGTGACACCTTTCATTATAATACAAGGTGTCTCCTTTCTATTTTAAATAAATGTTTTAGCTGAATCATGATTGCTACCCCTGCTTCTTTTCTCTTTTGCATCAGCTGAAGCATAATAAATTCTACTTCAACCCTTTTGTTTTCTTCTATGTGTATCTCTCATTTTAAAATGTGTTTCTTGTAAACAACATATTGTTAGATTCTGCTTTTTAATCCATTCTGCTATCCATCTGTTTTATGGGTGTTTATCCCATTCACATTCAGAATTATAATTACTAGTTGTATATTTCCCTTCATCCTGTTTTTGTTACTATTTATGCTTCTCTCCCTTTCCTTTTACTCTATTCCTCTTCTTGTATCTAATCTACTTTTGAGCATTGTCTCCCTAATCAGTATCCCTTCTGTGTTCTAAGTACTTCCTTATCCTCTGTCTTTACCCTCTTATTCCTTAATCTACCAACCTTCAGAGTTCCTCCCTCATCCTATCCCTTCACCCTCCTATTTCTAAGTTAAGAAGACTTTTAAACCTTTCTAGATGTATATGTTATTTCCTCTTTAACCTAGTTCTAATGAGAATAAGGTTCTAGCACTCAGTCCTATAATCTCTCCTTCCCTCCACTGTGAATTCTTATTTTGTAAGATAATTGCTCCAATTTGCCTTTCTCTACTCATTTTATTTTTAGGATCATCCCATCATACTTAACTAAGCCCCAAGCCTTCTATTTATATGTTTTTTCAAACTACCATAGTAAGATAACATTTTTAAGAGTTTCAGATAACATTTCCCCTTTAAAAGTAAACAATTTGACCTTATTAAATCCCTTTTAGTTGGTCTTTCACAATTACCTTCTTATGCTTCCCTTGATTTTTGTGGTTAAATTTTCCATTCAATTCTCCTCATTTTCCTTGCAACTAACTGAAAGTCCTTTAATTCATTAAATATCCTTTTTTTTTTCCATGGAGAATCCTGCACTCAGCATTATTGGTCAAGTTATTCATTCTTGTGAATTCAGCTCCTTTGCTCTTTGGAATATTGTTTCATGCTTTTAGGTCTTTTGATGTAAAAACTGCCAAATTTTATGTTATCCTACTGTACCTCTACAGTATTTACATTGCTGTGGGGTTTTTTCCTAGTTGCTTATAGTATTTTCTCAGCCTTGGAGCATTAAAACTTAGCTATAATAGTCCTATGAGTTTTCAGCTCAAGATCTCTTTCAGGTGGTGATAGGTGGATTGTTTTTTCTATTTATATTTTATCTTTTAGTTTGAAAACTTCAGGGAAATTTTACTTCATGACATCATCAGTTCTTTCTCTAGGATATCATTTTTCATTATAAACCTTTCAGGGATGTCTTGGATCATTGTACTGCTGACAATAGTTATTTCATTCACAGCTGATCATTTTACAATATTGCTGTTACTTTGTACACAGTACATTTCGCTTTCCATCAGCTCATGGAAGAGTTTCCAGGTTTTTCTGAGAGCATCCTGCTCATCTTTTCTTATACCACAATATTATTTTATCATAATCATCTGCCCCAGTTTGTTCATCTATTCCCCAATTGTTGGGCATCACCTCAATTTCCATCCTTTGCTCTGAGAAGAGAGTTGCTATAAAAATTTTTGTACATATAGATCCTCTTCTTTGTTTTTTTTTAATGGTTTTTTTTGGGGGGGGGATGCAGACAGAGTATCATTAAATCAAAGACATGCATGTTTTTATAGTCTTGATATATTGCTTATTTTGTTTGTGGCTTATTTTTGCCTATTAACACTATATTAGGGTTGAGCATTAGATCCAGATTTAGGGAATAATAGCTCAAGCTTTAGATTTTTCATGCTATTGTTTTCTGAACTCTCTCTGGAAGACTGATCTCAAGTTCTCCACTTGGCTCTTTAGCCAGGACTCCCAGCAACACACTCACTGCAAACACTCTTACTCCCTGCATTTCTTTTTGCTGCTTTAAACCTCAGATCACCCTTCTGCTCTGGAACTGAAACCGGGGGCTCTACTCTCCTGCAAATCCTCTCAGCCAGCTGGGTTCCTGCCTCTCTGCAAACACACTCCTCACCAGCTGTGCGTGCTCCTTTTTACCCACAGCCACAGCCTGGGTCTGTCTGGTCAGCGCACGTGGGCTCTGCATTTCCCCCCCTGCCAACTCCCCAGATCCACCTTCCACGTTGTCCACGGGGCAAAAGTTCCTAAACCAGGCTGCTGCCCACGCAGCTGCCCCCAGACCTGTAGTTCTTTAGAATCTGCCCAGGGGTATGTGCGCTTCAATCCCACCAAACTGCGACTCGGGGACATCAAGTCTTTCCTAAAGTCCTCTGGAGCCTTCTTAGGAGGGACAGCTGCTTCTAGACCCCATTCACTTTGAACTAAACCGTGATTTCTCGCTCCCCAGCCCCGGTCCAAGCTTCCTGGGGGGTGGGGCTGGACCTGAAGGCAGAAGCTAGAGTCCAGTGTCCTCTGTGCCCAGCTCTGGCTATGCGACAAAGGTGTCTCAGGTCTTCCATGGCTTTTGCCACCGCCGACGCCTCTGCTTGGACTCCGGATGCTACTGCTCTTCCTCCCCGTAAGCAAACCCATCACTCCATGCCCTTCCTGTACTACTGTTTGGGGAGCCATGTTGCCCTACAAGAACGGCCGCGACCTGCCCGCCCATGCGCACAACTTTAGCTCGTGGGCTCCAACCTGACGGTCCTCGGCTCTGTCACCTTCACTGGAGAGGGGCCGAGGGCAATAGCGGTGGCAGTGCGGGCTGGGCAGTGTACCTGACCAACGTCGCATCCCTACTGCTCAACACCAAGTGGAACAAGGGCCCGCAAGCGTCAAATGGGAACATATTTCTTCCCTCTCAAAATACATCAGATACCAACTTCCACACATTTAGAAGCAGAAGAGTGAGGAGGACCCACTGTATTTCTGCCATTCAAAGTTTACTTTGAGGCATTATTTTAAATGAGAGTGGGGAGTTGGAAAAGTCAGATAATTTCCTGCCATCTTTCCAGAATCCCCTCCCCAAAGCTCTTAAATGTCAGACCAAGTTTATATTTTAATCTAATAGATAATAAATAAGGAGATATTAATGGATTTTGAGTAGTGAGTGATCTGGTCAGAATTGAAGAGTAAAAAGATTATTTTGGCAACTGCAAGAAAAGGGAATTAGAGAAGATGGAGAAGGGAATCACTCACTATAAAACCATTAGGATATTTTAAGTGAGAAATGATGAGGATCTAATATAAGACAACAGCAGTAACAGCAATGTGAGGAGAAAGGAAAGAACAATGTGAAAGAACCAGGAGGAACTAATCACTAATAATAATAAGACAACAACAATAGTAACATTTTTGTAGTGCCTTAAAGTTTGCAAAGTACTTTAACAAATATTTCACTGTGTACTCATAACAACCTTGGAAGGTAGGTGCTATGAGAAATATTGAAAAGTTGGGTTTCCACAGAGTGTTAGTGGGTACCAATGACCAAGAGGTTTTCAGAATATGAGAGGTTAAGGAAGATTAAGATTCCATAGAACAATTAAGTGAGCAATAAAAACTTGAGCAAACAAGGAGTTGGGGAGGTAGGAGAGCACTGGAAGATTCAGCCAAACAGAAAATCTTGAAGTTTTGAGAAAATTACAAACTTAAGATAATAGTAGATTTAGCCCAAACTAGCAATGACCTGACTTAGCCAAATCACTACTGCACCTGCTCAGTAGGCTAATTGAATATTAAACAACACAAGTAGGAAGAATTTTCCATCATTTTTAAACATGAGATGTATGACAAGGAAGGGGAGAACACGTTTATATATATATTTAGGGGAAAACATAGAGTGGGCCTATCAGATTGTAACCTGGAAGAGAATGAATCAATCAGGTCTCCAATGGGAGGGACTGAGCCAAACTAGTAAGTATAAACCTTCTCCCAGTTTCTATGGTCAAGGCTTTCTCTTCATAAACAGGAGCAGAGCCTGCTTTTGGCCAGAAACGTTGACAATTCCTTAAGATTCTTCTTTAATAAATTCTCCTTGATATCTGATTTTCAGCGTCAAGAATGTATTTCTAACAGTACTATTATTATCCTCAGAAAACAGAGGCTGCAGGGTCCCACAGCTGATAGGAACCTGAGGCCAGCTTTGAACTAGTCTTTCTGACTCCAACACTCTATCCACAGCACCTCATAGTAGGTAAAATATGAGGATGATCATACCAGTAATAGAAATAGAGAAATTAAGGGATGTGATGTTTTGAGTGGCAGGATAAGGAGTTTGGGACATGTTACGTCTGAGTACTAATGAGATATCCAGATGGTGGTGTCCAGAAGTTAGTTAGAATTGCAGACCTGAACTCCATGAGAAAAATGCAGCTAAAAATATAGATTCGGGAAGTATCTGCCTAGCAATAATTATTGAAGCCATTGAAGTAGATGAGATCAACAAAGGAAAGAGCAGAAACAAGCATGTCAAAAACAGAGTCCTATAGGACACCCACTAGTGGGAGTAGAAAAAAGAAGAATGAACCAATGAAAATGACCCAAAAAGAGGGCAGAGGTAGGAGAGGTAGGAGAGTCAGGAAAGAAAGGGTGGCAGAATCAACAAGGAGTTGTCTATAGTTTTAAATACTACAGAAAATCACAGAAGATAAGGAGTAAGAAATGGCCTTTGGATTTGACAATTAAGAATTCATTGGTGACTTTGGAAAGAGTAATTTTGGTAAAATAGTGAAATCAGAAGTGAAATTGTAAAACTTTGGAAGAAACTTAGGTGATGAGTCAATCAAAGAAAGAGGAAAATGATCTAGGCATATAAAAATATATGTGTGTATATAGAGATATGTAGATATAAATATGTATAGATATATATATATACATATGTGTTTATACACAAAAAGTATTACTGTGTGTATATATGTGAATGTATGTACGCATATATGTGTCTGCATATATATATATATACACATATATATGTGTATGTATAATACACACAGCAGTACTTTTTTATAGTGTTAAAAAGCTGAAAATTAAGGGAGCACCCATCAATTTGGGAATGGCTAAACAAGTTATAGTACAAGAATGTAATGGAACATTATTATCTCATGAGAAATTATAAAAGGAATGATTTCAGATATATATAGATATATATAGATATATAAACTATTAGGCTGAATTAAACAAAAAGAAACCAATTGTGTAGGAACAACAATACAGTAAAAACAAACCCCTTTGAAAGACTTAAGAACTCTGATCAATGCATTGACCAGCCAGGGGATTGATAAAGTGTTACCCACCTTCTGGCAGAGAGGTAATAACCTCAAAGTACAGAATGAGATGTGATTTTTTTAGACAAGGCCAATGCAGAAATTAGTTTTGCTTTACTATGAATATTAGTTACAAGAGTTATATTTTTATGGAGAGAGCCATCTGCATCCAAAGAGAGGACTATGGAGACGAATTGTAGATTATAATACAGTATTTTCACATTTGTGGTGGTGGTTATTATTTGCTTGCTTGTTTTTTTTTTTCTCAGTTTTTTCCCTTTTTGACTGATTTTTTTTGTGCAGCATGATAAATGTGGAAATATTGTATAGAGGAATTGCACATGTTTAACTTGTCTGGGCGGGGAGGGAGGAAGAAAAATATGGAACACAAAGTCTTGCAAGGTGAATGTTGAAAACTATCTTTGCATGTATTTTGAAAAATAAAAATCTATTCTTAAAAAAAAAAAGTTTTATTTTTCTCCCTAAGAAGTAAACGTAAGAGAAAGTCAATTATGTTAATTTAAAAAAGTAAATTTAATTTTAGAAAGAATCAGTAGATGATAAATAAATGCAAGTAGAAAGGATAGACTATTCTACTCAGACATTTAGGGAATGAAAGAAAAGATCTAGGACAATAGGATGAGGGGTTAGCAGCTTCAAGAGAATGTTTCTAGGATAAGGAAGAACCTGCGCAGTTTTGTGTGCCATGGATTGTGAGTCAGCTATTGTGAGCCAATAGAAAAGGAAAAAATGAAAATTAGAGCAAAAAACAAAAATCATCAGTGAAGTAAAAGTTCAAAGGTAGAAATGAAGGGGTTAGCCATGGAAAGGAAGGAAGCCAATTCATCCTCTGAGGTTGGAGCAAAAGAGGTAAGAATAGAGAAGTTATTAGATATGGAGTGTGAAAAATGAGGTAGCACATGGTGGATGAGCTCAATCTCAGTCATTTAAAAAGTGAGGTCATTGAGGCAGAAAAAATAGAGAAAATATCTAGAGGAGAGAGGAAAAGATTGGAAACGAAAAGTAGAGGAAAAGGAAAAAGTTATTTGCTACATGCAGGGTGTAAAGTATAATAGGAAATCAGATGTAGATAAGAGAATTGTTATCTAGCAGTGAGGCCCCAGTTAGGTAAGATAGTATGAATCTGTAGTAGAGGTAAACAATACAATTTTGTGATTTCCTTCAACAAGACCTAGTGGCTAAGAGCAGGAGGTGGGGTGGGGAAGAGTGGGAAAAGGGTGGAGGGATAGTCATGGGCAAGGCAGATGGATGATGTAACACAAAATTGTGGATTATTAGCATAGGAAAGGAACTGCAAGAAAAGGGGACAATGAATTCAAGATAGTAACATTGAAATAGCTAACTTTAGGACCAAAAGGTTAAGAGAGGAGAGGTAAAAATTATTTATTAAACACCTTTTATATGCCACTAATTGTTCTAAGTGATTTATAAATATTGCTTAATTTTATGTTCACCACAATTCTTTAGTATTCTATTGTTATCCCTATTTAACAGTTGAGGAAACTGAGGCAGGCAGAAGTTAGGTAACATTTCCAGAGTTCTACACAGTCAATAAGTGTCTGCAGTCAAATCTGAACTTGGGTTTTCCTGATTCCAAGGCCAGCACTTTCTGCATTCTTTCACCTTGCTGACCAAGATAAGAGTTCAATGAGGATGTAAACTATATCAAAAGGTAGTGATCAGGAAAACATGGAAGGATGCTAAGACAGGAGACTGACGTGAGGGTAAAGAGTAGATTCAGAAGAAATTAGGCAAATAGAATTTCGAGTTCAGAATCTTGCAGATAGAGCAGTTTACAGGAAAAATAAAGCTCAAGGTATAGCCAGCTGTAGAAAGCTAAAGCAAAGGGAAGATGGTGGAGATAATGGAATTGATGAGCTAGGAGGCCAGAGTCTTACAAGAGTCAGTAATATGATTATGGAAGTCATTAGTGCTTATAGTAGAGAGGCTGAGAGCTAGTAACTGAAATCATTGAGGAAGGTCATAAAGTAATTTTTATATATCTCTCCTTCCCTGAGTTACCTTCCATAAAGTTTTATCAAATCTTCTGAGATCTCTTGAACTTCTGACCTCCTTTCATTCCAATTCTTTTGCTGTTATTTTTTTATTTCATGGCAGCCTACATAGTTATAATTACTACATATTTCAGCGATTCTAGCATAGTGTTTGCAAAAATCCATCACGTTTCTCATACCACAAATTCTACAAGCATGTGATTTAAGGGATTGGGAGGGATCTCCTTCTATTTCCTCCTATTACCCTTAGGTTCAGCGTGGCTATTTGGGGTAATCAATCACACAATTCATGGCTTAAATTCCCATCCAATCTATTCTCTATTGCCAGATCATCCCAGGGACACACCAATTCGATAGCAAGAATCATTTAAGAAACAAAACTATCTCAATAATAGGAAAGGGAATCGACTAGTAAAAACACTCTCTTAACACCTCTATACAAATGTCAACAATCTCCTACACCACCAAGGGAGCTGTAATCTAATTCCTCTTTAATGCCTCTGATTCCCCAGCTGCACAAGAGGACACATTCATTTCAGAACTTGAGGTTAAAATGGTAACCACTTAGAGTATAGTACTAACTCCTTTTGGAGTAACAATTAGGTGGGGCAGTAGATATAGCTGGACCTGGAAGATATAAATTCAAATCCTGCCTTCCCTGATTTTTATTTAGAATTCTAAATAGCCTAGCAATAATTTGCAGGCACCCTTGTTAGCAAATATCTGCAGCTTTTGGTTCTTGTAAATTGTGAACTGGAATCCAAAGAAAAATGTACATAGCTTTCCAATGTACCGGAGTGTAGAAGCCTACAGTCTATAATCTTAGAAGTCTGTTTTATCTAAGAAGGGATGGTTTTTTAAGTTGTTCCTTACAGAGTGGAATCAAATCTGATCTCACAAATATTTAATGAAATATACTTGGGATTTTGAGAGGTTGAATTTTGTGGGCAGGAGATGGGCAGATAGAGAAAGAGTAGAGTGAGAAAATTGAGAAAGTAAATAACCCAGCTCTATTATGTAAGAAGCACTTTAAGAAACATAATAGATCAAGTGTATCTAAAATATTTTGTGATTGAAGAGAAAAAAATCAAAGTGTTTTCCAAATCTTATTTGTTACAAAGTTAAACTATACATTTCTCTGTCTGACATCACAGGAGTTCCTATGAAGATAAAATTGCTAAACTGTATAGACCCAAAGGAAAGCAACTTTTCTGGTTAAAGACCTTGAGATCATTCTTTATGAGAATCAGTTGGAGAAATTTTTTTGAGGATGTCCATCTTGGAAAAGGGAAAACCCAGGAGGCATATGGTAGATATCTTCAAATGTTTGAAGGACTATCTTGTTATTCAGTTGTGTCCAACTCTTTGGGGCCATATGGACTATACAATCCACAGAATATTTTTGGCAAAGATACTGAAGTGTTTTGCCATTTCCTTCTTCAGATCATTTTACAGATGAGAAAACTGAGGCAAACACATTAAAGTGAGTTGGCCAAGGTCACACAACTAGGAAGCGTCTGAGACCAGATTTGGACTCCTGTCTAGCACTCTATCCATTGTGCCATCAAGCTCCTTGGACCATACTGTCTGTCCATAGGGTTTTCTTGGCAAAGGTACTGTCGTGGTTTGCCATTTCCTGCTCCAATAGATTAAAGTAAACAGGGTTAAGTGACTTGCCAAGGATCACAGAGCTAGAAAGTGAAGGGTCTGAAGCTGCATTTGAACTCAGATTTTCCTGACTCCAGGCCGCATTGTTCTATCCACTGATCCACCTGGCTTTTAGACTTGCACTATTTGGCCCTAGACAACCACCAATAGGAACAACGGTCCTGAAAATTGCAGAGAGAAGTATTAAGAAAAACTTTGTAATGATTAGAGCTGTCCAAAAGTTTAATGGGCAAAAAACCCAGCATTTTCCAGCATTGCCTGCATAGCCTGTATTAATCGATAACTGCATTACAGAGACCAAGATCCATGGCCAACTGAATGAATTGATTTCTGCTCATTCCAAATGGGAAAGTACTTAGGGATTGTGTTTCCCCCTGGAGTAACAGACAAAAAACAATAAAAATCCAGCTCCCCTATAGCTTCTTCCCTGTGTTGGCTGCTATTGTATGGGGGTTTTTTCCCCTTAGACAAACAGAAGCCACGGCAGGAGAAGCTCTTAGCCTCAGGAAAGCACATTTAAGAGGTTTAAAGCTGCCACCTTTTGATTCAAAGGAGAAATCAGATGGCATGTCTGAAAAGATGGACCTTAAAGCATTGCCAAGTAAATTTGAATCACCATCTCTTCACAGTTCCTGCCACCCTGAGATGTGAAGTGAGCTTTCTTAAAGCTCTGATATACTCAGTCATTACCACCTTGAGTATTTCCACACTTAGCAGGAGGAATGGCCTACATTTTTTAAAAATAATCTATTGTGTTTGTTCTGTCCTGTGGTTCATGCAAAGAATTCAGATTGACCTCATTTTAGAGATGGTGTGAAAATATGCCTTTAAATATGGAAAGTGAGAAATAAAAGCACACTTTATTGTAGCAGAAGAGCACTGGAGGGAGAGTCAAGATTTCTACTGTTCACATGGCAGCTTTGCTACTTATGATCCATTAGCTGATTAATTGATAAGCATGTGTTATGCACCACCAAGCTATGGACTCAGAAGACACAGGTTCAAATTCTGCCAATGACACTAACGACATGTCCAAGTCATCTGCCTCAGTTTTTTTTTTTTTTTTTTTTACTTATAAAATGAGAAAGTTGGACTAGATTATCACAAAGGAGCATTCCAACTGTAGATGTATGATCTTATGAAAGCAGTACTTTCTGGACCAGTAATATATGACACACATATAGACCTCTAATATGTCTGAGATCCTAGAATTTAGAGCTAGAATCATAGAAATTCAGAGTAGAAGGAGACTCCAGTGACCATCTAGTCCAGTGGGTCTCAAAGTCTGGTCCAGAGCATCCTCGGAATCTCTGAAATCCTTTCAGAGAGTCTACAAATTCATAATTGGTTTTTATTTTTAATGTGATCAATATCTGTAACTATAACCCACATAAACAAAGACTCTTTGGACAGATCCTCGATCATTTTTAATAGGATAAAGATGTTGAGAACAAAAGTTTGAGGACCACTGATCTAGTCCAACCTATATCTTCCAAGAGAATCCCTATGGTAGCATATCCAAAAAATGTTCATCCAATTTCTCACCATTAATGGGGAACCTACTATCTTTATAACAAATATAAAATACTTTGCAAACTTTACAATGCAATTTAATGCAAACTAGTAATAGTAAAAGCTATAGTAACAGAAGCAGTAGTAGTAGTAGTAGTAGTAGTAGTAGTAGTAGTAAATGGTAGTAATAGTACTAGTGGAAGTAGTAATAGTACTAGTAATGGTATTTGGTAGTGATGATAATAGGGATAGTGGTAGTAATAGTAGTAGCAGTAGTAATAGTAGAAGTGGTAATGGTAGTAATAATACTAGTAATGGTATTTGGTAGTGATGATAGTAGGGATAGTGGTAGTAATAGTAGTAGCAGTAGTAATAATAAAAGTGATAATAGTAGCAATAGTACTAGTCGAAGTAGTAATAGTAGTAGTAATGGTGTTTGGTAGTAATGATAGTAGGGATAATGGTAGTAGTAGTAGTAGTAGTAGAAGTAGTAGTAGTAGTAGAAGTAGTAATGGTAGTAATAATACTAGTGGAAGTAGTAATAGTAGTCGTAATGGTGTTTGTGGTGATGGTAGTAGGGAGAGTGATAGCAATAATGGTGATAATAGCAGTCATAATGATTGTAGTTGTGGTAGTAGGGGCAGTGGTAATAATAGTACCAAGGTTAATGATAGTGGTGATAGCAGTGGTGGTAGTTGTGGCAATAGCAATAGTAGTGGTGATAGTAATGGCATTAGTAGAAGTAGCAATAGTACTGGTATGGCAATAGTAACGGTGGGGGATTATGGTAGGGGTAGTAGCTACAAAGAGAATAGAATGACACAAAACAAGTAACAACCAAGAATGACTAGAATTGAAAAAAAAAAAGGAAGAGAGCATATCCAGCTAAATGGAGGGGTTTTTTTTTTAATAATATACACTCACATATGTACTATAACATATAAAAAACCAATTTGTTTTTTTCTGGCATTGTCCAATGGCTTCCTGATCAGTCTCTCCAATCCCCTGTCTATATTCTCTCCTCCAAAAGACAGCCTTGTCCTTTTTCTAGCTACCTCCACTTCCATAGCTAAAATACTTTATTCCAGACCAGAAGCTTCCAATTTTTTGGATGATAGGTGTCCCTTGGTCTGATTTTGTAGGAGGCAGAAATAGATTTTATATGTCAGAACAGGACCCCATCCTTTTCTGTAAAACATTCCATCTGTGATCAGGGAGTCAGTGAGCAGCAGTTCCCTGCTGGACCTGCAGCTGAACTGGCTGGTCTGACCCAAGAGTTGCCAACAGCTTTAGCTAAAACTACTCTTCCTGCTATGGCCTGAAAATGAAGGCAAGTATTTTCTCTTGTCTAAAAGATTAAACACAGAAAACTAATCATCTGTGGGGCTCACAGCCTGACCTCTGGGACCAAAAAAAAAAAAAAAAAAAAGAAGAAGAAAAAAAATGAATTGAATCATTCTAAGATAAATAAAGATACAAATGAAGGACTTCCTGATGAAGAAGCAAAAATTATAGTTTTTAGAAAATGCCTGATTGGCCCTTTTCCATGCCTGAATGGTTGGGACTGAGGTCTAATGAACAATAGACCTAGAAATTTGGGGACTAGCCCTGAGGCACATTGTCTCCCTCTCAAAAAGAGCTGACATCCTGAAGAATCAGAACCTTCAATTTAGCAATTATGGAAAGAGGAAGCCATAGATTAGCTGGAGGGATTATGTTCAGTAACAACAGAGAAGCACAGAAATGTTGCCTATGAGCTTTGTGAGGAAGAAGAGCTGTAGCTGTGGACAGATGAGTGTCATTCCCAAGTTCTATGTCTTATAGACTGTGAAAGCCCTGAAGCTTCCAGAGGAAAAGTTGTTGTCCTCTCTAACAGACCCAAATTCTCTTTTCATCTGGAGAGGTCGGGCTCTACTCCAGGACTGTGCTAAATCTATAGTGACAGTACAGACCCCAAGGAAAAGTAAGGGTCAAAAACCAAAGTGTGTGTAATAGAGATAGACAGCTGCAAACAATATCTTCTTTTTCTCTGTGTGTGTGTGTGTTTTGTAGACAAAAAGTTCATGATTGTTGATGTTTGTCATATTCAGAAAAAAAATAAAAATTAAGGTAGTGTGGGTTTTTTTAGTGGGAAAATTATATCTTTGATTTACTGAAATGGGAAAGCTTTCTTGGCTAGGCTATGTACAAGTCCATTTTATCTTCTTTATGGTATTAATAAGCTTATTCTATGTTCCATAACTTTTTCAATCAATGATTTCAGTGGAACTAACATCTTTAAATGTGCTAAAGTCAGAAATTCCCAGAACTCTGGTTATATGTGCAGTTATATCCAACTCTTTGTGACCCCATTTGGGATTTTCTTGGAAAAGATACTGGAATACTGGGTCATTTTCTTCTCCAGCCCATTTTACAAATGAGGAACTGAGGTAAACAAGGGTAAGTGACTTGTCTAGGCTCACACAGTAGTAAGTGTTTGAGGCCAGATTTGAACTCATAAACATGAGTGTTACTGATTTCACACCTGGTGTTCTATCCACTATGCCATCTAACTGCTTAGAAGAACTCTAGATGGAACAAAAACCAAAGAGCACAAAGCCATCATCAACAATTCTTCCAGAGATTTTCTTTTACCTCTTTTTGTTTTTTCAGTACTTACCACTGTACCAGCCATTTAGTAGCCATTTAAAAGGTTTGTTGATTGACTGCTTGCTTAAATTGCCTATATCTCTTAGTCTTTCATCAGATTTTCCAGTGACTTTGTTCCTCACTGACCAAGTTACTGTTCTGACTATGTAGAGAAATAATTCTGAATTGATTTGCATAATCAGTAACCAATTGTTTTTCTATTTCTTAAGATAATATAAATTTTATTTTTAATGACATTGCTCCAAGTTTATGAAGTTATTTTTAAATTTTCATTTCAAAGAACTTCATAATATATAAATAAATATAATTTTAATAATTTTTCTATTGATGACTTATTTCTTGCTGATAAGGTATATTTTCCCAAAGTTCTTGCCATCTTCCTTTGTAATCACATTCAGAATTTAATTCACCAAATATTTGTTAAAGTGTTTAGAGGCATAATACCAAGTTCTACCTAAGAATTTTCTTCTTGATTCTGTGATTAGATTGTTAACACATAGCCGTAATTCTGTTAATTTATACACAGTGAATCCCACAAGATGAAATGAGCAAATGTCCCACAAAGATGTATCTTGTTACCTTTGGGAACACAAGGAAACCTACTCTTTAAATTTCTTGATTCACCCATCAGAAGTGAATCTATGAGTCATCCTTCAATAAACTTCCAATTTCTTTTTTTTTTTTAATTCTTTCCAATAAACTGGGAAAACATTTTTACAGCTGAAGATTCTAATAAAGGCCTCATCTCCAAAATATATAGAGAATTGACTCTATCAGAAATCAAGCCATTCTCCAATTGATAAATGGTCAAAGGATATGAACAGACAATTCTCAGACAAAGAAATTGAAACTATTTCTAGCCATATGAAAAGATGCTCCAAGTCATTATTAATCAGAGAAATGCAAATTGAGACAACTCTGAGATACCACTATACACCTGTCAGACTGGCTAGAATGATAGGGAAAGATAATGCGGAATTTTGGAGGGGATGTGGGAAAACAGGGACACTAATACATGGTTGGTGGAACTGTGAATACATCCAGCCATTCTGGAAAGTAATTTGGAACTATGCTCAAAAAGTTATTAAACTGTGCATACCCTTTGACCCAGCCGTACTACTACTGGGCTTATATCCCAAAGAGATCTCAAAGAAGGGAAAGGGACCTGTATGTGCAAGAATGTTTGTGGCAGCCCTTTTTGTAGTGGCTAAAAACTGGAAAATGAATGGATGTCCATCAATTGGAGAATGGTTGGGTAAATTATGGTATATGGATGTCATGGAATATTATTGTTCTGTAAGAAAATACCAGCAGGATAATTTCAGAAAGACTTGAAGATACTTACATGAACTGATGCTGAATGAAATGAGCAGAACCAGGAGATCATTATATACTTCAACAGTACTTACTACATGATGATCAATTCTGATAGACGTGGGTCTCTACAACAATAAGAGGATTCAAATCAGTTCCAACTGATCTGTAATGAACAGAACCAGCTACATCGAAAGAAAGAACACTGGAAAATGAGTGTGGACTACAACATAACATTTTCATTCTTTCGTTGCTTGCATTTTTGTTTTTTCTTCTCAGATTATTTTTACCTTCTTTCTAAATCCGATCTTTCTTGTGCAACAAGATAACTGTATAAATATGTATACAAATATTATATTTAACGTATACTTTAACATATTTAACATGTATGGGACTACCTGCCATCTAGGGAAGGGGGTGGAGGGAAGGAGGGGGAAAGTTGAAACAGAAGTTTTTGCAAGGGTCAATGTTGGAAAAATTACCCATGCATATGTTTTGTCAATAAAAAGCTATAATAAAAAAAATTCTTCCAGTTTGAATCTGGCTTCCCTGCCCTTGACTGATAGATATTTTACAATAGATTGATACTGCATGGAACAACTAGAGAAAAAATACATCCAGAATATGATGAAAGTACAGTGTTTACAAATGGTAGATAATTGTTAATGCCTGAAAATGCTGAATTGTCAGCTCAGTCAATGTTGGAACAGACTGTAGTAAGGAGGTTTGGAAAAAGGGAATGGGTAAAAGCTTAGCAGAAGCAGGCAATAGGTGAATGTCCCAGAGGAACCTAACAGCAGTAAAGGTTCAGGTAGATAGTGATCACAAGGGAGATTTGTCAGTGAGCACCTACTATCAAATGGTCAGAAATAGAGTGAGAACATCACAAATAATACATTTACCTGGGTGAGCAAGAAATTAGAGTTTAGGATAGGACTCTAGTTTAGAAGGAAATTGGGATAAGATTGATTCCAGTCCCACAGTGACCAATTACAAGGAAACTAGAATACCAAGCAGGGGGATTGAACCCAAGGTATGCAACAGACCTTATAAGGTTCCTGGAACTGAACCAATAGCAAGACACACATGTTTCCAAACAACTGATCCATATACTTCCCTTTCTCAGATGGGTCCCAAAAACTGGGGCAAGGATAAGTTACCAGGTGAGAAAAGTAGAAATATCATAAACACTGAGCCAACATGATCAGTATGCTAGCTACCTTTGGTTTTCAATGTACAGCTGGCAGACTACTAATAGCCAAAAGAGAATCATATCAGGAGTGTGTAAGCAGGGTCACTGAGCTTTTTAAAATCACATCCCACAACAGACTTATAAGTTTCACCAGCTGTTCACTGCTTCTCTCACCTATTACCTTTCCTATGATTTCACCCACTTGCCCCATAGTAGCCTATCTGCCCCACTCACGAAACTATTTCTTATAATATTTCTTACTCACCAAATTTATCTCTCAGGGAAAGCATATATGTAACATAATCCCCAAACTTTCTCTGTCTTGTACTACTTACAGCTCAAGTATTTTCTCAGACAATACATAGAGACACTTTCTTTTTGATCCTTTTTGTTTTCCTCTCTTTCCTAACTCAAACATAGTTAACTCAGAAATAGCTCTTTTTTCCTCTCTCCAGTCAGTTTATAAGCCAAAACTCAAGAATAACCTTCAATATACTTTATGCTTATGATACATTAGTATTAAGCAAAAGGAATATCTCCACCCCATTATAGTTTGGTTTTGTTTTATTTTAACTAATAAATAGTAAAACATCAAGCAAATTTACTACCCACATAATAAAAAAACCATCATTCTTAAAGGCACAACATTCTTGATGGCACAACAGAGAGGTAATGTGGCATAATGGAAATAATACCAGAATTGGAACTTTAAGACCATCTAGTCCAACCTTCTCATTTGGAGAGGGGGCAGTAATAAAAATCTATCATCTTTTTCTATAAAGCTTTTTATTTTCAAAAAATACACATAGTTTTCAACAGTCACCCTTGAAAAACCTTGTATTCCAAATTTTTTCTCCCTTCCTTCCTCTCACCCCCTCCCTAGATAGCAAGTAATCTAATATCAAATCAAAAAGGGAAAAAATGAGAAAGAAAACAAAATGCAAGCAAACAACAACAAAAAGAGTGAAAACACTATGTTGTGATCCACACTCAGTTCCCACAGTCAGTGGGTGCAGATGGTTCTCTCTATCACAAGACCATTGGAAATGGCCTGAATCACCTTGCTGCTGAAAAGAGCCACATCCATCAGAATTGATCTTTATATAATCTTTTTCTTTCCCTGTACAATGATCTCCTGGCTCTACTCACTTCACATAGCATCAGTTCCTGTAAGTTTCTCCAGGCCTCTCTGAAATAATTCATCTGATCATTTCTTACAGAACAATAATAATCCATAACATTCATATACCATAACTTATTCAGCCATTCTCCAATTGATGGACATCCACTCAGTTTCCAGTTCCTTGCCACTACAAAAAGATCTGCTACAAACATTTTTGTACATGTGAGTAGTTTTTCTTTTTTATGATCTTTTTGGGAGACAGATCCAGACACTGCTGGATCAAAGGGTATATACATTTGATAACCCTTTGAGCAAATTACTCTCCAGAATGATTGGATCATTTCACAACTCCACCAACAATGTATTAGTGTTCCAATTTTCCCACATTCCCTCCAACAGTTTTCATTTTCTTTTCCTGTCATCTTAGCCAATTTAAGAGGTGTGTAGTAGTATCTCAGAGTTGTCTTAATTTGCATTTCTCTAATCAATAGTGATTTAGAGGATTTTTTCATATGACTAAACGTGGCTTTAATTGTCTGTTCATATTCTTTGACTATTTATCAATTGGAGAATGGCTTGAATTTTTAAAAATTTGAGTCATTTCTCTATATATTTTAGAAATGAAGCCTTTAATAGAACCCTTAGATGTAAAAAACTTTTCCCAATTTACTGCTTCCCTTCTAATTTTGTCTCCATTCAACCTTTTCATTTTATGAAGACAGCCAGATGGCTCAGTAGATAGAGTATTGTACTTTGGAAGACCTCAGTTCAAATCTTACCCTAGACATTTGCTCACTATAAATCATGTAAGCTGGGCAAGTCATATAAACCTATTTACCTCAATATTCTTATCTGTAAAACGAGCCAGAGAAGGAAATGGCAAAACATTCCAGTTTCTTTGCCAAGAAAATCCCAAATGAGAATGAGAAACCAAAAAACCTTCATTTTTGATTTCTCAAATCAAAATGGGATAATCCTGGGTCCAGAGAGGCGATGTAAACATACAGATAATAAGTGATAGAGATAAAATTTAAATTCAGTGCTCCTCTGCTTCTAAAGTCTATAAATCGGAAAGTAAAATTAATCATGATGAAAAGCCATCTTCTTCTAAAGCTTATTAACATGTAAAATGCAATTTTGTTCAGAATTTCCACAAAAGTCTCCATCTCCCTCTTTTCATGTCTGCTAACTAATCCTGCACAGGCAGTCAAAATCAATTAAAAAGTAGTTCCAATGAAAATAAATAAATAATATTCTATGACTTACTGGCAAAGTTAATGGACGAAGGGGGACTATAAAGTAGCAAAATTCTTGGTACATGGCCAGTTGTATTACTTGAAATTCAAGGCATGTCTGAGGCCAAACAACTTAGCCAAAAACTGGAATTTAAATGGGATGCATTGAATGGTAAATAGATGAACAAATTATTGCATGGGAACATAAAATAATATTTTTATTATACCTTAAAAATGATGAATATGAGGAAATCAGAGAAATATGGTAAGATTTGCATGAAGTAATACAGAGTGAATAAAGCATAGACTGATACATTTACAACTGAAGGGGTCATGTAACACAAGTCTCTAGCTACTAGTGAGTGAACTGAGGACAAGAAAAGGAACTCTCCTAAAATTACACAGGGAGTAAATAGCAGAGTCCAAATTTAGCACATGAAAAATAATGAAAATAACTAACATTTATATTGCACTATATTCCAAGCACTCTGCTACTCACTTTATAATTAATATTTCATCTGAGCTTCACAACAATGTTGGGAGATAATAACTTTTTTCATCCCCATTTTACAGATGAGTAAACTGAAGCAAAGATTAAGGGACTTACCCAAAATCACACTGTCTGAGTAGGATTTGTACTCAGTTTTCCAAACTCTAAGCTCCTGCTACTAATTCTACACAATATATTCTCCACTACACTATTCAAGAATGACAATAATGTAAACAATAATACTAAAAACAAATGGATGAATTATAATGAATAACCTCATCTTGGAGAGCTGATAGGGAAATGCATCTTCCCCTTAATAGAGAAAGGGAGACTCCATTTGTAGCATGTGGTGTACATTCATGATTACTGTGTTGACTGATTTTCCTTAAATATGTTTCTCTGTTACAAAGAAAGGTTCAGTGCTTTTGTTGAGGGAGAAGGGGGTAGAATTAATGAGAAATAAATGTGTTAGTAAAAATATCAAGCAGCAATAAAACTTTAATAAAAAGAATAAAAAGGACAGTCATGATTTATCATTTAATAAATTACTTCCTTGAAATAAAGAAATTGAACATTTAATATACATGGATGTGACTATACATCTGGAATGTTCTTCCTAAACACCTCTCCCTTCCACTTTCCCCAGATTCCTTCAAGTCTTGACTAAAATATTATTTCTACAAAAAGCCTTTTTTGTCTCCTCCCACTCTTCCCCCAATGTAAGTGCCTTCCTTCCATCTGAGAGTATCTCCAATTTATCCTCTCTATATTTTATAAGAACAAGGTTCTTTGCAAATAGTTTTCCCAATTAAATCATGAGTTTCTTTAACAGCAGAGACTGTTTGTAGACACTTAGCACAGTGTCTAGCAAATAGTAAGTGCATAATAAATGTTGGTTGACTGACAGACTCTGTATGTTTTAGTCTTAACAACTCAAAAGGTAAATTTATAGGCAATTGTAAAAGTGTGGCTAAACACTGTCTGCAGTACATCCCCTATCCCTGACTTCACTTGTCACTAAACAGTGTAGAGAAACCTACTTCCCAAGAATATTTCATTCCAAGTCTCATTCATTTAAAGAAGTAAAGAAAGAAATGTTACTTATATAACTAGTTATAGGTTGTGATCTAATAATTTCTACAAATCAAATAATCTGCTCATCTCAAGTGTTTCTGTATTGAAAATCTATCTTTTTTATTTGATGGTTAAGGTCATGTTTATAGGATACGTCATTTAGGGTTTCCCTGCTTTTAAAAAATATATTGCTCAGTTGTTTCAATCATGTACAACTCTCTAAAATGTCATTTGGGGTTTTCTTAGCAAAGGTACTGGAGTAATTTACCATTTCCTTTTCCAACTCATTTTACAGGTGAGGAAACTGAGTCAAAAAGGGTTAAATTCTTGCCCAGATATACTCAGTAAGTGTCTGATGCTGGATTTGAATTCAGGAAGATAACTCCTCTTGGTGTTAGGCTTAGCCCTCTGTCTACAATGCCACCTAGATACCCTTTTGAATGTATTATTCTATCCCTTTTTCCAATTTCTTTTCACTGGAATCTTAGAATTTGATGCACATGTTTTCTTTTCAAGTGATAATCTATAAATTCTTTTAATTAATAGTATATTGTTAATATTCAAAAGGTCTGATTACTTTAGCTTTGTTATTTACTGCATTATAATTTTTTTAGAAATATATCATATTTTTTTCTAGAAGACTCATGATCCTTAAATTTTCTCTAAACATTTTTGGACTTGTGGTCAGTTACATCAGCTTGTATAGAATTTATGGGTTCTTTTAACATTGTTGCCTTTTGCTTCTCTTCTGCCAAATTTTCCTCCACTTCAATATTTTTGCATTCCTGAACTACGAATCTCTTTTACTTCTTCTTGAGAGAGAGTTTCCATCATGGATTCAATCTTTTCCAAACTGTTAATTGAGTTTTTAAAATTCTTCATTTGTGCTCATTTTTAAACCCTGAATTGGCTTTTAATACTCATTATGAATTCTCCGGAAATGACAAAGCCAAAGCAGAAATTATTATATGTAATGGACAATCTGATTGAAAGCGACAAGGAGCTCACTTGGAGCCAAATGGAGAAATCAGCGGAAGAAACAAAGGGATAAAACTGGACTTCTGAGACTGAATAATTAACTCAGGGTTCACAGACCTACATTCACCATTACTTTGCAAAAGGCATCTAAAGGGAGTCTGGGGAATAGACGGAAGTCAAAACAAACACTGAGGAGAGAGGAAGTGTGGAGGCCGAAGCTCAAAATAACATTCCCAAATGCTACTGCTGCTCCTAAAAGCACTGTTAAAGCTGAGCAGGCAGGGAGACGACAAGACTTGAAAGCTATTCCCAAAGGATGTAAGCCTGTGAGTTAGAGGATGTCAAATGTCACAGAAATAACAAAAAGAAAAAACAACAAATGACTAGCTTCTTGAAAGTGGGATTCTGCCTTTGGATATAAGAGTAGTGATGAAGAAAAAAGAAGGCCATTGAAAAGCTTTTTTAAAAATGCACAGAAGAGAATAGAAGGAAGTTCAGAAGGAAGCACTGACAAGAAGGGCAGTTTTGAAAATAATCATGCAAAATGTATTATATACTATTTAAAATAATGAAATTGAAATGCATGGGTTCATTGAGAATTCCTTTTGTGTAATTATTCTGTGCATATGAAAATGTCCTTTTTTGGTATTTTAAGTTCAGATTTAAGAAATAAAGCCTTTAAAAACTCACTATTTCAATTATTATTAGCTCTAAAACCATTGCCTAACATCATCTGACAGCTAAAAGCAGAGACAAAGATACCCGTGTTCAGTGAAATGTGATTTGTGAGCTAAGTAGAATAAATAAATCCGTCTTTAAAAATATGCCCTTGAGCTCGATTATTTGGAGGTCTGTATACTTAAGGCTATACAAGAAAAAGCAGAAGAAATGTCATTTTCTCTAGAATATGATTAATGATTTGGAAATCCTGAGGAAATAGGAAATAGGAAATAAAACACAAAACTGACATCCAAGGGTATTTTTTTAAGGACTGGAGGTCATTGTGGAAGGATGGTAATGGAGAAAGCCCTGTAACCAGAAGGTGTTGATGTGACCTGAAAAATAACTGCCTTTAGACACACCCTGATCTAATTTGTGTATGCAAATCAAGGTGACTTGCTGGAAGGCCTTTTGTAAAATGAGACCAGATTTGCAAATACAGGCTTTAGTTGTCCTCCTGCTAAGATAGGGACTCAGGGGACAGAACCAGACCAGCCAGACTGCCACGGAATTCTAGATCCTCACAACAACCAAGCATCCCTTTTTAGAATGATCGGTTGCACTTGTCTTGCACTACCTGGAAGCAGCTCCATCCATGATAACACTACTAGAGCCTTAATCCCCTGGACCAATCAAATTTTAGGAATAGCTTCTCCTTGACTTTTTAGGGAAAGGACCACCCTAATCTATATTAAGTGGGGAACGTTGATGGATATTGATCCTATTTTACTAACAAAGAAAATGACTGAAAATTTATGACAAAAGAATAACATACTCAGATTAATTTGTAATAAAAATATCTTAAATGTTCCACAATCATGAGAGTTTTCTGTTTATGTATCCTCTCTCAACTAACAGAGGGATAACACGTGAAAGAATGTACTCTTGCAGAGATGAGATGAGTTTGTCTTGCTATACTATTTGAGAAGATTCTTTTTGCTTTGAACTAATATGTCCTTTCTGGTTTGCTTAATAAAAGTCAACATAAGTGAGAATTCACGAGTTATAGTTTCAAGAGTTGCTTTTCCATACAGTGCCCAAAATATCTCTTCTGGAGATCCACATGTGTGGTTGAAGAAGGGAGATATAAAAACTATAACAAATAGAAATTAAATATTGTATTGACATTAAAGAGATAAAACTATGGGAATATTGAACTTGGTTCTTAAATCTAGAGTAGAAATAATGGCTATGTGTTTATAGAATTAGAACTAGAAATCATTTTGGAAATAGATTATCTAATCCAATCTTCCATTTTCCATATGAGGAAACAGACTGGAGTGGTTAAATGACTTAACCCCATTTCACATAGTAGTAGAGCTGAGATTCAAACCCAAACCTTCTAATGCTACATTCCCCCAATGAGACCTCCAGCTCTCACCACGGGGCCACATGAAATAGTGACTTTCCTACATGTAAGAAGCTAGAGTTTCTTCTTTATTGCCATCTTCCTGCCATGAACATGTATCAGTACCTTCTCACTTTTGCTCCTCTCTCTACAAAAGCCTTAATGTCCCAATAATCATGACTTCTGGAAAAGACAAGGCAATCAATTGCCATATGGTTTCATATCCCATACCAGTGAAGTCACTTTCTTAGACACTACTCTTCTATACAAAGTGTTTCAAAAGTTTTTGGTTCCATTTAAAGCTTTAATAACTTATTAAAAAGTTGTGTTTTAATAGCTTAAAATGGCACTCAGACTTTTGGAACGTCCTGTATATACATTGTGTTCTTCTGTTAAAATATAACCTCCTTGAGGATAGGAAGTATTTCTCTTTTTAATTTTTATTTCCCACACTTAGTGCAGTGTCTAGCATGTTAGTTGTTGTTTAGTCTTGATAGTCATGTCCAACTCTTCATCACCCTGTGGATATCTGCCCATAGGATTTTCTTGGAAAAGATACTGAAATGGTTTGCCATTCCTTTTTCATTGGTAAACAGAGGTTAAATAATTTGTCCAAAATCATTCATCTAGGAAGTTTCTGGGGCTGGATATGAACTCAGGTCATTCTGACTCCAAGCCCAGAGCTACTCCCTAGCTGCCTCACCTAGTATGTAGTAAGTACTTGATAAATCCTCTTTTGTACATTCATTCATTGAAACTACAAATCCAGCATTTTTTCCCCACTGAACTGAGCTGTCTCTAATGCTCCAAAATGAAGCCAGGATTAAAATGTTAAAAAACATGGCAGATGCCAAAGTGTGTGGGTGTATTTATTTGAACAGAGGGAGACAATTTTCCCCTTTGACAAAGAATCATGGAATCTTAGAATGAGCATGACTCAGATAAAATCCACAAAGTTTGAATTGTGTTTTATTTTTCATCTTTTAGCAGAAATTATTCCATGTCTGTGCCCAGTATGGTGAAGTCAGTTTTCTCATTGGTGAAAAGAATCTAAATGAAGTTTTTGGCAGTTTCTGTAATTTTAAATTGTTCCAACAAGGATTTTGCATTGGTAATATGTTCTGTCTTGTCATTCTCTTGACAACCAAGTCTGAATAGATAAAGTTTTCTAAAAAAGCATATTAGTTGCAAATGTGGAATCTTTTTATTCAGTTACCTCTGCTAAGCCCTATTCCAGTGTCAATCTGATCGTGATAGGGAGGTGACTCTGGATTCTTGAACATTATACAAGTAGAACATAAGTTCTAGCTAATTAATGCCAAATTAGGAGGGGCCAGGTGATAAGTTGTATTTCTTTTATTTGGAAACCAGTCCAGCAAGTCTGGAAATGCTCACAATTATGGTCAAGTTACATAATGTCCTTGAACTCAGTGTCCTCATCTCTAAAATGGATATAATATTTAAATATAGATATAAATATATATCCATATATAAATAATATATATATGAAGTGCTTTCCAGACTTTCAAATTCTATGTAAAAGTTAGTTCTTAGAATCATTATCATCACCAGAGGGTAACAAACTGGGACATAAACTCATGAAGACTACTACTAATGTTATAATGCAAAGAGGGACTTGTCTCACTTTTGAATTTATATCCTCCTTATAAATAAATATATATTTATATCCATATATATATGAGAATATAATCCTCATCCATTATATGGATGAATATATCCAGCATAATTCCTGGAACAAAATAGGTACCTGTTGTTCAATCACATCTTCATGACCCCATTTTGGGTTTTCTTGGCAAAGATCCTGAAAAGGTTTCCTTCTTCCAACTCATTTTACAGGTGAGTATACTGAGGCAAACAGAGTTAAAAGATTTGTCCAGGGTCACACAGCTAGTGTCTGAGGACACATTTGAACTCAGGTCCTCCTAACTCCAAACCTGGCTCTCTGTCCACTGTACCACCTCACTCTCCCACAGGTACTTTAATAAATATTTGTGAATTGATCAATTCATTATTTGATAAATAGAGATCTTTCTCTTTTCTTTCCCATATGTTTTGGTAGCTATTTCACTTTTAAATTTGTTACTCTTTGGTTGGAAATTGAGTAGATATCCATCAATTGGAGAATGGCTAAATAAGATATGGTTTGAATGTAATGGAATACTATTGCTCTATCAGAGATCATGAGCAGGCTGATTTCAGAAAATCCTGGAAAGACTTACAGGAACTGATGCTGAGTGAAGTGAGCAGAAGCAGGAGAATACTGTATGTGACAACAGCAAGACTGTGTGATAATCAACCATGATACATTTAGCTCTTCTCAGAAGCAGTACAGTGATCCAAGACAATTCTAATAGACTTGGGATGGAAAATACCATCCACATCCAGAGAGAGAATTATGGAGACTGGATGTGGATCAAAACATATTATTTTTACTTTTTTTTTCCCTTTCTCGTAATTTTTCTCCTTGTTTTGATTTCTATTTCACAACATGACTAATATGGAAATATGTTTAAAATGATTATTACATCATATTGGTTGCTGTTTTGAGGAGGAAAGAGGAAAGGGAAGAAAAAACTGAAACTGTAAACCTTACAAAAATGAATATTGAAAACTATCTTTACATGTAATTGGAAAAAATAAAATACTATTAAGTGAAAAAAACTCTTTTTTTCCTCTTTGGACATGCAGCATATCATAAGTTACAGATGTATTACCAATTGAATCCATGAAAGGAGTTTCCATGCTGAATATTAACTCTTAGTTATGAAATCCCAGATCTGGACCAAAGGAACAAAAGCATTCATTATGTAGGCAAGCATTTCAAAATGTTAACCTCATTTAAAACAGATGGAAATTCCTATAAGCTTCCAATCACTTTGAAAATGTAAATTTTCTGTAATAAGGATTCAAATACACAAATTTCCACAGCTATTTCTCTTCTCCTTTTGTCTCTAATTCATCTGTAAGCCATGAGTTAAAAGTCCTTCCTCTCTAAAATTCCAGGTTTCAATGACAGTGAGAGCTGTGGGAGGAGGGGTGATTTTCTCAACCACTGATTTCCCTGCTTTTCTGGGACATGTAGGTAATGGGGTGAAGAATCGGGGTCATTCAAGAGTCAAAGTCAATACTTATATGGCTAGCTCAAGCAAATCTGTGCTCATCTAATCTGCATAATTTTTCATTTCATTGTCTACTAATTTTCTTTTTAAAAGCAAAACATATTGTGTAGCAAAGCGAAAGTGGTTAGCAGTTCTTTCTGCTTATGAAGTTCTGGAACATTAGGAAGAATGTTCAACATTTATCAAATATAGATGTTAAGTCATCCATGGTAATGTTTAAATTCTCCAACATCTTAACGTCTTAATTTACTCTCATGTGGCTTTGGGCACTGCTAGGAAGGGTAAAGTTGATTAGGAGTATGTTGAAATTAAAACATCATATGATATTTTTTAAAAATGTTTAATGTTACCTTTTTTCAAGCTTATAAAAATGATTTTGGTTTAAAACAAAGCAGAGGCTGAATATCATTTTAGAAAGAAAAATTAGACCAAAAGCCCAAAATCTTTGATCCTGGGCCTATGCCTGATGATGCACAAACTCAAACTAATATCCTTGTTTTAGCCCTCAGACCAGATGGACCAGATTGCTCTGCTTAGTAATGAGATAGATTTATTGCAAGGATATGCAGGGGGAATTGAGGCACTCAGCAGTTCTCTCTGAGATGCTGAGGAAAGCTCTGTTTTACAGCCCTTTTAAAATCATTAGTCATAAGCATGCTTCTAGGTGTGGGGTGAGGAGTACTTTGTTAGGTTGGCCAATGGGATGTTTTGTTTTGGATTAAATATTGTGCAATTGTGTCCAATTCTGCATCGGGCTTTTCTTGGGCTTTTCTTGCCAAAATACTGGAAAGGTTTTTGCCATTTCCTTTTCCAGATTATTTTACAGATGAGGAAACAGAGGCAAACAGGGTTAAGTGACAGCTAGGAAGTGTCTGGGGATGGATTGGAACTCGTGGGGATGAGTCTTCCTGATTCCAAACCCAGGACTCTATCCGCTGCACCACCTAGATGCCCTAGATTTGCTATATTTTGTTTCAGGGGGGTCTGAAAGGAGGCAATTTATAGTGTACATAGCCCTTTAAGGTTTGCAAGCTGCTTTGTACAGATTATCTCATTTGATTCTCACAACAAACCTGTGAAAAAACGTGCTATTATTATCCCCTTATTGCAGGTTAGGAAATGAATAATCACCATCATCATCAATAGTTTTATAGGTGTTTATATATTTATATAGCGTTTGTCCATATTTCAGGTGAGAAAATGAATAATAATAATATTAATCATCAATAGTATTTATAGGTGTTTATATATTTATGTATTATTTGCTCATATTTCAGCTGAGGAAATAATAACAATATTAATCATCAATAGTATTTATAGCTATTTATATAGAATTTAAATGATTACAAAGTAAGGTACAAATATTATCTCAATTTGTCTTCACAACAATGCAGTAATATAGTTGCTGTTGTTATTTCTATATTACAGATAAGAAAATGGAGCCTGAGTAATACATGCCTAGATGGCATCGTGGATAATGTCTGTGTGGGGTCAGGAAGCCCTGAATTCAAATTCAGCCTCAAATAAATCTAATTTGATGGATCTAGATGGACCATATTCTCTGTATGACCCTTTACAAGTCACTTAAATTCTGTCTCAATTTCCTCTTCTGTGAATGGAGATAATAATAGTACCTACTTCTCAGGGTTGTTATAATCAAAAAAGGAGAGGAAAATAAAGCTCTTAGAACAGTGCCTATGTAAATGATAGCTATTATATGTTGTTATGTAATCTTACAATTGGCAAGTGGCTAAAGTAGTGTTTAATTTCAGGGCTTCCTGACTCTTAAATCCAGCATTCTACCCAGTTTGGCATCTAGTTACCTCAAAAGTGACAATTTTTAAAAAGCAAAAATAAAATATTTAATTTTTTTTTTTTTGCTGAGGCAATTGGGGTTAAGTGACTTGCCCAGGGTCACACAGCTAGGAAGTGTTAGTGTCTGAGACCATATTTGAACTCAGGTCCTCCTGACTTCAGAGGCAGTGTTCTATCTACTGCACCACCTAGTTGCCCCAATATTTATTTTTTTAAAAGAAATTTACAGCATCTGGAAAAGCATAGAATACAGAAAACAATTAAATGTGATATTACACCTATGATAGAAGTCAATAAAGTTTACATTTAAGCTAATAAACATTCTTCTAGCTATTCAGTCATTTCAGTCATGTCTGACTTGTCATGACCCCATTTAGGGTTTTCTTGACAGAAATATTGGAGTGTTTTGATATTTTTTCTACAGGTCATTTGACAGATAAGGAAGCTGAGGTAAACAGAGTTAAGTGTCTTGCACAGGGTCACACAGCTAGTAAGTGTTTGAGGCCAGATTTGAACTCAGGAAGATGAGTCTTCCTTACTCTTGGTGCTCTTTCCACGTGCCATCTTGATGTACAATAAATATTCTATTTTGGGTTTTTAAAAAATGGCTATTCACAGGCAGCCCCCAACCTATCTCTATTCTGCTCTAGTGAGTGAAGTGGACCAGACTAATTGGAGACCACCAGCAAACTATATCCTTTATCATTCCTCAATTGATAAATGGTCAAAAGTTATAAACAGACAATTTTCAGATAAAAAAATTAAAACCATTTCTAGTCACATGAAAAAATGCTCTAAATCATTATTGATCAGAGAAATGCAAATTCAAACAACTCTGAGGTACAACTACACACTTCTCAGATTGGCTAACATGATAAAGATAATGATAAATTTTGGAGGGGCTGTGGGAAAATTGGAACACCAATACATTGTTGGTGGAGTTGTGAACTGATCCAACGATTTTGGAGACTAATTTGGAACTATGCCCAAAGGGCTATCAAATTGTGCAGACCCTTGAATCCAACAGTGTCTCCACTGATTCTGTATCCCAAAGAGATCATAAAAGAGGGGAAAGGACCCACATGTGCAAAAATGTTTGTGGCAGCCCTTTTTGTAGTGGCAAGGAACTGAAAATTGAGTGGATGCCCATCAGTTGGGGAATGGCTGGATAAGGTACAGTGTACAAATGAAATGGAATATTATTGTTCTATAAGAAACAATGAATGGGCTGATTTCAGAAAAGCCTGGAGAGACTTACGTGAACTGATGCTGAGTGGAGTGAGCAGAACCAAGAGAACATTGTACATGGCAACAAGATTATGTGATGATCAACTGTGATGGACTTGGCTCTTCCCAATAATGCAGTGATTCCATCACAATAGACTTATAACGGAAAGTGCCATCTGCATCCAGAGAGAGAACTATGAAGACGGAATGTGGATCAAAACATAGTATTTTCACCTTTATGTTTGTTTATTTGTCTTTTTTTCTCATGGGCTTTTTTTCCCTTTTGGTCTGATTTTACTTGACAAATATGGAAATATGTTTAAAAGAATAGCACATATTTAACTTATAATGGATTGTTTGATGTCTTGGGGAGGAGAGAGGTAAGGGAGAAAGAGATAAAATCTGGAGCAAAGTTTTACAAAATTGAATATTGAAAACTTTACATGTATTTGGAAAAATAAAATACTATTGAGGGGAAAAAAGATATATTCTTAATGCTCAATTTTTTGTTTCCCTGCCATAGCCTTAGCTCTAGGAATGGCTAAGGGCCTTTTTTTCTTAACTTGACCTGTGCTGTCATGAGATGATGACAATTTTTTTCTACCACAAAAGATCAGTACCAATTCTAAAGTTTATTCAGTTTAGTTATTAGAAACACTGAGAGTCCAAGTGACTTGTTTTAGGAGAGGCCGGATGGTCATACGACCTGTATATGCTAGAGGGAGAACTTGAATCCAGATCTTCCTGTCTCTATTTTCAGCTATGAAAGTTGGTGTGTTGTTTGAGAGATGTACAATGGAATATTGGAAACATCATGGGATTTGAGATCATAGACCCCACTTAGCTCTACTATTTCTTCCTTTTATGACCTTGGACAGAGGGCTGCCCACCAGGACTTTTCTCACTTCTGTGACCTTTACTCCCAAGACTTCTGAGCCCTGTATGTCAAGAAAATAATCTTTCAAGTTCCTTTCACATCAAAAAACTATTATCTTTCTAGGTCATTCTTGCACCAGAAAAGAGACAAAAATTGACAAAATTATCTGTGTACTTCAACCTAAAAATAATAACAATGCTTTGAACTCAGTAAGGTGAAGATTGGAGTAAAGACTTGGGAGTGTTTGCTGCATATCTGACCACCAGCAGGGCTGTGGCTGTGGTCACATAGAAAGACAATTAGAACAAGGAAGACCATATCTGGTTACAGGGCATGCTTTTATCTCAGTATCATGTTTGTCATATGCTTCTGACCCTATTGTAAAAATCATCACTTTGCATCAGTTCATGTCTTTATGCACTTCTCTGCATTCATCATATTTCTTACAGCACAGTAATATCCCTAACATTCATGAAATACAATTTGTTTAGTCATTTTCCTATGCATGGGAATCTTTTTTTTCTAGATCTTTATTTACACACACACACATGTGCACACTGATATATATGTATACTTGGATAGCTAGGTGGTACAATGGATAGAAAGCTGGACCTGGAGTCAGGAAGTCTCCTTTTCCTGAATTCAAAACTTCAAAAATTCAAACACTTACCAGTCATATGACTCTGGACAAGTCACTGAACCCTATTTATTTTAGTTTCCTCCTCTGTAAAATGAGCTGGAGAAGGAAATGGCAAATCATGCTTTGCCGAGAGAATGGGGTGATAAAGAGTGAAACATTACTAAAAAATGACTGAACAACATGTTTTTTGGTATGTAAAGGAGCTTTCTTTTTATCTGTTACTTCCTTGAATTATCTGCCTAAGTCAGGAATCTCTGAGTGGAAAAAATATAGACATTGTAGTCCCCTTATTTGCATAATTCCCAATTACTTTCCAAAATGGTTATATTAATTCAATAGTTCCACTAGCATATGTTTGTGTGTCTATCTTTTCCCAATCCTTCCAACAAGTTAATTCCCATCCTTTGTCATTTATGTCCATTTACTGGATGTGAAGTGAAATCTCAGCGTTGTTTTGATGTGTGTTTTTCTTATTATTAGTGATATGAGGCATCCTTTCAAATGGTTGTTAATAGTTTGTTATTATTTTGAAAATACCTATTAAAGTTTGATTATTGTATTTTAATGCAGTTCTAGTGTATATATGTATGCATACATATGCATATACATATATATATACACATATACTTCATGTTCAATGGAAACCTAATTCTAAAAAATGATTTGCACCATACACTGAATTTTTCTTGTTATTTTCAATGTTCTCTGAATATTCCCTTCTGTGCTTTAACAGTATAACAATGTAATCTCATTTTATGTTTGATCAAAACTTTTCCAAATCAATTGCTTTTAAAATATGCCTTTTGCAAACAAATTTGCAATTTAAAGAGCAATTTTATTTTATTAGGATAAGGAATATATTTTAAATGTTTAGTTATTATTTCATTGCAAAAATTTGAATAGTATCTCTATATATTTTGCCAGAAAGAAATAATTCATTTTTAAAATGTTATTTACTGTATTTTCCCTTTTCAAATAAACAAGATGAGCTTATGTCAACACTGTAAAAATTTAAAATTCAAACACCCTATTGAAAAAACAAATAATTTCATTTTATGAATAATTTTAATTAGGTTGCATTATGTAAGTGTTGCAATTTATGAGGTTGCTGGAATGTGAATTATATTAATGTGATATGTGATTTTGATGTAAATTTTTTACATATTCTTTAAATTTTTATGAGTTCTTTAACAACTATGTATCAGGCAAGGTTTTTTTAGCTTTTTTCTGCATTAATAAAACTCTCAAGTAATTATTTTAGCTGGTCCATGTTCTCCTTTCTCCTCCCCTTCCCTCATGTCTTTTCTCTCCTTTTATTTTTCCTTCACAGGGAGCCTGAAACTTTGTTTTATTTTATATTTTCACTAAGTGTAGTATTTTATTCTTTCCAATTGCATGTAAAGATAGTTTTCAAAATTCATTTTTGCAAGATTTTGAGTTCCGATTTCTTCTCCTTCCCTTCACCCCTTACAAGCAATCTGATTTAGGTTACACATGCACGATCAGATTAATCATGAAATTTTGTTTTATTTTATTGTTGTTTTTATTGTACTCGACCATAGTCTTGGTAATTCTAATATGGAAAGATCATTTAACCTCTGCACTTATTTGTTTGTCTAAATGTTTTCGTTTGTCTGTAAAATGGGATTGCTTATAACATAGAGATGTTGTAAGGCTCAAATGAACTAATGTAAAAAAAGGCTTTGCATACTAAAAAGTGCCATATAAATGTCACTTATTATTATTACCTCCATTTGTCCTTTGACATTGCAAATGAAGGAAAAGACTAGTTCTTTTAGGTCTTAGGCTGACTCTAATCAGCAAGCCCACTTAGCAGAAATGTTTTTGTCTTCCCTTTGCTTTGTCCCAATGGTCAAGAAATAAATAATGAAAGTTACAGCATAATAGAAATGTAAAGCAAAAGAGTTGTATAATTGCCCTTCATGCCTTTTACAACCTCTAGCTTTTAGGACAGAATATAACTGATTATGCTTTTCTACTTATTGCTCTTGGTAACAGTATGATTTCAAGAGTAGGTGGAATCCACAGTGAGAAATATCCCACTGCCATTTCACTCTCATCCCAATTTTATGAAAAATATCCTTTGTCCTGGATTATCTCTTACTTTTTTTTTTTACTGACCTAGAAAAATGAATCTTTTATTGTATTGTAGGATGTAGGACGGGTAGCACATATATAAGCTTTGAGTTTCACTTTCTTACCCCATGCTTGTATTTCTCTGGTTCCCAGAATTTCCTTGGCTACATCTCCCCTCAGAGTTCTAGGAGTAACCCCAAGAGGATGGGGATCTATTTTCTAAATACTATTCTATTTCTAATCTATTCTCATATTATTCCTCACAAGCCTCCAACTAATCTGTTTCTCCCTTGTTAGTCAAACCAGTTATTAATTCCTCAATATCATCTAATATAACTATAATATAACCTATAGCATAGCATCTCATATAATATAATCCTTATGTAATTTTGACATCCCTTTGACATCTTCCTGATACCACTATCAATTCACAATCAATTCATTTTTATAAAATGATATATATTAAGAAAGTTCTATAAACCCATTTAGTCCCTAGAAGAGAGAATTGAAGCTTAAAGTGGTTGCTACAAGAATTCTTCCCTCCAGGTTTATTTCTGGATAAGGCATAGCTAATGAACAAGTTATTCCCTTGCTACCAGGGCTCAGTATCTCAGCTACCTGACTGATCCAGTGCTGGGCTGGATCTCTGAACTTTAAGCTGTAGGGATTGTTGACAAACTTGGCTATGGATTCTAGTTGCTAGGTCAATGACTTTTCGAATCTCACAAAATTGGGATTTTTTTTTTTTCTATTCTGTCTCTTAAATCATTCACCCAAGATCAGGGAAAAAAAAAAAAAAAGCAACTGAGGAGAAAAAACAACTAATTCTGCATTTTTTTTTTCTCTCATCGCTTGAACTCCACCAGGGAAAGAGAAACAGCATTCATTTATCTGTGTCTTTTGTATTCACATTCCATTCCAGCTCAGCAGCCAATTAAAAGGCTTTTCTTGAACCATGCAGTTAGCAGACAGGAAAGAGTCACAGAATGGATTGGGACAGAGCTTCTCCATTACTCATTATCAGACACTTCTAAAAACAGACTTTAAAAAAATTCAGCAAAGGAACACTAAGCATATTCCAAGGACTGGATCTATATTGGCCTGTCATCCATTACATATATGAGTCCAGAAATGTTTACAAACATACCTATTAGAAGGAACTTCCAAGGTCATCTATTTTTTTTTTATTTTTGATTTTAATTTTTTGTTACATTTTAAGTTCTGGTCTCCCTCTCTCCCTCCACATACAATACTAGAAAAAGCCATAATTTGATATAGATATATGTGTGTATATGTATGGATGTATAAATGTATATATGTATATGCACATGTGTGTGTATATGTGTTTGTATGTATATATGTATCTATGTATAGGTACATGTGTGTATGTGTAAAACCATACTATGTATACTTCTATTTATCAGTTTTTTCTCTGGAGGTAAATAGCATCTTCCTTCAAGGTCCGGTGTAGCTGATCTGAATATTTATAGTACTCAGAATAATTTAGTCCTTAACAGTTATTCTTTGAATAATATTGCTATTACAGTATACAATATTTTCTTTGTTCTATTCATTTTATTCTTCATTATTTGATGCATCTCCATATTATTCTAAAATCAGCCTGCTCTCATCATTTCTTATGGTATAGTATATTCTATCATAATCATATATCACATTTTGTTTAGCCATTCTCCAGCATTCCTTCAATTTCCAGTTCTTTCCCATCACAAAGAGAGCTACTTTAAATATTTTAGAATAGACCTAATGGTGGTATTGATGGATATACACAGCTTTGTAAGCTTTGGGCATAATCCAGGTTGCTCTCCAATGGTTAGACCAGTACACAGTTCCACCAATACTGTGTTTGTATCCCAATTTTTCCAACTCCCCTTCAACATTTGTCATTTTCTCCTATCATTTTAACCAATTATAGGTGTGGGATAATATCTCAAAGATGTTTGATTTTTGAATTTCTCTAGTCAAATAGTGATTTAGAGTATTTTCTGTGATTATAGATAGCTTTATCTCTTTGTATCATTTGATCATTTATCAGTTGGGGAATGACTCATATTCTTATAAATTTGGCAAAATTCTCTATATATGAAATGAGACCTTTTTCTGAAGATATATTTATAAATTTTTTCCCCAACTTTCTGCTTCCCTTCTAATCTTGGCTATATTTACTTCATTTTCACAAAACCCTTTTAACTTAATGTAATCAATATTATCTATTTTATAGTTTGCAATGCTTTCTATCTCTTGTTTACTGATCAATTCTTTTCTTATCCATAAACTTTATAGGAAACATGTTCCATATTCTAATTTATTTATGGTATTTCCCATTATATCTAGGTCATATATCCATCTTATCTTATTAAATAGCATAAGATATTGGACTCTACTCAATTTCTGCCATACTGCTTTCCAGTTTTCCCAACAATATATTTTAAATAGTGAATTCTTATCCCAAATCTTATCCCAAAATCTTAAATTTTTACATTTGTCAAATACAAGATTACTATAATTATATTTTTTCCTTTTATTTTTTAACTGAAGAAATTTGGGTTAAGTGACTTCCCCAGAGTCACACAGCTAGGAAATGTTAAGTGTCTGAGGTCAGATTTGAACTCAGGTCCTCCTGACTTCGGGACTGGTGCTCTATCTGCTGCACTACTTAGATGCCCTTATAATCATATTCTTTAACTTTTTTTCATCCAAATAAATTTCATTATTTTTTCTAGCCTAATAAAATAATTCTTTGGTGATATAATTGGAATGGCGTTGAATAAGTAGATCAGTTTAAGTAAAATTGTCATTTCCATTATTTTGGCTCTGTCCACCAATAAAGAATTACTATCTCTCTAGTTATTTAAATCTGACTTTATTTGTATAAAAAAAAGTTTTATAATTATGTTCCTGTAGTTCCTGGATTTGTCTTGGCAGAAATACTCCCAGGTATTTTTTGTTATTACTAATGCTGGCATTTCTAATATAATATTGAATATTAGTGATAACAAACATGCTTATTTCATTCCTGATCTCACTGAGAAGTCTTCTAGCTTATCCTCATTACAAATAATGCTTGCTGATGGTTTTAGGTAGAGGCTTTTTTTTATCATTTTGATGAAAAAATCCACTTATACATATGCTTTCAAGTATTTTAAATAGGAATGAATGTTACATTTTGTCAAAAGCTTTTTCTGCACCTATTGATATAATCATATTATGTTTGATATAATCAATTGTGTTAATAGTTTTCATTATTTTAAACTAGCCCTGTATTCCTTATATACATTCTGCTTGGTCACAATGTACAGTTTTTGTGACATAATATTGTAGTCTCCCTAGCTAATATTTTATTTAGAATTTTTGCATCCATATTCATTCATGAAATTATTTTATAATTTTCTTTCTGTTTTTTGTTCTTCCTGGTTTATATGTTTCATAAAAAGAGTTTGGTAGGATTCCTTCTTTGCCTATAATTTCAGAATATAGTATTTTCTCCTTGATCTAAGAGTTTTAAAACTTTGCTATAATATCTTATGAATTTTGATCTTGGGATTTCTTTCAGGTGGTGATGAGTAAATTTTTTTTTTTCAATTTCCATTTTACCCTCTAGTTTTAAAAGTTGAGAGAAATTTTTCTTGGCAATTTCTTGAAATATAGGGTCTAGACTCTTTTATTTATCATAACTCTCAGGTAGTCCAACAATTCTTCTATTTTCTCTCCTCAATTTATTTTAAGGAAGTTATTATCTTCCCCTTGCCAATTCTAATGTTCAGAGAGTTATATTCTTCCATAAGTTTTTGGACCTCTTTTTCCAATAGGTTGACTTTTCCCCCTAATTTTCTTGATTTTCTTGCATTGTTCCTACTTTCCCCCTAATTTTTCCACATACTCTCCTATTTAATTTTCAAAGTCTTTTTTACTTCTTCCAAGAACCTTTTTGGGGAGTGTGATCATTTGACATTTTTCTTTGAAGCAGAAGTAGCTATTTTGACTTCTTCCAAGTTTAATTCAGATCTTCTCTATTATCCTAGTAGCTATCTATGATTAGATTCTTTCTCTTATTCATTTCTTTTTTAAGTGCTTTATTTCGTGACTGTTAATTTTGTGTTAGAGTCTTGAGTTGGGATATAGTCCCAATATGTGGGGAATAAGATATAGTCCCAATATGTGGGAAATAAGATCTCATGCTTCAAGTTTTTCATGCTATTATTTTCTGCGCTCTGTCTGAGGATCTGACCTCAGGTACTTTTCTCCAGCCTTGAGCCATGACCAGAGTCCCCAGAAACACTGTCACACCCTGCAATCCCTCCTCCCATGGATACAAACTTCGCCCATACTTCTGCCCCAGAATCAAAACTAGGGACTTCACTCTCCTGGTGAGTGCCCACAGCCAATCCAGGATAGAGCCCACAGAGGCTTCTGTGATAGCATTCATTGGAGCGTGCTTGCTCCATCTTACCCACAGCCATAACCACAGCCCAGATAGTATCTGGTCTGTGCTCGTGGGCCCTAAGAACCTGCAGCAAAAGGGTCCTTCAATCTTCTCCCTGGTCAGCCATCTGACCCAGACATTGTCAATAGGAGGAAATTTTCTCAAACAGCTGCCCCAAGGGTTTGTTATATGTTGACTCCAATAGTGTCTGTCCAGAGGTATGTGCACTTCAATCAGGTCAAACCACTGCCCAGGGAGATCCAGTCTTTTCAACCAATTGTGTTAGGGTGGTCAACTGCTTTACTCCAACTTCTAATTATTTCTGCCCCCTGAGGACCAGGGCATTTAAGTGACTTTATTTCTAGAACCTAGTAATAATAGTGATAATTGCTCACATTTTGTAGTACTTTGAGATATACAAAGCATTTTCCTTACAATCCCATTTTATAATAAAGGATAATGAAGCCCCAAGTGAAATATCTTGCTTTTTCTAGTGCTCATATCTTTAAAAGAAAATTAAGCATGTCCTTCACTAATATATGTATACTATTCAATCAAGGGATGCATAGTAGGTATGAAGTCAAGGGACTTTGTCTTTGTATCTCTCCCCAGTATTTAGTATAGCTCCTAGAAGGCACTTAATAAGTGCTTATTTAGCTAAACTGAACTATGTTGAATTACAAATACTAATGAGTATTGATCTCTCCTTCATAAGGAGATGGAAATGTTACCATTTTCATTGAGGAATAAAAAATATCTCTAGTTCATTTTGTAGCAATGTATAACACTTGCTAACTTTCTTAGCGTATCTGTCCAATGGATTCACCATTCTGGATAAATGGTATTTCCTCGATAGTTATTTGCTGTTTTTTTCTCCCATCAGACTGTAACTTCATGAGAACAAAGACTGTCTTTTATCTCTCTTTGAACTTCAGTGATTAGCACAGTACATAGCACTTAATAGGTACTTCATAAACATTTATTGATAGGGGTCAAACTGAAAAAGTTTTTCAAAAGGCAACTTTTTTTAACCTGGATAGAGCCATTATATTTCCCCTGAGCTGCCACTTCTCCATGCAAAACATCCCTCGTGATTTCAGCTGATCCTCAAATTTTATAATTTCCAGTCCTCTTTCTAAAAAAGAAAGAAAAGAAATACTAGGATGAAGACATATATCTTTTTTATATCTCTAACTGATACTATGGATGAATTTTTACTAACTAAAGAAAAAGTGCAAAAACAAAAACAATGATTCATCAACAGGGATATCATATTTGTGCATAAGAGTTTTCTTATGTATAATCCATTAGAAGAAACATGCCTAGGGAGTAGGAGCCGTACATGGACCTCGAGAAGAAATTCTATTATTTATCCAGAATGATGTGTTCATCGGGCAGATGTGCTATCATATAAAGCTAGCAAGTGTGATGCTTTGCTACAGCAGGTCAGCTAGGTACCTAGTAGGTAGGACACCAGTGAGGAAGACTCAGCTTCCTGAGTTTAAATCTGGCCTCAGATACTTACAAGTCAATTAACGTTATTTTGTCTCAGTTTTTTCATCTGTAAAAGTGAGCTGAAGAAGGAAAGTGACAAACTACCTCCAGTGTCTTTGCCAGAAAAACCCTAAAGAAGAAAAATGACTGAACGCACAGGAAGTAAAGAGGAGGAGGGGGAGCATCCCAGACAAATGAAAATGCCTGGAATTGAGAGGAGTGCCCTGTTTGAGGAACAGCAAGGAGTTTAATGTCATTGGGTCACAGAATAAGTGGGAGTGCTTATAGTATGAGAAGAAGGGAAAGGTGGTGGGGCAAGGTAGGCTGTGGAAAGCTTTGACTTCCAAATAGAAGACTTTATATTTGATCCAGGGGGTGATAGGGAGCCATTGACATTTGTTGAGCAGAGAAGTAACAGTCAGACCTGGCGTACGGGATAGACTACAGTAGGGAGAGACTTGTGGTATGGAAATCAACCATCAGGCTATTGCAGTAATCCAGGGATATGGTGATGAGGGACCACACTAGAATGGTGACAATATCAGAGGAGAGAAGGGGAGACCATGATGCAGAGGTAAAATTAACAGACATTAGCAACTTACTGGATATATAGGGGGTGAGAGAGAGCAATGAGCCAAGGACAACCTCTAAGTTGTGAGCCCTATGTGCCTAGGAGGAGTATGGAACCCTGAACAGTAAGAGAAAAGTTTGGAAGAAGGCAAAGCTTTGAGTGGGAAGGTAAGATAATGAGTTCAATTTGGGACATATTAGTTTAAGAAACCTACAGTGGATAGGAGTTGAAAAGGCAGGTTTCTGTTTCAACTGAGGGGGGAAGTTCTTAATAATTTGAGTTGTCCAAAAGTAAAATGGAGTTATCTGGTAGATCTGGTATCTCTCCAGATATCTTTAAGCAGACATTGTATGGCCATTTATTGGACATGCTGTAGACATGGTTCTTATTCAACTACAAGTTAAAACAGATTGCCTCTGAGATTTTTTCTAATTCCTGAGTTTCTGATACCATGAGGTCAAGTCTCCTTACACTGAAGTCTCAAAGCCTCCAAAAGACAGTCCCACAGTAAACCCAATTTTACAATTGAGCAAGGAAGGGAGGTAAACAATTTCCAAAACTTTCCTAATAAAGACCTTCCCCTAGTTCTAGCCTCTCATTAACAAACTAAGCAAATTACTTTAGTTCCCACCTGTAATATGAGGGAGTTGACCTGAAAGATCTCTAAGCTCATTCCAATAATTTTACTAACTAGTGTTTGGAGATCTTAAAAGAAAAAGAAGTTGAACAATTAAGGACCATTTTAATTATATGATGCATAATTATAACCTAATGCATTTATTGTGTCTATTAAAATACAAACACTGATTTAAGTTCTAGGTAAAGATTAAATTGACAAGGGTATTTGACTTAAGGTATTTATGGGCTTTGGGCTCAACTGTTATTTTGTGTACCTTTTACACTTTGATGAAGCTCCTTGATGTCATATCAATGACAAAGCCCATATTTTATCAGCCCCAAATGTTATATCTTAGTTGACAAATAGAATCCCATTTTTTCTGGAACTACAGAAATTAGGTAACAACTGTGGTAATTAAAAGATGTACAGTAATTACAGATGTAGTACACAAAGTCTGGTGTTATGGCATTCAAACTCTGTGATAGCCTAGTCCTTTAAAAAAAAACCCTCATATGTCAGGGATATATGCAATTAAATGTGTAATTAGAACATTTGTCCCACCAACACACAGTGCAAAACAAAGTACAATGTCTAAGAAGGCTTATCCTGAGAACCCATGATCCTACCTCTCCACACTGGAGGGGAGGGTTGGAGAAAGAATAGGAAGGGAAGACAGGCCATTAATCTAGACAAAGAGAAATAGGGAGTACTAGATAAAGTACAAAATAGGGACAAGAAAGGCATCTTCATGACTTTTTTTCTGCAATAAACTCTTTGCCCTCTTCTAAAACTAGCTAGATAACACAGGATACTCCCCAACTGGCTAATTTGGGAGAAAACGAGGAAAAGATTTCAATAGATTATGAATATTTTTTAAGTCAGATGTTTAGCTATCAATCATTATTTTCTAAAATAAATTTTCTCTAATTCTCAGATCTGACCATGTTGTTGCCCTGCTCCAAAGCTGTCAATGGCTCCCTGTCACCTACCAGATAAAACACCAACTCTTCAGCTTGACATACAACAAATGCTTAATACTTCTTGAATAAAATCAAATTTAATAGAATCAGCAGAGATCCTAGAATCACCTAATGAGAGAGCAAAGCCACAAGTCTATTGAAGAAAGAGGTTCAGTTTAGCTCCAGTGAAGGCTTGTGTAAGAATGTAATGGAAAAATAAATGAGGAAAAGATCTTGAAGTTTTGAAAGTGACCCTAAATTCAATTAAACCATCAAGCATAAATTATGCACCAAGTTCTGAGGCTGCAAAGAAAAAATTAAATAGTCCCTACTTCTTTAAAAAGCTTATATTTTACAGGAAAGCACTACAGTACTTTTCAAATTTGGGATCATTTGGTCCTAATTTAGACCTGGAAGAAATGTCAAAAGTTCTTTTAGTCTTTCCTTTCTTTCCCCTGCCCCCCTTTTTTTAACACTTAAAGAAATTGAGACCCAAAAATATTAAGTGATTTGTCTGCAGTAATATAGGACTTGAAAGCAGATCTTCATTATCCAAATTCACAACTCATTCCATTGCAATATGTTACTTCACTCTTGAGAGATTATTGGGAAGTAGCATGGTATATTGGAAAAAGCAATGAACAAAATGTTAGAAGAAAAGAGAGTATGCTAATAAATGTTTAACAACCAGATCTCTGGAAGAAAAAAATATATGAATACATAAAACATTTTAAAGTTTATTTTGCATTAATAAAATTTTCTGCATCACTTTCTTAAGTGTAGCTTCAAGGGTCCTCAAACTACGGCCACAGGCCAGATGCGGTAGCTGAGGGCATTTATCCCCCTCACCCAGGGCTATGAAATTTCTTTATTTAAAGGCCCCCAAAACAAAGTTTTTGTTTTTACTATAGTCCGGCCCTCCAACAGTCTGAGGGACAGTGAACTGGCCCCCTATTTAAAAAGTTTGAGGACCCCTGAATCTATCAAACCTCAATTTATAGGTTTGCTGATGTTTGAAATATAAGTGTACCAAAAAATTTAACAATCATGTTTCTTAAGCTCAACGACTTTCAGAATAGTCCCGGTATACTCATGTCATTAAAGGGATTATTGTGAGATTTAAGTATGATAACATAATTTAGGTGGTTTTCAAAACTGAAAGGGCTATATTATCAGTGATTTGGTAGGCAATGGAAAGCAATTAAAGTTTTCCAAATGAGAGAATGATATGGTCAGAACTATATTTTTAAGGATTAGTCTCAATAGAGTTCTTTAAATGGATGGAAGAAAAAAAAGAGGTAAGAGACAGTAAAATTAAGATACTACAATTATATCTTAATTTTATAAATACAGGAAGTAGGGTGACAGGGGAAATAGAAAGGCAACTCCAAGAGACGTTTAAAAGTTTGACAGAATTTTTTGACCAATGGATGTGACTAATGACAGAAAAGGAAAGACAAAAGATTACTATAAGTTTGTGAGTATGGGAAAATGGTATGCCATGAACAGAAAGTGGGAGGGTAAAAGGATGAGGTCATTTTTGGAGTGACTAGAACAATGTTGGGTCTAAATATATTAATATCAAACGACTGGGGTTTTATCTATATAGAAATATTCAGCAGAAAAATAGAAGATTGAAGACAGAGATAAGTACTGACAATATAGGTCTGGAAGTCATCCTCATAAAGACTGTAGTTGAAAACATGGAAATTGATGACAATCCTGATGAAAAAAATAGAAAAGAAAGATTCAAAACCAAAATTTCAGGAATCAGAATTTTAGGGATAGGAGAAGAAAGAGGATAAGCAGAGACCTCTAAATCCAGTATCATGAAAATAAAGGAACAATACCATTTAAGAAGGAAACATTGGTCAAAGTTGAATTATTTCATTCATTAGTTGCGGTCAATAGAGCACTCCATGGGTACTAAAACACCACTAAATGAGACAATATTTAATGGGAAAAAATAAGGATCTTTCTTTTTCTCAGATTAAGATAAAGTATTTAAAATTTTACCTAATTATATTTCAAATCATATTCTCAATATATAAATTATTTCTATAAGTCATATGCAAGCATTTTTAATATTTCAAACATTTTTTGTACTTAACTAAAAAATGTCAACAGACATTTAAAACTATTCATAATAAAAACATGTTAGTATAACCAGGGGGTTGCACAGATCAGTCACAGGTCAGTTTGATTCACCAGCTGGCCCTGAGTAATGAACTGAAGGGCACTTTGGGGATCATGAAACAATTCCCTGAAGGAATCCAGGAAGAGCTAATGTCACAAATGTTCTCTAAAAGCTGCCTTTCCGTTGTCTCCTTCTCTTCCCATTATTAGTACATGAATACCCTTCAAGTCTTTAGTTCAAGAGTTTATAACCTAGGGTTCATGAACCTATGATAGATTTTATGTGGTCAGCGAATTTAGATGGGAAAAAACTAGTTTTATTTTTCTAATAGATATTTAGCATTTTCTTCCATCATGAATCTTAGCAGCAAACCATAGTAATATCAGGTTTCATAAAACTGTCAAAGGAACCAACAAAACGAGGTTAAGGACCCATTCTCTAGTAGAAGGCATAGGAGTTCAATCTGGTTACCTTTCCCCTAACCCTGCCAGATAGTGACTATTCCCATGAGCTGTATGGAATAAAAGAACTTAACTCAGTGAGTTTGAGGTTATGCCTCTGGCTGGCTCTTTTGCTTTTTTGGGTTGGTTATTTTTTTTGTTTGTTTGTTTGTTTGTTTTGTTTTGGGGGTTTTTTTGGGGGGGAGGTCATCTTTATTTTGTTTTTGCCTGATTTTAGGCAACTGAATAGTGATCCTGAAATAGATATGTCCAGTCTTGAGGCAACCTCTTGAGTTGGAGAGTTCAGGGTTCTGGGTCCATTAGTTGGAGCTGAATGAGGACAAAGGAAATGTCTGCACTGGGGAAGACAGGATAAAGACAAAATATAACACTGTCTACTTTTACATTCCCATGTTTAAGTCCCAGTCTCACAGCAAAGTGTAACAGTACTTGGTTATGATACTAATATGGCTTGTTTAATTTTGTGACAGTTTTCACTGAGTATAACCGAATTTGTAAGTTTTTAAATTCTGTTTTAAGTCTTTCTGACAATGCCAGCTGGTGAGAAAGGTTTATGTGGACCTTTTGTATATAGGTCATATATTAAGTTTACAACCGTCCAGTCCTCAAATCCAGACATAGTTCTTATTGTTAGACTGGCACATATAAATAACAATAATAATTTGTTATTTATTCTCTCTATAGGCTGTCTTAATTATATATGTATGTATGTACACACACAAATTCACTAGTGACAGAGATAGGGATTAAGACCCAGGTCTTCTGAACCCCAGTTCTGTGTGCTTTTTACCACATCATACTACCTCTATTTTCTGTTTAAATGTTTTAATGTCTAATTCAAGCTCAAGATAAAATACAATAATAGATTAAGTAGTAATAAAGAAGAATAAAAATTAATTAAATAATTATACATCAGGTTTTACATTTATTTTATTCTTATTATGTTTGTAGTATTTTGTTCTACACTAATATACTCATATTATGTTATCTTATCATATCATAATATTTATTCATAAAGAGTCCTATTTTCCTTACCCTTTACAATTTTTTCTTCCCTACATTTCTTCTTGTTCTTTCCATATCATTTTATCACAAGCAGAAATGCTATCTCATAATGAATCCAAAGCTTTAAAGAATTTTCATTCCTGAATTCTCACTTACATGGCCTTGTTCTTACATATTTACATAAATAAGATAAAAGCAATGTTTTCACCAGACAAACTACAATTTATCTTAGCTCAAGGCATTAGTGAAGAAAAATCATAGTAACCTGTCACATTCTATCCATAAATAGCATCCAAGCAAGTGTTAATGGCCAAATGTAATGATCCCTCAGCATATCAGGAAATTGTCATGCTGGTCATTAGAATAAAGGGCAGAGCAGGAAAGTAGTTGTCAGAAATACTAAACTATACAAAGAGAGGAAGAAAAGGAGACTCAGCTAAACCAGGATTGAAAATGTTAGGGAAATTTGCTTAATAGCTTTTTGGAAAAGATATTTGAACCTGTATTCAAATGCTGCTTCTGTCATATAGAGCAAATATGTGTGTAATTGGAGCAAATGATTTTACCTCTAAGTTTAGGACCCAATTTTCCTCATCTGTAAAATAGATGAATGAATTTTATGGTTCAAAAATGTTTTCTAGATGGAAAACTATGTTCATATGATCTTGTGATAAGAATAAGAGCCTAGCATAATTAACAGCTTTAACACTGAATCCTGTTTGCCTCAGTTTCCTCATCTGTAAAATAAGTTGGAGAAGAACATTGTAAAACACTGTAATCTTTGCCAAGAAAACCCAAAAGGGGTCACAAAGAGTCAGATACAGCTAAAATGACTGAATAATGGTGCTTCATCTTCGATGCAGAATACCTCCTTCCATCAGTACACCAATATATGATAGACATTCCCCCTTCTAATTTTCTTGGAAGCATCCCAGTTGGCCACCAGTTCCATATCTACTATATTTAGAAGTAAGAATGATAACCAAGGCTTATGTCAGAAGAGTTGAGAAGATACATCTCTTTCTCTTCTATGGAGAAATGGAATGTGGGGGCTGACTGGGTGTAGGATACTGCACATGAGACACAACTGATATACTTGTTAGCTTTGTTGAAATGGCTTTTTTCTCTTTCTCTTACTCTTTGTTATGAGGGATGATGGCCCAGTGGGCAGACAGATATAGTCAAAAATAAAGTTGATGTAAAAATAAAAAGTAACAGTTTTAAAAACCATCACTGGCATGTGAAAATGCTGCTTAGTGTTCTATTTCAATATACTAAGATATGAATCATCCCTTCACGTTTACCCACTTTAATTTCTATCTTTATTATGTGTTCCAAAGACAGTGTGACATCGAGAATAGTGTGCTGTGTTTAGAATCTAGGAGGCCTGTGTGGAGCCCTACTTCAATCATACATTAGTTTTGTGATTCTGTGCAAGTACTTAACCTCTCTGGGCCCAAAGCAACAACCTGAAGTATGAATTCCATACAAATTGTTGATCTGCTTTGGGTTGAAAAGGTTAGTTCATATGATGCTAAGTGAAATGAGCAGAACCAAGAGAACATTATACATGGCAACAGCAATATTATATGATGATCAATTCTGATGGACCTGGTTCTTTTCAAAAATGAGATTATTCAGACCAGTTCCAATGATCTTGTGATGAAGAGAGAGAGCTGTGGGAACTGAGGGTGGATTACAACATAACATTCTCACTCTTTTTGTTATTGTTTGCTTGCATTTTATTTTTTTCTCATTTTTTTCCTTTTTGATTTGCTTTTTCTAGTGCACCAAGATAATTGTATAAATATGTATGCATATAGTGAATTTAACCTATTTTTTACCATGTTTAATATATTTTGGATTACTTAGTATCTAGGGGAGGGGATGGGAAGAAGGGGAGAATTAAAACACAAGTTTTTGCAATTTTTGTTGAAAAATTATCCATGCATATCTTTTGCAAATTAAAAACCTTTAATTTAAAAAAAAGAAAAAGAAAAAGTCAGTTCGTAGAGAATGTCCCAACCCATTGAAATCACAGGTCTGGCCCCCAAGTAATGATTATAATGTGATCAATTGCTATTTCCTATGATGTCTTATTTGCCAATTGTTTTAAAATTGTTTAGTAATATAACTAGCTACTTCTTCAATTGTCTGTTATTAGTCACACATTATTATTTTAATCCTTTGTGAACTAAAAAATCTATTTTAATAAGATAGCAGATTTCATTAGAAATTGAAAGAAAAGAAAATATCAGATTTAGTTCATCCATTCATTCAAGAAACATTTATTAAATGCCTACTACTATCTTAAGTATTAGATTTACAAAAACAAAAAAGATAGCTTTTTTTTTCTTTAGAGAATTTCTTTTAGAGAAATGGGATTAGTGAAATAATATCAACTCAGATAAATAAATTCAGATAATTTGAGATAATAGAAAACACTAATTGTAGGGATCTAGGTGATGCAGTGGATAGAATGCTGGGTCTGGAATCAAGAAAACCCAAGGAACCCAAGAAAACCCACTACCCTAGACACTTACTACTATCATTGTCTGCCTTGGTTTCCTGTTCTGCAAAATAAGAATGATAATAATAGTCCTCCTAGGATTGTTGTGAAAATGAAATGAAATATTTGTAAAATGATCTGTAAACGTTAAAGCACTATATAAATTCTGAGGGGGCTAGGAGACACAGTGCTAGGCTTGGAACCAGGAAATCACCTCAGATACTTACTGGGAATGTGACTCTAGACAAGTGGTTAACCCTATTTGCCTCAGTTTCTTAATCTGTAAAATGAGCTGGAGATGGAAATGGCAAACCGCTCTAGTATCTTTGCCAAGAAAACCCCAAAGTAGGGTCACAAAGAGTTGGCCATAATTGATATAGCTCAAAAAATAAATTACAGCTATTATTTTCAAATTCAATCTAGCAAGCATATATTAAAGACCTACTGTGGATAAAACAATGTTGGGCTTTGGAGACACAAATATGAAAGGAAAAATAACCTGCCATCAAAAATCTTAATGGATGATGGAGCACTCATTTGGAAGGGCAATGGCAAATAGACCATTTTAAGAGAGTTTGTGAAGCAGAACAACATGCAGTGAATGTTGCTGCTGAAAAGCAAGTGGGAGACAGAGTTGAAGGGCTTTAAATGTCAAGTTCAGGAGTTTGTATTTTCAAGTGGAAAGATCAAGGAAAGATTCACCAAGAAAGTGGTAATTCCTAGAGCTAAGAGGAAAGATAAGGATTTTGAGAGGTGTTGAGGGGGAATGAATTCCAGACTAAAAGGGAGTGCTAGTGAGACTGCCTAGAGGCATGCAGCCAACACAACACTGAGCTTTTAATTGAATCACTCTTCAACTAAAGGATGCCAAATGAATCTGAACAGTAGCAAAGGAAGCTTCTATAAAAACGTTCCATAGTGAAGATGCCAGAATAATCTACAGTTTACTTCTTACCCAATTTAAAATTAGCCTCAGTAAAATCACTAGGTAGAGAGAAATGCTAGAAATATGGAGATAAAATAAAAGAGATTAAAAACTAGGGGAAAACTCTTTTGAGGTCTTTGGTTATGTCTACCATAGACAGCTAATAGAGATCATTTTGGTTGAATTAATCAAGCCATACAACCCACAGTTGGGTTTAGTCTAAAGAGCCAGTATATGTATTTTAATGTACAAATGAAACCATCAAAACACTTACGTGTATGTGTATGTAGACACAACCTTAATCAAAACCCCACTTTTAAATATTACAAATTAGAGAGCATTTTACTACTAACTTCTCTGCTTGCTTTCACCTTCCCCATCATCTTGATCATGATTAGCCCTGGATAAATTTATCACAATAATTTCAGCACCAAGAAACTGATCATCACAAATATTTCTTCAGCTTTGCTTTGTTGTTCAATTGTTTCAATCGAGTCTGATTTATTTGTGGCAAAGATACTAGAACGGCGGTCTGTCATATGTTTCTCCAGCTCATTTTATAGATGAGGAAACTAAGGTAAATATGTTTAAGTGCTTTTGCCAGCATCATATAACTAATAAATGTCTGGAGGCAAGACTTGAAAACTCAGGAAACCAAATCTTCCTGATTCCAAGCCCAGTGATCTATCCACTTCACCACCTACCTGCACACTTTGTTAGCCTTTCCTCATTAATGCTCTCAGTTGTTCTGCCTCTCTAGCAGGGCTGGAGGTCAGAGCCAGAACTCCTCTGACCACTTCCCTTTTTGAAGGGTTCAAAATCCCCAGCCATGTCTTCATTTGCTACAACTACTCTGTTTGGTTTTAAAGGCACCAACATTTTCATGCCCCTAAGGCTGAGTATCCTCTGGCAGTCCCTTCCTCATTCCTTCCTTCCCCATATACATCTTTCCAGCTTCCTTTGGTAAGTTATCTTTCCCTATCGTATTGTAAATTTTATGAAAGCAGAAACGGCTTTTTTCATATTTCTAGCTCTTAGATTTTCTTAGTGACTGTTTAATAAATGTTTATTGGATTGGATCATGTTTAGCTATGAAAATCTGTTAGTGTCATATAGTGAGCAAAGTGACCGGGATAGTGAGAAGACTCAAAAATCACATCACATGAGGATGAGTTGAAGGGACAGTAATGTTTAACCTGCAATAGAAAGACAAACAAAACAAAACAAAACAAAACAAAACAAAACAAAACCCAACCATAACAACAAATTGTTGAAGAACATTCATGTAATAGGGCTTAGACATATTCTATATAGTTCAAGAGGATAGAGTTAGGGCCAACAACAAGTTATAGGGAGAGGAGGGGGCAGATTTTCATTCAGTTTAAGTAAATAACCTCCTAACAATGATAACTCTCCAAAACAGAATAGATTTCTCTGAACTATACTTGAGTTCCCTATCACTGGAGATTATATGGAGCCTGGATGGTAGATAATTAAAAATGTTGCAGAGCAGTTTCATATATCAAATGGAGAGTTCAATTAGATTGATAGTCTTAATCTGGGGTTCTTGTATTCCCAAGGTATTCACGGATAAATTTCAGGGACTTGATAAATTTGAATGGAAGAAAAAATGTTTACTTTTTTACTAACTTTAACTGAAATTTAGCATTTCTTTCAATCATGTGAAAACATTATTCTGAAAAAGGATCCACAGGCTTCACTAGATTGCCCAATGAGGCTATAACAGCAAAGGCAAAGAACAATTGAACTAATGAGTCATCAAAGTTCCCTCTAATTCTTAGGGGATGATTTTATGTTGCAGAAAACATAATAGTTTCCTCAACATCACACTACAACATCCAAAGAGTTTCTTTAAAATAGCCTTTTATTAATTTTTTTATTGTGACTCATTTTGCCTTTTATACTTTCTTACTAAGCTTAACAAAGGGATCCCAAGCAAGTGATGAAGACTTAATAACACTGCAAAATGACAACAGCTTCCTTGGTAAATAATTCTACCACTATTAAAAGTAGATTTATTAATAACTGTTTTAGCTATCCCCTTTTATGCCTTTGGAGTGAGGGAAGATTTCTGTATTTCGTATTAGTGTAATTGGAACATTAGAAAACCTTATTTGTATGAATCAATAATACTTCTTCCTTTTTTTCAGTGTATGATCTCAGATTTAATCATCTCAGATTTCTCTTTACAATTACCAAAGCCTAAGGCACTCTATTCCTTTTACAAGAAATATATCAGGGTGCCCTGGTAGATCTGAGCCATATCCTTTCAGCATAAAAGCTAATTCTCTCCCAAGAGAAAACAATGAATCTAATTCAACAAATATTTAATAAATGATAACTATGTGCTTGGCATTTTGAACTGCTGCTGAAGGTATATGTAAAGACAAAAAAACCAAACAAGCAAAAAATCATTCCTTCAAGAAGATTACCTTCTATTGGGAGAATATGTGTATCCAGAGAAGTAAAAACAAAATAATGCAGAGTTGTTTCAAGGGGGAAAAGTATTCATACCTGGAAGGAAATAGGGAAAGAAGACCTTGAATGTTCCTTGGGAGATGGACATGTGTTTTGAAAGAAACTAGAGATTCTAAGAGACCATCACTAACAATAACAGCTGACATTTGTATAATGCTTTAAGTTTTGCAGAGGACTTTATAAATATTCTCTAGATCCTCATAACAACTTTATTAGACTCATATTGTAGATGAATAGATTTGAGTTTATCCTTGCTCTCCCCGAAATTATCCATCTCTTCTTATCTATTAGCACTTTCTCTTTTCTACAAACATGTCTGGATCTTCTCCCCATCTAAAAAACAAAAACAAAAAAAAAACTTTAATTTAATTCTATCATTCCCTTAAAAAGGCAGGTAAGTAGTACAGTGGAAAGAGCACTGAGCTTGGAATCAGGAAGATTCCTTAGATACTTACTAGCTGTGGAACCCTGGAAAAATAACTTAACCTCATTTGCCTCAGTTTCCTCATCTGTAAAATGAGCTAAAGAAGAAAATGGCAAAACACTCCAGTATCTTTGCCAAAAAAAAAAACAAACCCAAATAGGGTCACAAAGAGTCAAGAACATTCTCTTAAAATACTGTCCCATATATTTTTCCATTCATAAGTGATAAACATTGTTAAGAGCCTACTGTGTACCAGACGTCGTGCTAAGAAAAGCAAAAGATGCTCCTTCCTCTTGAGGAGCTCACAATCCTGGTCATATCCTTAGGAAAAGCTGTCTGCCCTCAGTATCTCTAATTTTTCTTACCTCATCCTTACTTGTCAGTCAACTGAAATCTGCCTTTTGACCTCATTCTTCAAGCAAAAACTCATCCATTAAGTTTCAAAACTGATTGCTTTTTCTGATTCTTTACATTTCTTGATCTCTGCAGAATGTGACAGGGTTGGCCACCCCTTCCCTGTAGGCATTCTCGTCTCCTGGGGTTTTCCTTGCACTTCTATCTCCTTAATCTCCTCTCTTGAATATTAGTGGCTTTGAAGACTGATTTTCAGTTAGGGCTTGCTTACCAACTAGTATCCCACCTCCCCAGTCCCAGTAGTAACAACCCTACCAACCTCTCTCTCCTAACATCTATCCAATGTCTCGGGGGGGAGGGAGCAGACAGGGGGCTTTCCTAAATTACTGAGTAGGGTTGACCCCAGACCTAAATATATGTGACCAAATTGGGAGATGAGAGTTTTTGTTTGGGGTTTTGGTAGTTTTGTTTGTTTTTCATTTGGCTTCTTGGGGAGAGAGGGGTGTTGGGGGGCTCATGAAGGAGGGGGTCTCTAACATCAATGACAAAGCTTCTTGTCATACTCCAAGGCTTCCAGGAGAGGGCTCCATATACCTTAGAGCTGTGGAAGTAATTGTCTCAGACCTTTGAAAAATTAACAGCACTTAAAATCACTTTTTTGTGAGTCTGAAGGTAACAAGCTCCCAGTTTAGGCAATAATTTTAGCATCCCCCCCCTCTAATGTTAGTATTCTCCCTCCTAAGAGTTTTATGCCAGGGAGACGATATCCTAGGTTCCTAGACCAGTACTTGTTATTTATGGACCTCTTCCCCAAGGACAGAACTCTTGCTTCCCCTTCCCATAGTGTCCCATTCAGGAAACCAAGCTATCTGCTGGTCAACTTTTTGTTTTCTTGTTTTCTTGATCATCTAAACTAGAAGAAAATGTTAACACACATTAAACATAAAAAATGTATTATGAGTATTTTTTTTTTTCAGAGAGCTAGTTCTTAAACATTTACCAGCATATCCTTAATTCCACAGAGCTACATCTCAGGTGGTCCCTGAACTTGGATGGGGGAAAAAACTTCATCTCATTTTCACTAATATTTGACTAGAATTTAGCATTTCTTTCAATTATTTAAAAATATCATTCCAAGAAGAGAGCCACAGATTTAATCAGATTGACAAAAGGTTATATTACACACAAAAAGTTTAAGAACCCCTTAAGAATACAAAAAGCCAGAACTTGGCTTTGGGAGATTCTATACTGGAATGGTCTTCTCAGTGTAAACAATATTGTAATATGTTTATCAGAGTTAGCAAAAAAAAAAATGCTCCATATAAGTTGTTGACTTGCCCAGTCAACCAGACTTGAGCAGTCATAACCTTGACCAATCTACCCAGGCAGAGTTCTTTGAAAAGAACCTGAAGAATAATGGTTCACTGGTCAGCCTCCTATACACTGGAGCCCCAATGCTATTCATTAAAAGAAAACTGGAGAAGTAAATGGATCTGTTGGGAGGGACAGTGAAATTCACTATGTTGTATACTTTAACATATTTAATATGTATTGGTCAATCTGTCATCTGGGGGAGGGGATAGGGGAAGGAGGGGAAAAATTGGAACAAAAGGTTTTACAAGGGTCAAAGCTGAAAAATTACCCATGCATATATCTTATAAATAAAAATCTATAATAATAATAATTTTTAAAAGAGAAATTTACTATGTTGGTCCCATATGAGGCATACAAGCTAGAACACAGATTTAGAACAAGAAGGGACCTTAGAGGCCATCAAGTCTAACCTTTTTGTGTTAAAGATGAGAAAAATGAGACCCAGACAGGTGAAGTGACTTGCCCAAGATCCCCCAGCTAATAAATATCTCAGATAAGATTTGAATCTAGGTCTTCCTGACTCCAAATCCAAAATCCTATCCATTGTATTAGGTTGGCCAGAATACAAAGGGATGATGAATGGAAGACATCTTGTAATAGTCTGAAAGAAAGCTAGATTATGCACATACAGGTCCCTTTCCCTTCTTTATAATCTCTTTGGGATATAATCCCAGTAGTAACACTGCTGGATCAAAGGGTATGCACAGTTTGATAACTTTTTGAGCATAGTTCCAAACTACTCTCCAAAATGGTTGGATTCGTTCACAACTCCACCAACAATGAATCAATGTCCCAGTTTTCCCACATCCCCTCCAACAATCATCATTATTTTTTCCTGTCATCTTAGCCAATCTGACAGGTGTGTAGTGGTATCTTAGAGTTGTCTTAATTTGCATTTCTCTGATTAATAATGACTTGGAGCATCTTTTCATATGACTAGAAATAGTTTCAATTTCTTCATCTGAGAATTGTCTGTTCATATCCTTTGACCATTTTTCAATTGGAGAATGGCTTGATTTTTTATAAATTAGAGTTAATTCTCTATATATTTTGGAAATGAGGCCTTTATCAGAACCTTTGACTGTAAAAATATTTTCCCAGTTTATTGCTTCCCTTCTAATCTTGTCTGCATTAGTTTTGTTTGTACAAAAACTTTTCAGTTTGGTATAATCGAAATTTTCTATTTTGTGATCAGTAATGATCTTACATTGAATTCCCAGTCCCTATATTTATGCACACCTGCATCTTTGATTTCCTTCACAAGCTAATTGTACAATAATTCAGAGTCTGATTCTTTTTGTACAGCAAAATAATGTTGTGGTCATGTATACTTATTGTGTATCTAAGTTATATTTTAATATATTTAACATCTACTGGTCATCCTGCCATTTAGGGGAGGGGGTGGGGGGGGGTAAGAGGTGAAAAATTGGAACAAGAGGTTTGGCAATTGTTAATGCTGTAAAGTTACCCATGTATATATATCCTGTAAATTAAAGGCTATTAAATTAAAAAAAAAAAAAAAAAAAAAAAAAGAAAGCTAGATTATGTACTTTAGTAGCTGGACATATCTGCAGGTTTTCAGTCACGAATTTAATGTTTCAATAACTGACATTTACCCAGTACTCTGAGGCTTACAAAGAACTTCACAGGCATTGTCTTATTTGAGACCAAAAACAAGTGGAGAATCTAGGTACAGAGGGTATTTGTATGCTTATTTTACAGATAAGAAAATGAGCTCAGTGATTGTAAGTGATATTTGCACATGATCAAAGAAGTAAGTATTAAAAATAGAATTTAAGCCCAGGTTTTGCTAACTACCAAATATGGGGCTTTTTGTGCTATACTGTGCTGCCCCAGAAAATCTAGTAAGACAAGAGAAGGTAGTTTCTCTCCGTGATATATTCATTTATTTCTGAGATTTTGCCCAGAATGTTGGCTGGATCTGAACCACCCTCCAGAAATTATTTTGTATATATTTTGTGGTTATTTATAGCTGTTCACCAGCACTAATCATTAAGAGCCATTTTTAGTAGGATATGGAATTCATAGGGTCATAGAAGGTCAGGAAGGAGTCTGGATCCATACAAGTTAGAGTAAACTACAGGGTTGTTATATACAAAGAGCAAAGTTTTGTGAAGTTGTCAGCCTCCCTCTCTCTGAATTGGTTACCCCTTCTTCTATAGAAGATCTATGGATGCTCTGTGTGGTACGGCTCGGCAATGACATCTGATTTCCACTCTATTCTTGGTTTTCCACTTGGATGGTGCTCCCTCATTGATCTGATGAAGAACCCTATAATGTTCCAGTGAATACCAATGGAGAGGGCACAAAATAACCTAAAAAACCAGTTCACAGTTTAGGTTCTATCTAATTACATGTAGCAAGGGCCATACCCCCATTGTCATAAAACATTTAAAGAGATGATCTCTTGTTCCATTTGATCACGTGTGAGCTTTAAAGTCACCTTCAAGCCAAGTATAACTCAGAGCTAAAAGATCTCCTTCCAAAATAGCAGTTACCTAACTGCCTACATGACTTAGTGGGTCTTTTAAAAGAGAAAACTGCGTCTCTGAAGTCTTTTGGCTGCAACCCTCCCATGTGGCAAGCAGTTGTACTCTGTTTTGACTTTCCTACGTTGCCCTTGCCACATATCTAGGGATTTGCCAGAAACAATTCACTGTGAAATTCAATATATCCTTTCAGAGAGTACACTGCTCTCTTTCATCCTACAAACTCTTGTCTAATTATACAAACTGAAACAAGAAAAAACTATCCAACTTGAGAGGGATCAAAGCTCCCTGGACACCAAAGGCACTATGCAATATTTTGACAATCCTCCCCAAATACTTTTGGACTGTACCTCTCTCATCTGCCAGTGGTACCATCCATTCCTGAAGTAAAGTTTCCAGTTCCACAGCCAACCTCCTTTTATCACATCAACTACAGCCCATGGTTCAGTTCATATTTTATAAACTGTTCTACTTGTGACGAGATAGATTATTCTGGTATGTCCTCCCCAATCCTGAAGACACTCAGAGAGCATCAACTTGACTCTGACGTGGTACCTCCAGTGCTTTATTTCTTACTATTAGAAAGTCTAATCCACTGTTACCCTACACAAAATTCTGTTAGGATAATTTGGACTGTTTGTCTACCCAATGGACTGTATGCAGTTCTCTAAGTATAGAATGCAAAATAATAATTCATATTAATGTTTTTGTCCATTTTGTGGACAGACCCTGGATAACCATTCTTTATTCCTTCAGAGTCTAGTGCTTTAATACTCTAGAGCATCCCAACACGACACTGGCCCCTGTTTCCCATTGGTGAATTCCTTCTGGGGCTCCCATTTTGGGCACCTGCCCAGTATGGCCATGTTTTATTCTCCTCCCATCTGTGCATCTGCCTCTGATCTGCTTATGGGCTTTAATCCAGCTAAATTGGCCTTCTCTCATTTCTGTGGCACTAGCCATTCACCACTCTGCAATATATTCCTTTTTGCCTGTGCTTTTTGATATTCTTCTCTTCTTTTAAGATACAATTCAAGCACCAACTTCTATAGGAGGTCTTCTCTGATTCTAGGTGCAGCAGTGGATAGAGGAGCAGTCCTGGAATCAGGAAAACATGATTCAAATCTGGCCCCAGACACTTAATACCTGTGTGACCCTCTGCAAGTCACTTAACTTGTATTTGCCTTAGTTGTTTCATCTATAAAATGGCAATAATAATAGTACCTCTCTCTCAAGGTGATTGTAAGGATCAAATGAAGTAATAATTAAGAACTTAAAACAGTACATGGCATATAGGAAGCTTTATATAAATGTTAGCTATATTGATGATGATAATGATGATGATGGTGATGGTGATTATCTCCACTACTATTGTTCTCCCTCCCAAGCTACATTATATTAATTTTTTGTACATATATATACATATATATATATAATTTCCCTCAATTATATGCTAGGAAATTTTAACATTTATATATATAATTTTCCCCCGATGTGTTATATGTTAAAATTTTTTTTGATTTCCAAATTGTATTCTTCCTTCTTTTTCCCCTCTTGAGATCTATGAGAATTACACAGACACAGACAAAGACAGACAGACAGACACACACACACATACACACTTTATACTATAAAATATATTCTATGGCAGTATCTATAAAAGCAAATATATGTATATACATGTGCATATATATGTATATATGGGTTATTAATAGGTGTATCTATCTATCTAATGGGTACAATACAGGCTACTTGTATTTTATTCTTTGTCTTGATGTCCATACCACCTAGTACAATGCCTGACACATAGTATTGATTATTAATAAATATTCATTGATTGGCTGCTTCTACTGTTGTTTTGTAGGGATAGCCTTTACTCATGGAAATAGCAAAGGTCTGTGTCTAGGATTTAATATACTGACACAGATATAGGTCCAAGAAGACATGAAAGCTGGCATGTAATGGGATGCCCTGGAACTGGTAGAAGCCTTTCACCAAATCCATCCCTCCAACCAATAGCTTCAAGATTCATGTACAAATGGGGCAACTAAGTGACGCAATGAAGTCAGAAGGATCTGAGTTCAAATCTGCACTCACTTAACACCTCCTAACTGTGTGACCCTGGGCAAGTCACTTTACCCCAATTGCCTCAGGGGGTAAAAAGATTCATGTACAAATTCTGAGAGGAAGTGTAGTGTTTGTGCCCATGGCCCAAGTTGGACTGGAAAGTTTGGTGAGTCATGTCCATGACTTTATCAATAAATCAGAATTGATTAGATATTGGGAGATACTAGCTATTATAATACATCATCAGAACTTTAATAAATAACTTCAGTTCAGATAATAAGTCAAATCCATGCATTTTCACTTCTAAGAAAACATTCTCTCATCTTTAATTCTCTATTTGGCAACAGGTCTTATTATTCATCTGATCTTCCTGCCCTCCTTGATATATTATAACCTTCTCATCCTCTACAAATCTTCTGATATGAATCACAGATTTAAAAGTAGGTTAGACTTCAGAGACTATCTTAAACAACCTTCTCATTTTATAGATGAGGAAACTGAAACACAATTGGGTTATTAAATGTCCTACACAAGGTCCAAAGGTGGTAAGTTTTCATCTAAGCCCATTAATGCCTATATAGGCTATCTTTCACTCTGCCACAGGATATTCAGTTATATTTGCTCTCATTTGATTTGGACTCCACTTCTTTTACCTCAAGCTGAGATTTTCTTTGCTCCCATCCAGGATTTTTCATATTATTGGCCCAGATCAGCCCTGCCTTTGACAGGATATTATAGTTACAACTCTATCATCCATTTCAGAACTTAGTGTATTAGAGTAATCTTCTTCTTAGATCCAAGTAAACAGGAAATCAGTGGGAAGAATAAAGATAATGACATTTCATACAATCATAGTATTTCCTGCAACAACTACAAAAAGGAAATGCACCCAAAATAAGACATTGAGACTATCATAATTTTTTTCTAAGCTTAATTTTTTTGCATTTAATAGTATTTTATTTCTTCCAATTACATGTAAAATTAGTTATCAACATTCATTTTTGTAAGATTTTCAGTTCCAAATTTTTCTCTCTCCCCCTCTCTTCCCCTCCCTAAAAGAGCAAGCAATTTGATATAGGACACATATGTATACTCATGTTACACATATTTCCATAATACTCATATAATAAAAGAAGAATCAGAACAAAAAGGGAAAACCACAAGAAAGGAAAAATTAAAAAACAAATTTTTTAAAAAGTGAAAATAGTATGCTTTGATCTGCATTCAGATTCCATACGTCTTTCTCTGGATGTGAATGACATTTTCCATCACAAGTTTACTACAATTATCTTGGATCATTGTCTTACTGAGAAAAGCTAAGTCTAACATAGTTGATCATCACAAAATGTTGCTGCTATGTTCTGGTTCTGCTCACTTATTTCAGCATCAGTTCATGTAAATCTCTCCAGGCTTTTCTGAAATCATCCTGCTGATCATTTCTTATAGGACAGTAATATTCCATAACATTCATATATCATAACTTATTCAGCTGATGGGCATCTATTCAGTTTCCAGTTTCTAGCCACTACAAAAAGGGCTGCCACAAACATTTTTTGCACATGTGTGTCCCTTTCCCTTCTTTAAGATCTCTTTGGGGTATAAAAGCCCAGTAGAGACACTGCTGGATCAAAGGGTATACACAGTTTGATAGCCCTTTGGGCATAATTTCAAATTGCTCCTCAGAATAGCTGGACCAGTTCACAGTTCCACCAAAAATGTATCAGTGTCCCCGTTTTCCCACATCCCCTCCAACATTTGTCATTATTTTTTCCTGTCACCTTAGCTAAACTGAGAGGTGTGTAGTGATACCTCAGAGTTGTCTTAATTTGCATTTCTCTTATCAAGAGTGATTTAACTGCTCATCATTTCTTATAGCACAATAGTATTCTATTACATTCATATGCCAACTTGCTCAGCCATTTCCCAATTGATGGACATCCCCTCAATTTCCAATTCTTTGCCATCACAAAAGGAGTTGCTATAAATATTGTTGTATATGTGGTTCCTTTTCCCTTTTTTATGATCTCTTTGGGATACAGATCTGGTGTTGGACATAGTTCCAAATTATTCTCTAGAATGATTGGATCAGTTTACAACTGCACCAACAATTCATTAATGTCTCAGTTTTCCCATATCACTTCCAACATTTATCATTTTTTTTCTGTCACATCAGCCATTCTAATAGGTATTACCTTAGAGTTGTTTTAATTTGCATTGAAGAAGCTTAATTAATGTAAAAGTAGTTACAAAAGGTAGTCCAAAAGAGATTAGAAAGACTATAACTGATCTCTTTGACAAGCAAATAAACATTGAAACCGGGGGCAAAATTGATTTAGAGGATAAACTGATTTGCAAAATATTGATAGAAGATTGAAAGTAGCATCCTATTTTTTAAAAGGTAGTATATTGATGGAATCTGGGGATGCAGAAGCCTAGGATGCCAGGATTCAGGGAACAGGGTCAAACTGTCAAAATATATTGGGATTTGGGCCAGGGTTGCATGGTATCTCAAAAGAATTTGTAGATTTAGACCGTCTCCAAATCAAGAGGCAATGATTTTGTTATTACATCATTGACTGGCAGGCTAAGTTCTCAAAAGGAAGTTAGTCATTAACAAGGAAACACAAGATTTAAATTTCTTAGCAGAACTTGCCAATAAGGGGGAAGACACGGTTAAGGCAGACTAAATCCTAATGAACTAGTGAAGTCATAAGGTGGGCTAAATTCTTAAAGAAGTTAGCCATTGTGATACTTAATAAGTGGAATAACCCTAAAATGAGGTGGGTAGGATTTATGCTATTGACTGATGGGCTAATCCTAAAAGGAGTTAGTGAAGAAGTGGGGTACTACTATTCTTTTATAAGAGAAAAATAACCTGGAGATTAACAGCATAACTTGACATTCTGATTAGTTACAATTAAGTGTGAGGACATGATAATTTTGTCAATGCAAGGAATTTGAGAAGGAATTCAACAAGGGCCCTTTGGAACAAAAGCCTCCTTAAGGATAACAAAAGGTCCACTTAAGGAGGTAGTACTGTCAGTATTCCTCCTTGCCTCAGAGAGTAGCTTGAACAATAATTATTAATTAATCAAACTAATTAATTCAATTAATCATTTCTAAGCATCTTTTTAGGTTTTACCTACCAACCAAGCTATCTCTTATAGCAAACATTTTAAAGGGGGAGAAAAAGGAGTTCATACAACCCAACTGACCTATTAACCATGTCTGCCAGCATATCTAATATTTCATACAGACAGTCATGCCTCTCTGCAAAAAAGGTAGGGTTATATATTTTTTCAACTCTTCTCTGAGACCAAGGTTAGTTGCTATAGTCATAAATAGTTATAGGTTTCCTGGTTCTGATAACCTCATTCCATATCAGTTCATGTCTTTTTATAGTCCTTTGAATTATTATTTATTGTTACTTATCTTACAGGGATTCATAATTTCTTTAACTACTCTCCAATGGATGGGTACTTATATGCTGGTCTTTATTTTCTTGATTTTTTTTTTTTTTTTTTTTGGCTTTTCGTATCACCTATGTGTAGCAACATAACCCTTTCACCTTCCCTTCCCAAAAAGTCATTCCCTATAATAAAGAATAAAAACTAATCAATACATCAAAAATATATGATCCGTGTGTTCCATAGTCACATTTCTCCAAGTAATGCAAAGAACAAGGAGAGATATCGTTTCAAGTGCCCAACTTTTATAGCATTCAAGAGTTTTACTTTAGTGGTATGGTTCTTTACATTTACATGTTGTCATTGTGTATATTGCTTTCTTGCTTCTCTTTCCTTTGCATCAGTTCAAAGAATTTTTCCTGAGTTTCTCTGTATTAAACTTTTCTTTTATCATAGTAATATTCTATTACATTCATATCAAGAAGTATGTATTTTGTTTACAGTTGTTTGTCTTTCATTCTCTAACCATGACATCAGAAAGGTGACCAAGACTTGCAAGTGAATTGGATTTAAGTGAGAGATTATTTATTTCAAGACTCACTTGGTCATTGTTTAGGCTCTGAGTGTGAACAGCAATTGTTTCTGCTTCAGCCATAAACCCTGAGGATCTTCTCCTCTCAGGCTGATTTTTGATTTGTTTTGACTAAGTAAAAAAAAAAAAAAAAAAAAAAAAAAAAAAATTAAAAATTTGCTTCATTTCTTTCTATAGCCTTAACCACTTATTAGATGTTGCCTTAGTCAAACTGAAACCTGTCAAAGGCCTGAGCTTAAAAAGGCCAAAGTCTCCCACTATGTCCAGAGTCATCTCCAATCATTCTGATCTATATCTTGCCACTGAACCCAGAAGGCTCTGGAGGAGAAAGTGAGACTAGTGACTGCGAAGCTCTCCCCCACTCAAATCTAATTCAGTTGCACTTCAGACTCCATCACTAGGATAAACAACAACTTTGGTTATAGTACTTAGCTATTATAAAAAGTACTACTATATTTTGTTATATCTAGGGTTTGCTAGTATCTCAGTTTTATTTTTGTTGTTTATTTTTATTTTTGGAGGCAGTTGGGGTTAAGTGACTTGTCTAGAGTTGCACAGATAGTGTCTATGGTCAAATTTGAATTCAGATTCTCCTGACTCCAGAGTCACTGTCCCACCTACCTACCTCCTCTGCTAGTATTTGTAAAGAATTCTATTTTCAACAATGATAGTATGTAAATATGACATCTTTATTCTACCATATCCATATCCATATCCATACCAATAATGTATAATATTAAGAGGTAACAGTGATGTTGAAGAAGACATAGTTGGGCAAGATAATTGGACCTGATAAATAGCAGATATATTCTTTGAGAATGACACAATTTTAAAAGTGTTCATGGTGATCAATTTTTAATTTTTTTTCTAAGAGGTAGAGATTCCAAAAGAATTGAAAAGATCATAGATGACTTTTTTTCCACCCCAACCCCTAAAAAGAGATGGAAAAGACATCAATAGGTATGGCTACATTCTTATCTTATGAGAGTGATCCACTCTCATTTCAACAAAAATAGCTTAATAAGTATGTACTAATTAAACTATTTTTGTTGAAAATAAAAGACAAAAACAGGCAGATTTTTACAAGCATCTTATCTGTCATACAACTGACAATCCTTTTAAATGTAAACCCATTGACTCTAAAATGCATTGATTTTGTTAAGAATGCTTTTGGGTGGTTGAACAAAATGCAATCTTATAGATTCTCCTCACACACATTAAAATCACAAAAGATTATGATGCATATGAAGTACAGGGGTTATGATATCAAAATATGAACCCAACTGGATCTGTTATTTTCCACGTGGAACAAAATTCCTCCATTTTATGCATTTAAAAAAAAAAAAAAGTCATTCTCAGGAGTCCATGGGTTACACTAGATTTCAACAGGAGTCTATGAGCTCCCCCCCCAAAAAAAAGGCTGGAACCCCTCTTGTTCAACCCATGTCTGAATATCACCAAATCCCTAAGAAGGGCTGATTTAGAGTGCCTGAAGACTTAATGTCCCATGTTTAAAAGGAAACTCTTCCTACCCGAGACAATCTGTTACACATCTGGGTTGCTCTAATGATCAAATTTTTCCTTATATGAAGCCCAAATTTACCTCTTTGTATCTTCCAACCACGCTCCTAATTCTTTCCTCTGGAGCTAAGCAGAATCAATTATTTAAAATCATTTACTTAAAAAAATTATACTTCCTAAATATCTCAGTTTTTGCTTGAGATTAATGGCTTTTGAAATCTTGAAATTAGTGCTTTTTAGAATTGGCAATTTGAGTCAATTCCCAGCTCTGTCACTTTTCTCCCCATCTCTACAATATCTATTTAACTGGGTCATATGTACATATTCATTATTAAAAAGCAGTTTATGATCTTTTAAGGATAAATGAACATCATTATTTGAATCCTTGAATAGAAAAATGGCATTAATATATTCTGTCAGAATAGAGTTTTTTATCTTCAAAAAATATTTTGTTAGTTAGAAGAAGCAACCTAAAGAAAAATTATCATTTTTAAAGAAAATATTCCCTTTCAGGACAACTAGGTGGCACAATAGATAGAGCACCAGCTCTGAAGTCAGGAAAACCTGAGTTCAAATGTAACCTCAGACACTTAACACCGCTTAGCTGTGTGACTCTGGGCAAGTCACTTAACTCCAATTGCCTCAGCAAAAAAAAGGAAAAAGGAAGTATTCCCTTTCATGTTCTTAAATAAAACAAAATGCCTTAGCTCAAAATAACAGAACTATGGAGTCACAAAATGTTGGAAAGAACCCTTTTGCTCTATCTAATCCAAATCCTCAGTTTTTCCAAGTGAGAAAATTGGAGTCCAAAGAAATGAAATAATTTGCTTAAGATCACCTAGGGAGAAAATTCACGTTCATATGGGAAAGGGACATTAAGCAGAAACAAGAACAAAAAAATTTTAAAAAAATTGGGAGTATTCATGCAGTGCCTTTAATTTCTCTTTTACAATGAATATGGGAAGAGAGCACAGCATCTGAGTAAGGAAGACTTGGATTTGTATTCCAACTCTGACACCTACCGTGACCTTGGACAAGCCATTTAACCTCTCAGCATTCCTAAGCAACTTTCTAATACTCTATTTATAGAAGAGAAACCACTCATCTTTATTAATAGAGAATTCATCACTGGGATCTCTTCATGCTGAAATCTGCTAAAATCACTAGTAGGTTCACAAACAAACTATCTGTAAGTTACTTAAGTGTATTTAGTTTCCTCAGGGGAAAATTGATACTGTTACCTCCCATGACCTCATTCCCAGGGATATTATTGAGAGAAGAAATTCAAGTTCCATAGAGGAAAAAAAAAAAATGTATGACTTGGAAGTGACATTTAGTATTGTTTAGATAGGGGCTTAGAAATAAAATATTAATTATAGACTTTGTTACAAGAAAAATCAATGGATTGAGTCTATTTTAATATGAATTATTTAAGTTACTATTTTTTTGTTTTCCAAAAAACAGATGAGGTACAGAATCAAACAGATCTGTGATTTTATCATCATGGAGAACTTTCTCCCCTAACAAGGATCACAGCTGTATTTGGGTTTTTTGGTATTGTTGAGTCATTTTTCCAGTTGTATCCAATTTGTCATGATCCCCTTTAAGGTTTTCTTGGAAAAGACACTGAAGTGGTTTCTCATTCCTTCTCCAGCTCATTTTACAGATGAAGAAACTAAGGCAAACAGGGCCAAGTGACTTATCCAGATTTATACAGTTAATAAATATCTGAGGCCAGACTTGAACTCAGGAAGACGAATCTTCTTTATCCACTGTATCCTCTAGATACCCATGTATGGTTTAGAGGGGAGTAACCTCAGGCAGGACTAATATCAGATCAGGTTTGAATTTATATAGCTGAAAAAAACTGGTTTTACAAAATCGTACCCAATTCTAGATATTCTAAAGCCTCAGACATAGACTTTGTTTTTTGAAAGATATCCTATACATATATTTGAGACATTATTTCTTTTTCTTACTCATAAAAATATTCCCAAAATGATTCACTTTTAGGGACTACTATAATAATAGATCTGCTGTTCTCCTCGCTAGACCTGAATCAGCTAAATGAGCCTCTACTCATACTTCTTCATGACTCTTAAATATGCAGCAGAAAGCTTTTCTCATCAGGACGGACACTAGGACTCTTAAGGTTTTCTCTTTTACTTCATCTCAATTTAGAAACTAAACAAATGGAACCCAGGTAAACCCAGATTATCCTGCCTGAAGCCCAGCAATTTATTTATGGTGTAGCATAGGGGAGACTAGGTAGCACATTAAAGAGAGTGCCTGACCTGTGGTTGGGAAGACTCATCCTCATGAGTTCAAATGCACTTACTAGCAGTGTGACTCTGGGGCAGTCACTTAATCCTGTTTATTTCAGTTTTCTCATCTATGAGTTGGAGAAAACCACTGCAGTATCTTAGCCAAGAAAACCTCAAATGGGATAACAAAGATTGTATTATGAACAATAAGAAGCTGTATCTAGAGTACTGAGAAGCTAAAAAATGATGCTATCCAGCAGGAGGAAGCTCCATCCATGTAGACATCCTTGGGCAAAGGAGCCCTTAGTCTATATTAGCTGTGGTGCTGCTAATCATGTAATCTTTGGCAGTTTGCTAAACATCATTGGATTCTATCTATACAGTGGGAGGGTTGGACTAAAATAGGGGGCATTTAAAAAAAATAATTTCTTATTTTCATCTTGGTTATTTTTCTTATATCACCATAATTTTCCCCAAGTATTTCTCCTTCCTCCCAGAGAACTATCCCATATAATCAATTTATATATATTTTGCTGAGGCAATTGAGGTTAAGTGACTTGCCCAGATCAATAACATTTTTAAAGACAAAAAAGGGGAAAATGAGTAAAACTCATCTATACATTGAAAAAGTCTTAAAAATACATGCAATTTATAATTGTGGGTATCATCTCGAGTCATAGTCTTTAAGATTTTGCAAAATTCATTTTGTGGGGTATGTGATTGTTCTATTTACATCATTGTAGTTACTTATAGATTTTTTGGCTCTTGCTTACTTCACTGCATCCATTCAAAGCACTTTCCATGCTTCTCTGAATTCATCACATTTATCATTTCTTAACAGCAGAGTAATATTCTATTATATTCATGTAACACAATCTATTCAATTATTCCTCAATAAAGCTTTGTTTCCTTTTTTTTTTTTTTTTTTTTTTGCTATTACAAAAAAGTGCTGCTATAAGTATTTTGGTGTACACTGTGACTTACCTTCCTCCCCCTAATAAAGGAATTTCTAGGTCAGAGAGTATAAGCATTTTTAATCTGGGGTCCAGGAAGTTGTTTTTAATTTTAATAACTATATTTCAATATAATTTCTTTCTTTTTAATTCTGTATATTTTATTTTATGCATCCAGAATTTCTGGGAAAGGACCCTTGTTTCATTAAAGTATAAAAGGGGTCCCTGAAAGAAAAAAAATTTATTAGAAGCTCTAGACTAGATGATCTATCACTTCTAGCCTTAATACTTTATGATCACAAAATAATTATACTTTGCATTAAAGATGTATGGTAAAAATTCATTTGTGTGTGAGGTGCCTGTATGTTGGGAGGGGGAAGTATTCAGATAAAAATGCTTTGAGAAATGCAGATGAAAAAAGAGAGCAAAAATTTTTAATTTTTTTAAAGAGAGAAAAGTAGTCTGTTTTGATTTAAGTCCTATTTCTAGTGTTTAGAGAGATGCATGTATGGTGTGAGGTTCTCATCAGCCTCTTTTTATTCCCTTCTTTCAAGGTTAGATAAAGATGGGATTTGTCATTGGAAAGATAATGGTATGAGTTATTACTAGTTTGTTTTAATATTTAAGCCTCTACATGGTCACCAATTCACTCTCCCTTCAGACTGAAGAGAGCTGACTCATTACTTCTATCTCTCAGGGAAGAATTTGGCAGAGGGTGAACAATGACCTGAAGCATGAAATAGCAAAAAAAAAAAAAAAAAAAAAAAAAAAAAAAAAAAAAAACTTCAGCATTTTGCAGTTTGAAAAGGAAAGAGGATACTCTTTACATATTATATAATGGAACCATTGGAAAACTGCCTCTAAAATCAAAGGTTTATTGTTCCAAAAAGAGTGTTTATTCCTTTAAAAAAAGGACTATATCCTCCAAGTTCACACTTTCTTATATAATTTTTAAAACATTCTTCATACATTAAAAATGTTTTCTGAAATCAACAAAAAATAGTAAATGCTTAATAATTCTTCATTGACCAAGTCTAATATTGCAGCATATAGTTGTGATTATGTTGCAGCCATTGCTAGACTATAAAGACAGGGACTCTATCTTATCTATATTTTGTTTTTCCACAGAATGAGTAAGGTTCTCTGCCATATAGTAAGTACTCAAAAAATGTTGATTTTTCTAAGGTGCTATAAAGTGTTGGTTTCTAATCTGCAAACTAAAAAAGCTAGCCTGAAACTGGACTTCGCAACTGATTTCAGCAGAATCATGGTAGTTAGGAACGTAAGCACAGCACAGGCTCAGGCTAGACTTTGCCCTCAGTAAGTGGTATGAAGTGGGCCTTCACTTGGAGGGTATGGATTTCTGAAATATAGGCAGAGAAAACAAAACATCAGTAGGAGACCACAATTGGGAAGGATGTTTAGGTAATGGGGGAAGAGCATCCCGGGATGGGACAGGGTGGAGTACATCCCTGCTCAGTGATCTGCCAGCATTCATTAGCCAAATATTCCCACCTAGGTGACTTTCCCATGACTAATGATTTGAAATTTTTGTCAGCCCCCTCTAAATTAGGTTCCCTGAGCAAAACCCTAATCATCCAATTTATGGTTCTAAATTTTAATAGACAAAATAAAGCAATGTCGGGTTTTGTTTTTTTAAATGGTGCAAAACTCTTTCCTCAGATGTGTAACACAAAACTCACAAGCAAAGGAAAGGTAATCCTAAAGGAGAATTTTCCACCTCATGACAAAGCTTAGGAAAACCACAGCAGCTGCAACTACTCTTAAGGAGGCTTCTGTTTAAACCAAGAAACAACCCAGGTGGCAGAATCTGCATTGTCTCAAAACAGTCAGGTATTACCCCTACCTGGGAGGAAGAGATAAATCTCAGGTCAAACAATGCTTCTCAAGTGGAAAAGAGTGTCAGCTGTATCAAAAAAATGTTGGTGCTTAAGGCAAGTTTAGGAATCTTTAGTAACTTGAATCCTAGGTAGGATTTACCTTGTCTGCTAAAATTTTAGATTGTGAAGTCAGCACAGTAGGACTAAGAATTTCCTATAATTTTAATTCAATAATATACAAAATACTGGATAGACAAAGATAAAACCCTAATAAAACCCTGCTCTCAAGAGATAGGCAAATTTTTATACAGAGGAAGAAATGTAATACAATTTTAGTGCATTCCTTCCTTCATGTAAAAAAAAACTTTTATTTAGCAATTTTGTATGTCAATCATTTTGCTAGGTACTGAAAAGTTGCAAAGAACAATTCATATGGATTGTGAATTTCAATTCCTGTTACATATATAAGTAATAATATAGTAAGTAAATAATAAAAGTAATAATAATAAATAATAAGTTACAAACAGTATTCTACAGGGAAATCATTTAACTTCCCTAGGCTTCAGTTCTTTATCTGTAAAATTAGAGGGTTGGCCAATGTGGTCCTAGGAGATTCTTCCAGTGAAAAATCTAAGACCTTAGTACAACATTTATTGTTATAAATCCAGAGTTGAAAAGAAGCTTTGATGCCATCTAGTCTAACACTTTCTAAAAGAGTGAGGAGGCTAAAACCCAGAGAAAATTTGCCCAAGATTATTTAAGCAGCAAATGAATTCAAGCATGAGATCTTCTGACTCAGAAATTCAACATCCTTTCTACTATAGTGTGCTGCCTCTGAAGTGTTGAATTGCCTCAAGTCCCCAAAGGGCAAAAATAATTACTAAATGCAAATAGGAATTTTATCAGATTAACTGACCACCAGTGGGTTCCAAGCCTCTTAGACAATTTTCTTCAGTGTTTCAAGGGTCCATCATTTACTAAGAATATATAGGTGCCTCAGCATATGAATAGGGCAATCCCACTATAACTTTGTAAATAACTTGGGTCTTCTGAGTTTTGCAATGGCTAAAAAAAAAAATAATAATCACTTTGAAATCAATTTGGTGATAAATGTCATTAAATTTAGCTAGTCAGGTCTTTGAACAACAGAGTTATATATATATATCCAGCTTCACCTCCCTAGCTCTAAGTTTTCTTATCTATAAAATGAAGAGTTTCAAAGGAATCAAAGAAAGAAAAAAAAATTATAGTGATTCTTTTTGTGGTGGTGTTATTGTTCAGCTGTGTCTGACTCTTTGTGATCCCATTTGGGGTTTTCTTGGCAAAGATACATTGGTTTGCCATTTCCTTCTCCAGCTCATTTTACCAATGAGGAAACTGAGGCAAACAAGGTTAAGTGGCATGGGCAGGGTCACACATTTAGTAAGTATCTGAGGCCAGAATTAACTCGGGAAGATTAGGTTTTTTTTTACTCTAGGCTTGGTGCTCTATCCACTATGGTGCCATTTAGCTGTCCTTCTGTGTTGATAGAACCTGGAAATTAAGGGGGTTCCCCTCAATTGGAAAATGACTAAATGAATTATAGTATATGAATGTAATATAATTCTATTGGACCATATGAAATTACAAAAGGAATGGCTCTTCTCCCATTGACTCCTTTATTCTTTTATCTCTCAATCCAACTCAGTCCCCCAATGTCCCACTATACAGTTACATAACCCAAATACTATGCTCTCTGCAATGTATGTTCTATAGGTAATAAATTAGATTTCATCTTAAAACTTTTCCTTTCTTGCTCATTCCACAACCCTGCACTTACTGAGACCTCTTCACTCCTGATGACAGCTTCCATGGTTATTCTTTCCAGAACTGTTGGCATTTTGACTCATAACCCACAACTAACTGGTCATGGTGGGGAAACTGGACAGCTCTTGCTCCCACTGCTACGTCCAGGCTTTCCCTCTGACTCAGTAACAACCTGCCTTTCTTTGAGGTGCATTCAATCCAAATTTATCACCTAATCAAGACTCTGAAAGCTATTGTCCATAGATCTCCAGACCGCTTTCCCTCTTCAATAAGTGCCTCAGTCACAGTCTTTTCTCCCTAACTCATGCCTTCATGCTAGTTGACTTCAAACTATATACTTTTCAAATATGCTAACCTTCCAGTTCTTCAACTTACTCATTTTCCACAATCTACTCCTCCACCCCACCTCCCTTATATACAGATCTTAATACTTTTGATCTAGCCATCACTTACAAGTGTTTTACATATTCATGAACTCTGAAAAAACTTTATCTGATTACAATCTGTGATCATTCCACTTCTTCTCTTTCTCTTCACAATTCCAAAACCTGTTCTTTGTCATCCCTGCTACCTCTAATTCCTCTACCCCTTTCTCAAGTTTAACTTTTTTGCTTTCCCATATTGACCCTTTGGTAAGCCATCTGGACTCTACATTGATCTCTTCTCTAGATGTCCTTGTCCTTTTAGCCTATTGCAGATCTTGACCTTTCTAGACCTTGACCTAATGAGAAGTTTCATGATTTTTTCTACCTTCATTCAATAACACACAAATAAGATTTGATAGCTATTATCTATAGGTCTCCAGAACACTTTCCTTCTTCAATAAATTCAGTGCCTGGATCACACTCTTTTCTCCCTAACTCTTGTCCTCATACTAGTTGACTTCAAACTACATATTGATACTCCTTCAAATATGCTAACCTTCTAATTCCTCAATTTGCTTCCTATAATCTACTCTTCCATACTATCCAGCTACTCTTCTTATTCATGTGCTGCTAAATGAAACTAGAGAAAATCATGAAACTGCTGATTAGAACTACTACTACAAGTTTATATTACATGATCTTAGCTGGACCCTCACTTTTATATCTCCTCAATCTATTCACTGTTCCATTCACTAGAACAGTTTTTTCAGATTTTTCATCCCTTCTCAAACATTCCACAGCCTCTTTTCTCTCCCCCCCTCTCAGTTGAGAATCTTGCCTCATACTTGATTGAAAAGAATTGAGACTATTTAATGAGGATTCCCTCTTTTCCCCTCTTCATCTCATCACTCATATGCCTTTTGAAATTTTCTTCTCCTTTATCCCAAAGAAGAGGTGCCCATTCTTGCTAAGGCAAATCCCTTTGCATACACAAGTGATACCATTCCATCCTATCTTCTTTGGCATCTTGCCCATTCTATCATTCCTATTCTCTCACTACTCTTCAATATATTCCTGTTCACTAACTGCTTAACCTCCTTGCTACAAACAAGCTTGTCTCTCCCATTCTCAAAAAAAAAAAAAAAAAAAAAAAAAAAAAAAATTTCAGTAAATCTGTTTATCCTTGCTAGTTATCTCTGCTTCCTTTTGTGGTTAATACTCCTTAAGATCTCTACAAGGGGAAGTGTCGGCTTCCTTCCCTCTTACTTTTCTTAACTCACATAGATTTCTCCCCACACTTTCTCTTTTCCTAACTTCCCTCTCACTCTTGAGGGAACCACCATCCTCGGTCCCCTGGGCTTGAAACCTATGCTATCCTTGACTCTTCACTTTCCTTTACCCTCCATATACGAGTTGTCAAATTTTGTCCTTTCTACTTTCACATCTTTCCTAATGTCCTTCTTCCCTTTCTAAAACTGCCTTTATTCTGGTGTAGGTCCTCATCATTTCACATCTGGACTATTACGAATAATCTTGTAGTTGATCTCCCTTCTTGAAGTCTCTCACCATGACTATCTACCCATTGTTTTCCCTAAAACACAAATCTTGCCATATCATCCCTTCTAAACAAACAAACAAACAACAACAACAAAAAACTATAATGGCTCTCTTTTACATCCAGAATCGAATATACAATCCCATGTTTTGGCTTTTAAACTCTTTCATGATCTCTTCCCACCATGTTTTCAGTTTTCTTACACCTCCCTTACACCCTCCCAATTCACTGGCTTCCTGAAGAAAGCACCCCATCTTCCTATTTTGATCATTTTCACACTTGTTCCCCCTCCTGGTATATTTTCCTTTTTTTATCACTACTTTCAGGCTTCCCCAGCTTTCTACAAATCTCAGCTAAAGTACCACTTTATGCAAGAAGCTTTTTCCTGTTCTTAATCTTTTAGTGCTTTTCTTATAAGACAATTCTCAATTTACGTGTGTATGTATCTTGGTTGTACATAATTGTTTGCATGTCATCTCTCCTATTAAAATGAACTTCTTGAAAGCTGTTTGTTGTTTTTGCTTTTCTTTGTATCCCCAGAACTTAGAGCATGCACTTAAAAATACTAGTGAACTAAGGGAAACATGAAGATTTGTATGAACTGATGCAGAGGGAAATGAGCAGGATCAAGAGAACAGTCTACACAACAGCAACAATGTAAAAACAGAGAACTTTGAAATGCCTAAGAACTAAGAATTAATGCAATTAGCAACCACCATTCCAAAGGACCAAAGATGAAGCATGTTACCTATCCTTTGACAAAGAGAAGAAGAAGAACTTGGGGATGCAAAATAAGAAACATCATTTCTAGCATGACCAATATGGAAAATAATTTTGCTTTACTATATGTATTTGTTACAAACGTGTATTTTTTTTTTTAAATGGGAGAAGGTGGGATGGAGATAAGAAAATTTTTGTTAGTTGAAAAAAGTTTGGTTTTTTTTTTGTTTGTTTGTTTGTTTTTAAGAAAAGGGTTGAATGATAAGGTGCTGGTCAGCTTCAAATCCTATGATTTTTTTTTCATTAACATGTCACTTTGCACTCATTTGCCAAGGGATACCTCCAAAATGGGATATCAAAATAGGACTATGGTAGAAAATAATTAAATGGATTAATAACTTACCAGGTTTAATTCTGCAAAATTAAAAAAAAAAAAAAAGAGGTACCAGAAAACCGACTTCTTTCTTTAAAAAAATTAAATAAACATGAAAATCAGAAAAGCTTTTAGGGAAACTGGCAAGGAAATTATATGGTGATACGTATGCATTATATATATAAATGATCCAAATTTTCATCTGAATCTTTTTCATTCTTTTATTCACAAATGGATTCTGTCCTAATTCAAATGTCATCGTTTCTGCTTGCTGGCCCGCCTTTGAGATCCGTTAGTTCCTCTTATGGTACTCAGCCAAGGGATGTGAGCCCTGCCCTTGAGTCTCCTTCCTTTGTAGTTGTATGTGTATGTGTGTGGGTTGTTTTTTTTTTTTTTTCCTCTCTAATCCGAGCTCTTTTACGTTGATCCGCTGGAGCATGTGCAGCTGCTTCTGCGCTCATCACAATGCTGAGCTAGAGTAGATGTCAGAGGGAGAGGCGTGAGGCTTCCTAGGACCCAGGAGAAGCCCGTTCCTCCGGCTCTGCATTGCCATTAGTGCGGACCGGCGTGCGGCTTCCTCCTCCTAGCGTAGCCTCAGCTCGGGCGGGCAGCGGGCAGGCGGGCAGGCGGGCAGGCGGGCACCCGGGCTAGAAGCCGCTTCCAGCCTAGACCAAGGGTAGCCGTGGGTGGGAAAACCGCGAGCCCGAGTGGGTAGGCAGGGGGGAGGGAGGGGGCGCGTTTGTTCGCGGGCCGTGCCCTTTGCACTGATGCTCGCCCGGAAATCAGCGGGACTTGAATTTCATTATTCCCTCTCTTAACGGGATCCGTTCATTTATTTGTTTCTCTGAAGGGGGGGCGAGGTCGTGCGGGTATTGCCAGGGCGGCAGGTCTCCGGGCTTGCCCGAGCGGTTGCCCCGCCCCCGCTCCACCACGGTTCACGAGCCCCCCGGGGAAGGGCTGGGAGTGAAGCTTGGGTGGGTCAGGCCGCGGCCCGCAGGCATCCGGGGGTGGTCTGAGGCCGCGGGGCGCTTGCCACGCCGGGCAGCCGCAAGCCACAGGGCACGGGGATTGGGAGGCAGAGCGGGCGTCCCCGGGCCGCGGCGGGGTGGGCGGGGGTGCGTGACGCGCTCGCGCGCGGACACATTGGATGCGTCTCTCCCAGGACTCCCTCCCCTCCAAAGAGTGGCGAATAAGGAAAGCGAGGTGATGAGCCAGCAGCTGTAGCTTGCAACACCCCGTGGGGCATTGTGTGTGTTTGTGTGCCTGAGTGGGCAGGGGGCGGAAAGGGCAGTGGGCCGGGGGCCAGCCTCGGAAGTTTGTAGCCTTGCTCGGAGCCGCGTCGCCCCTCCGGAGGCTGTTACAAGCGGCTCCCCAGCCAGCGGGAGTTAGAAGGCTTTGGGAAGCGTGGTGTATGCGTGTGGAAGCGTCGGGGAGACCGGGATGGAGGCGACAATGGGCACCACCAGGCACAGCTGGCACTTGTAGAGCAGGGCCGCATCCCTGAGCCGGGCGGGCTCGCTCATTGGGCTGCAGCACCGTTTACACCTCCTCAAAGCCATCACCCAGGAGAGAGGCGTAGGTAGGATGCTGGACCTAGCTGCCCCAGAGCCTTAAGGTGCATTCAGACAGAGTGCTGAATCCCATTTCTTTTGTGACTTAGTAGCTGAGGAGATTTGGGTGGCAGATTTTTGGTGAGAGGCTTAGGGGCTTTCCTACCATTTCAATGGCCAACACTCGGAGTATTGAGCTGGAACATTTTGAGGAGAGGGACAAAAGGCAGCGGCCAGGCTCCAGGAGAGGGGGGCCCAGTTCCTCAGGGGGCAGCAGCAGCTCAGGCCCCAAGGGGAATGGGCTCATCCCTAGCCCCGCACACAGTGCCCACTGCAGTTTCTACCGCACCCGGACCCTGCAGGCCCTCAGCTCCGAAAAGAAAGCCAAGAAGGCCCGCTTCTACCGGAATGGGGACAGGTACTTCAAGGGCTTGGTCTATGCCATCTCCAGCGATCGCTTTAGGTCCTTCGATGCCCTCCTCATGGAGCTCACCCGCTCCCTCTCAGACAATGTGAACCTGCCTCAGGGAGTCCGAACCATTTACACCATTGATGGCAGCCGGAAACTCACCAGCCTGGAGGAGCTGGTTGAAGGTAAGAACTGGCAGGTGGCAGCTCTTTGGGAGCTGTTGTGGAGCAGGTGGAACAGCAGGGAAACTTATATGGGGAATTCTCTTCCATTTGCTAACTCTGCATCTTCTTGTGTAGTGGCTCCCCTAAGGTTTTCCCAGCTATTGAAGCTTCTGGTGTGTGTTCCTTTGCATACTGTGTATAAAACTTCATGTGCTCTGTTTGAACTTATAAAAGGTGCTCAGAAACTGGGATCCAATATATGCCTTAAAGTGCTTTGTTATGCTTCAAAGATCAGCTGAAATATCACCTTTTATTTCTTGATCCCACTGTTCCTCCTAAATTATTAAATATATTTTCTACCTGCCCATTTATACATATACATGTTCTTTCTTCCTCATAGAATGTAAGCTTCTTGAAGGCAAGGACTTTAATTTTTGGGTTTCTATCCTGAGTGACTAGCACAGTATCTAATACATAGTAAGAAATACAGAATGATTGAAGTACAAACCATTACAGAGATCTCTGCAGAGATCTGTTTATCCCTTATACCATTCACTCAGCAAACACTTGAGTGACTACTGTGCCAGAGCAATGCTTGGCATTTGGAAGATTAAAAACTTAGAAAAGGTACAATCCCTGGATTATCCTGTAATTTATTTATAGGATCAAAGACTGAGAACTGCTGGAGATCTTAAAGGTTTTCTAAGTGAATCCACTTGTTTGACATGTGAGGTTGGACAGCTGGGATACAGCTAGATACAGTGAGAAGAGCATTGGATTTGGAGTCAAAAAGTGTGCATTCAAATTCCACTTTCCTCTGCCTGTTATCTTTGTGATCTAGAGCAATCTTTTAACTTCTAATCCTCTACTTCTCTCATCAGTAAAATGAAAGGATTAGATCACATGTTCGAGGTCTTCTGGATCTAAATATATGATCTTGTGATGACAAAACTGAGGTCTAAAGAGGTTACTAACAGTGAATTGGGGCACGTGACACAGATGACTGCAATACACAAACTCATATGATAAGCATTTTTTGTTGTTTGACTGTTTCCTCTTGTCTGATTCTTCATGTCAGGACTCTATTTGAGGGTTTTCTTGTCAAAGATATTGAAGCAGTTTGCCTTTTCTTTCTTCAACTCATTTTACAGATGAGGAAACAGAGACAACCAGGATTACATGACTTGCCCAAGATCACATAGCTAGGGGCTGAGGCTAAATTTGAACTCTGGAAGATGAGTCTTTTTGACTCCAGGCTAGCAGTTTATCCTATGTGTTACCTGCCTGCCCTAAGCATTTTAAAGAAGTATAAAAAAGTGGTATTTAAGTTAGAGGAAAATTCAAGATTTCATGAGTGAGATGGCATTTAATGAGTTATGCTTTAATGTACTGTAATGGGGACATGTTTCATTTATTTGGAAGTCATCATTGTCCTTAAAACTCTCTGGTCTGTCCTTTTCAATGGAGTATCTGAATTTAGGAAAGTGATTTTTTGGGATGTGATATGGGTTTTTCTGAGTAAAACCATTTTATCTGTAAGTAAGGATAAATGTCTACATAACTATCTGCAGGGGTAAAATGGTGCAGGATTGTAAATAAAGATCATTGGAGACAGTGGCTGATGATTGTGAATGAATAACCTTTAAATTTTCAACTTTATTTCACTCAACACAGGGATCCCATGATTACATAAAAAAGGTCATTTTATTTTAGTTGAAGAAGTTTGTTCTTTTCAATACTTCAGGAAAAAGGGAATATAGTAAGGAAACGAGATTAGTCCTAGCCCTCAAGAACTTTACTATCTAGAAGAGAAAATAAGATAATCTTTAAGCAAATCTTTTACTGTATTCTTTGGGCTAGTTGAGAAGATAAAAAGATAAGTGAAAATCCACCTTCTAGGAGCTTAGCTCCCATTTCAATATGGGAGACGTGAACAAATTAAAATACATATAAAAATGACACAAAGTAGTATAGAGATGGGAACCCTAGGAGTTGGGGAATCTGGAAAAGCTTTGGGCTGAATTTTGAAGGAAAGTAGGAATTCCAAAAGTTAACCCAAAAGTTAAAGGTGAGGAGAGAGTGCATTCTGAATTTGGGGAAGTCATTATAGAGATATGGTGGCAAGAGTGGAATATCATGTGGAGAAATGGCAAGCGAGGACAGTATATCTGGATCAATAACAGTGATAGAAGTTGAAAATTTATTGTAGAGATCCATATCAGTGGTTTGAAAGATAAGAGAAGGGAAAGTTTTTTTTTTTTTTTTTCCTTTTATTTCTGGGGACTTATGGAAATTCAGGAAAACTTGAATTGATCCCTGGAGGTAAAGAAGGATTTCAGTAGGAGGAGATAGGCAAATATTCCAGGCATGGTGTACTGCATCTAAAAGGGAAAGGAATGGTGGGTAATCCTGTTAACCTGGAACTGTTGTGCATATAGTAGAGTTATAAAGTTGAAACAATGATATTGAGGAGTGAGCATCTGGTTCCAGGTTCATATAGAAAGATGAGCCAGAACTACATTATGTTGGTCTTTATTCCAATATGGTAAGTTGAAAAGAATATTGAATTTGGAATCAAGTATTTAGGTTCAAATCCTAGCTTCCCTGTTTACTACTTGATGTATATATTGGTCAAGTCTTTCAGCATCAATTTCTTCATCTATAAAATAACAGGATTGGATGACCTCTAAAGCCCCTCTAGTTCTTTAGTTTATGAATCTAAGAACCATGCACTTATGTAATTGTATATGTATTGTTCAGTCATTGTCCAGTTGTTTCCAAAACGCTTTATTGACTCCTTTTAGGGTTTTCTTGACCAAGATGCTGGAGTGGTTTGTTTACCATTTCCTTCTCTGGCTCATTTTATAGATGAGGACATTGAGTCAAACAAGGTTAAGTGTTTTGATTAGGTTCACACAGCTGTAAAGTGACTGAGGCCAGATTTGAAATGAAGATGAGTCTTTCCGACTTCTAACCTGGCACTCTATCCACTTTGCTATAGTCAACTCTTGATTACATATGAATAAGAAGAGGGCAGGAATATCCATAATCCCAAAACAAATGGTAGTGCCCCAAAGCTAATTCCTTTTTACTTATATTTCTAGAGGTCACCCTTGAAAATAGAAATATCTTATCTGAGAATTCATAGCATTTCTAATATACTTAATAAAGCTATACTGAAAAGATCTTTTTCAGAAGTCAGTCACTAGGCATTTATTAAGTGCTTATCATATGTCAAACTGGAAAATCGTCCAACTTCACCATTTAATGAACTGTTTCACATTCTTCCTTGAGCACTGTTACTTGATACAGGGAGATTAGCCTAAACTAAATGGCACTTCTGATTTTTTTTTTTGAGCTGGGAGGAATCTTTTTTGTTTGATATTTTATGTTTCCCCAATTACATGTAAAAACAATTTTCAACATAAAAGTTCCAAATTCTCTTCCTCTCTCCCCAAACTCCTCATTGAGAAGGCAAGAAATTTGATACAGATTATACATATGTAATCATGCAAGAGATAGTTCTGTATTAGTCATATTCTAAAAGAAAACATAAATTGAAATAAAAAATGAAGAAAAATAGTTTTTCTTTTTTTTTTTTAAATAAGCTTTGATCTGTAATTAGGCTCCATCAGTTCTTTAGGAATGGATAGTATTTTTCATGATAGTTCTTCAGAGTTGCCTTGGATCATTGTATTACTGAGAATAACTAAGTCATTCACAGATGATTGTCTTATAATATTGATTTTACTGTGTACAATGTTCTCTGGTTCTATTCATTTCACTTTACATCAGTTCATGTAAGTCTCTCCAAGTTTTTCTGAGAGCATTTAGCCGATAATTTCTTTTATTGCAATAATATTCCATCACAATTATATACCACATATTGTTCAGCCATTCCCCTTTCATTCTCCTGTTCTGTTTGATTAGTCCATCTAATGGGTGTGAGGTAGTACCTCACTATTGTTTTAATTTGCCTTTCTCTAATCAATAGTGATTTGGAGCATTTTTTTTCACATGACTATAGATAGCTTTGATTACTTCATTTGAAAACTGACTTCACATTTTTTTTTATTATTTTTCAATTGGGGAATGGCTCTTATTTTTATAAATATAACTCATTTCTTTATGTAGTTGAGAGGTGAAGCCTTTATCAGAGAAATTTGCTTTAAAAGTTTTTTTCATAGTAACGGTATTTCCATTCTATTTCCTTACATTCAATTATTTTTCCTTTCACCCTATCCCTCAAAAATGTATTGCTTCTCACTGTTGTCTCCCCCATTTTACCTTCCCTTTTCTGAACACAAGTCCCTCTCTTATCCCTTCCCCCCACTTTCCTGTAGGACAAGATAGATTTTTATACCCAATTGAGTGTGTATATTATTCTCTCTTTGCTCCAATTCCAATGAAAGTAAGGTTTAAACATTCCCCACCACCTCTCCCATTTTTCCCTCCACTGGCTTGCTTTCTTCTTTTAGGTGAGATAATTTACTCCATTCTATTTCTCCCTTTCCATTTCTCTCAGTTCATTCCTTTTTCTCACCCCTTAATTTTTAAAAATATCATCCTATCATATTTAACTCACAACTATGCCCTCTGCGTGCTCTCTCTCTCTCTCTCTCTCTCTGTATGTATATATATATATATATATATATATATATATATACATATATATATGTGTGTGTGTGTGTGTGTATTCATTCCAATTTGTCCTAATAATGATAAAGTTCTTATAAGTTACAAATATCATCTTCCCATGTCGGAATGTAAAACAGTTTAACCTTAAGTCCCGTATGGTTTCCCTTTCCTATTTTCCTTTTTATATTTCTCTTGAGTCTTATATTTGGAAGTCAAATTTTCTCTTCAGTTCTCTTCACTAAGAATATTTGAAAGTCCTCTATTCAATAAAATATTCCCACCCACCCCCCAAAAGGATTATATTCAGTTTTGGTGGGTAGATGGTTCTTGGTTATAATCCTAACTCCTTTGAACTCCAGAATATCATATATCCAGGCCCTCTGATCTTTTAATGTAGAAATTACTAAATCTTGTGTTATCTTGACTATGGCTCCACAATATTTGAATTGTTTCTTTCTGGATGCTTGCAGTATTTTCTCCTTAATTTTAGGAACTCTGGAATTTGATTATATTTAATTTTTTTCATTTTGGATATTTTTTCAGGAGGTGATCAGTGGATTCTTTCCATTTCTATTTTAAGTTTGGTTCTAGAAGATCAGGTCAGTTTCCTTGGGGGAGAAAGTTATTTGGATAATCACAAATTGGAGAGATATTGTAGTATAGCGGAAAGAATACTAAATTGGGAAGCAAAGGAATCTGGATTTGAATCCTACTATTTCTACGGGTGTGAAATTGGACATTTCTTTTCTACACTTCAGTTTGCTATCTGCAAAGCAAAAGGGTTAAATTATATGACATCCAAGGTCTCCTTCAGTTATAATTAGAACCTATGATTTGATTATGAATTAGCTTTTGTAGATTAAATTAATTTATTTAGTAAGTTTATAAGTCCATTTCAGGTTTTTTCTGCCATCTACATTTCCTTCCTATTTGGCTGATTTTATGCATCACTGATTTTGATGATGGAATGCATTTTAATTATAATATTATTACAAATACAGCAACACCAGTGGTGTAGTGCAGAGAGCTAGCCTTGAAACCAGAAGACCTGGATTCAAATCTCATCTCTGACAAATATTAGCTGTGTTATTCTGGGTCAGTCCCTCAGTCCTCTGATCATTTAAGAGTGCACTTTACAAAGAATGTATCTGTCTGCATTGGGAGAGGAAGTTTATACATCTGGGAGTAACCTACAGCAATGAACTCCTCAGCCTAGTTCTCACCTTCTATTATCACTAAACATAAATTTGTTGCCTGAGATTTCTGTGATGTAGAAAGACCAATGGACTGAGAAACAAAAAACCCAGATTAGAATTCTGACTAAGCTATTTATAAGCTGTGTGATTTAGAGCTATATCTTTTAATTTTCTTAGCTTCAGTTTTCTTATTCATAAAATTGGGATATTATTACATGCTTTACCAGTCTTACCAGGGTGTTGTGGAAAAGTGTCTTCTGGGCAGTTGCTTAAGTGTTCCTGAGGTGTTCCAAAAGTGAATAGAAGTCCATTAATTTTTAATTGGGCAATCATAATATGCACATTATAAATATAGGCTCACACAAAGGATCTTAATTTCTATATCCTAGAAAGTCCTCTCCACCAAATTACAACCTTTGTATTAGAATGATAGCTCTTAGTTAAAAGAGACTTGCTGAGTTGCAGAACTAGTCAGTTTCAGAAGTGGGATTTGAACTCAAGTCTTACTAAATCCAAGTCCAGCATAATGTAATAATGCCATGATAGCTAACTTCCTTGTCCATATTTAAAGTACTCAACAGCTGCCTAGTTTGCTGATAGAGGTATCAGACAGATTTGTTGTAGAAGAAAGGGATCTCATTTAGGAAAAAAGGAGGCCTGGTTTCATTCTTTGCTACTACATGACTTTTGGAAAGTCAACACCCCCACTGTGGACCTCAGTTTCTTCATCTGTAGAGTGAGACTTCCCAAATAACTAGATATATAACATCCATTCTGATTTTCATGTTATATATTCTAGACTCTCAGATCAGATAGCAAGTTAGAGTGTGGAAGAATTCTGAATCAAAAAGAATTCTTGGTTCCACTGTGATTTGAAATTTCGAGGAGGAAAAGTTGAGTTAATTCATTTGAAAAGCTGTTGTCTCAAGTGTGCTGATAAAAGGGTTTGGCATTTTAGATTAAACTACACATACTTTAGGAAAGCCAACCCCTGGTTTCTCTCCCTGGAGTTTGAATGGATATGTCTCTGAACTGTCAGCATCTTCAGTTTCCATTAAAGTTGTATCATCAAACAGTGGGATGTAGTTAAAAAGAACTGAACTTGAGACTCAGAAGACCTGTTGTTGAATCTCAACTCTGCCAATTATTTCCTACTTGGTCCTTGTGAAATAGGCACTCCTGAGAATAATGTGGGAAAGTGTTTTGTAAATCCTAAAATGAATATGGTATTATTTTGTTGATTTTCTCTTAAGAATAATGATAGAAATTCATTTATTTGGAGGTGTATGTGTGTGTAATTTGTAAGATTTTCAAATTACACTCTTAATGAGTAGTTTTAGTAATAACTCTTATTTGTATAGTGTTTTAAAGTTTATAAAATTTTGCATGTAATATAATAAAAATAAAAATTTGTATAGTGTTGTAAAATTTGGAAAAAAAATTTTTGCTTATATCATTTGTGATATACAACAACTCTGTGTGATAGGTTGTTACTGTTGAGTCTTTTCAGTCATGTTCAATTCTCCACAACCCCATTTAGCTTTTTCTTGGCAGAGATCCTGGAAGTGTTTGCCATTTTCTTCTCCAGCTCTCTTTATAGATGAAGAAACTAAGGCAAATTAGGTTAAATGACTTGCCCACAAAGCTAGTAAGTATCTGAAGCTTGAACTCAGGTCCTCCTAATTCTATGGCTAGCTTTATTTGCTGTACCACCCTGCTAGATAATAGCCTCATTTTACAGATAAAGATACTGAAATATTAAGTAATTTGGATGTGGTCACATAATTAGTAAATGTCAAAGAAAAGATGTGAATTTGTCACACGACTTCAAACTGCAATTGGGGACACATATACACACACATACCATATCTTCAGTTGGACTTATATGTGTGTGTACGTGTATAGCTTAAATTCCACTAGAAGACAGCAGTGTATAGATACATACAAAATAAATTCAGCCACTTATGGTTTTCATTGGTACATAAGCTAGAATCATTCCAGGCAACACAAAAATTGGGACACTCTATTGGCATTTTTAAGGCATATTCAGATCATAGACTTGTGTTAACTATAGAATATATTGTCTGTAATGAATCATAGCTTTTTCTCATGACTCAGAAAATGTGATAACTTAGTGCTTTTGTTTGTTACCAAGCTAGTTAAATGGGGTAAAGGAGAGGTTATTTTCTTTTTTTTCCCTCTTGACCTTTCCGGTAACTAGAAGAATCTTTTCAGGTAACTAGGAGAATCTTTAGAAATGGAAATGTTTATTATAAAAAGCAAAAGGTATCAATAAAACTTAATTTTTAAGTGAAAAGGAAATTCACCAGGTAATCTGTAAGAACCTGTTAAATGTGTGATTTTTAAAGAAAAAGTGTCCAAGTTTTATCTGAAAACTGACTTTTGAAGGAATTAAAGAAAAATCTGCCTTTTGAATGTATGAATTTCATAACCAGTGTAACAGATATAGCTCTATTCTTATGCAGTGAAACCCTAAAAAAGCTATTTAGCATCTACAATTTAACCACCTATTTGCAAAGTGTTGAAGTTGGATATAGTAACACTAAAAATCATTCTGCAATGTTGTTTAAATGGACACTTTATTTGACCTGATTCAATTCTGTTTCAAGGAAGAAAGAAGTTTTGTTTATCTCCCTCATTCCGTTTTGATTTGTCCTCTGCTCTGTTTCAACTGTCCCAGGAGATTTTCAGTTTGGAGGATATTGTCTTTCTTAGATGTCTGCCTGGATTTCTGTAATGAAATACAAAGTAACAACTCTGGTGACAGTAGCATGGCCTGGAACATTCAATCACCATTTCCATTGTACTTGAATAACAAAGGCTATGTGTATGCCCCAGTTTTCTTTTTCTTTTTTTTTCCCCTCTTGACCTCTCAGGTAACTAGAAGAATCTTTTCAGGTAACTAGGAGAATCTTAGGAGAATCTTTAGAAATGGAAATCAGATGTTTAGGGTTAGTCTGTATTTACATGTTGTGTTGTAAACCATCAAAAATCTTCAATCTCACCATTTATTAGCCTGCATCTGGAAAATGTACCTCTGGAATTGATGGAGGATCATGGGATTGGATCATTAGAGATCTAGAATTGTAAGATACCGTAAGATCCCATTCTTTTTATCTTACAAATTTGGAAACTGGGACCTAGAGGAGTGGAAACTGTGCACTGCAATGATGGAGAGGGCAAACCATCACAACATGGGTGACTAACGCCAAATTCAGGCTTCTGAGAGTTATGAAATCCTATATTATTTCTTGAAAATGTCATTGCCAGGGCAGCTAGGTGGTGTAATGAATAGAGCACCAGCCCTGAAGTCAGGAGGACCTGAGTTCAAATCTGGTCTCAGACACGTAACACTTCCTGGCTGTATGACTGGGCAAGTCACCTAACCCCAATTGCCTCAGCAAAAAAAAATAATAATAAAGAGAAAATGTCATTGCTTTTGCCTGCTGTAACCGAGGGCCTATAAAGTGCTCAGTTACTCTGTAAGTTTTAATTCTTTAGTGCATCTCATCTCATTGATAATGAGGACTGCACCTATCCTTGTTGGTCACCACCTATCCATGTTTGCTCATCCTGTACAAGTCTTGTCTGTACCAGTCAGTTAATAAATAGTCTGTGTTTCCTAGTAGACTTGCCACAAGTCAATTACAAAGAGTTACAACAGAATATTTAATAAAAATATAATTCATTTAAATATACTGCTTTAAGGTTTATAGGTTGAGTTTTGCATTAATGTGAGCTTTGGTATTATTAAGTACTATCTAATGCAAAAGAATTGTTTCTGGAGTTATGAGGCCTATGTTCAAATCTTAATTCTATTGGTACCTACCTATGTGACTTTGAGAAAGTTACTTAATCTCCAGTTTAAGGCTCTTCATTTATAAAATAAGCAGATTGGTCCAGGATTCTTTTTGGTTCTGAATCTATGAGCCCTCTTGTTCTCTGTAAACCTCATTTTCTTAGGTTGAGGTAGACATCCCTAAACTTGAGAGATGTTGCATAGCTTATTCTTACTTTGTAGCTAGTATCAGAGGGCAGATTGGATGTCAGAGCCTGCTTCCTATCTATCAGACAAGATTGGACAAATATAGCAGTTTTCTGGGATACCTTATAACTGCTACATAGTAAGCTTTGATTAAATGCTTAATGAAGTAATTGTGTCAAATCAAGGACCAACCAGATCCTGAATTTAAAAAAAAAGGTCAAACTGTAAATTATTTGCAGGTATGACTAGGTACCTTCATTTTGTTTTGTTTTATTTTTATTGATCCTTTTGTTTTTACATCGCATTCATTTCTGATTATATCCCTCCTCTTTACACTACTTTATAAGGCATTTCTTTTGATAAAGCTAGAAGAGTAGGGAGAAGCAGTTTAACTAAACTAACACATTGACTATATGTAATACTATTTGCAGTATTTCACATCTATAGCTATTTCACATCTCATTTCTGCAGTGAAAGGAGGAAAGTACATTTTCCCAACTTTTCTTCTTTAGTAATTCCTCAAGTAAAAGTTGAGAAAAGCTAAAGTACCTTGTTAATTTGTGACAGACTTAATAGCAGAACCAAAACTTGAATTCAAATCTTTTGTCCTAATCTAGTGTTCTTTCTTGAGAATTTTATGAAATGTAAATGCTTGACTATTTTATTTTTTAAATTTTTATATGAAACTATGAACTTATAATTTTATGGTTTGTTGTATTTTAAAGACTATATTAAATGTAACATGGTCAGAACTTTTCTGCTTACATCTGTCATCTTCTGAATTTCCCTCTTCCCTCTTCATTTTTAAATGTGCTTTAAAATTATTTCCTTTCATTTATTTACATCATTATTGCTACCCATCAACTTCCTCATCGATGTGCCCTTCTGTCCTATAGGAGATCTTTTCCTTGTAACAAAAATGTAGATTCAAGCAAAACTTATGCATACCATTGATGGTGCCTAAAAATATATGTTTTATTACTCTAACTCTCCTAGTATATCACCTCTCTGACAATAGCTTTGTGACCAGTTGTCACAAATTGTGATTGGTCACTGCTATAATTGGAATTCTTAAGTCTTTCTAAGTTGTTTTCCTTTCCATTATTGTAAATCATTGCACGCATTGTTGTCCTCATTCTGTATATTTCATTCTTCTTCAGTTCATCCAACTCTTGCTAGCTTTTTTTGAATATTTAGGAGATAATCAGGCACAAGAACTAACTAATAAACATTAGTTAGTTCTTGTGCCTGATTATCTCCTAAGTGCTTAAATACTTCAAGAAATAATAATTTCCTGGTGAGCATATTCCACCAATGAAACAAATCATAACCCCTCTACTTTGGGTACTGTGGTCAAAACCTCATCATTCTATGGCTAGCTCTGATAGATGAGCCATTCTGAACTACTTCTCAGTTCAGTTCAACAAATGTTTTTAAAGTACCTTATATGTGTTGAGGCACTGTACTGTGTGCAGAGAATACAAAGATATTTTTATTTCCATGAAAGAAATAAGTCTCTTCCCAACTACTGTATATTCTGGGGGTGGGGTATATAATGACAGATTTAAAAAACAAAACAAAACAAAAACCCCAAAGATAATTTGAAATGGGAGAGAACACTGACATTTGAGCTTGAGAAAGGAAAGGCTTTATCTATGGATATGGCATCTGTACCAAGACTTCGTTCAAGCGAAGGATATTACAAAGTGGAGCTGAAAATGAAGGCAATTTCAGAAATGGAGAAAGGAGATGGAAAGTCAAATTTGAGCTGACTCAAATAGTCCAGTTTGTGTGGAATAGAAAGTGCATGAGATGAGTAATATAAAGTAAGTCTACAAAGGCAGGCTCTGAGTAGATTGTGGAGGGTGGTAAATGCCAGGCTTGAGATTTGTACTTTGTCCTAGTGGTCAAAAGATACAATAGTGGAAATAAGTAGAGAGTACCCTTAGAATCAGCAATACCAGAGTTCAAGTTCTCTTTCTAAAACATGTTAACTTTATGACGCTGAATAAAAACATTTAACTTACTGATCAAGGCAGCTCTCTGAGGCTATAAATTGTCTTTAATAGTAAAGGGGAGTTTCCTAATTCAGGAACAGCCAAATATCACTAAAATCTCAGGTCTAATCTCTATCCTTATTTCAAACATAAACATTATTTTTGTACTTGAAGACTTCCTAGTTTGATAATACCTGTCAGAGCTTTTACTTCACCCACATGAAAAATTAAAGGCCACTTCCATACTCAGTGAGATAGCAAAATAGCAATTTAATGAAGTTATCTCCCTAATTTCAGAAAGAATTAAAAGTTTATTCTATATTTTCATAGTATATGTAGAATTTAAGAGTAATAAAGTTCTTTAAAAAAAAGAATTGCACAACAAGATAACTATAAATATGTATTCACATATTGGATCTAACATATTTAACATATATTGGACTACCTGCCAGATGTGGGAGATGGTGGGGGGGGAGAAAGGGAAAATTTGCAACAAAAGGTTATGCAAGAGTCAATGTTGGAAAAATTACCCATGCATATGCTTTATAAATAAAAAGGTTTAAAAAAAAAATTCCTGAAGTTTTTACAGTTTACCTCATTTGGTAATTAGATGCCAATTGAGCCAAGTTCATGTATGGCTTAATTATCTACTTCTTGGCAATTGTTTGTACTACTGTTTGGGGCCAAATATTCTTTTTTTAAATTATTTTTTTATTATAGATTTTTATTTACAAGATATATGCATGGTTATTTTTCAGCATTGACAATTGCAAAACCCTTCGTTCCAATTTATCCCTTCCTTCCCCCCCCCCACCCTCTCCCTCAGATGGCAGGTTGACCAATACATGTTAAACATGTTAAAATAAGAGTTAAATACAATATATGTATACATGTCCATACAGTTATTTTGCTGTACAAAAAGAATCGGACTTTTAAATAGTGTACAATTAACCTATGAAGGAAATCAAAAATGCAAGCAGACAAAAATAGATTGGGAATTCTATGTAGTGGTTCATAGTCATCTCCCAGAGTTCTTTTGCTGGGTATAGCTGGTTCAATTCATTACTTCTCTATTGGAATTAATTTGGTTCATCTTATCGCCAAAGAAGGCCATGCCCACCAGATCATCATATAGTATACAATGTCTGAGTATACAATGATCTCCTGGTCCTGCTCATTTCACTCAGCATCAGTTCATATAAGTCTTGCCAATCCTCTCTGTATTCATCCTGCTGGTCATTTCTTACCAAACAATAATATTCCATAATATTCATATACCACAATTTATTCAGCCATTCCCCAATTGATGAGCAAGCACTCTGTTTCCAGTTTCTGGCCACTACAAAGAGGGCTGTGGGGCCAGATATTCTTAAAATGGGGATCAGAAAACTGTGGGAAAATTTTATGTCCAATGTTTCTGACAAAAGCCTCATTTCTAAAATATAGAGAGATTTGACTCAAATTTATAAGAATCCAAGCTATTCCCCAATAGATAAATAATCAAAGGATATGAATAGACAATTTTCAGATGAAGAAATTAAAGCCATTTCAGTCATATAAAAAAATGCTCTAGATCACTTGATTAGAGAAATGCAAATTAAGACAACTCTGAGGTACCACTTCACATCTCTCAGATTGGATAAGGTGGCAGGAAAAGATAATGATAAATGTTTAAAGGAGTATGGGAAAACAGACTCTAAAACATTACTGGTGGAGTTGTGAAGTAAATGCAACCATTCTGGAGGGCTATCAAACTGTGCATACCCTTTGATCCAGCAGTGTCTCTCCTGGATCTGTATCCTAGAGATCATAAAAGAGGAAAGAGGACCCACATGTGCAAAAATATTTATAGCAGCCTTTTTTTGTAGTGGCAAGGAGCTGGAAATTGTGTGGATGCCCCTCAGTTGGGGAATAGCTGAGTAAGTTATGGTATATGAATATATGGAATATTATTGTTCTGTAAGAAATGACCAGGAGGATGATTTCAGAGAGACCTGGAGAGACTTACATGAAAAGTGAGTAGAACTGAGAGAACATTATACACAGCAACAATATGATTATGTGATAATCAACTCTGATGGACATGTTTTTCAACAATGAGGTAATTCAAGGCAATTCCAATAGACTTATTATGGAAACAGTCATCTGAATCCAGAGAGAGGACTTTGGAGATGTGAATGTGGATTACAGTATAGTATTTTCACTTTTTTTTTTTTTGTTGTTGCTGCTGTTCATTTGCTTGGTTTTTTTTCTTTCTCATTTTTTCCCTTTTAATGTGATTTTTCTTGCACGGCTTAATAAATGTGGAAATATGTTTAGAAGAATTGCACATGTTTAACCTATATTGGATTACTTCCTGTGTAGGAGTGGGGAGAGATAGGGTGGGAGGAATTTGCATGTATTTTGAAAAATAATATTATAAAAATAAAATAGATACTTTTTAAGTGCTGAGCAAGAGAGGTAACATCGTGTCATGGATAGAGAGTCAGTTTTGGAATCAGGAATATCCTATGGCACATACTATCCCTCTGGCACATACTATCTGTGTGACTATTAGTTAAGTCACTTATAGCTTCAGTCCCTGGGCAACTCTAAGACTGTATTGGAATTCCGCACACACTTGATCCATAAGACTGTGTGTCTGTGGATGTGTGTGTGTGTAGAAGCTTTAGTACAAAGAATTCACATTAATGGGCTGTTTGTTACTTGATTTGGAAGTCAAGGGAATATAATCATAGCTACAACTTCTCAGAGCTGGAAGAAATCTCAGATTACCTGTTAAAAATTAGTTCAGAAACCATTTGTTTATATGCTAGGCATGGAGAATTCAAAGCAAATGAAAGATTTCCTGTAGGGGAGGAGATCATATTAGACAAGACTAGAAGAAAGTTTTAGGATTTCTAAGCCTAGGAGATGAAATAGAAGTACATTCCAGACATGGAAAACCATCCAGTCAAAGGATGTCTGAGAGTTCAGGAAAGAATGAACAAGTCAATTTGCATAGGGTGTGTCAAGACAGTAATGTGAAATAAGCCTGGAATGGCTAGTTCTAACATCTCTAAATACTTAAAATTCCATCCCCTGAAGTTTGTATTTTATTTGAACTATAATCTTCGTAGATGTGACAAGTGTTCAGCTAAGATCTGACAAGTACTAGGCTATTCTCACACACCACAATTCTATTGAAAAAGTTTTCTGATTCTGGACAGATCTTAATCATTTTTTTTCTCTGAAATATCTCCTCATTCTACCTTCTGTAGCCAAGGAGAAATATTTAAACATTATTCTACATGACTATTCTCCAAATATATGAAGTCAACTCTTGTATTCTTCCTAAGTCTTTTCTGGTGAAATGTCCCTAGTTTCCTCTTTTCTGACATCTTGATTGACCTGAATGATCTTCAAAATTGAACTTGAGATTCCAGATGTGATCTGATCAAGACAGTTGGATTATCACTTCTATTAATGGATTCTAAGTCTCAGAATCCTAGTTAGCCAGTAGTCTTATTATTTTACCCTTAATGACAAAGTTAGAGTCATTCTGATAACATTGCTTTGAATTTAATATAAAGAAACCAAGATATTTCTGGAAATATTGAAATGCCCAAATCTAATCTAAATGTTAACTTTTTTTTTGAGATTATGGGATTCTTCAAAGTTACAATATTTAAGATAGTATCATTTCAGAAGATTTTAAGTCCATGAGTTATAGAACTGCATTTAAAGTGTTATTTTTGGTTGACTTATAATGGTATTCCTGACCATGCATAAAGAATAATGCAAAGTTTCTTGTATCAAGATCAGTTAAAATTGACCCTGAATGTGGACCCTGAAAACATATTAAATGGAATGTTCTTTTCTCTTCTCTTTTTTATGCTGTATTTTTCTCTATGTAGGTTTTCAACAGAAAAAAAATTAGGATCACGCAGCCCATTGATGCAAGAAATCAAGTTTAGGACTGTGTTTTTTTCTTTTTTTGTAAAGATTTGAAAAATTTATTTATGTGCTTCTATTTCTTGGACTTTAAATAGATGGGAAAGATTATAACTCTTATAAGGGATTGTGAGGGTTAGACTTTAAAACAGTCACCTGTGACTTGTTACTGTGACAAGTCGCTTCAGTCATCTTAAACTTTCACACAAAACAATCCCATATAACTCCTCTGTGTATTTTTACTGACATTTCTACATACCCTAATGTTTCTTCTCTTCATCTGCATCTTTTGTCTTCCTTGACTTCCTTCAGGTGTTGACTAAAATCTCACCTTCTGCCATGAACTTTCTAGACACTCTGAGATTATATTCAAGTTATCCTCTCTAAATCTTGTTGTCTATAGTCATTTGCCTGCCCTAAGCTCTGTGAGGACAGAGAACGATTTTGCACACACCCCCTTTTTTGAGGTGGAGAACTATCCGCGGCTTAGCATAATGCCTGGTATCTATTAAGTTCTTAATAAATGTTTGTGGATAATGCAGATTGCTAGTTCTCTTTGACTTAATAGATGGTCTTGAAACATGGCTGTTGCAAAAACATTTTTTGCCCTATATCCTGGGTGATGTATCTCTTCAAGTTTCTAGTTTCCAGAGGACAGATTCAATCTCTTGTTGAGTCATTTTGATTGTGTACAGCTCTTTGTGATACCATTTAGGATTTTCTTGGCAAAGATACTGAAATGATTTGCCATTTCCTTTTCTAGCCAATTTTACAGATGAGGAACTAAGGCAAACAGAATTAAGTGACTTATTCAGTGTCATATGACTATTAAGTGTCTCAGAATGGATTTGAACTCACAAAAATAAGCCTTCTTGATTCCAAGTCCTGTGCTCTCTCCTCTGCACCACTAGATCAATAAACTTTTTTATCTGATATTGCTGCTGCCGGATTCTATCCTTTACATGCTTTGAAAATCAAAGATTACCTCCACACAAATCAACCAAGCCATCATGAAGTATCAAGAAAGGAGTTTAGTATTATAGATTTATATATGGAAGGACCTAGAGAGCATTTAGATGAGTCCCAAAGAATTAATGTGAATTGTTCAGGCTCATACAGGTAATAAATGTCAACTCAGATTTGAACCTAGGTCCTGTTGATTCAGAATTTACTTTTCTTGCCAGCATGGCAGCGTGATGCCCTTCAGTGCAGAATATTTGATTTTGGAAGAACTACATATATATATATATATATATATATATATATATATATATATATATATATAATGTCTATATATTGAATCTTATCTTTATTTAGTCAGATTTGAAGGGTTTGTTATTTAAGGGCATCTTTTAGCAATTTTCATTCTCCCATTTTATATATTATCCCCCTCTACTACTAACATTAGGAGTTTCCATACTTCCCCCTACTTGAGGTCCTCAAAGCAAAGCTTGAGCCAATTTGTTGGGTATACTCATATTCAGGTATAGGTTGGACTAGATGGTCTTTAAAGTTGGTCTTCTGAAGTTATGACTTGAGCAGGGTCACATAGAGAATAAGAGACATTTGCCTTTTAAATCTAGCATTCCTTTGATTAAAGATTAGAAGGTAGCTGTGGTAGTTACCAGAGAGGATCACAGGGTTATAAATTTAGAGAAGAGATTAGAGAATGAGTCACATTCTCTAATTTTTTTTAAACAGGTCAGGAAACTGAGGCCCACAGAGAATAAATATCTTGACTGGACTCATACAAATTTGAGACCTGTGATTTGAAACTTGGCTCTTTGATTCCAAAATATTTTCCACTAGTTCTGGTGTATAAGTATTTAAGATGACATGAAATCAAAAAGCAAATTGAATGCCTTAGGGTATTAGAGAACTACTTCCTGCTTAGTCTTAGTATGTGCTGAATCATTTATCTCTCTTCATTGAACAGAAACCTCCCCATTTGTGTGAAAGAGATCAGTCTCTTGCTTGGATGTCATTCATTTGGACAACATCAGGATATGTATGGTGATGTTCTTAAACTATAGAGGTAGTGTGCTACCTCATTCATTTACCAGCTGGGTGATTCTGGGCAAATCATTTAATCTCCCTGCCTTAGGCAACACCCTGAGAGTTAACTACTAAATGGTATTGCCTTGGTTGAGGCAAAATACATATAGGGTGTTTCTGTGCGCATGAATTCATTTTCTGAAAGCCTCATCATCTATATATTTGTGCAAAGTTTCTCACAGCATCTTTTTTGGCTCTCTTTTGTCCCTGTCACGTAAATAATAAGTATTTATTAAGCTATTAATTACTACATGCCAAGTACTATGTTAAGCACAGGTTTACAAAAGTTAAAGTGGAAACAATCTTTATCCTTGAATCATGATTACTTGTGTGTATGTCTTTTTTTCCTACACATTAGAACATATTCCTTGGGGTCAAGGACTGGTTTTTTTTAATCTTCACAACATTATATCATTAGGTGTTTAATCAATGTTCAATTGAATTGCTTTCTATAATTTTAAAAAATTTGCTTCTACTTAGACATGTCATTCTTGAGTAGACCTATTCAGTTATAAACAAGGAGACATTCTTCCAATTACATGGAAACCTACAAACAAACATCTTAGTAGGGGCCAGTCGATTCAGAGAGTAAAATAGAGTTCCCTGATATTTAATCTCAGGAAAATATAACCCTTCTTTTTTCAAGCTTTTATTAGTTCATACTCAAATGCTCCAATAGTTCTGTGATCTCAGTGATATGAACACTCTCTTCTGGAATGCAGCTTGTATTCTTTTCATGTCTATTTATTCCATAAGTCTCTTGTCTATGTCTTCTCATAAATTTGTCCCCAGGAGGTCCACCCCATTTGCTGACATCAAGAGCATGTTGGAAAATATACAGGCTATTCATTGATTACCCTTTTCTCTTACCACTTGACTAGCTACTTCTTTTTCATTTCTACATTTTTTAATGATATCTTTTATTTTGGTTTTTCTTTGTAATTCTTTGTATATAATTTGTTGCAGCCTTTCTTTTTTTTTCTTTCTTTTTTTTATTTAATAGCCTTTTATTTACAGGATATATGCATGGGTAACTTTACAGCATTAACAATTGCCAAACCTCTTGTTCCAATTTTTCACCTCTTACTCCCCCACTCCCTCCCCTAGATGGCAGGATGACCAGTAGATGTTAAATATATTAAAATATAAATTAGATACACAATAAGTATACATGACCAAAACGTTATTTTGCTGTACAAAAAGAATCAGACTCTGAAATATTGTACAATTAGCTTGTGAAGGAAATCAAAAATGCAGGTGTGCATAAATATAGGGATTGGGAATTCAATGTAATGGTTTTTAGTCATCTCCCAGAGTTCTTTTTCTGGGCATAGCTAGTTCAGTTCATTACTGCTCCATTAGAAATGATTTGGTTGATCTCGTTGCTGAGGATGGCCTGGTCCATCAGAACTGGTCATCATCTAGTATTGTTGTTGAAGTATATAATGATCTCCTGGTCCTGCTCATTTCACTCAGCATCAGTTCGTGTAAGTCTCTCCAGGCCTTTCTGAAATCATCCTGTTGGTCATTTCTTACAGAACAGTAATATTCCATAATATTCATATACCACAATTTATTCAGCCATTCTCCAACTGATGGACATCCATTCAGTTTCCAGTTTTTAGCCACTACAAAAAGGGCTGCCACAAACATTCGTGCACATACAGGTCCCTTTCCCTTCTTTATAATCTCTTTGGGATATAATCCCAGTAGTAACACTGCTGGATCAAAGGGTATTCACAGTTTGATAACTTTTTGAGCATAGTTCCAAACTACTCTCCAAAATGGTTGGATTCATTCACAACTCCACCAACAATGCATCAATGTCCCAGTTTTCCCGCATCCCCTCCAACAATCATCATTATTTTTTCCTGTCATTTTAGCCAATCTGACAGGTGTGTAGTGGTATCTTAGAGTTGTCTTAATTTGCATTTCTCTTGTTGCAACCTTTCATGCCCATCGTGGTTTTTTTCCTTTGTTGGTAACTGAGTATGGGGAGTTCTGGAAACATAGAAGTCAAAAGAACTTAGTTTTGAAGCAGTCTTCTCAAACTCTTCTTAAAGGGATTTGGGGTGGTGAGGGTATCTACAGAAAGTTTAGGTTATTTTCCTCGAGGACAGATCCAATGGAACTTTATACTATGTTGATTTCATGGATGTCTGATACCTTACTTTTACTTATAATGTTGGATGGACATCCTGCCAAAGTTCTTGTGTTTTCATTTCCTTGTGCATTTAAAAAACTTCTCATCCTGTTTCTCTTTCCTTCTTGACATCATTAGCTTGGAATGTGTGTGTGCGTAATCTATTTCTGTCTCCTTGGTATTATCTTTCATTTTATTTTTTTTCCTGAGAGAATTTAAGAATTATTTATAATTCTTGATATGTTTGTATTATTAGGAAAATGCAGCACAACTGAATCCTCACCCCTTCTCTACTGGTAGTCTTTCTGATTGTTACTACATTTTGTCCTCTTAGCCAAGTGGCATGCTGCCTAGGACAGGGAAAGAATTCTTTTATTTTTAATATAGCAGATTATGTTGCATATGATATGATGTCATCATCTAGTTTATTTGGGTGTAAGGTGAGACTGAAGGGTGAATTCAACTACAGAAACAAATTTTGCTGAATTACAGCATTTATTCAATTATGTCAAAAGGATACTGATACAAATGGACTAGAACTGAAAGCAAATATAAATAAGCTTCCTTCTGCACCAAGTTTTCAAAGTAAGAGTTTTTGAGGTTAAGACAAGTTACTGCAGTGGTTCCTGCAGTGGTAAAATTATAAACACAGTCTGGACCTAAATGTCATTTCACTGGTTCTGTCTGTTCCTACCACAATTGTTGGGAAATTGGCAGGAGTTCTGCTCTGTTCTCCCGTGTATGTATTTTGGTTCGCTTTTGTATCTCTGTCTCTATATTTCTACCTCTTTGTATCTGCCTCTTCATCTATCTTTCTCTTTCTTTTGTTTAAAAGAATGAAGGGAATGTGTTCAAGAAATTGGCCTAGAACATGGAAGAAATCTGATTACCCTTTTATATATCCCAGGAAAGCAAGTCAAAGTCATGGTCAAAATATGATATCCTCTCTGGCCCCATTCATTATTATAAAAGCCATTTGGCAAAAGAACAGGTTTTAGTTGATTACTTCTTTAGAGATCTGTGAAAATAGTAGAGGATACAAATTCATCTCCAGAGATATTTGGTGATAATCTTTCTAGGAAACCCATTAAATCACACAGTTTTGGAATTAGAGGTTATATGGTCCAAAGGAATCTCCTATATAATATGTCTGATGAATGGGTTACTCAGCCTTTGCTTAAAGACGTAGAATGAAGGGGAACATGCTACAACTGGAGGCAGCCCATTGCACTTTGGGATAGCTACAATTGTTAGAAAGTTTTTCTTATATCAAACTTAAGTTTGTCTCCTTACAACTCTTATCAGTTGCCCCTAATTCTTTTCTCTAGGTCCAGAAGATTAAATCTTTTCCAATTCTCCCTCCCCTTTATACTTCTTCTCTATGCTAAGCACTCCAAATTCTTTCAACAAATTCCCATGTAAAAAGAAGGTTACCATTCTGATTTCCCTTCTATTGAACTGTGTGTGACATCTGGGATTAGATTCACCATGTATTTATTTTTCTATCATTAACTCTACTAAATGGAATTCCTTTAATACATATCATTATATATGTGTATATTATATATTACTCACACTTAACTCTCTCCATGCACTCCCCAAATCTAGCTGTATTGTGCTTTCCTTTCCTGACATGATGATCATCTTTGTTTTTACATTCACTGTGCCCCATGTCTTAAATATTCTTCCTCCTCACTTTCACCTCTCAGAATACCTTCCTTTAAGACTTAGTTCATTCCCTTCTGCAAGGAACTTTTCCTGGATCCTACAACTGCAAGTACTTTTCCTTAAACTCTCTGTCTTATACATCTATTTATGTACATATTATTTTCCCCAGAATGCAAGTTCCATAAAGTCAGGAAATGGTTGAATTTTTCATTGTTGTTTTGTTTTCTCTGCATCCTAGTACTTAACATTGTGCCTGCTATTTAATAAGCCAGTAAGCTCTTAATAAATGTGCATGTGTTTATGTACGTACACCGTTTATACTAATTTTTTTCTTGTCACTATCCTCATGTTGGCAAATTCCTTCCATATTTTAATAACAAAATATTATTTCAGGGGTGCATTAACTCATTGTATTTGAGTAATACATTCTGTTTTTTGGTATCTGACCACAGTGGCAAAGTGAATCTCTGTTATATCACCTTTATTATTTTAAATAATGTTCTCTTTTATAGTGTTTGATATCATTATTATTATGATGATTTACATTTATATATTTCTGTAAGGTTTTTAGAGTGTTTTACATTTGATCCTCAGAACAATGATGAGTTCCAAAGAGCTTAATGATTTGCTGAGGATCACTCATGAATGTCTGAGGTAAAATTTGAATTCATATTTTCTTGACTCCAAATCTGGTGCTTATCTATGATGCCATTCTGGCTCTATATAGAATTATTTATTTTAAAAAGAGAGAATTTGGGATATATTAGTCTAGTTAATTGTGATCAAGGAGGAGAAACCATTTCCATTTTATACATGAGATAACTAAGGCTTTAAAGAAGGTTAGTTACTTTCCCCAATTCCTACAACTACTAAATGGTAGTGGCTACTGAGAAACCAGGTCTCAAACCTCAGACGTAACATTCTTTCCACTGTCCAGTATTGCTTTGTATGAGTTTAAATTTTGGCTGTCTTCTGGTTTGGTTGCAAGACACTATTAAGTTGTTTGTTTTAACAGGATAATAAATCACTCTTTTGTTTTCTCACCCTATATTTTTCTTAACTCGCTAAGTGTAGAACCTAATTTAGACATGCCTTTGATGGAGATATGTATGCTGTAATCCACACATAGGACAATTCTTACCATTATGTTGTACTTGATGAAAGAATCCAAACTGAGATTTCTGGCTTTTACAAAGAGTGCATACTTGGAGTCTTTATTTCCTTTGGTTACATTCCTCAAGAAGCAAATCTTGGTTTTAGGTCTTAGAAGAGTGTGAGAGATTCAAAGTTTCTCAGTAACTAACAGGATTATAGAAACAGCAACTTCAGCCAAGGAACAAATGAAAAAGCCTACTATATGCCAAGAACTGTGTTTAGCCATTTGGATGCAAATACAAAAGTGATGGTACTTGTCCATTAAGAGCTTATATTCTAATGGAGAAGACAATACTTAGGGACAGTGATGAGCAGGAAGAGAGTTTTTTTCTGCAGATTTTACAGGAATGGTGAGAGAGACAAAGGTAATAAATGATCATATTCTTTCCAGAAGCAGCAATTTTATGAGTTTGATTATTCTTCTCAGAACCTGAAGTGGAAAGGGGAAGGATTTTTTTTTCCCCTTACATCATCCTGCTCTTCCCTGTTCCTTAAATGCATTCTCCCATTTTCCTGTATTCACTCTCATTCAGCCAGGAACATATGACTTTGCTTTTTAAAGAGTTGGAACAGGTAGTTGGTGGGATAATGCTCCATTGAAACCCCAAGTGTTCCTGAATCATGTCAGACTTTGTTGTAAACAAGCATTTACCACCTACTCTGAATATGGTTACTGCCCAAATTATCTCCCTTAAGATATGTATTCCTTCTTTCTACAGGATGTCATTTTATTCTGAACCTCTACTCTAGTGTTAGAAGCATCATCCAATTTGAAGAAACTGCAGGGCTTCCAGTTCAGTTTATAGACTTTAATGACCTACTTTCTGGCACAAAGTGATGTAAGGATATAAGGACAAATGCAAATTTTCTTCTCATCAAAAGAATAATAAATTGTAGATTTAGTGCTATCAGGGACCTGTGAGGTCATCTAGTCTGAAGTTTGAGTGAATTGCTGAAGATAATATGGCTGCTAAATGACAGAGTTAGAATTTGGCCTTTGGACCATAAGGATCTGAATTCATTCGGTTCAATTGTTTTCAGTCATGACCAATTCTTCGTGACCTCATTTAGGGTTTACCTGACAAAGATACTGGAGTGGTTTGTCATTTCCTTCTCTAACTCAAATGACAGATGAGAAACTGAGGCAAACAAGGTTATGTGACTTGACCAGGGTCACACCAGATTTGAACCAAGAAAGATGAGTCTTCCTGACTTCAGACCTCTCACTCTATCACTGTGCCAGCTAGCTGCACAATCATAATGTTATCCAAAAGGAATGAAGAATCACTTTGGTGATCCTTCCTCATTAATGATTGTTTTTCAGTCTTCATCTATGACACTAAATGTACCTTTAGAGAATAGAATGATTTTTAAAATGGCCCCATTTATAATTTTCCAGAAAAAGATACTTAATAATCTAAGAAGATAAGTACCTAGTGGCTGAAAAAATTTTTTCCTTATGATTATTATAAGACTTTGGAGAGTTTTTATATCCTCTCAACTTGTTAAATTTAAAGTCAAATCCAGTGTTTTTAAGTAATTCAATTCATGAGATCATAGATATGTGATATTATGTAATTCAAATTCATTTATATTAAATCCCAGAAGATTTAGCAAGTTGGCCTTGTTTATACATGTAGTAAGTAGCAGAATTGAGAAGAATTTTAACTCTGCCCCTTGACTCGATTTTCAGCACTTTTTCAACTATACCCCTTAAAGATAAGCCGGTCACCTTTGGCTATTAAGTCAGTGCTGCAATTTTTAAAAAAGTATTTAGCAAATATTTTTTTTTTTGTTTTAAATGGGAAATTCTTGGACATTTTTACTACAAGGGGATGCTTATGGAGAATGGTGAAGAAGTTAGTGGCTAATGTGGTTTTGTAGACTGGAAAAGTTTGTGAGTTTAAAGGGACTTTGTTTTTAGATTAAATTCAGAGCTTCTTGAAGTAGAATGTTAAACATCTGTCAGGACTACAAAGTGAAATTACATGGATAAAGCTGGGATTTGGACTTAAGTTACCATTTGCTTGAAACGTTGTCTTTTGATGACACCAAGATTTTGCTGCGTTGTAGAAAAAGTTTGGGGAAAGACCCAGGATAGTCCTAAAAGAGCTCAGAAATTCCTTAGTTACTGACTAAAGCTGTGCCAAGACTTTGACAAAAATCTATGATATATCTGGAGAATAAGATTCTCTCTCTCTCTCTCTCTCTTTTTTTAAAATCTCTAGTAGGGACAGGGAAAAGGCTTATGTATACATATTTTGAATAAATTATTTTAAACATTAAACTGCATTTGAAGAAGAAGGGAAAGTCCCCAAGAATTATGTAATACAGACACAGAGAAACATAGGAAGCAAAGTGCTTATTTCAGGTAATTTTTTTAAATATAATTTTTTGGAAGCCAATTAGGGAAAATGAGTATTGAAAGGAATGCAGAAAAATTTGAAAAGTAAGCCTTAGCTCTTTTGCTTGGCATATTGCTAAGGTCATTGGAAATCTCCTGTGCAGGTAATTCATTAATTTACAAAATCCGTTATTTTTCTTTGTATTCTCTCTATTACCATCTTTGCCTGTTCATTTTCCCCTCCCTTCTGCTGCAGTAAAGACTTAGTCCAGCTGTCTTATTCTTTTCTGCAATTTTTTGGCCATAATATCTCTTCCCTTCCCTACCAATTTCATTGATTTTTAAGTATTTTTGGAAAAATATAGACAATATTTAATATTAAATTTTAAAATATTTGTTATTGTGTAGTTTGCTTTTTTTTGCTTAAAACCAAAGGAAGATTATAAGGAAGATTGCATATCTGTTCAAAATATATGATTGCTATTTTTTTGAATTAAAATCAAATCAGATCTCTTCTAGAGTACATTGGGTGAACCAAAGTAAGTCACAGCTGAGAAATTCCTCTCACAACACACAAGTAAAAACCACAGGGCAACTTTTTACTGACAGTGAATAAAATGATCTGTATTTGGGCTAGAGTTCAGACTTGGCTTCTTTGTAAGATCCTATATTCAGCTATTCTCCAGTCATTTGAACAGTGAACTAACTATAAACTATAGTTATAGAAATGCTTTTGATTTGAAGACCTAACTATTTTTTGAAATGATTTTTACAATTTTATAATCTTGGTTTTGCTATTGAACCAATGAACCAGTAAGCACTGATTAAGCACCTACTATATGCCAGTCACTAGAGAAAGTAACAAAAGTTACAAAGGCAAAACAAAACAGTCCTTGCTTTTAGGAAGCTTATATTCTGTGGACACTTATATATTCTTGGAAAGGTTTTTTTTTTTTTCCCATGGTGGGTTTTTTCTTTTTTGAATAAGAAAATTATATTTTATAACAACTGCAAGGATATTACAAGGATGAATCAATGCTATATGTTCTTATAAAAGTAAAAAAAAATATTTTGCGTCTTCCACATGAACACCTTTTTATTTAGTATTTTAATTTTTTATTCATATTTTAGAATCCCAATGAATGGAAAGCTGGTCTTAAATTCAGGAGGATTTGGTGTCAAATCTCACCTTTAGTGCCACCTATATTATCTGTGTGGTTTTTGATTAGTTGTTTAACTTCATGGATGCCCCAAGAAACTCATTAAGTCTGTCAGTTGTAGAATTGCATCAATAGAAGGAATTTCCTCACTAGGAGCTTCTTATGTCAATTATCTAACCCATTTAGACTCCTCCCCTCTCCCAATATTAGTGACAGTTTGCCATAGGACAGAGCACTGAGATTATTATCCAATCTGATTCCCAGTCCAGACTATGGACAAATCACCTAACCTCTCTGATACTTAAGTATTTATCCACTAATTATATTTAGATTGTGACTTGCCTTGGTGGAGAGAATACCATGTCTTCTCCCCATCTCTACACAGGTACTTAGATGGGAGGCCACATGATAATATACAAAGGATTCACCTTGGAATCAAGATCTGGACTCCAGACCTGTCTGTTTGACCATGGGCAAATCAACCTCTCAGTGTTCCAAACACTGCAAATTTAATCTATCAGTGAATTGCTGGAATTGGTGGAAGGACTTTCCACACCAGGACTATACCTGATAATAAATCACAAATCTGAAAAAATATATCTATGTATAATGTATATCTGTAGTAGCATATATGTATGAGGGTGCATATTGAACAGATATAGTATTTGTTTAACATGATGCTGATATATTGTTTTCCATTTTAAAGTATGATCTATTTAAAAAATATTAAAATTATAAAATTTTAGAGACTGAAAGGCTCTTAGTCTAACTTGAGCCTCAGAGAGGTTCAGTGATTTGTCTGGTCCCAGAAATAATATGTGATTATACTTGTACAAATCTAAACTTATTTTCAGAATTTTAAAGTGTTTAGTTACTTGTTAGTAAAATAAAAAAAAACATTTAAATATTATAGATTCAATGATTATTGCAAAGAAAATTAGACAGAAGATATCAAGAAACTGTGAATGAATAATTTTGTTGATTACTAGTGACCTTAAGCACTTTTGAGCAGGCATATGGAAAGTTGTTTTTTCTGCCAATGTGATTCCTTAGTGAAAAGAAATTTCACTCAGATTTTTGTTTGCCTGTGTTATCAAAATTTAAAAATTTTGAGTTGTTGAATAAATGGCTTTTGAATATTGTTTGGTCAACTCTGTGAAGATACAGTTTTCTATTACTATAAATTGAAATAGGCTCTTTGGATTTGGGGAAGGGAAATATGAAATGTCAGAACTATTTCCTCAATGAGCATAAAATAAATGAACTAAATTTGTTTTTTTTTTCTATCCTCAATTAACATAAAATATTTTTTTCTTTCCAAAATGAAAAACCTTTTGTAGATTGGACTCATAAATTTAGGAGTAGAAGGTAACCTTTAAGAATCATATAGTACAGGGTTTTTTTTAAACTTTTTTTTGTGTCTTCCTTGACTTATTCATTCTGATGAAGCCTATGGATTCTATTTCAGAATAATGCTTCTACATGCATAAAATAGAATAGAATTACAAAGGAAGTCACTTGTATTGAAACAAATATAAAAATATTTAAAATACATTTCTATGTTAAGAATTCCTGCTTTTCACTGACCGTGAAATCAGGAGCACTTGAGTTCGAATCCAGTCTCAGATACTTAGTTGTGTGATCCTGAGCAAGTCACTTAACCTATTGCCTTCTTTAATCCACCCCCTAAAAGAGCTCTTACTTTAGTTGAACCAGCTTTACTGATGAATACCTTAAGGTATTTAAGTTCTTAAGAGGGAAAGAGTTTTGTAGTAGAACCTGATTTCCAAAACTCATTCTTTATTACGTTCTTCTGAAATGACCTGACAAGGTTACAGAGTTAACTGTAAGGTGAGGACTTCTAGGATCTAGGTTTCCTGAATTGTATTACAAGATTCATTCTTCTACTATTACCATATTATCTTGAATTGAAGTTATTTAAAAAAAATAAAAACTATTGAATTAATTTGTTTTTCACTAGCAGAATGTTTGAAATTATCGAAAAAGCTATTTCTTGTGACAAAAAGCAGCTTTCATGGTAAGGAAAGATACTAATAAGACTTATGCTGTTTTTTCTTAGGTGAAAGCTATGTATGTGCATCTAATGAGCCATTTCGAAAAGTTGATTACACCAAGAATGTTAATCCAAATTGGTCAGTGAACATCAAGGCTGGCTCGACTCGGCCAGTGACTCCATTAGCTTCTACAAAGAGTGAAGTGAAGGAAAGCAAAGATTTCATCAAGCCCAAATTGGTGACTGTGATTCGAAGTGGAGTGAAGCCTCGAAAAGCTGTGAGGATCCTGCTGAATAAAAAGACAGCCCATTCATTTGAGCAAGTCTTAACAGACATAACAGAAGCCATTAAATTAGATTCGGGTGTTGTCAAGAGGCTCTGTACACTTGATGGGAAGCAGGTAAGTGGTGTTAGGAGACAACATCTTTTACAAAAGGATGTTAAACTTGGAAAAAATAAGACTTTACAGTTTTATCCCTGTTTTGGTGTATATTTCAAACTAGAAGATAAGTTGAAATTTAACTCAGGTTCTAAGTTTTTTTTTTTTAATTCCTAAGAAATTATTGTTTAATATAACAATATTATCCTTGGCTTTCTCCCCATTGAAACAGGATAGTATTGGGTTTTCAACTATAAACATGGGGTTTTATAAACCCCATCTTTATTGAACTTAGTTGATCTGCGAATAATAACATATGTGTGGCCTTTTTTTTTTTCATTTAAATGTCTCAAAAAATAAACAATCTACTGAAATGATTTATCATCTAGCAAGTTGCAGCATCTCCTTTTTCTAAGAAAGTGTTAGAAACTTGGAATGTATTCATGTTTACTCAGTTTGAACATAAGATGGACAATTTTTTTGTACTTTTATCTTAGAGTAGGGTGGTCATTGTGGATTTTCTTCACTCCAAAAGGTATCTCCAAAGGTGATTACCACTTATTCTATGAGACTCATTGTTGGCAAGCTATGTATCAGTAAAGAAGATGCTTCTATATAAAAACCATGGTACTTGACAAACATTTTTGAGAACAGAGCAGAAATGATTTTTAAAAATTGTTTTGCAAATTGTGGCAGCAATAACAAGAAAGGAAGTATAAGGAACCTGTTAAAAGGGAAACATTATAGGATCAAAGGGGACATATTGCAATATGTGAATAGCTCTAGTCCGTGATTTTTGAGTTTCATCATAATTGAATTATCTGTCATCTAAAACAAAATGATCTCAGAATGGACTTTCATTTTTTATTTTAACATTATTTCATTTTGTCTTAGAAATCACTTTTTTCTAATGATCAGTTTCCTGTATGATGTTATTGCATACTTCCTTCCATCCATTTGCTCTTTCACCATACTTCTATCTAGTCAATAAAAACAAGTGTTTGGCTCCAGTCCTACACAGAAGGTTACAATATAGAGTGCTTTTTAGAGAGATACATGGTGACAGACCCGACAACCTGATGTATCTGTGTAACTGAATTAGTGTGTTCTGGGAGAAGACAGAATAAACATAAGTAATTTCCTGCTTCCTAAAATAAGGTTTAGTTAGAAGCTGGAGTTTTGTAGTATGCTAACAGACTTGTCAATAATGTTTCAGCTACAGTGGCCTACTAGCTGTTCTGGGAACTTGGCCTTCCATTTCCTATCTCTATATCTTTGTCTAGACTGTTCCAAGAATATACTTCCCCCCCCCCCCCCCCCACATCACCCTTCACCTCTTAGAATCCTTTGCTTTCTTTGAGAGTTATTCACTTTCTTCAGGTGTCATTTCCTAAATTAAAAGGAAAGGAAAACATTTCCCTGTTTTTTTTTTTTTCTTTTTTGCTCTTGCTTACTTCAAGTTATTATATATTTACTTATTTGTGTCTATTATTTCCCAATGACTTGTAAGTCTTATAGGGGCAAGAATTGCTTTTAATAGTAGATAAGGTGAGCTGGTCTCAGTTCTCTACATTGATTAAATCTAACATAATGGGACCTCCTTGTTCCCCCTCCCCCCAAAAATAAACACATATTCTATAGGATATAAACTGACTTTGCTCTATAAGACTGTTTTTCAGGCACCTGGACTGTGTGGGAATCGGCTCACTCCCAAGGCTTCATTAATAGCTTATTTACAATGCTGCAGCCCACGTACAGTTTCATGAGTGAAAGGGTCGGGGGAGGAATCTGTATCGGTTCATCCCCTCCTCAAAACTTGCCCCTGATCTCTCTCTCTCTCACACTCCCTAGCACTTTAGAGGGAGTAGCTGTAGAGCAAGGGGGAAAAGAGATCAAGATTCTAGCCATTTTCCCAAAGATATAAAGTTTTACACCTGCCCCAAAGTGGAGGGTTGGAATGGGTCTCCCAGATGAAGAGAGCACTGTTTCCTCTTGCTGTTTTCTTTCATTGTCCCGTTGCTCTCAGGCTCCTTCCTGTCCACCACCCCCGGCGGGGGGCGAGGGGTGGGGGGGGGGAACCCCAACACCTTAAAACATCAAGCACTTTCTAGTTGAGAAAGGAAAACAGACTCAAGAGTTTAGAAATGGAAACAGCTTGCTAACAATTAAGTCTCAGGGTCTTTGAGCATGAATGTGAAGTCTTTTTAAAGAATAACAGAAGCCTGTCCCTGTTCTGGGAAACTTCAGGCAATTGTTTTTTGCATGCACAAAGGAAAGAAATGCTTTGAAAATATTTCAAATAAAAATTTGCTTTGGAACCTTTACAAGTTCAACTTTTGATAGCCATGAGTTTGGAGACTGGGCTTCTTGAGTCCCATATGTTCCAAATAACTGTAGTTTTCTTTTTGCCAATTCATATTTTATGCTCTGGATAGATTTGCTGTTTTAAAGTTAAAAAAATATTAAGAGCAGGTTGTTTGACACATCTGTTTCTTGGTTAGTATGTTTTATTCCAATAATTGAAGATCTTTCTTAAAAATAATTGTGTAATTGAACTCTTTTTAGTCTTTTTGGGGGGTCCATTTTGTATTTTTTAAATTCAAAATCTGTTTTTAAATTTTAAAATAACTTTTATTGATTTTTTTGTTTAAACATTATTCTCATTGCTAGATATTTCCCCTACCCCTGAGTCCACTTTATAAGCTACTGATTTCTAAAAGAATAAAAAATACTTATTTGATTACTTTTAATTATTCTTCATAAAATTGTTAATTTTTTCTTCTACAGAAAAATCTCTGAATTATGTCAATCAATTTAAATGAACATTTTTTTTCTCCTATAAGGGGAGAGATAGAAATGGGGAATATGAATCTCTCTTTTGTTATCACTTGATCTTATGTTTGACACTGGAGGAATCCATAGTGATCATTTAGGCTGAGCTAGCACCTCCCCATTATAAGGATCTGACACCAGACAGCAGCAGCTCATCAAGATTAAGTGGCTTGCCCAGGGTTTCACAAATAGTAATTCTCACAGCCTGGATTTGAACCTGTATCTCCTGGTCCCATATCTAATTCATCTTTTTTTCTTTACTATACTTTCATGGTAACTCATTCTCATTACAATCTTGTGACTGGTCTTGCTTAAGGCTTTTCTCTCTCATGGATTTTATCATTGCTGGTCAGCTAATTTCAGTGCTGTGACTTTAGGATTCTACTCATTTCCTTTTCCTGCATTTTTCTTGCCATTCTAAATGAGATGATTTTAGAATCTAGTTCTCCTTGGGTCACATCATAAGGATTCATGATAGACAGATTTCCTCATAGCCTAAGAATGTTCACTTTCTCATCATAGCTGCACAATCCATGCACAGCAAATGATAGATGATGGTTTGGTTGTTGTGTTCAGTCGAGATCAATTTGGAGAGCTCTTTAGCTGTTGGAGGAGCTTATTCTTCATACCTCTACCTCCACCTTTTTGTTGTCACCCCACTCACACCGTAAGCCTTTTCTTCTGAGATGAACTTCTGTTTTCACTATGTATGTTCATTACAATGCTTTTTTTTCTTTCTTTAGAACATCAGCTTCTTGAGGTAAGGGATCCTGTTTTTGCTCTTCTTTGAATCACTTGCTTGACATATGGGAGACATTAGCAAAGGACTATCCAGTATGGTGTAACCCACATCAGGTGATATACTCTGTAAGAGAAGCAGAATTGCAGTTAACTCAAAAGAAATATGATTTATGCAAATTTAGAACATCTCCACTCCAAATGTTCATATAGGCTCTTTGTGCTTGACCTGTAGTAGAGTCTCTTGAACTTGTCTGATGGTCACAGTGGGATACACTATTGCTTGACCCCAATAAAGTGATGTCATTTTGGTCCTCTTTGACAACAAACACCATCAGCATTTAGCTCAATGCTTATATGTAATAAGTCTTTAATAAATATTTGTTAACTTACTCAAAGTTGTAAGGGAACCTTAACTAGAGCTTATCTAAACTAACTTGAACAAGAAAAAAATTTGGAAATATTATCATTACTTTTGTTATTGTTGTTCAGTTGTTAAAGTTGGATCTGATTTTTGTGGGTTTTCTTGGCAAAAATATTGGTGTATTTTTGTAGAAAATACTTCTCTAGCTCATTTTTACAAGTGAAGAATCAAGGCAAACAAGTGTAAATGATTTGTTTAGGGCCACACAGGTAGTAAATGTCGGAAATCAAACTTGATCTCAGGAAGATTAATCTTCTTAATTCCAGATCCAGGATTCTATCCAGTGAGCCACCTAGTTACCCATTATTACTTAGCTACCATATCATTATTACTATATAATAATAAATAATATTATCAATATAATAACAACATTACTATTACCATGTCATATTATTAGTATGCCATTATTTAGCTTCTAAGTGATCCTGTAATAAACTACTCTCTAATTTTTTAAAAAATGAAATCTATTTAGATATTAATCCATTTTCCATATTCACTGGAAATATATTTTTCTTCAAAAATTCAGAACAATTATTAATTATTATCATTTAATAATTTAATAAAAAAATTTTAGTGAACCTGTGAGTATGGAGGTTCCAGTGAAGAACTTCTAGGATCAGTCAAATCCCCACTTGTGACACATATTATTTATAACTGGGCAAGTCACTCAACTTCTCAAAATGCTGCCATGCAACTGAGACCATAAGTTACAAAAACTTTTGACTCAACTTGTCCTGGCTCAAAGAACAGAGTTACCTATTCATTATTTGATGCTTACTTGAAGATTTTTTTTACTTAAAATAAATGGGAGAGAAATAGAATAATTCACTTTTTAAACTTTATTTAAAAGCATGGAATGGATAAATGTTCAAATGTAAAACTAAAGGCTGACCCTAATTTTTAAAAACAGCTTCTAAAATAAGTTAGAACTTTTCTGTATTCACAAATGAAATCTTAAATTTACAGCTTTCTATTAACAGTGATTTTCAAATAAAAATAATGCTTTTTGTATAATTTTAAAACAATGAGCTGCCTCTCTCAGCAGGAGTAGAAATGAGACTCAAAAACAGACAGCAACTGGTTGGTGAAAAATACTCTTAGACATTTGTGTCACTACTAGACCTTTCAATATCGATCTTTATTCATTTCAGAAAACAAGGAGAATGGAGAACCATTGGTTAAATCCCCTCTTGGAGGTCCCTAACAGTTTTTCATTTTTGCAATAATTGTCCTCTTAAAATTGTCAAGTAGCTTATAGTTTTTGTAGAAATTATCCAATTTTCACAGCCTTTTTAAAAATGTAGAACATTACATGGAATATTCATTCAGAATCATAGAAACTGGAATGTCCACTCAGCCTATTTTCTTTCTAGTTGAGCATTTTCTGAGGGGTTCATTTCTGGGGAAGCCTCATCCCTAATTAAAAATATGAGATTCATGCTGTTGTGTTTTCACACTGACTGATTGGCTTGCTAACAAATCGTCACCATGGCATCCTAAGAGTGATGCTCATTAAACCCTGAGTTATGGCTCATATTTGGGCCTTCCCAAAGAGCAAACTAAAAGAGTACAACACAAATTGAGTATGGGACAGATAGTTTATTCCTACACAGAGAGAAATGCTAAACATAAAAAAACCACAATATGCATTAACAGAATAAATAGAAAAGAATTTAGTAACTTAACTAATAATTAGTTACAACTAATTATTATAATAACTAATAAACTATTTAGTAACCAATTAATTAAAATTGCAATCAGTTGGGAGGTTAATATTTTAAGCCTTGTCAGAATGTAAAGCAGTTTTACAATATGCTAATTAGGCATTTTATGTTTTACTATGGTCAATTTTGCTGATAAGCCAAACCAGGCTTGTCCCCTCTCCTGGTAATGACCAATGTCTAATACAGATTCTTTCTATGCTGTCAGTCACTGCACAGTCACTGAACTCTGTTAGCAGTGCTATCCATGTGGATACTGTTGCTGAAACTGTGTTAATGACTGGATAATGCTTTAGCCCCAATTCTATCCTTCCAGGTCTTTCAGACTTACAGGCTCACCCAGAGACTTAATCTCAGTACTTCTTCTACCTAAAGATGAGAAAATAACAAACAAAAAGATAAAGACAGCCATCTGCTCAGCACCCTTAGAGACAGGGTGAGGTACAAGACAGTCACCTCTTCACCCAACTCTGGACCAATTCCAGTTAGTCTACACATTTCACATTTGAAAAGAAAGAAAATTCCCAAGAACTCAGTAGTTTGATTTTTTTATTACTCATAAATCATCTCAGCCAATGAAAGCTCTCTCTCTTTCCTTACTCCTGTTACAGAAAACAACCCTCCTCAAATCTACACATTTTCTTCTATTTAATGGGCTGAACTATGTAGTAAATATCTGTGAATATTCCAAGGAATGGCTCCTATTATCCAGTTGACCCATGTTACACAAGCAAATGGGGGCATTGTACTTCTTGATAACCAGTCATTCCATAAAATAATCTCTAGAGGAAACATGGCATAGTGGTCTCAGAATAAAGAAGCCTGGGGTTCGAGGCCTCTTGCTTACATAGACAAATTATGTGACCATAAAGAAGTCACTTTCAAGCCACCAAGGCAACTTTCCAAGGTTATAAATTGTAAAGAAAGTGCTAATTTGTTGTTGTTGTTTTTTTTTAGTTTCTCATGAAGAAACTAAGAAAAATCTCTTCAAAAAAATTTTCTTTTTAACTAGTTTTTTTAAAATCCCTAAATTATATCTATTACAATTTTCATGGGAGAAAAAAAACCATTACTTATGTGATTGAAGCACTTATTTCTCTTCTACAGTCTTTATATATAATTTAGATTCAGAAACTTGTTTATGTGAAGAATTTCTCCTCCCTTCTGAGTCATAAGATAGTGCAGTAGCATTATACTTTGCTCTGTGCAGAACATAGAAATATTTACCCCATTATAAATGAAAAATGATAGTTTTCATTTTGGTGGTATTGGGGTATCATGGTAATGGGGAAACTTCATACATTTTCTGACTTCTTGATCTAAGATGTTGTAGAGAAAGTGGGCTGTGTTTTTGGGTTCTTTCTACTACACCAAAGATGATCTCATTTATTCACTATCTTTAAAAATATAGTAAGAAGGAACAACTTTGGCTATCCCTTTTCATTGGTACAATTAAATTGACCTTACTTTGAGTTCTGTGAGACACACAGCATGAACAGGATCAAACGGGAAAAAAAATGAAGTTTTATTTATCCACTTCATTGTTTTTCTTTTATGTTTCTGCTAATATATATAACGTGTTCAAAGACAAACATTAGTGAATATCTTTAATAGTTATTTGTCCATTTGTCAGCTATGGCAATTTGAAATAATGTATTTCTCAGTAGTCAATACAGCATGTATCATAATTCTGGGAGGCTTTTGAAATTATACCTTAAGAATACCTGAAAATCCTAATTTTTTTAAAAGTACCAACTGATATTTGCCTTACAAAAGAATGTATCATAAGATTATTATACATTATTATACATTTTATATACATTTATATACATTATATACATAGGACGTTCTCTAGTAAATATTAAACTACTTAATTTGTTTAGGAAAAAAGCAGATCTCCACACCTTCAGTACCTTATTTTGGTGAAGATATAAATGTGAATTCTAGAAAGCTATCCCAGCAAAATTTAATCTTTGGAAGATCTAGGCTTTGAGAACAGGCAATTATTGCTAAGTTTCTATCATCTAAAGACCAACATAATTGAATTGAGAGAGGTTCCCCATCAATTGGTTTATAGCTAGGTATTTCTTAAGCCCTCTTGTCTCAGAAACTCATGAAAATTGAGGTTGTGATATGCATAGGTTGAAGGAATACCCATATATAAAAAATAATGGATCTTTTGAAGTATTGATGTATTGAAGCAATTTACAAAACATAATTTTTCAGCAAGAAAGGCATTTATTGTGTAACTGGAAGTACCTTCTGAATTGCCCTGACTTTTTTCCATGTTAATTTCTAGGAGCTGCATTTGATGAAAGGTCAAAACATAGCTTGAAGTCAAGGGGTCTACTCTTTTAAAACAGATTATGTGAGTTTTAGCCTAATGACAGGTGCTGATGGGCTTATCCACTTCCAATCCTGGAAACTGAAACCTATTTTTACTTAGGGAGAAGATGAAAAATGGCATTACTGACTAACCTTGACTCAAAACCAGTCAGTTCATTTATCAGATCCATTTCACTTTGTCTGCTGAAATTGCTCTTTAGTGATTCTAAGGCATCCCATCTAAGGAGGTGGCTTTTTCTTTGAGATATCTCAACTCAAGAGAATTGGGTGACTATAATTGAACTTATTTCACTTAAGTTGCTATGCCAGTGTTTGCACTTGGTTATTTTACTTTTGGGATTAGTTTTGGTGCCTGAGATGTCACTCTTTGTGTGCTCTCTTGTTGGTAAATTCAATGATATTTTTCTGTCTTCATCCTTCTTCACCTCTCCCAGGATATGATGTAATATAATAATATAATATCATCCTTCCAGATACTCTCATCTCCTTGAGTTTGTGACACTACTCTGTTGTGATACTTTCCTTCCTATGGGGTTGATCCCTTTGGGTTTCTTTTGCCTTTTTTTTAACCACCACTTAGTATTTTATTTTAACTTTTATTTAATGTGTAATATAATTTATTAAAGAGTCTGAAAAAATAAGTGCATTGAGAAATGGTCAATTTTAAGAAGAAGCAGACCAATATTGTACATGTTTTTGAAGAAAAACAAAAATATCCATAATTACGGCTCCAAGATGATTATTTATTTGACAGTAATCACTTACACAGTTCTAGAGCTCTTTGATATTTATAAAGCTCTTTATACACATTCTATTTTTGCCTCACAATAACCTTCTGAGATGAAGAAACAGAAGGGTTAGGTATTCTGCCCAAGTACTACAAGCCCACAACCACTAAGTAGCAGAAGTAGTACTTAAACTCACATCCATTGCTTTCTTCCATAACCCTGGGTAAGGAGGTAATCACTTGTCATCCCAGGCACTTGCCCTCTACCTCCCCTGAACTGTGTGACTTAGGCAAGAGTACATATATACCTGAAACTGAGCCCTTGAATCCCCCGAGCTTACCCAGTGATTACCTCCACACTGTATTATCTTAATACAAGTTCTCCTTTAAGAGTTGTCATTTGTCCTATTTAAACATTATCTTGAAATCATTAAACAAAGTTATAAAGCAGAAACTTGTAAAAAAGTACTTTCATCTGAAATGTATACATGTACCCAGGCTTCATGGGTGATGTAGACCAGTGGGTACTCCTGAAGTGAGAGCTTTTCACTTGGTTTGGCTGAATCCTTGGTGTTCTCTTTTTAGACTCAGTCTTGATGTTTATTGATTCACCATTCACATAGCATCTCTATTATAGATGTCTTCCAAATATGTCTATCTTATCTCTCTTCTGAGCTCCAATCCAAACCCTCCAACTGCCTGCTTGTTATCTTCCCAGATAGACCCAAAGCATCTCAAATTCAACTTATTCTAAACATAGGCCATTACTTTTTATCCTAAGTATACCACTCTTTCTAACGTTTCTGTTTAGGACATGACAGTTCTTTCAGTTAGTTAGGTTTCTAAACTAAGGTGCATCCTCAATTCTTTACTCACTCATCTTCCATATGTAATTTGTTCCCAAGTCTTTTTGACTCCACTTCTTCATCCTTTGAAAACTTGTTTCCTTCTGTCTACTTAAACCATAACCATTTTAGTCTAGGCTCTCACATCCTCTTATCTTATTATGATTATAATGGTCTTCTAACTGGTTCTCTTCTACCCAGTCAATTCCTTTTCCAATCTACCCACCACAGAACCCCCAAATTAGTGTTCCTAAAGCACATGTTGAACCTTCAATGGCTGTCCATTGCCCTTCATATAAAAAAAAACAAAAACAAAAACAAAACCTCTAGTTGTATTTAAAGTCCTTCATACCTGAATTCAATCTATCTTTATGGATTAATTATATGTTACCATATGGAAACCTGTACTATGTTTCAGTTAAACTGAACACAACATCCCATCCATCTCTTGTAATGGGCTGAAGTTTGAGTTGATGCACTGAGGTCTCAAGTACGTGAGGCTAAATAGTAATTGGGCTATACTCTATTAATATACATGATTGGATAAAGAATGGTCCCTGCCCACTCTCTGTGCAAGTCCTGATGTGTTGTACAGGAAATGACGATTTTGGTGGGTGGAGGCAGAGAGAGGAACAGGAAGAGAAGCTGGGAGAGATTGGGCCTGGGTTCTTTTTTCTCCTGGCTGCTGGTCGTGTGGCTGCTGGTCTGCTAGCTTCTTGACTCAGCTGCACACATTGCTATCGCCGATTCTTTTCCGCCTCCAATCCTTCTTCACTGAGAATAAAGACTGACGATTTTCCCCTAACCTGAACTCCGGACTCCTGCCGATTTAAAAATACACGGTCTTCACAATCTCTCATCTTCATGTATAGACTGTTCCCTGTGCTTATAATGCTCTTGCTTCTCACTGCTATGGGATTCCTAACGTTCTTCTAGGTCTTATTCCTGGGCCATCTCTTTCAAAAAGCCATTTCCAGTTGTTCTAGCTGTTAAGGCCTTCCCTTTCAGGCTTTATCACTTTTCTTTGTATCCCCATTGTAACTCTAGTCGTGAGAATAGTTACTGTCACTTATAGATACTTAATAAATATTTGTTGCTTGATTATGAATCCCTTGAGTCAACAGTTTATTGTAGAATTTCTTAGCGGTTCTTAGTAATTTATATGAACAAATGAAAAAGTACTCCTCCTTTTATAGATAAAATATGGTTTATAAATGGAGTATGTCAAACTAACTTGAGTCCTAGAAGAAGAAAAGATGGAATAAAGGTCAAGGAAAATATAATTGATTTTCTTAACTTTGAATTTAACCAGACATAGTCACTCATGTGTTTGAAGATGACAGGTATCAATTTTGTCAATGTTTTTTTTTTTTTTTTTAATTTAATTTGTGAAATAAATAAAAGATAATTGCACATGAAACTGAAGATCTAGCTTGCATAATTTGCAATTCCTTTTAATTATATAATAATGTTACCATGTAACTTTTTTCTTTTTCCTTCTACCATCAGACATAAACATGTATGTGTGTGTGTATATATATATGTACATATGTATGTATATGTAAAATCATTCTAAACATGTTTATCAGTTCTTTCTCTGTATGCAGATAGCATCTTCATAAATCTGTAGTTCATTTGGGTATTTATAATCATCAGAATAATTTATTCACTCAAAACTATTTTTTTTTTTTTTGCTGAAGCAATTGGGGTTAAGTAACTTGCCCAGGATCACAAAGCCAGGAAGTGTTAAGTGTCTGAGGCCAGATTTGAACTCAGAATTTCTGATTTCGGGTTATTCTTAAGTTATTCTTAAAACACTATTGCTATTACTCTGTACAATGACTTCTTGCTCCTGCTCATTTCATTCTTCCTTATTTTGTGCAAGTCTGTTTATGTCTTAAAATTTTTTTTTAATTTAAAAAATGTTTTAAAAAATGTTCCAAAATTAAGGAGCTCACCATTTCTTATTGCACAGTAGTACTCTATCATGAATTGTGTTCATTTTTTTTTTTTTGCATGACACATACTAGACAATTCATCCCCTAATTAATCCCATTCTCTTGTTTCATGATTCTCTCATTATTAACATCTCCTTTGTAACTGAAGCTTCATCTCTCAATCCAATTTCATTTTAAACTATGACTACCTACTGCCTTTGGTTTTGAAACCTTACTTTTATGGAAGTAGAAAGTCTATTGTCAGTCTTCACATTCAATTATTTAATCTTAAAAGATCAAATATGATATAATAATAATCTGGACTTATTTCATTTGATGTAGTGAACACTCTCCACTATTGCTGATTACCTATAGGATGGCCATCACCTGGGATTTTGTCTTAGAGAGTTACTGGAGGTAATATTTCTGGATCTCACTGCTAGTCTCTGTTATAGTGGAACTTGAAACCTGGGTGTTCCAGATTCCATAGTTCTTTATCCATATACCATACTGCCTCTGAGGTCTAGCACAAAATGACATTCTTAGAACTCTTCTTTAGAGAGTCACCATTTAGGAGAAATACAACATTTTTATACACCACTGAAAATTAGTGATAAAACAATTGTTTAGAAATTCTTAGTACACTTGGAGCATTTTGTAGAAACTAATTTCAACACATTTAAGTTATTGAGCACTAAATTTAGGATTTTATCTACTGGCTGTTTTTCTCTCTGTATTTTTAGCATGTTTTAATTGTAGTGTAATTCTGCTATCAGACTTAGAGCATCAAGTGTTAGAAATCACTGGAATTATTAGAGGTTTGCTTCCACAATAGCTGATATTCCTTGTGAATACAGACAGTTTAAAAACTTAGAATCTCCCACGCAAAATGGGTGCTTCAGCTTTACCTCATACATTCCAGGCTCTTCTTTCTGACTGAAATGGTGAAGGATTTATTTTCCATTTTCTTTTCATGTTTTGTAATGATTTATGGCAGGCTTCCCTAAATACGAGTGTAAAGGGATTTGACTGCCTTTGAAAATACAGCTCTTTTAGTTTGCCTACATGCTAAGTCATTAAAACGACATTTAAGCATAAGTTAAAGAAGGTGTTCAAACATCTGTATATTGATACTTACCCAAGTTAGTGCCACATGGTTGTATTTCTGAAAGGTTAAGTAGTTTAATCCTGTAGTCTTAAGTAGCGCACACATTGCAATATATCATTTTTAGAGGTAAGATATAGCCTGGAACATTACGAAAGTGCTTACTGAGAAGACAGATTCTCATTTTTTAAAGTTATTAAAATAGAAAACTGCTAAAACTTATTTTGCTTGACTAATCTCTAATTTTGTTTTTACATGGAGCACTAGAAGTTCAAGTTTGACTTAGGCTGTTGCTATCAGATGTGATATACAGCCTACTAGTTTGTGAGCTCTAAGAAAACAGGGACAGGTTTGTCTAACCTATTTTATTACTCCTCCCCTCCCAGTACCTGGCATAGTGCTGAATACATCAAAGATGCTTAATAAATGTATGTTGAATTGGATTTAATTTAGTAATCCCAATTTCAATCAGAAATTTTTAAACTTTTGTATGTTCTCCTTTCCCCAATTTCACTCTCATTAGCAAAGATTTAAGATTGCACTTTGTGTCATCATCGAAGGATGATATGAGAGTTTACCTAGCTTCCTAGATGTAAATAGTCCATTCTCTACGGAGCTTAGGAAAATAAGAATTTTTTTAAAGTGTTGCTCAAGGATTAATTTTATATTGTATTTACTTTCCCTTCTACTCCCCAAATGGAAAAAGATAAAGAAAAACAAAGCATCTATAACAAGTTTAGATAGTTAAGTAAAATAAATTCCCATGTTGTCCATGTCCCAAAATATGCCCCCTTGGACATATTTAATCAAGATGACTATTTTGAAGAACATTACTCATTTGGATATGTGGGTTCTAGTATGCTTTTTGGAATTTTTTATATCTCATTACTTGTGATCCTGTGCCTCATAAATTTCTGGAATACTGGTGAAAGTGATGGATGGACTGCATCTTTAATGGTAGGAAATTTAAAGTAATTGAGATACTTTATATGCATATCTCTTTTACAAAAGTGCAGAAATGAATATCACTGAGATATGGTAGAATTCTATAGATTAGAATGTAAGCATCATGAATACAGTGGAAAGAGTGCTAGATTTGAAAACAAGATCAGAGTTTAAATTCAAATTCTAGCACTTGTGATGTGAGATTAGACAAATCATTTCTGCATCTTGGGCTTCAATTTCATCATCTTAAAAATAGGGGAGTGGGCTAGTTGACTTTTTTTTTCTTATAGACTATTATCTCCTCTGGAAGAGCAAGGGCAATTCATAGGTACAGTTCCATTACTGAGTAGCATAGGAGTTTTGACCTGCTCTGTTTCCAACATGAATCTTGAGGCAACTCATAGCCTCATTTCCCAGAAATTCATCTTATTCATGACAGGCTTAGTAATTAGCTAAGAGCCCTTTGGAGTCCAAAGCTTCCAAATTCAAGAATTCCACAAGCCTGAAGTGGACTAAATACCTAGAGTTATAGGCTTATGTCATCAAGGTCAGCTGGGCTGTTTGAGTGATCTTTAAAGATCTTTCTCGATCTAAATCTGAGGAATCTTTAAGATGGTTCTATATTAATGAGCTTTCATAAAGTATAAAGTTTTATAATTTTCATAAAGTTCTGAAGGCCTTCAGAGTCCAAGGTCAAAGACCCTGTTTCAGCTATGTAAGCCAGCTTGAATAAAGAATTTTTTTTTAAAAGGACACTTTGGGGAAAAGGAAGCAAGTTGAAAAGTTTGCAATGAAGAGAATATAGTTCCCTAGATCAGGTGGTAGAGTGGGTTGAATTCCACTGAAGATTGATGAGTAGCCACAGAGTTTCTATAGTGATTGCAGGATACTGAAGTGTGGTGTTTTGTTTTCAGTTTTGGTGACAGCAAACAGCATGGTTTTTTTCCCCCTCTCTGAGCTATATAGTTGTGGTAACATAAGCACTAGGAACCATAGAATTGACAAATTCCCTCTGTTCTTGCTTTTGTATTTATTTTTTCCTCCAACAATGGAGACTATAGGTATATAGTTTAATATTGCAGAATTTGCTTCTTTATGTTCTTATTTCAATTTAAAAAAAAAAATCCAGAATTTCATCAGTGTTAATATTTTCTCCATTAAGAAGGGGGGAAATCACTCATTGATTCAAGTCACAATCCTTCCATTGCTTAGAAAATGAAGTTCATATGCCCAAAGGGCTATCAATCTGTGAATACTCTATGATCCAGCATTGTCTCTCCTGGACCTGTATCCCAAGGAAATCATAAAAAAGGGAAAAGGACCCACATGTGCAAAAATGTTTGTGGCAACCCTTTGTGTAGTGGCAAGGAACTACAAACTGAGTGGATCCCCATCAGTTGGGGAATGGCTGAATAAGTCATAGTATATGAATATGATGGAATTTCTATAAGAAAAGCTCAACAGGATGATTTCATAGGGGCCTGGAGAGACTTACATGAACTGATGCTAAGTGAAGTGACTAGAACCAAGAGAACATTGTACACAGCAACAAGAAGATTATGCACTGATCAATTCTGATGGACGTGGCTCTTTTCAACAGTGAGTTAGGTGATTGAGGCCAGTTCCAATAGACTTGTGATGTAGAGAACCATTTGCATCCAGAAAGAGGATTTTTAGGACTAAGTATGGATTATAACAATATTTTCACCTTTTTTGTTATTGTTTGCTTACTTTTAACAAAATTTCTCTTTTTTTCCTTTTTGATCTGATTTTTCTTGTGCAGCATAATAATTGTGGAAATATGTACAGAAGAATTACACATGTTTAGCATATATTGGATTACTTGCTGTCCAGGAGAGAGTGTGGGAGAAGGGAGAGAGAAAAATTTGGAATACAAGGTTTTGCAAGGATGAATGTTGAAAACTATTTTGCATGTATTTTGAAAATAAAAAGTTATTATTTAAAAAAAAAAAAAGAGTTAAGTATTGTGAAAAGATTATAGATTTAAAATCTGAAAGAGACCTTAGCTCAATGGTCTTGGAGTCTAGATGAGGAAAATGAAGCTGAGAGAAATAAATAATTGGTCCAAAGTCTCACATTTAGTAAGAGACAGAACCAGAGTTTGAACCCTTTCTACTAAGCCTGGCTGCCTCTTAGTGGATGGTTTCCATGAGTTTCTGTGATAGTCTTCTCTTCCATTTTCCCTCCCCCACATCCATACCCCAGTCCTTCACCAGGCTTCATTGAGGGGTAGTAAGTGTTTCTGAATTCAACTAGGCTGGTCTTGTGATGGAGGTCACATACAGAATATTATTAAAGTCACATTGAAAATTTTGTTAAGGTGTGAATGAATGAATAATATTTATGGTATTCATATTATATACATTAATAATATGTTTATTATATAATATATAGTATATATATATGTATGTACTATTATTATAGTATTTATTCCAATTAACATATTATATATTGTATTTATTATATAGTATATATAATGTTATATTACATATATAGTTAAGGATTGGAAATAAAAAACAATACAGCTCCTACCCTCAAGGATTTTAATATCAGGAGATTACAGTCATAGAGAACTGGTAGCTAGGGAAGGATGCTCTGACCTGGGGCCTTGAGACAAAGATAGTGAATGGAGCCCTAGAGGAATCAAAGGACATACTCTTGTTAGAAGTTTGGGTAGAAGTAATATATAATTAGGCTTCCCAAATCACAACATGTATTGAATAGGTATGGAATAGAGTGATGCTGCTTGCAAGAAGATTGCTGATATCATATATAAAACATGGGCTGATTTGAAACCCCTAGATTTAATAAATTGTGTGATTTTGCACTCAGTCATTAATCATCATAACCAGAAATCCTTCAGGGTGTAGACCCAGAAGATCTATCATTGGCAGGGGTCAGATTTGAAGTAAGGTCCTAGCTGGAGCTGATGTTTGATTGATTTTGCCTTTAAAAACTTAACAGTGTGATATGGAGAGCAGAACAATGGAAAACCTGGGTTCAAATCTCAGTATATGACCGCTGACTTTAGGCTAGTCCCGTCAATCTCTAATGAACCTTTGGTAAATTATTGATGTTTCCACAATAAGTTTAAAATGAATATTTGATCTTACTTTCCTTAGCAAACAATGACAATGACAATCAGTAGTGGTAACTAGTTTCATAAATCTAAATTCTAGACAGTTCCATTATGTTGTTGAAATTTTTAAATTTTAGTCATGAGTCTAGTAGATGCTGCTATCTACCTGTATGCTCTTATAGCAGAAAGGTATTAAAATAAACAAAACCCTCCAACTTTTTCCACTATGCCTTTAGCCATCGTAGCTTACTGAGCCAAACTTTGAATTCAGTTGTGTCTCAAGTATTCAAGTTCAGCCATCTAAGTTCATAATCCTTTCTTTCATACACAAAGTAACATATGACCAGTACATGAGGAGAATAAAATGAAATTATTTACTTGTCACATAGTAACAGAATGGGTACATTATTTGTTGCCATATTTTTTAGAGTGTGCTGTGTTTTTATTTATTTTTTTGCATTGTATTGTAAATATTTAAGCTCTGTAAACATTAAGCTCTGAGGGTAGGGATTTTGTCTCTGTGGGACCACATGTCTGGGAGCCAGTGTGGAGCAGAGGAAAGAACAATGAGTTTTCAAGTCAGAGTTCCAGGGCTTTAGTACTGACTCTGGCACTTACCTCTTACCTGTGTTGGGAAAATATCTCAACTCTTATTCACTTTTCTTATCTGCATAAGATAGGATTGGTCTAATGATCCCTAAGATTCTTTATGGCTCTAAATCATAAAACCTAAATATATATCCACCCTGCCTTCATCCCAAATGTCTAATAGGATGCATAGATAATTTTCAGTAAGTGTGATGAGTCAGATAAAATTCTTAGGAATTTGTACTGTTAAAATATATCTTTGTTGGTTGAAATAATTAAAATTTTAAAATAAAAAGAAAAAAAGGAGTTCAAAACCAATGAAGCTTAAATTAAAAGAAGCAAGTAAATGGGGAGGAAAGCAGAATTATTGCTGCAAATTTCTCTTGTAATGGTCTCATTTCTAAGATAATAGATGGAGCTAATTCAAACTTAAAAGAATATCATTTCCCAATTGATAAATAGTCAAAGTATATGGATAGTTTGTTTTCTAAGGAAGAAATCCAAACTATCAATATCATATGGCAAAGATGCTCCAAATCATTAGTAATTAGAGAATTGAAAATTAAAACTACTGTAAAGTTCTTTCTAATACATATTTAATTGGCACAGTTGATCCAGAAATGGAAAATAACAAAGTCTGGGTGGGGCAAACTATGGGAAAATAAATCTTAATGCATTGTTGGTGGAACTGTTGATTAATTTAGGCATTCCAGAAATCAATGCAGAGCTATGTTCAAAAAATTTTTAGTAAACTTTGCATTCTCTTTGACTCAAAGATACCACTACAATAACCACATCCATAGAATTCAAAGAAAGAAGAAAATCATTCATATATTTTAAAGTTATAGCAGCTTTTTCTTTCAGTGGCAAAAAACCCTAGAAACTGAGGGGGTAGTCATCAATTGGGGGAATGGCTGAACAAATTATGGTATACTAATGTTAATGGAATATTATTGTGCTATTAGAAATAAAGAAGGGAATGGTTCCAGAGAAAGAAGAGAAGATAGGAGGATCAGGAGAAAAAAAAGTTATATGATAACAGTATTATAAAGACAAGCAACTTTAAGAGACCTAAGAACTCTGATCAGCACAGAGACAACAGCAATTCCAGAAGACCAATGATGAAAAATAATGTCCATCTCCTAACAGAGAGATGATTAATGGACTCAAGAATGTAGATCGAGACATAATTCCTTTTGGACACAGCTGAAGCAATTATTTGTTTTATTTGAATGTACATGTTTGTTACAAGGTTTGGTGTTTTCTTTTTGAATTGAGAGTAGGGATTTTAGGTGAGATTTTTATTTATTGGGGAGGGGGAAAACTCTCAAAATATATAAATAAAAGCTTATTTTTAAAATTATTTCCCTTTCTGAATTTGAAAAATAGCTGTTATTTCTTCATAAAATGAAGATTTTTCCCCCCTCTTCATTCATGAAAACAGAAATCTCATCAGAGAGATGCCTTTTTTTTTCTTTTAGTGTAGTGTTGCTTCTGCCATTTGTAGGCTAATTTTGTAGCCAACATTTTTCTTTTGTCTCTATTCCAGACTCTTTCCTAATGATGGCTCCTTCAAACTATTTGTTTTAGAGCTGATTTGGAAAAACAGACTGGTTCCCTCCCCCATTCAATGAAAGAAAGAATAGCAGTGATGGTTGACTTCACCATCTGCCATTCTGAAATCAAATCACAGAGCTCCAGCCTGAAATCTTGGGAATTTATGATGTGTCCCATTGAGTCTGACCATTAGCAGATAATTAGCCTGTTAAACCTTTTGAATTCGTCTTGCAGCTGTCACATGTCAGCTTAGAAATAGTCACAGGTTTCTATTTCTTGGGTGTGATCCTGTTTCTTTCTTGTAGCTTATTTCTGTCTTTAGAAATTGAATTTGTTGAGCAGCAATATACATTTCCTTAATGAAAAGTATAGCCCTGTGTTTAGCATCCATCTTCTAAATATGTTTCATGCTTATTTTTATAGAGTAAGAGCAAAGAAATTAATTTTGTATGTATAATTCCTCTTTGAAGACATTTTCGAGTTTATTAAACCTGACATTTTAAAAAGGATAACACTATATTTCTCAATGTCTAGTTTTTCTTTTATATTTTAATCAACATGTCAGTGTGTCAAGGTTGGATTTGCAAAGAAATATCAGTTATTTAAAGTTAAATGTAAATTGCATTATGCAGCCATTTTATTTGTAATACAGTGGTATTTTTTCATTTGTTTGAGAGGCATTGATGTAAAAATGCCAGTGTAGCAACATTTTGTTTTAGTTTAAATATTTTCCATTATATATTAAATGCAATACAAACTAATATTTAAATTGCACTCAGAGCTAAAAGTGATAGATAGAAAAATGTAAAAATGAATTTCTTAAGATAATATAATCCTGGAACATTTGATGTTTTATTGATCTAGGGTTTCAGTGAAAAGAGCTCTTGATTTGTAATTGGGGGACCTAAATTAAGTAGTTTCTGTCATTTGTTAATGCTGTGATTTTGAGGTTCCCTTCTAGCTCTAAATGAATGAATAAATGAAAAAAATATTTATTAAATGCTATGTATAAAGAACCAAGTATACAAGTAGAAAAGTAAGAAGTATTCCTATTCTCAAGGAACTTACATTCTTTATTTGGGGGGAGGGAAGAAGTGAATGACACACAGTAGAATTTATTTGCAAGATAATGTGTAATTTCATTTTATAGCTATTTAAAATCATAGAAGATATACTATTAGTTATATATAAATAAAATTTAGCATCAGAGAAAAAATTGTGTTTTAGATAGATATCTTTTAGAAATTGGGCTCAATTGACTGATATCTTGTGGTACTGGATATTGTTTGGAAATTTCTAAGGAATGTTTGTTAAGAGGAGAGCCAAAGGCAGACAAAATTTTGTCATGAGATGAACATAATATTTTCTACTCCGTGTTGTTATAAATGTCAGAATCGCTCAAAATTCTTGGTATCAGAGTATTCAGGAAGGAAGTGGACAGAGGAAAAGCAAGTTTATATACAAGAAAGACTTTATTTAAATAAATGTATTTGGTTTAAAATAATTAACTCTCTTGTTTCACAAATTCAGTATCATTTATAATATATTTTTTTTTTTGCTCTGAACTTGGTAAATACTAGGATATGAGAATTTCTGTATACAAAGAGGAATCCCCAAAATGTAGATTGACCATAAAACTATGAACTTCCATTAAAAACATCATGGTTTTTAGATATAAAATACATTTATCATGTTAATACCAAAGCTGCCCTGCATTTCTCTAGAACAAAAGCTTTCATTCTAAAAGAAGAGACAACACATGCAGGTTTCAGGTGTAATTCAATCAGAAAGGGTCCATGATTCTTGGGATACAGCAGCAAAGCAGATGGTAATGTATTTTCTTCCATGTCATTTCCACTGATAAAATCATATCAGTTTCTGATGTTGAATCATTTGATAAGGCCAAGGACTTCATTGGTAAGAACTTTCTTTTGATCTTCAGTGTACTTGACTGCTACACTCACAGGATCACTTGCCAGACTGTATCCCCATGGGAATTGCTTCCAGAGATAATAGCTTCTGAGTGTGTGTGAGTTGAGCTAGAAGCTGGGCCAGTGGTCTGGAGTTTGTCACTTCTAGGACTCTTGGGCTTTACCTTCTATTTGGTATTGGATAAGTGATTCACTGTGTTGGTAGTGCCAAGAAAGATGGATTCCTTCTCCAAAGAGGTTGCTCCCTTTGATGGTGGCTATGAATCCTAGGCTGGAAGTTGATGGGGAGCACTGCCATTTCTAAGAATTTAGGGTATTTTGATCAAGATCTGCAGTAATGGTGGTCAAGATAGTGGTGATTTGACTTGCCTGGCACATGTAATGTCACTGCCTCTTTCTCCCTTTAAGCCCTACTGTTTCAACTAGGTTGACTCATTTTTTCCCATTAAGCAGCAGGTAGTTGGTAGTTGCCAGATATGGCATAGGAGTTGGTTGTAGGGGCAGGTTTGGAAGCAGAACCAGTTCATGACTATTTGAAGCTGTGTTTCCATGATTTCATCAGGGGAACTTCTAATATAGAAACTCCCACACATGAAGACCCATTCATCTCTAATTTATGGTCTTAGAGAGTTTCCTGTGGCACTTAAAGATTAAATAAATTGCTTTTGGTCACCCTGTTAGTATATGTCAGAGGAAAGACCTGAACATAGGTTTTCTTTTAAATTCTAAAGACAGCTTTCTATCCACTATACCAGGTTACTTCTATTTTTTAATCTATTTGTTCTTATAAGAAACTTTTGTCTTCAAATGAAGTGTGCCTGTGGGTTTTTTTTTTTTATAATAATATAGCTAGACAATAAATAAACAAATGCTTAGCGTTTATCGAACTTAATGGTTCTTAATCTTGCACCTGGGAATTTTCTTAAAACATATTTTCATAACTGTATTGAAATATAATTGGTTTATTATTTTATAATCCTAAATATTTTATTTTATGCATTTAAAAAAAAGTATTCTGAGGTTTCCATAAGTCTCATAAGACTGCCAAATAGATCCATAATACATAAAAAGGTTCAAGATTCCTAATGTAGCCCTTTAAGTTAAAGTTTACAACGTACTTTCTTTGTAATATATTTGATCCCTCATTGTCTTGGCCGCAGCACTTACTCAATGTACATTTATTTACCTGAACTAATTCAGCTAGATGCTTCAGAAAAGTTCAACAATGGCTGGTACCTGAGAAATCAACTAGGCAACTTGTTGATCTTAGCAAAAAGATAGTGGAGGCTTGGACTTGGGATGGTGACTGCAGGAATGGAAAAGGGGTGAGTCTCAGAGACCTTTTGAAAGAATAAGAGGATGGACTTGATGACAAAGGATGAAGGAGAAAGAAATATAAAATATGGCTTTAGTTTTTATCACCTGGAGAAGAATGGTAATGTCCATTTTAGAAGGATAGAAAAAAGAGCCCATATAAAGGGCATAATCAGACTTGTTTGGGAATATATTGAGTTTCAAATGATGGTGAAGTGTCCAAGACTGTGAGTGTTCTAGAAGTAGTTTAAACGTGTGTAGAGAGAATGAGGTGATTGTTCAAGATTGGTAATGTAGATTTAGGCATCAGGAACAAAGAAATGATAGTTGAAGTAGAATCTACAGAAAGAGATGCCCTGCTCATTGAGTTAATAAACCAGAGAGCTAAATGCATCTTTTTTTATTAACTTTGTTTCATTATGGCATATGGCACTTAAAAATTTATAAAGCACTTTTTCAGCTTTATTTCATTAATCTCAATAACTTTGTAAGACACTTTAAAAGCATTTATCCCCATTTTTGAGATGAGTAAATTGAGATATACTGAGATGAAACAGCATTTGTCCATGGTCCCACAACTGATTTCAAACGCGAGTCTCTTTAGATTCCCTACCTCCCCTGATTCTAAGGACACTGGCCTTTTTTCCTTCTTTCCTTCAATCCTTACGTGTAAATGGATCAGATCAAAGTGTTAAGTCTCCCATTACTCTTCTCCCCTTCCCCTTTTTGTCTTCTCTTTTTTCTTAAACTGCTGCCATTAGTGTCAGGCTAATGAGAAGATTGTGGACTAAAGGTCTGAAATATAAAACTATTACCCAGAAGTGAAATTATTCTTGTTCTACTTGGCACCAGAGGTGAAAATTGGAAGCAACATATGATTTACTGCAGAGAGGGAGATTTAGGCTTAATGTAAGGAAGATGACGTTCTAACAAATAAATTATCCAAAAATAAAGTGAGGTACACTAAGAAATAGTAAACTCTCATTTTAAATCTTTAAGAAGTAGGTGACATATCTATCAGATATGCTGTGAAGAACATATATCCTTTTTTTCATGTTTAGAATGGACTTGTTGGACTAGATTTTAATTTTTTTAATATTGTTGAAATTTTATGTTCCATACTATAAGGGTTTTAGAACTTCAAAGAAAGGAAAGATTATTGGCAACTGAGATGGTCAGAAAAGATTTCTAAATAAAGAACGGGGACTGAGGCCATTGGTATAGTTGGGCAATGGGAAGTAATTCTGTAATGGAAAATCAATATTTTGGACTCCTTTTTTAAAGGGTTCTGTGTTTTGGAAATTCCTTGTAATCTTGGATCTTAAAAAAATGAAAATAAAAGGTTACATAAGGACTCCTAAGTACATTCAGAGATGATAAAATGAAGTAATGAATTTAAAAATAAAATATCTTAATAGTTTGTGATGTGTTATTTTTGAAAAGAAGAGCAAAGTAGATGGCCTTAACTATAAAGTTATCCTTTTGTGTCAGATGTTTCCAAACTAAAGCTGGGTGTGTAAAAGGTAATAGAAATTTGATAACTGTCTCTTATAATGACTATAATTACCCAACACTTAATTATAATGTACAAAAATAGTGTCCAAGTAATAACAACTTATATTAGTTTCAGATAATGAGTCACATCATGTAAACATGGGTTGAAGAAAGTGAAGATGTGAAAACAGCATGAAACTTTTAGAAAAAGTGATTAGAATTCTCCCTGCCATTAAAGAAAAATATATTCTCATCTCTTTCTAATTATACTTTTCTGGGTAAATGGGCTCCTCAGTACATAGAAGACCACTAAGGCATGTGCTAATACAGTGGGACTACTTAAGGCAGAATGCTTCAGATAGTGGTGAGGTACCTCAGGTACTAACAGTATTAACTGCTAAGTACTATTTGTTTACTATTTTGGATTCATTAGAGACCAGTTTTAATTATGGGAATTATAAAACTAAGAAAATAATTTGACCATCCAGTACTTGATCTTTTGTCATTGCACTTTAAAAAAATGTGTTCATCAGAACTTGTGTCATATTCCCATTGAGTGTGCCTGGGCATTTTTTTCATGTTTACATTTTATGTCTCAGTTAGTTGCCTTACATTTGTGTTAAAACAATCCAATCCCACAATGATACAGTAACTAAATGCATGCTGTATTCCAGATGGTGTCTAAAATGCTTTGATTCAGTCAAAGGTAACACATCTTATTTTCGTCTACTGTTAAGTGCTGTCTGGTGTACTATTTGGTTGCTTATAGCAGATTTGGAGTGATACTTTTATGTGTTTCCATAAGAGTTCCAAATATCATTTGCATTTTCTGTGTTGTGTAGATTTTTCTTCCTCATCTAAAAAGATTGAGTGACAAATCTAAATATCCTATTTAAAATTATTTGGATGTCGAAATAATGCAGTTTTCTAAATAAGTACTGACCAATTGGCCTAAGACAAGTGCCAGGTTATGCTAGTTGATGAAGAGAATTCTGATTTTCATTTTGATTTATTTGGTAATATATAAATAAAATGCCTGAGGTAAAGATTTGACAAATAAAGCACTTTTTAAAAATCAGACCTGTGATTTCATCAGTTTAGAGAGCTCTTGGTCAGGAAACTTTCTTTACCAAAGTAAATCCACAGCTTTTACGTCATTTATAGTATTAGAATTTCCTGAGATACTGAGAAATTGTGATTCATCCAGGGCCACACAACCTTGTCATGGGGGGGAAGACTGGACTCAGGATCCAATCTTTCTGATTCTAAGGCCACAGCTTGCTATCCATTACATCAAACTACTAGAAATAATTTTATGGGATTGCCATTTTATTACAAGTGAAATCTGCCTATAACATGAGGTTTCTTAAAGTTAAGTTTTTACTTAATATATTTTAATGTGCCTTCAAGGGCCACTTAACTCTGGTGCATAAAAGCTTTTTGACTTTGGACAAATCACAACCTCCTGGTGTCTCAGTTGCCTCATTTACAAAATAAGCATAGCATATGTCCTTTCTGTGTTACAGGTTTGTTGTGAAGATAAATGAGGTAATTGAATTTTGTTAAATTTAAATTTTATTGTTCAAAAATTGATCTAATCACTATTATTTAATTTATAATGTTATCACTATTGTGGAAATAATGATGAATTTGCAGTCAGAAGACCTGGGATTAAATTCATAGCTCTGCCATAATATCTAATTAATCATCAGCATGTTAGGTTTCTGGGCCTCAGTTTTCTCATCCTGAAAAATGGGGAGGAAAGATCAAAGTCCAATAAGGACCCTTAAGATATCTTTCAATTCTAAGCCTGTGATCTGTGACTTATTTTATGTGGAGTGACTACTCTATAGGTCAGCTGGATGGCATAGTGGATAGAGCACCTGCCCTTAAGTCAGGAAAACTCATTTTCCAGAGTTCATATCTGGCCTCAGACACTTATTATATATATTATATATTATATATAACCCTGGGCAAGTCACTTCACTCACATTTTCCTCATCTGTAGAATGAGCTGGAGAAAGAAAAGACAAACCACTCTAATATCTTTGCCAAGAAAATCCCAAATGGAATCATGAAGAGTTAACCATGACTGAAATGACTGTACGCCAGTCTTTACAAGGGATCAAGAAGGAAATAAGAAAGATATAGTTCTAACCTTAAATTTTAATTCTCAATTATTAAAACTAGCTTCATAATCATCCCAACAAAAGATTAATCAGCCAACCATACAGCTATTTTTTAAAAGTACCTTCTATCAACTTGACATTCAACTAGGCATTTTGGAACCTATGAAGTATATTAAACACAATCAAATTGTGGAGATCACATTCACAAGTAATAAGTTGTATGTTAGGAAGTGCTAAGAGTGTGTATGGAAGGAAAAGGAATAGATCTAGCCAGATGGGTAATCTGTTGTGAAACTGTATCATTAACTTGATAGTACACAAGGATTCAGGTTACTGTTAATGAATATGTCTCAATATGGTACTTACTGACTTTTAGAGTTATCTAGAATTAAATAATGACCTTTTGAAACTTTCTTCTTCTTTTTTTTTAATTGAAAATGACAACTCGGTGGGATGGTTGTCACAGTTAATGTAACAATGTCTCTGTAGAATGTAAATGGATCACTTTCCATCAGGAAGTTGGCAGGAAAAAAAGCTGGTAAGTCAGCACATGCTGTGGTTCTCCTTCCAGCACTAATGCACACTGTATTGTTAACAATGTAATAGTGCCTGTTGCTAGGAGAGAAGCAGAAATTGGCTGGTGAGAATGTACCTCAGTCCTGTAGTGCAGCCATTGATGTGGGCTTCCCTGAGTTCATTTTAGCCTATTCAGTCATTGCTAGTTTTACTGTTATGGAAAACTCTTTATATGCTTAATGTGATTTATTATTCTGAATTTTATTTGAAATTTATGTGATTCCTTGCCTTCTGTAGATCGACAAATGCCATCCACCAAGATGTAACTGCATTTATACAAGCCGATGTGATACAGCATCTGTAGAAGTGGGCATGTGCATAATAGCCTACCACAAGTATAATAATAAAGGGGGGATTGTACTGGGAACCACAGGATTAGAATTGTAGGATTTATAGCAGGGGTTTTTAACTTGGGATTTTATGAATTTAGATGGAAAAAACTTGCATCTTTATTTTTACTAACTTCTAAGTGAAATTTAACATTCCCTTTAATTATAAATGTTTTAAAATTTTTATTCTGAGAAGGGATGCATGAATTATTGCCAGATTGTTGAAGGTGTCTATGACACACATAAAGGATAATCCTCAATTTAATGGTAGAAGAGACTTTAGCCCTTTCTAATCTAATGCTCTTATTTAGAGATGAGAAAACAGGCTCATAAAGGTTATGTAAATGACGCTTCCAAATTCATACTACATACTCATCAAACAAATGAGAAGGAGAAAATATGGTGGGGGGGTGTATGTGTAGACATATAAACACATAGACATGTATGCACATGTGGATATATATATATATATGTATGTGTATGTATATATGCACACACACACACACATATGTACGCACACTGTCTCTAACTTCTCTGAGCCTGTTTTCTCATCTGTAAAATAAGTGTTGAACTACAAGGGTCATTTCTATCTTTAAATCAAGGATTTTTATCCTTTATTGTGTTATAGATTCCTTTAACAGACTCTCTACCTCCAGCACCCCATGTCTGTCTATCTCTCTCTTGTTCTCCCTTTTTTTTTTCTCTTGTTTTCTTTTTCTTTCTTTTTTTGTCTCTGTCTTTATCTTGCATATATTATTGAATATATATATGTATGTGTGTGTGTATATATATATATATATATATATATATATTATCTAAGATCATAGAGTTAGGGTCAGCAAAGACCTTAGGGGTCAAATCTAATTGTCTCATTTTCCAAATGATCAAACTACGGCCCAAAGAAGAGAAGATTGCACAGATAATTGAGCAACAGAGCCAGATTTTACATCTAAGACCTCTGACTCCAAATTGAGTGTTCTTTCCATAATCTCTTACAAAGATTTGTCAAATCTTTGTCCAATAAAATAAAATAAAATATCACCTGCCTTCTAATTAAAACCATGATGTGGATTTAAGACTTTTTTTGTCCTTCTATAATTGCTAACGGTGATTTTTTTTTAAAGCCCATAAACTATTAGAGTGTAAATCAGCACAATTTTCATGTTACCCTACTAAAAGTCTGACCATATCAGTCCTCTGATCAGAAAGCTTCAGTAGGTTCTTGTTTCCTTTAGCATCACATACCAATTCTTCTGTTTGGTATTAAAATACCTTTGAAATCTGGCTCCATTTTGCCTTTTCAGACTGCTCATGAGAAAAGCAAGAATTGCTTAATGAATGTGAAACCACAGGAGACTAGCATTAGGCTATCCCTTAACAAGAGGGGAGAGATCTAGCTAGTATGTTTGGGACATTTTTTCCTCCCCTTCCTTCCTAGTTTTTTTTTTTTAATTTTTAATAAAAGCATTTTATTTTTCAAGACATGCATGGACAGTTTTTCAATATTAGCCCTTGCAAATCCCTGTGTTCCAATTTCCCCCCCACTTCCCCCATGCCCTCCCCTAGAAGGCAAGCAGTCCAATATATGGTAGAAATATATGTTAAATTCAATATATGTATACATATTTATACAATTATTGGGCTGCACATGAAAAACAAAATAAAATGTAAGTGAATAACAACAAAAAGCGAAAATGCCATGTTGTGAACCACACTCAGTTCCCACAGTCCTCTCTCTGGGTGTAGATGGCAGCACATACAGGTCCCTTTCCCTTCTTTAAGATATCTTTGGGATGTAAGCCCAATAGAAACACTGCTGGATAAAAGGGTATGCGCAGTTTGGTAACTTTTTGAGCATAGTTGTTTGGAACATTTCTATACATCTCTTGATGTAGATACTAGTGGAACACATAAGCTGTTTATCTCTTATTCTTTACTATTACGTTTGTGTCTTCTTTCCTGACTATGAATGATATTCTTCTGCTCATGCTAATTAATTATAAATTATGGAATATCACAGTCTCTGAAAAATTAAACTTGAGAAACATTTCTTGGAAAATGGAGACGTGTATGACGGGATGGAGGGACAGGTGAGATCACATCGACAGTGAAGAAATTGTGCAAGAAAAGCGTGTAAAAAGATATCATCAAAGAGATACATGATCAGAAAAGAATGATGATTATTCATAATAGCAAGAACAAAAGGTAGTCTTTCTGAACAGATGAAAATCATCACTGACCCAAGATCTGAAAAAATCACTATGGAACCATCAGAATAAGCTACGCTGATGAGAAACTTAATAGAATCTGCTGCTTCTTTCTCCCACTACCTTCTCAAGCCCTTCTCAGTCTGCTGAAATCTGAATTAGATTCCTTCTTGACCTTGAGCAACCCAGTTAGCCTTTTTAGGCTAAAAAATAAAATGGGGGGTAAGGGTGTTGAACTAGATGGGCCCTTCAAGTCCTAAATCTATCATCCTTATTGTTTGCTACTAACAGTTTATCTTCTCTTAGCTTATTGACATAGAGAGGAACAGATGTAGATAGAAAAGGTTAAGAAGGAATGAGAGTGGGGGCATGTTGACATTTTTATATTCCTCAAAAGATTACTTTGTTCTTTTTATTTCAACAGATATTTATTGTGCTTAGTGATGAAGAATCTTATTCTTTTAGAATATAATTTTAGCCCTATCTCTTCCTTCCCACCCCTTAAAAATGTTAGTGCTTATCCCCCACTCAAAATTGTTTTCTATTTACTTGTATGTGTACACGTTCTTCCCTTGCTCCTAGAATGTAAGTTAATTGAAGACAAAGATTATTTTCATTTTTAAGGTAATATCTCTAGTACCTAGCACAGAATCTGGCACATTTAATGTGCTTAATAAATACTTGTTAGTTTGATTTGAATTGAATTGAGAACCATACTGCAAAAGTTTGGAAAGTTGGCAACTTCAGTTTATTTTATTGGGTTTATGAAAAAGAACCTGGCTAGGGGAGGTGGGAGGAGGGGGAATCTACTTCATTATGATTTATCTTCTTCCTTCATAAAATGCACTTTGAGTAGATAATTACTTCATTCAAAACTACTTTGAAGTCAAGAGGAAAAACTGCAACCATGTGTGAGGACAGAATATTTCTGGCCTTTGCTAACAGAAGTTAGTGTGACAAGTCCCGTGGCCCAATGAGTTTGGAGCTTATAGTATTTCTTAGAATTCCCAATACTAATCTCAAGTTTCATTAGATTCTGTGGAAATGTAATCTTGTAGAAAGGTCAGAGTGATTCACACAGCTCTACTTCCCCCAGATCATGACTCACTTTTAAACTCTGCTTACAAAGTTTTGGCAAATGTCTCTTTTAAGAGGGGAGACCTTCAACATTTGACACTTTCATACACACTTCCTTTGGATACTCTTGTTCTCAGCCAGGAATGAATGCGATGACATGGTAAGTGTACTATTTCCAGAGATTTTCTCCTGGTGTTTCATTATGAAGGCCTGGGGCTGCAGGTCAGGCAGGGGCTATTAGGTGAGATGGAAAAAAAAAAAAAAAAAAAAAAAAGAAGAATGAACAATTCAAACTTTGATTCTTCTGAAATGGAAACCCACCAAGAATTAGATGATGGTTATTGTCTTGTACCTTCATCCTTCAGCCTACTCACATTATTAGTTTTTGTACTAGAATCTTCCCAATAAACTATGTTCTGGGATTATTGAGCAAAATCTGATCTGCCCCCAAAGCTCCAAGTGAAAATATTTAAATAACAGATTATGGCACAGTGTAGGAGAATCAAATCAGAGATGTTAAAGAACAGATTCAGAGGCTGGCAAGAGAAATAAAGTTCTTGGCAGGAATGGGTGAAGAAGCCAGTATAAACATGAAAGATGTGACAAAGGATTAGAAGATGCCACCATAATCTTTTTTGTATGTGTATGACTAGTTCATTTTAAAAAGCCAGGAAGTTCTCTGCTCAAGAAATTGGGAAATTTCATGCCCGGGAGTGTGGTTATTGTGGTAAACCATACAGCTATAATTACGACACAGGAAATTGGATTGAAATCCCTCTTTTGAGATTTAATGTTTATTTTGCAATGTACTCTGAATTTCTTGGGAAAAAAATCTCAGCAGAGGCAAAAAAAACAAACAAACCAACATCATAAATCATAAAGAATTATAACACTGGGCATTTTTTTTTTTTTTTACAAATAGAGGCACATGCTTATATGATTCCTCATAGGATTAAAGAATCATGGATTTGAAGCTGGGAGAGAACTTAGAAACCCTATTGTGAACCTCTCAGACAAAGAGAAAGATATACATAGGAGAAAGAGAGTTTGTCCAAGATTGTATGGATAGTGATTAGAATAAGGCTTTTAATCCAAGTATTCTGACATTGGATCCAGTATTTCTGCTGCCTTTCCTTTGTGGTAATGGAGAAGAAAAGGAGTTTATCAGCCATTCTTGGGAACTGAAACTTCCATTTAGTATAATTTCTACTAATTCCCTGTCTGCCTCCTCTCTGTTCTATTCCTTTCTAAATGCCATTTTCCCCTTTAGAATCTGATTATGAATTTCTGAATAATCTGTAATCAGTTTCCAGGAGCACAGCTGTCATCATGTCTGTCTTTATGTATATCGTATATATTATTAACACAGTCTGTTTTAGGTGGTATCATCTGAATTGCTCAGCTGTGATAATGACTGGGTAATCTGGGATGCAGTGCTTGGCCTGGACTCTTATTTTTATGAGAGTTAATAGTGTTTAATGACTTCCAAGCTGTTTGGCCTTTTCTGGTTGGATGAGCTTTAGGGGGGAAAAGGGGGAAACACAAAAATTTCCAGATGTTTTTCACATGAAATGTCTGAACTTTTTATACTGTTGTGTTTTGTTATATTAAGATGAAATTCATTTAGGTGTTAAAGTTGACATCAGCACAGACTTTAATTCAACAAATATTTTATTTACTAAAACTGCTCTTGATTCAGGATTAAGTGCCGGGGCTGTGAGGAGAGGGGTAAGGAAGTTATATAACTTTTTTCTTTTTTTCTTCCTTATGCATTCCTGATCTTTAGTTTTATATGCAATCATCTTTTATTTATTTCACAAATTAAATTAAAAAAAAAAAAAACCATGACAAAATTGATTGAAATCATATCCACAGATGTTTATTGAATAGCTGGTTTCTCTGCAAGCTAGCTAGCTGCCAAAGGAGATAGAAAGCAGTATAAGAAATTTTGCTTGCCATCCATTAGCTTATGATTTATTTGAGAAAACAAGAAAAGTATTTATTAAGCCCTTCCTCTATTCTAGGCACTATGTTCAGTGCCAGGATACAAATACAAGTAAATAAGATAGTCCTCTCTCAAGCTTAAATCCAGGTGGAAGGAAACAAAATGTATAGGAGGGTTGAGGAGTGGGGGAAATGTGAGGAGAGGCTAGATGAGAAGGAAGTGGAGTCTGAAGAGAATTCTTCTGATGGGACTGCTGAGAAGCCTGGCTTGGAATCCTTTCCAAAACTGTGGGCCCAGGGAGAGGGTCACCAATAGTAGGCAAGAAGAAGAAGAAGACTTCATCGTGGGAACTGGTAAATGATGGTAAGAATAGAAGGCCAGCATAGAAGGTCATGAGGCAGCACTGATAGCTCAATTAATAGCACAGAAAAGAATACTGTCCATAACAATTCAAAAGGAAGGCATCAAGGAAGAAGAATAATTCATATTTTATATAGTCTTTTTACAAAGTTATCTTCCAATAGCAATCCTGAAAGACTGTGTAAGTGGCATTATTCCCATGTTACAGAAAAAGAAAATAGAATGACTCTCAATTTGTTACTTATTTCTGGTGACACTGATAGTGTCAGGGTTGGGATCCCAGATCCAGCATTCTTTCCACCATATCATTATTCTTGAGAATGTAATTGAACAGACAAAATTTGCGCACACAAAACAATTGTATACGTTGGTTTTAACTGGAAATAATGTGAAATATGAGCATGGTTTATTCTAATTAGGATGTCATTGATAAGACCATTTTGCCACTTGTGAGTAAAATGTTCTCTAAAGCATCTATGAAGATGTGTTTTATATAAGAGATTTTTTTTTTCTGGTCTAACAGTTCAATTTTACTAGTCTGAAAGATTGAGAAGAAACTATATTATTAATAATAATAGAATTAAATTAACACAAAATAAATCAACATTTATTGAATTATTACTGAATTTGAGAATTTTGAATTTATTTAGGACCTGACTTATCTAGGAGCTTAAAGTATAAAGGTAGTGTGTGGGGAAGGGGAATATATCTTATACAAATAGCTGATACAGAAAGATGCAAAAAAGTGTAAGGGAAGATTAACAGAAAATGTTTTATAAAACTATAAAACATAAAAATAAAGGAAAAAAGTTTCATCTGTTTATTGAGGGGTGCAGTTAGGAAAAGCTTTAAGAAAAATAGACATTTGTTTTCTTTGATATATGTTTTTTGTAATAGGTTCTGTTTTTCTTGCTTTCTCAGTGGAAGAAAAGAGCAATATAGGGAGAGAATTTGGAACTGAAAATGTCTTGAAATTGAATTTTAAATAGAAAAACAGTGGGGAGACAGAGAGAGAAATAGGGACAGAAAAATAGAACACAAGTTCCTTTATTGAATTGGATCTTGAAACAAGGAAAGAAAGTGGGAAGAGTGTTCATTCCAATAACTGGCCTGAGCAAAATCACACAAACTGGAAAGGGTAGGGACATAGAGAAATTGTGAAGAATAGTATGTGATAATGGGGGAAAGGTTACTTGAAACAAGATTGTAAAAAGCTTTAGATGTTAGCATTAAGAGCTAATTCTTTATTCATTAAGCACTGAAGGCTTTTGAATAGAGGAATGATTGGATTGGAGTGATACATTAAAATTACTGGGGCAATGATGTGAAGGATAGATTACAATGGAGAGTAGACAGGAACTCGGGTTTGTAAACCAAGTGAGAGGTGATGAGGGCTTAATCTAGGATAGAAGACTAAGAATATTTCATTCATTAATTTCCATAATTCTTTCCTCTAGTGACAGATGGGTTTAATGAGTACTATTAACCTTGTTCCCTTCCTCTGAGACAAACTTCCTTTCAGTTTCACTGGAATCTGCTTAAGGGGAAAAAAGATCTAAAGATAGACTTTCTGGGCCTCAGTTCCTTGGTCTGTAAAATAAAAGAATTGAACGAGTTGATCTGTGAGGTTCTATCAACTTCTAAATCTGTGTTCCTAAGATGACAATTTTTCATACTGTGGAGTTTAGAAGATGGCAGACTGAGGTATGTAACATGGCTAAGAATCAAACAATATAAATGTTTCTCCCTTTCTTTTCCATGTCTGCTGTGTGAGTGTATGTTGATCGATTTCCTATAATATGCTTTTGCACTTATGACTGATTTTTTTAAAAGCAGAATTAATTGGTGGTTTTATAAGGTCTAATTATCTTTTAGTAATTTCCCTCCCAGATCATAAAATTTCTGGATGCTTAAAAAATGATCACCAAGATTAGCCATTTATAACTTGATCTGTGATCATAAAAATGTCTAAAGTTTTAGTTGGGAAACATTGTTTAGATTATATTTCTCTACCAAATTTCATATTCTTCATGAAACATTTATTTCATATTTACTGTATAGAGCCCTATACTAGAGAATACTACAAATAGAAAGCTAGGATATGGGCCCTATCCACATAGGACTTACTGTTTAATTGACCAACTAATACAATTATTTCTTATTCCCATTCCAGATAAGGAAACTGAAGTTCACAGAGGTGAGGTGACTGCCCACAGTTACACAGAAGAAATAAATTAATCAATTAATTAACTCAATTAATAATTTCTTTCTCCTCTCTTCGATTAATTAATAAATCAATCAATTAATTCTCAAGGATAAAGGTGTCCTTGGTCTTTGATTAGCCCAGGAAGACATCCCCCAGGATGAATACTTAAAGTGAATAAGGTTGTCACCTTTATCAGAAATAGTATTATATTTCCCCAAACTTACTTTTCTCCAAAATTTCCCTATTTCTATTGACATGGCCACTATCTCTTAGTCACCTCAGTGTCATCTTTGTAAACCTCATTCTTTTTCACCCCATTTATATAGTCAAAGGCAAAATCTTATTTCTTCTTCCATATTGTTATACACATTTGTTCCCAACACAGCAATGATCCTCATTCCAACCTTCATCACCTTTCATTTGGAATATTGCAAAGGCCTCCTAAGTGGTCTCCTCACCTCAAGTCTTTCCCTCTTGTAGTTCATCTTCCCCGCAGCTGTCAAAGTGATTTTCTCAAAATGCAGATCTGATCTTCCTTAATAAACTCCAATGGCTTCTTCCTGATTTGTTCATCTTTATCTCATCTTTTTATAATTTTTGTTTTTTTGTGTAAGCTTACTAATGCTTGCAGTTATTGGTATAACTTTGTAAAGTAGAAATGTGTGTGTGTGTGTGTGTGTGTATTTATTGCAAGTGTATGCTTAAAATTTTTGATGGGGATGAAAAAGTTCAAAGGTACCCATCTAAAAAACTGAATTCTAGCGCATTGTCTTGGAATGAGAGGAGAGGAAGGGAATGTCTTTTTTTTTTTAATTCCTTATGTTATAAAGCTTAACAAAAGATCATTTGGCAAACATGAGTTGTTTTACAGAACAAATCCCACTTTTCCCATGGGAAGAAGACAAGAGCACAATTTTTTCTGCCACAACGAATCTTTCAGCCCTTGGGCTTTAATAAATACAATCTGCAAACTGATAGTGAACTTGAATGAAAGAAATTCTAGCCAAGTAGATGACAGGTGATAATAGGAGTAATCTAGTGATTTGTGGAGTCTTGTGAAATTGAATAAAATCTATTTGAAACCAAAAGCGATGCTAACTTTTAATAGAATGAAAACCTGGTTTTGCATGTAAAAATGGCTCAGTCTTAATGTAGAGATGTTGTATATTCATGGAAAGGCAATGTAGGAAATTGCCCTGGGGCACAATGTTGGAGAAACATTGTTTAATATTTTTAGTATTATTTGTTTTAGATGAACAAACATATTTTAGTGCTGGGACAAGCTGTTCTCCATGACATGTTGTAAGCATTTTGTGATAAGTCCATTGAAACCTGGAAACCTCTGGTGAAAACAGGAGTTTCAACTTTTCAAACGTAGGGACTTTGTAATTTTCTTCCTTTTAAAAATGTTTTATTCATGCCTTTTTGTTCTAATACCAGTCATGTGTGGGAATATAGCCTCCACTCTTCCAGGTCAGACACTCCCTTGTGGCATAGAAAAATGGTTAAACAAAAATATCTTACATCATGACTGCATCTAAAATTATAGACCACATTCAACCAAAGTAGTTTCCTGTCTCTTTTCTTTGAGGGAAAATTTTTTTTCATTTTCTCTTCTCTGGAACCATTATTGACTTTTTAATTCAAAGTCCAGCTTCTTAGAGATCTTTTCATTTACATTGCCATAATCATTTTATTCACCAATATTGGACAATAATATTTCGTTACATTCCTATGTTATAATTTTTTTTTAGCCATTCCCTAATTATTGGACACATTCTTTTCTACTTCTTCCAATTATTTACTACCATGAAGAGTGCTGCTATAAATATACTTTGAATTTTTGTCTGTTTCTTTGACTTGTTTGGAGTTTAAGAAGGGGTCTAATTTTTTTTTCTGAGGCAATTGGGGTTAAGTGACTTGCCCAGGGTCATGCAGCTAGGAAGTGTTAAGTGTCTAAGATCAGATTTGAACTTGGGTCCTCCTGACTTCATGGCTAGTGCTCTATCCACTGTACCACCTAGCTGCCCCAAGTGGTCTGCTTTTCAAAACTTACTTAGGCTATATCCATGCTTTCCCTACTATGTTTTATTTCTTTCTTAGATGGCATTTTGAAAACATATATATGTAGTGTGGATGGGCACCGAGGTGATCCTGTGGTGCACAGAGTGGCAGGTCTGGAGTCAGGAGTGGGGTCAATAGTTATTTCTCTAATGTGGATCATTTTGAGAACTTCCTATTAATGGGGCTTTTAATTGCCTATTTAAGAGACACAATACATTATTTGACTTGTCATACCTATGCACTGGACATTTGAAAAAGAAGAATAGAACAGACCTTCTAGTAATGAAGACACGCTCCCAAGATATATTTGAGTCAGAGAAACTTTGTTAGAGGAGGAGGAATATCCTCCTATCGTAGGAGACACAAGAAGCATCGTATCTAGAATGCATAAGGGAGTTCAGAGGCCATCTAGTCCAAACTCTTCAAATGCAAACCAGGACATTAGAAGAGGTTGATTATTTGTATGGGAAAATGTCACTAAATGCCGATTAAAACACAGCTGTGAAGGTAAAACGAATACCTAAAACTTAAAACATTTCCCTCTCTTTTTACATAGGGCTTTTTCACAAGATAATGGTTGATTGTTGTCCTTTATTCTCAGAGGACCAAAATGATGTCATTATATTAGAGTTGAATTATATTGTTTTGACTTTAGCTGATCAGACTAATATCAGCCACAGGTTGGACACAGATAGTCCCTGTGAATATTTGGGGTGGATTCTCTAATTTTGCACATCTCATGTTTCCTTTGGGCTTAATTCAATTCTGGTTTGTTCATAGAGTGCAGCATCTTCTCTGATGAAGGCATACCATGTTGGACAATTCTGTGCCAGTGTTTCCCATATCATAGACTGGATTTTAAAGTTCTTAAGAGAGATCTTGGGAATGCCCATATATCTCTTTTTCTGACCACCTTGTGAGTGCTTGCCCTGTGTGAGTTTTCCATAAAATAATTTTTTTGGCAAGTGTACATTTGGCATTTGAACAATGTGTCTAGCCCAACAGAAATGTGCTTTTTGCAGTAGAATTGGAATGTTTGGCAGTTTAGAAAAGGATCTCAGGATAATCCTATATACAGGATTATAAAGAGTAATCCTTTGTTACCTAAATATCACATCTGAGTTACATCACAGATTTCTCCAGGTCTATAATCCAGGCTCTTGTTCTCTCTAGGAGAATGGCCTTGGGGTGGGAATGCTCATTAATGCCACAACTAAACCCTGAAGTTAATACAAACAACTAAACCTTGATTTTTGTCTTTCCAATAAGTACTTGGTCATCAGGGTTTGTGGGTTCCATTAAGTGTGGGATTCACTTTATCAACAGGAAATTATACTGTTACTAGACCTATAAGAAAACCTGATTTATTACAAAAAAAAAAATGAATATACACGAGGATTCCAGAGGGTTCCCAAGCTTTACAGAAATTTATATTTTTATAACCAGACAAAGGGAGGAGGAGATACCAGGAAGGAGCAAGACTAGGAAAGAGTGAAGCAAAGGTGAGAAAAAAGACCATTCCCAAGGAGGAGGAGGAGGAGTTTTTATCATAATTTGCCCTTCTTTCTGAAGAGGACCATGACATCAGGGAGATGATGCCATAACTTGCAAATGAGTTGGATTTAAGTGGAGGTAGGCTGTGCAAAGTCACCTCCCCTCCAGAGCCATCTGGGTTTAGTGGCAAGATATTGATCAGGACAACTGGAGATGGCCCTGGTAGCAGTGGGGGATCTTGGCTTTTTAAAACTAAGATTTAAAAAAAAAAATCTCATTTTGACTGATACCCAATGGTTCAGTGATTAAAGTTAGGTAAGAATTAAAGCAAAAACTGGCCTCTTACCTAGTCAAAAAAAACACCAATCTGGGAGAGGAAAATCCTCAGTGTTTCTGGCAAAAATAGAAACAATTTCTCTTTACATTCACTCTGAGTCAATTAGGTTCAAATAAAGACTACATGGAGCTTTGCCTGGGACTTATTGCTGGTCAATCTATGAAAGCCAGAATAATTTGGGTTTAAGGCATGGTCCTTAAGAAAGAAATCTAACTGATGTAAGCCCTAAGATATCTTGGGAGGGTTCATCAATCAAAAAATAAATTTATATTCCCTTGAGCAGAGTACTGGCAGGTAAGGGTATAATAGCCTTTGTAGAAAGGAAGAAAACTGTTGCCATCTGACCAAGTGATGGTTCTTTTCCTTGGAAAAGTGACTCTCAGTTTATCTTCAAAGGACCCCAATTGCACAAGCATTATCCCAGGCTACTATTTGTCTTGCCTCTCAAGGACACAGAAAGTAAATTATATTAGTTCAGGGTTAGCTTTACATTTGACCCATTCAGGGCTTCCTGCATACTCCGGGTCCAGTGTTTCATGAAAAATATGGCAACTCAAAAAGACAAGCCCCTTCACAGCTTTTAACAACTTCATGAAAGTGGAACAGGGCAATACTGGCATAGTTTATGCTCTCCTTCCCTCTTCTGTAAGGTAGACTTTTAGCCTCTTTTTTCTCTGTGAGAGAATGGAGGTGGAAGGAGAGGAGGGCTGGGCTGTGACTGAAGAATTTGTTCTTCCTCTACTATATGTGGTCCGGTAATACCCATCCAACAAATAGGACAGCTTTAGATACTAAAACATTCTTTTTTCTCTTCCATCTTTCATTCTTTCTCCTTACCCAAGGCTCCACAAGGTACAGGATTTTTTTCCTGAAACTTTTCCAAATTAATTACAAAGGGATGTCATTTCTAGATTGAAATATTATTGTATGGCTTATCCCTAATTTCTGCTCCCAATTTATCATCCTTTCCCTATTACACTTCAATTCTCTAAGAAATGAAGGGAAACATTTTTTAATGACTGTTAATTTATTGGCATGACAAGTTCTGCTATAGTTGCCAAAGTTAATATATCATAGTCAAAATATTTACATTGAGAATGATGTCTTAAAAAAACCTTATATTTATTTTCTCCCCTTTTACCCCTTGAAAACGAACCCCACAAAACTCTTCTAGCAATCTTGCATGGTCTAGCAAAAAAAAAAAAAAATCCAAAAATTTTTGTGTCTCACTGTATATGTATTAGTTTGTCATCTTAGTTCATATCCACTAGGAGATAGATAGCATTTTTTATAATTGGTCCTCCAGAATCATAGTTGGTTATTGATTGATTGGTCAGAGTTTTTAAGACTTTCAAAATTGTTAATTTTTGCACTGTTGTTTTAGTTAGTATATCTTCTCTTGGAATTGATACAAAACTTCCCAGATTACTCTGAAACCATCTTTTTCATTATTTATGCACAATAGTTTTCTATTACATTTGTATACTATAATTTGTTAAAAACACTCCCCAATTGTTGGGCACCTCCTTAGTTTCCATTTTTTTAGGTACAAACTGGATTTCCATAAGATTGTTAGTCAACAAGCATTTATTAAGTGTTAATTATTTGCCAGCACTATGCTGAGTGCTGGGAATATAAAGAGAGATTTTTTTAAGTCCCTGTTCTCAAGTAGTTTACAAAATGTTTTAATAAAATGTAGTTGTGTGGACCAAATAAGAGAGCTTGTAGGCAAGTATTATTATCTCCATTTTATAATTGAGAAGACAACATTTTATTATTCTCAAGTGTGATTGGTTTTTATGGGTAAATGGATGATCTGGTATTTGAACCTATAACTCCTGACTCCAAATCCAATGCTCTTTCCACATCAGGCTTCCCCTAAATTGTGTGGGTGTTTGTAAGCACATATACGTATGAATAAGCATTGTGCTACAGTGAATTAAGTTTTTAATTAGGTTAGGTTTTGAGTCAGTAATTCACCCAATACATCAGGAAAATCTATGTTCAAATCCCACCTCTGACACTTATTAGCCTTTTGATACTAGTTGTGTAATCCTATTTAAGTCATATAATCTTAGTGTGCTTTATATTGTTCTTTTGGACTTATGTACTAAATCACATACAGCCTGCTTGCTATCTATATTAATGGAAAGGAGTTAAGACAATCAAGGCTGAAGAAATCACAGATTTATTTTCCATTTATTTATACACACATAAATGTATATGTATGTATATATATATATAATGTTTATATAATGTCTATATATGTGCATATGTACAGACATATATGTACACATGAACAAACTACCTATTATTGGTAAAAACTGACTTACATTGGAGATCTTAAAGCATAGTTTTCTAAACTATTGTTTAATGACAAAGTATAGGAAAAGGTAACTTTCTATCTAGGAAGGCTCAAGTTAATGTCCCATCTTTGACCTGTAATGCTTGCAGCGCTGTCCAAGTGTTCTATACGATGTTCTTAAAGAATAAAATACAGAAGAGGTGCTGACCTTAATTAATAGAGAAATTTTCTTCTTGTGAGAGTTCTCTACACCAGCAAAGTCACAGATCCTGTCTCGATTCCCATATAGTTATATTTTTGTATTAGGATCATTGGGATCAGCAAAAAGCAATTTTTCAAATGTTAATCATGTTGATTTCTGCCTTCCATTCAATTCTGGGCCCAGCTTATTGTCCCTTTTTAGTGCTTATTTAAGATTTATCTGTGTGTGTGTGTGTCAGTGTGTATAGATGTGGAGAAATGAATCAATTGATTGAATTACCCATCCAACTCATACCATAGTCTGAGCAATAGGCTTTCTTTACATACTTGGTTTTTCCTGTGTAGATTGTTAGTCACATCTGAGGGGCCATAAATCTAATTGATGAAGCTCTGTAGTATTCTGGGGATCAATATAATCAACCCAGTGCCATTTGCAAATGGGAGCAAATAAAAGACCTCACCATCTCCATGGAATCCCATTTCAATTTGGATTCTTTGCAGGATTATATCAAATACTTTTTGCAATCCTGAGTCTTTGTGTTTATGCCATGATTAATAGTGCTAACAAGAAGTGTTTCCCCATGCCTTCTGTGGTCATGTTTATTGAAGAGTCTTGTATGATTTTAATATATGCATGACAGATACCTTGTTGGAGAAGAGCCTTTAAGGTTGTATTTTGTTTAATGGAATCAAATGTTTAACTAAAAATAATTGTTTCAGTATTTCAAGAAATTATATTTTAGTTATTTCCTCCAAATGTTAGACATTGGCTTTTCTCTTAAGTTATATGTAATTCATTAACATTCTTGTGAGCATAAGTGATATAGTATGATAGAAAGAGAAATATGCTGGACTTTGGATTAATACAGGGACTCTGACATACTGGGTGTGTGACGATGGACAGGTCACATTATGAGTTTGTATGCCTCTGTTTCCTTCTATAAAATGAGAATAATGATATTTCTGCTACCTCCCTTGTGAAATAATTGTAATGAGAACTTTAAGAAAACTTTAAAGTTGCTTATAATACCATCTACTAAAAAATTACGTACAATATTGAACTTTTCTCTATTTGTGAATCAACTGAGGCCTTGGTTGGACCATAAACATTTTATCATTTTAGTTGGGAAATTCTCTGTAAGGATTTTATTTGTCAGATGCTCAGTGGTAATTATTTCAATTCAAGGGACATTTATTAAGCTAAGTGTAAGGTGAAAGGTACCCTGCAGTAATGAACAGAGTCAGCCTTAGAGTGAAGAAGACCTGAGTCTTGTCTCTTGACACATACTGGCTGTATTAAATATCCATGGCAAGTTACTTAACCTCTCAGTGCTAAAGGCAGCTCCCTAGGAATAGAGTTTCATAGTGGATACCAGATCTGTTTTGGTGGAGGGCATGTCTTCACTAGCAACTCCCTTCATCTGTGAAATTAAAGTTACAGTCTCCTCCGAAAAGGTGAGTCCCCATCCTAGGTATTGGAGATATAAAGATGGAATGGTGTTTGCTATCAAGGTGCTGGTATATAAATAGACAAATCTGAAGTAATTTGAGGAGGAAGAAAACACTAACAATAAGGATCAGGGAAGGCAATCCAGATTTTGTTTCCCACAGAGTCTATTAAAAACTTAGTAGGTCCTTTACTGAAATTGATATCTTTCCACTGGGTAGTAGTCTGCAGTAAGTGTAAATAACCTCAAGGAGCCTGGTAGAGTGGAAAGGGAATTGTACTTTTAAAAGAACTGTGTTTAAATTTTAGTTCTATTACTAGTTATATG